>NC_092459.1:54413009-55100512 GCF_047495875.1 Pithys albifrons albifrons | reverse complement strand
ACAGATCAGAGTACCTGACTGTACTACATGCATTTCAAATATTATTTCATCCTAACATCATCACACTTTATATTTTTATTATCAATGAAAGTTTAATGAAGTTACACTATGCATAATTCTAGATCCTTTCTCAAAAGGAATGCATCAAGGGGAAAATTTTTCTTTAAAAATAGACTGAAATAATAAACTCAATATAAGTTCATATCGTTGCATAAGCTTGCAGCTAGTGACATCTACACAATAAATACCTTACAGATAAAAGATGTCAATGGAAAACCGCAATGTTAGAAACGTTGACACACTGAGGAACGGTGGCCAAAAATATAATGAAAATCTTTCAAAAACAAGTGCAAGTAAAATTACAGAGAGAGGAAACACTTAAAAAGCCACATATCTATTATTTCACTTTTACAACAAACATTACTGTACAAACTGTACAAAATTTCACAAACTATACACTAAAAATCAAGCAATTATCACACATGTATTTCCTGAAATTTAAGATGTGAACTACTCACTGTTCTGCCCATTGTGAAATCTAGAACTTTTAAGGCAACACAGTCTTTAATTTGGTTTCTGTCACAGTAAAATTAACAGGCAACTTCTAGAAGACTAATAACTTTAATACTATTCAACAGATTTCAATTTTGTGCACCCTTCTTAATACATCACCCGAAGTAAAGCTATGATAAACTTAGAAATCACACATTATCTTCACAAGAAACATTTAAAGACATTTTCTTAAGCAGGAATACAAAAAACCCAAGAAAGATGAAAGATTAAAATCAACAAATGAGCACTGAGGAACAGAAGGGTCAATAATTTTGTTTTAATGACACAGTAACAGCTTGTCAGACATAGCTTAGAAATTACTCTAAGTACTAGGAAGTGGCAGGGACTCTCCATCATCCTGGTCATTCCTAACTAGGGGTACAAAAAACACACTGAAAACTACTGCTTCTGAACTGGAAAAACAAAGAGAAAAAAAGTAATTTTCACAATGCAAAGAGAAATAAAAGATTCAAAATTGTTGGTGATGTTTGGTTTGGATTTTTTTTAACCTTCCTGCAACTGTGGCTTGCTTGTGCATCTGTAAAATGGAGAAATATTACCTGGCCAATTCTGAGTGTTGTTAAGAATTCTTTCTGCTACTGGCTTTACATACTGCACATTAAATCAAACTCTTTCATTACCCAGGGGCTAAAGACTTTGAAAGAAATACTAAATAAGATGCACTGAATGAGAAAGGTACACTGTGGAGAAAAATACAGGAAACACCACACAGCTTCAGACTTTCCCACCCTGTGCAGTGCCCTGAAAGGCTGGTAGTTGCCTGCATGTTGCTAGAGCATTTCATAGAACTTCAGACAGGTAGAGCAATGCTTTGCAAATCTCCCTTCCCACTAAGACACTCCTTATCCAGATTGTTCTCCTACTAATTTTTGAACCAGTATATAGCACAGGGGCATACAACTAAGAATGGTCAGGGAACTGTTATTCTTGAACCTACAAATCTACAGATTCTGTACAACGCAATGCTAGTTCTTCACTTTTCTAACTCAGTAACATTTAAAAGCACCAATTAAAGTTCAGCCTCCCCTGCAAATGTAAGTTTAAAAGCTAATTCCCACACAAAAGATTTAACAGTTGAAGTATGAAACATATAGAAAGAAATGGATGCAAGAAACAGAGTACAAGTAAGAACAGAATTATAAAAAGAAGTAACACATAGCAGAAGTACAGTAGCTAAGACACATTTGCCTTTCCCCAGCATTTGCAAGAGAAAATACTAACATGAAAACTTTGTGGATTTGCATTCAGAGCTCTCTTCCAAGCAAAAGAGGTGGCACTAGCAAAAGCCCCAAAATGACAAATGGCAGACTACCATATCAGGCAAAGGACAAGACAGAGGTGATGATGTGACATCCCAAGATGGCAGGCAAAGGGGAACAAGATAAACCAACACCTGATGTAGTAAAAAAGTATAATGTCAGCAGGAGCTGCAAAAAAGACAGGTAATATCATGGAAGCAACAAGCTAAAAGATGACCTTTGTACCAGCTTTCTAAACGTACTTAAAGAAAATCACATGGCATGAAAAAGTGTGGGTATGTACCAGATTTTTAGCTTTAGAAATTTAGAAAGAAAAGCTAGAACTTGCAGATTTCAGAAAAGCATCTGCTTTCTGTAGTCTGATTTGGCAGTATTCACCTACAACAACAGAATTCTCTGAAAAAGAAGAGGAAGATAACTAGTTTCAGATTTTCAACTGTCTTGTTGATTGCTGATGGACAGCATTATTTTAATCATTTAGGTTTTCCTCCAGAGAAGTGTAAAATCTTCGTTATTTGTTTATTGATTTCCTAGAAATTTATTATCTGAACTAGTTGACTGACTAAAACTTCAGATCACCATACCTCCTTAAAAAGCTTAGTAGGTACTGCAATGGCCCTTTCTTCCTCCAGATAGGATGCCCAACACCATGCTTGCCTTCCTTTAGAGGGTACAGCTGCAAAGAAGCACACAACAGTGAAATAGTTCTGTAACTGTTAATGTCTCAAGGAAAAAAACTCTAGAACCCCTTGAAGTTTATAAATACCAAATCTACATTTTAGTAAATGCACTTATGGTGTTGCTCAGGACTTATTTAAAAAAGAAATAGCTCTGAGGATCATCACACAGAAATTACGGAAAAAGGAGTTCTGTAGGTTTGAAAGCATCAGGAACATGAAAGTTCCTGGTTCATCCAGAAATGTTTCCAGCAGTTCACACCTTGATTATTAACAAGAAAAAGTGCCTTCAGGAGACAAGAACAACAAAGTCCAGCCCCAACCCTTTTTTCTTATTGATTCTAAGAAGCATTAACAATTTACAGACGCATAAAAAGGTTCAGTTCAAAACAGCTGAATATTTTAATTTCCCCCCCCCCCAGCCCCCAGAATTTCTTTTACTAGAAACCATTTTCAACTGGATAGCACTTGTAACATGTTTTTCTAATCACAGTACTCACAATGTTTCTAACCTACTCCATCACTTTGTAATTTGATGATTTTGGGTGGAGAGGCAGTTCCAAGCCTTCAGAGCTGTCACCAGCGCTTTCTTTCCCCCATCATATCATTAGCATAAACAGAAACATCAAGTTTCAGGTTTGCTTATATGGTATGAACACTTGCATACACTTGCAGAGTGATTCTAATATTGGCTACAGTCCATCTTAATATTGGCTACATCACGTCAGTGACTAACAGTTTTTAGGCCTTGAAAATAAGGCACAAACTGCACTAGCAATAGCCAGGAATTCAAAAACAGATGACATGTGAGGCTGGCCATATATGCATCTACTTCAATACACTTCCACTCTGCTCTACCCATCCTCACTTAAAATGCCTTCTCTGCAGATTCAGCTTAGCATTTCAGACCATAAACTCAGGTTGCCAGGAGGATTCATCACAGTCAACACTAAGATTCCAGCTTGATCCAGACTGTAGGTTACTCACAAGGGAAATAAATCCCTTAAGTAACAGTCTGGCTAGGCAGTTTTACTATTAAAACATGAACCATAACAATAGCAATGCCAAACTCTCCAGAAGAAAGGTCATGATATAACCGAAAGATAACAAATTTCCAAATGACAGCAATTGCTCAACACTATTAGAGCATATTCATCTTATCTGGGATTTACCCAGGTTTTATCTATTCCACGTGACATATTAGTTGCTCACAGTTCTATGTTTGGTTCTGAATACAAATTGGTCTTTATTACCAAGTCTCTTGTGCCGAACTAGTGTTTACCCAAATAAAAATAAAAAACTCAAACACAACAGAGAAAATTGATACAGGTCATTCTGCTGTTAGTGGACAGAAGTGATTTCCACAGAGCATCAGCTTTGTGCTTGTGTCTCATACACTTCTTATCTCTTCAGCTTTGAGAACAAGTGTAGAAATAACATTTCAGGAGTGATTCTGTCTTGGAAGTGAGACCTTCCATAACTTCTATTGATGCACTTTCAATCAGTATTTCATCTGCCTAGTGTGCATCAGAGCTACTTGGAGCTCTGTTGATTAGCAGCCCAGAAACTTCGGTTAATGTCTCCCCATCTACCATAAGAAATACTCTGGAGGGCAAGATGTAGCTCTGTGGTTAGTGTACCACTGAGGTATAATAGCAGCTGATTCTCCAAGCCTTACTAAAACAATCTGTCATACAAATAGCTTGAAGACACAGCACTCATTTAAAATATGTTTTATCGTGCTGCTTGATGCATTGTATGTCCCTCTGGATTGATTATAGCAATTATTCCTAAACAGTTCCATAAATGTGTCTATTTCCAGCACATACTGAAGATGTAAAATTGATCCCTGAGGCAACAAAAGTAAACTTTCACTTCTGCTTCATACATGTCTTTCAACATCTGGGAACTCAATGTGGTTGATTCCCTTTAATACTGGCATTCTCTAGAATGATGAAAAAATACCCCAAACCTAAAGTGTACATCCATTGCATTTACACTTACTATCCTTCTTACATTTAGTATATCCTTCTCAGTGATGCCTTAAAATGTATTTATTATAAGTAACACTGGCATACTCTTTTTACAGAATTGAAAAACTAGTACTCAGTAGGGAATACAAATTCAGTGAAATAATGCTGGCAATTCTCAATAAGAGATCAATATTACCTAAAGAACTAATAGTTGAGATTTTTGTTGCATAACCTAACTTACTTTGTTTCAAAACTGTTATTTCCCCTTTTCTTTTTCTCCTGGCTCTCTGTGAGACTCTCAAGATCCTTCCTTCAGGTTTGTCCTCCTAAATTAGAAAAAAAAAAAAGGAAAAAGAAACAAAGGGAAAAAAAGAGTACAGTAACCTCATTAGTTTAGAAAGCTAAGTATAATAAAACTTGAGATCTAGAAGGTTAAACTGTGACTTCATTCAAATGGCTACAGACTTAGCTCTCCTCTACCTCAAACAAACCTGCAGACATCTAATCAAAGCTAGTGAGCCTTCAGTGGCAAACCACAGCAGATACAGTGAAAATGACAGACGGGAGGACTCTCACCACCCAGCACTCAGCCAGTCAGCCTTGCCTGACCCAGGGCCCAATCACAAAGCCTCCAGCAGGCCTCGCTGAGACACTGATAAATAGTGATATATTCATGCTTCCAAAATATTTTAAAGAAAAGCTCTCACAGCTTTAGTCTATTTTTTCCAAATGTACAATTGCTTTATTAAATACAAAATGATGTAGATCCTTTCTATTTATTTCAAGTGTTTGTGTATTACAAGTTTTGTGAGCACTCGAATAGAAGAACAGAGTGTGACTCATTTGGGAGGGCAGATGCATGGGGGCAAAGAAGGTGTCCCCCAACTTTTGCTCAAGACACTACTACACAGAGTGCTAGTGTTGCAAATTGCCTCCTGACAACTCTTAGTGTCTTTAGCCTTTTGACAATTCAGTGGTTGCAGAAATCTCCCCTTCTCCCTCAAAACTGTACTCCCTCCAGTAGTGTCCTATCTATTGGGAAGAAAGCAAATATTATAGGAAAAAAACCATTATGGGAAGGTACTGAGCTAAGTTTCTTCTAAATCGAAGAACAAATCCTGAAGGAAAAAAACAAAAGATGCCCTAAAGAATATAACACTGCAAGACAACAGAAAAAAGGAATTTTTGCCTATGATTTTCTAAGGCAAATGACACTAAGATAATCCAAAGTATTCCCTTCTTTGCTTTCTTTGTAAATAAACTATTGGTCTATAGTTACTCATTGATGCACAGAGTGACCAAGTAACAAGTGTTGAGAAATATGTTGAGGGCATGGCAAGTCTAGGTTAGTACTATTTTTCCTTTAAATTCCTTTTGTTCTGTTCTTAAAAAAGCAAGGGAAAGGGATAAAGAACAGTTCTTACCAGTTCACTGTCAACAATTACCATTTACTGGTGAGGCATAATTAAATTAGTAAATGAGCCAACTCCTTCTGGTGGCTCTGACATGGCAATGCAGTCACTTTTCTTTGTAGACTGAAGAAGTTACTGACATTGCAATGTAAGGCGAAACTCCCACCAAAATACTTGTTGGAGTGAGTTTATTATGCATACTGACCATTTCATCGGTATTCTCTTTCTTCTCCCCATTATCCCAGGGCTCTTCTTTGAGAGGTAACTTTGCTTTTCTTTTCCGAATACCTTTAGAATCATCTTCCCCATTGCATTCCATAATGGGATTTTCTTCCTTTGGTTCTCTATTACAATAGTAACACCATGACACAAAGCCAGTATTATTTCACTTCTCATACTCATAAAACAAGCACAAAGCAAGTAAATGTGAAGGTCAAGTACTTGTGGGTCTCATGGTATTATACCAAATACATCCTTAAAAATACTACTGAAAACTACATCTGTCAAAAGAATTCATTTGAAAGGCACACAATAGCAACTGCGAAAGGAAAGTTGTCAGCTTACACTGAACAAGTTCTGCATGTTTTAAACAGTGTGTCTTTTTCCATGTATCATCAAGTCTCCCAGAGAAGCAAACTGAGAAATGTTTAGGGCTGCAGGGCAGTTTACAGAGAGAAAAGCAAAGGTAATTGTTAGGACTGACAAATTCAATTGGAGAAAGCTGGTATGTGACTGTACAAATTGCTGAAGGAGAATCAGAACAGAAAACTTGGAAGCAATTAGCTCAACAGGAACGAAAAAGCCCAAAATCATAGATGTTAAAATTTGCCATAACGTAGCAATATGCAATACAGAATGGAAACACTAAAATAAACATGCTTTTATGATTAGATGAGCTGAACTAGCTGAAAAAAAAGGAATCAAGAAACTACAGTATGGTCATGTTTTCACTCATAGCCATCTATAACACAGCTCTTGCACTTAATTACCTTACCACCCCAGCCACCTAATTACTGATTATCTTAATTCCAATGACTATGGGAGTCTGACACGGATTCATGCATCCCATAGACTGTTTTACTGCGTGCATCAGCAGAAGACAGCACACTGAGCAAAAAAGACTGCCTTCAACATCAGTGTTAGACAAAACCAAATTTTAAGGCACTACATGAAAAACGGTGAAAGAACATTTTAAACTAACAAAGACATCAAAACATGCCCACTTAATACCTCCCTTTGCTGCGACATGTTTATCCCACTACTTTTATCTTGTGCTGCATTTACGTCAAATCTTTATATTATTATGTTATATGTATTATTATAAGCTTTATTATAGCACCTACTTGTTTTTCATTTGTTGGGCACATTTCTGGCTGCAAAATTTCCCTTCAGAAACAAATTCTTTTATAGTACCATAGCAGTAACAGTTTTCACAGAAAACAAGTCCATCCACTTTTGTAGTTTCCTTCAACCTTGTGGGGATCCCCGTCTTTTCTGAAAAGGCTGCACAATGACAGAAGTTAACTTCACTTAGGTAGTGACAATACAATTCCAACCATCCCCAGCAAGCCATGCCACTCTTGTCAGAATGAAGAGCTAAGAGTTAGTGTTTGTATGGGGTCCACATCACTGGCAAGGAAGCTGGGTTTTCACATTGTAACGTGAGAGAGGAATCCACTGATTCTGTGATTCTGACACAGTGGCACATTGACACTACTTGATGTGGCTACTCATGGAAGTACAGAATTTGTGACAGACAATGCACTGACTGCCCACAGAATCACCACTGCACAGAGTCCATAGCCTCATCTCCTGATGATGTGCCTCATTTTTTTACTTGTATTTGGAAAAAAGGGTTGAGAGGAGTTATCTTTCATTAGCTGGACTTATTTCTGGAAGCAAACCGCTGACTACATTCTACAGTCTCTTGTAGCAGCACAGATTGCACAACCTGCCTGAGATCTACCAGAGGTGAAAATCACTAAACTCGTAACAAAGCAATCTTCAAATACTAAGTTACCCACTCATCCTAAACTACAATTTCCCCACAACCAGCAGGCAGTGTAGGAAAGGATGCAGTTTCTTTCCCGCACAAGCAAGTACGAAGCACTGTCAAGTACTCCAGCCTCTGGCACAGGTTGTTGTCTTTGCACCTCCTCAAAAGGTGAATTTTAAGTCACAAACTATTTATTTTGCTTAAGCATCTGTCTTTGAAAGCAGCTTCAAATTAACTCTTGCATGCAGCCTATCTCCCCTAGAAGAATATAGAATATATTGTTGTATTTACACATCAGCATCATTAGCAGTTCAAAACAACTATTTCCTCTCACAATGGAAAATTTTTGCTGTACTTTTATTTTTGGGAAGCACTACATTAATCAGTGTAAGGTAGTAGCAGGATGCTTACTTGGTATGTTTATATGACCATAAACACACCTTAATTTAGTAGAAACACTACTTCATTTTTTCAAGTTTGTCAGACCGCAGGGGATGCAGTTGCCTTTCTCCTGTAGGTAACTGATCACTCAGTCTAAGGAGAGAACCTGTCGTGATACTACACTATCACAATGTTGCTACTCTCATAACAGATTTGACACTTGAAGAACTATCACTGCCTTGGATACAGACCTATGGAACGTATCTGCTGTGGTCTAAGATTCATTGGGGGGGGCCCAGACTACTTTTCCGCTGGTGTAAATGATTCACATATTCACAAAAGGCACGTGACAATTATGATTTAATGGTGAGGGA
The DNA here is from genome assembly GCF_047495875.1 of Pithys albifrons albifrons. NCBI lineage: Eukaryota > Metazoa > Chordata > Aves > Passeriformes > Thamnophilidae > Pithys > Pithys albifrons. Next base: position 55,091,867 of record NC_092459.1, on the reverse strand, counting down.
GTAGCAAGGAAAAGCTTTTACTGACTTTGCCTCTCATGCTTACAGTGCTGATTATTAAACACAAATTGTGAAGTCTGCTTTTCAAAGGACTCATAGAATGTGTATTTTAAAAGAAAATTGGTAGAATGTAGTATCAACAAGGAAAAAAACTAGGTAGCTGTAAGTAATCACAAAGCCTACTGTGATATTCTCATTCATGCTACTCCATAATTACTGGAGTCAGTGTAACAAGATTGATGTTATTTATGATCATGTAAACCAACCTTCCTTGAATAGAACAGGTGTTTTCTTTCACCAGTATTTTAAATTCTGGAATATCATATTTGGTAGACAGATACTACAATTATTAGAATTTTACCTCTCAGGATAAACAGAAACTTTTACTACACACTAATTTTAATACTGTAAACAAGGACAGACAGCAGGAGCAAGGCAATTGTGCAGATACACACTGACATCAGTGGTGGCAGCTGAGCAGAAGCCACTATTGTGTGAAGGCACTTTGTAGTGCATGGTACTTTGGTCACAAACCAACTCTAGGCTGTTAGTAAAATCTGTGGGCTCAATAAAAATTACCTCTAAAAAATTCTCTATAATTTAAAAAAATTTCTTATTGTACAAATTACATAGAGGGAAAATACCGATTTAAAATTTAGAAAAAAATTACTATTAGGACAAAATTGTGGCTATAATTGAAGTTTAGATGTTTAACAGTGCATTTCCTTTTAACTTAAAATGCATTCACATCCCAAGAAACAGGTAACATCACCAGAGATATGCTGTTCATTAAAGCAAGTAGATTTTTTATTTTGAGGGGTAAGCTTTAAGAAAATTTGATATATTAAAGAAAATACAGTGTACCATAAAAAGTGTTTACAGTCTCTTAACTGACCTTCTTGAGCAGTTGGAACCATCCAGGTTGTGGTAGCAGTTGCCTTTTTAACACTTTCCATCTCAGTTTCATCTGTAATCACTTCCAGGGCCCCAAATTCATTGACTCTAAACTGTAAGACAAAACAAATGGCATACAATATAGTAAAAATTTACTAAAAAGTCTTTTGGAGTGTCTTCTCTTCACCAATAGTGGTGTCCTTACCACAGTGCCTATATTCTTTGTGTTTCTGCTTATTCACATGGAATTTGAAACAAGCCATTCTTATTTCTCTATCAAGCATAATGCAAATTCAGTATCTAAAAATATTAATTTGCAATAGATACAGGTGCCTCCACACCTAGATCAATATCTAACTTACACACAAGAATTAAAGAATCAGTAACAAATTCAGGGGAACATCCCCATACCATATGCTTTTCATTGCCAGCAAATAATGCACTCCAGACACTAAGTATTTTTTCTGCAGAAAAGGGAACCGAACATCACATACCTAACGCTTCACAGAGTACAGAAATTTCAGCATTCTCTGAAAACACAGTACTTATCTATAAAGGGCCCATAAACAAACATCTCAAGGCAGTTTATGAGCTGTTTAATTACATGCTGAATGTGATATTACTGTCAGCCAGAAGCAAGACTCAACAATACCCCTCATGCTGTGCTTATACTGGAGCACCGGGAGTTATAGCCATCCTGCTGCAAGAACAAAAGTTTCTACCCAATGTCATAGTGATTACAGCACTACCACAAGAAAATAACTTCAGCTTCCCAGTCACTATGTGGTTTGCAGGCCCAGCTGGTTACATGGGTTCAACTCAAGGCAGCGTTTTGACCCTGATCCCCTTCTCTGAACAGCGAAGGGGTGTCTTTGCCACAGAGAACGGGTCTGTATCCGTGAGGTGCTTCAGTAACAGCTTTCAACAGGGAAAATTACACCTCAGAGAGTCTTTTAAAGCTCTGAATCATCCACTGAAGAGAATACTCCTTCAAGGCAATGGCATGAAGCCTATTTCTGTTTCCTCAGTCAGGCAACTTTACCTTGCAAAAATGAGAAAGGGAGCAATTGCCTGGCTCAACACTGACCCTATCTGTACCTCCAGAGGCTGTCAAATGCATCAGTCCCACGCTTTGGACCTTGTTATGGTACATGCTGAAAATAAGCAGTTCTGGCTGAATGCAAGGGTGAGCCCCGTAACATACATACCACAGCAGTGTGCTTTTGTAATACAGTCCTTCTAGCCTCAACTTTTGCAAAGAGCCAACAGGCCCTAAGGAATGTGAACAGCTAAGAAGTAAGTTGAGGGGAGGGAGATGAAGAAGAGGCCCTCACATATGACATCTGGAGCCAAGATTTTTATTTGTGATCAGCCATGCTCACAACAGGTATGAAAACATGGACAGGCTCTTGATAAATCCATCTGGACTGAAAGTCCAGAAGTTCAACTTTGAAAGGTGATCAAATGCAGTAAACATCATGTTCTCATACTCCAGTTTGCGGAGAGACATTCATGTCGTTTGACTCCAAGAAAAGCCACTCAGAAGAGGATTCTTGTGTCTTACAGCTGACTTATGCACTCGTATTTTGGTTAAGCTCCTTTCTGCTATTGGTCCTTTGCTGCCTCTGCAACAGATGGATGCCAGAGAGAAAAGAAAGCCTTCCTCACTGCGAACACAGACCACGACAGTGCTGCAGTGCACCAACTGACTGTTCACAGGGAGGTCACTGATCAGCTCTTGGAAACACTCTCCTGCACCTTCTTACAGTATCAGCTGGAACATCCATACATCAAAGGTTATTTCTGAACAGTCCTGAGATACCTGAATAACTGGGATTATTTCTGCATGCTTTGATCAATGTCCAACCCTGACATCAAATGTATGTTCCTTCTCCACCAGAGCCTCCTGTGGTAATGCAAGGATGTCACCTCAGGTAACACAGTGACCTGTCAGCCATTCTGGCTTTGGAGACCTGACTGACAGGCACCAAAAAATGGAAGACATGAATGCAGGGAAGGCTACTGCCAGCTAGTCTTTCACTGGAGGCTATTAAAGGTAGCAAGACCCAAATCTTTAAGGAAGAAGCTCTTCAACAGTTGGGCCACCCCACTAAGATGGTCTCTGTGATAGAGAGTAACAATGTGATACTGCCTTAGCAAGCAAGAGGGCACAACAGTCCTACTGGGCTGCTCACTGACTGCTGTAACTCCTGGCTTTGCCTTCAGCTTCCTGTTTACCAGTCAGAGGCATCCAGTCCCTGTTTGGATGCAAACTTGATTCCATGTCTGCTTTTGCTTCCTGCTTCCCCAGCTACGGCGTCAGCATTAACACGCATGCCAAGCTCTTTGTGGCTAACCAGAACAATGCCTCAGACATGGGGAGTCATACTCTGGTTTTAGCTGGGTAGGAAAAGCAATGAACAACTTGTGACTAAGGTTAATTGCTTAAAAACGGGATAAATAGATGTGCAAAGCAGCATGCTGCACAAAGCCATCACAGGGTTAAGAGCTGTCAGAGAATGTGCCAACTGGTGTCTACTGTTGGAAGCATGTCAAAAAAGGATCCAGCTTAATGGTAGCTTATGTCCCTGTGAAAAAATTCAACACATTTGTAAGTCTCTTCTACTTGGGAAGTAAGCGCCAAAAAACCTAGAAGTAAGGATTCTGTCATAATATTTCCTCCAAGACAAAATACAGTAAGAACAGTCCTCCGAGACACTTCCCTAGGTGTCTTGACAATCTGCAATTTCATAGCAGGTGATAGAGGGAAAGAAACAGTGCCATTGAGCTAACTTCTGAGGAGGATCCACTGCTCTCTGAAAAGTAAAAATTTGTTTCCAAGTCACAACACTCCTTAAGTAAATAAATAAATTTGCATTGGAGGGATTTTCCTTAAATCTGCCTTCATTGCATCACACAGTAAAATTCCCACTGATGGAAACAAAGTCAGACCATCACCAAGTACTTCATATATAAACTCACAAAGAAGACTGATTTTTGCCATTTCAATGTTTTGAAAAGAATAAATAAATATGCTTGCTGGGTATTTATCTACTTGACTTTTGTCAAATGTCTGTTTGCAAACTTTAAGTAACCTCTTAAAATAGTTCTCTGTCCTACCCAATGTAGACAATGATCCTAAAAGATCAGACAGCAAAGAAGAAGAGAAAGAAACCTCAACAGCTTTCCTGAGCAAATCCACAGTAAGAGAAATGTGAATAAATATAACATTTGGATAGAAAATTTAACTTAAAAAGTTTAATGTACAGGTGACCAACAAGGGCAAAAATACTTGTTCAAGTAACTGCAATTTATTTAACACAAATATATTGTAACTGAGTCGGCAGGACAAATCCAACTGTTACTGGATAAGTATAAAATATATGACTTAGCTGCCTTGTCTGCAGTTTCCACAAGAATCAAAAACAGTAGCTTCCATTTAAACATCATTAAAGATTCCTTCCACTCAGAGCTGACATACATTTTTATACGTTCTCAGGAAACTATTCCCCGATATACTAAAACTTCAGCTTATATGACTGTTAATTTTATTCCCAGGAACATTTTAATATTAATTCAACAGATAATTAACATATTGAGGGAAGCCAAGGTTTAAATCATAATAATTGAATATTATAAATACTTTCTGAACCATTCGTGTCTGCCCACATGCTAATTTTTTCTACAGGGACCAAAATTACTATTAATAAACATTTTCAAAAAATAATTGAACGAAAATTTACACAGGACTGGAGTAACTAAGGTAAGTCAGTGATATGAAGCCTTTGTCTACTGCAAGCAACAGTATCACACAAAGTATTCCAAAAATGTTTCAACTGCAATGGAAAAGTGGCAAGATTTTCTATTACCAGCGTCTCTACCAAAAGTCCATTCCTACATTTCTTTCTTGAAAAACCTCCTTTTATGTTTTACTTTCCATGTATTCGTAGTCAGTTTATATCCATTTTTTCTTAAGCCAACATTACCCTATGGATTACACAGCTCTACTACCTGAACACTTCCTCTCTTGGTATATGATAAAGCAAGGAATTATGTACCCACTCAAACTTGACTTTACTGGGCTAAGCACAAGGTCCTTCTGTTCTTATGAAAATGGTGCTCCATCTTCTTGTTCAGCCTGTCCTTCTTTGCCCACCATGTGCTGTGCTGAACCATGGAAATCCACTTTTTCCTAGTGAACATGCGTAAGCACAACACTAAAAGTGGACTGCAGCTGTCCCCTCTCTCGTGGGTTTAGAGCATTTCTGTTTCTAATAGAAGTTCTTTGCTGACTGGAAGGCCCTCTGTAGTTTTATGCAGGGGTAATTAAATGTTAAAAGTGCTTTCAGTTATCTATTTCATAAAAATACTCTTGAGTATTTCTATGTGGGATAAAAAAATTTTGCAAACAATGAAAAATGTCTATCATATTTCAGATTAATTCTTATGAACTCAAACCTGTTGGGAACAAATATATACAATCTGGTTTCAGATTAAGTCTTCACTGTTTCATGTATCTAATTCAGAGCAACAAAGATTAGACTATCAATGTTTGCTATTACTTGTGCCCTCTTAAGACATCTCATCAGTTCCCACAGATTTCAAATCAGAGTTGCTATCATTTTATACAACGCAAAATTATTATTTGGGAGAACAGAAAAATACAAAGGAAGAAAAAGAAAGAACAATTGAAGTGCAAAGGACAAAAAAAGAAGAAATAACCCATATGTTAATACAGAGCTTTAAAATAAATTAGAAAAATCAGGCAACACTACCATCTACTGGGCAAGATAAGGACAAAGAGTTTAATGTAATAAAGGCAACTGTTGCTGTATTCTGACAGTAACTTCAGCAACAAAACATATCTTGACGTCACAACAGCATAACTGTGGACTAGCTTAGAATCTACAAAATTTTTATTAAGCAGAAAGTAAACTCAGTAAACACTCCTTATGCCTATAAAGCAGCTAAAGTAGCAGAATTACAAAGCAGTTTGTCAAGAGGACTGACAAGTGGGACTCCAGTTATACAAGGCAAAGAATGACACTCTGATCTCTGGCTAACAGTTATCATCGTCCTCAATGTTTAACTCCTTAATCACAGCAGTTTCAGTGGAACTGCTCAGATTAATCAGAGCTTTTCTAGCATTTGAGTTCCTCCCCAAAGGAGTTATCTATAGACATTGTACTGTTCAAACACATCCTGCTACAGACCAAACTATTTTTTACATATTACTTAAGTTGAATAAGCTATTAAATGCCAGAGCTTGTCCATTCAACTAGTCCTCTCTTCTCTACGTGTGTGCTACAGTCTTTATACACACAATCACATAGTATGTTTTCCACAGAATCCATGCCCCAAGGAGAGGTTGGATAGCATTCAGAAAAATGAGGCAGCTGTTGGTATTTTTGTACTTTCTTCAAGCAACAGTCAGTCTTATTTACTCTACATGGTTTGAAAGCCGAATGACTGTTTATTTTCTTAAAAAAACAAAACAAAACAAAAAAGAGCAAGTACCTAAATAAGCTTTAGGCACTCTAGCAATTACTGTTACAATGCAGTGCACAGTAACTCCTGAAACAAAATCTCTGTTATCAGACACTTAAAAAACAAAATCTCTTCCTAGCTCTTCATCCTTCTGAGTATTCTCCTCCCAGCTTATTTTAAAGCACTCAGTAACCATGTGACCCCCTTACACTTGCCTCATCACTAAAGTTTGACTTTTTCAGGGAAAGAAATTAGTTCCTGCACCTGACTAATATCCTTTCTTTAATGATGAGAAGGAATCCTGCCTGCATGTTACTACTAGCAAGTATGGCAAAAGACAACTGAGGTAGGATTGCAGGGTGTACAGCGCTCCTTGAATCATAATCAGCAGAGATTAAACGGGCAAGGCCAGACCTACTCTCATTGGAATGATGTTGTCAGCAAGACAATCAGGGAATTCCACCAATATTGCATTGGTTTTAAGATGCTTCAGTAACACTGTGATAGGATAATCCTGAAGTAACCAAGGAGAACAATTTACATTCAAAAGGAAAGGCCTTTTCCTATCTGGGCAGGCAGAAGCAGGAAGAGATTCCTATCAAATTATATCTTCCCATATAGAAAAATAATAGGAATGGTGTCATCACTTCTAAATTGAAAGCTTAGGTATATCATCAGAAAATATGTACCTTTAGCAAGAGACTGACATTTCCCCAGCAAACTGCCAATACCTCAGTCTTGTCTCCAGTAATATTTATCTACTTTATTCTTAGACACTCCTCAGGCTTTTCCAACCCCCGCCCCCCCCCCCCCCCCCCGATCCAAGTGCTCAAGAATTATCTTAGTACCAGAGGGCTTCTCAATGATTTCTCTACACTGCAAACTCAGTCTGTCTTATTATCTCCACTTGAGTAAGAAATTGCAGCTAAACAGACTTTCTTAAGGTGACACATAAATCAGTGACAGAGCCAGAAGTCAAGGTCTGCAAAGATGACGCTTATTGATCCAGAAGTTGACCTACAAAGCAATCCTGGCTCTGAATTATTCTGGCCAGAATATTTCTAAATACAAAACAATAATATCTCAGAGAACCCAAGCTAGCAACAAATGAAAAAATGAATGGCTACCTGCCAAAGTTTTGGTTCCAGTGAGCTGTTCGACACCGCACAGGAAGGCTGTGGTAGAAGCAAGAGCAGCGCTAAGCATTTTTGTGTGGAATTTACCTGCACTAATCACAAAACTATCCCTTTTCCTCCCTGAAACCCTCTGCCTAGTTATTTACATGTTTAACAACATCTACAGCAAATGATGCAGCAGATTTTGTGGTAAAATAGCATGTGATACCTAAAGGAAGACACTACCATAACTTTCCATGAGGAAACCCAATTAAAGATCAAGGTAAACCTAAATCATAGAATCATAGAATCACAGAATCAGTTGGGTTGGAAGCGACCTCCAGGATCATCAAGTCCAACCCTTAATCCAACCCCACTTTGATTACTAGATCATGGCACTCAGTGCCACGTCCAATCTCACCTTAAAAACCTCCAGGGTCAGAGAATCCACCACCTCCCTGAGCAGGCCATTCCAATGCCTGACCACTCTCTCTGGAAAGAACTTCTTCCTGATATCCAACCTAAACCTCCCCTGGCAGAGCTTAAGCCTGTGCCCTCTTGTCCCACTGCTGGTTGCCTGAGAGAAGAGACCAATCCCCACCTGGCTACAACCTCCTTTCAGGTAGTTGTAGAGAGTGATAAGGTCTCCCCTGAGCCTCCTCTTCTCCAGGCTAAACAACTCCAGGTCCCTCAGCCTTTCCTCATAGGACTTGTGCAGCATTTTTTGGTTTTAGAGTTTTAACAATTTTAGTATTGAAATTTCCTTTTTGGTCTTTCTTATCCTAAATAATGAGGATTCTTCTTGTGATAACACAGTTTTAACCAGAAATGTATGGCAATAAAGCACAGAATGAGCTAATTAATTACATTAGATTACAACAGAATAAAATTAATTTCCTATGGAAAAGACCAGGCCCCTAGGTACATCTGCTGGGGCTCACACATGGTCAGAGAAAGTCCCATCTACCCTGCCTTCTACTCCCTGCACTACCCCTTGCCACCTTCCCTGAAGGGAATGTACCTTTTCCCTCAAACAGAACCTTACCAGTGCAGGCAGTGATTTAACTAGTTCCCGGTAGTTGATGTTACCTGCAGACACTCTCAGAGACTGTCCCTGAGCAAGACATGCCTTCTCAAATTCAAAGTGTAGCACACGCCACTGTATGAGAACAGAAATGGCTCTGCACTGAAAAACCACCACACTTGGTTATTGCCTGAGACACTACTGATATTTTTATAAAAATGTGAGAAAAGAAATAGGTTGTTCTCACAATGGTAATTATCTTAAGCAAGCTTGAACACCACTTCATAAAAGGCAGGTGGAAGGATGCACTCTATTGCCTTGAGTTGCTGCAACCCTGCATCCAGAAACGCAGTATTTTGAATCACTGTCCTCTTTTCAAGCACAGCTGGAAATACCAAACACCACTGACCATTACTTCACCTTTCACACTCCACTACTATAGTTAGTTTTCTATAATATTTGCTGTCTCCCCAACTTTATTTACAGGCTAATTTCTTCATCATCAAATTTTAATTTTTTTTTCTTTATGTTCAACCACAATTTGAAAGCTGGAAATAATGACAAAAATTCTGTCCCTGCAGTACATAGCTGCTCACTTTCCAAAGAAGCACTAGAAAATGTATTAAGAAGTACTTCATAAGCTTCTGTCACTGCAGTAGGAAGTGACTGTAAATTATTACAGCTTTTCCAGTTTAATGAGTATATTAAAATCCTGAACCATGGTGTTACTGTGTGCACTCAGCACAGAGATTTAAAAAACCAACAAAAAAAACAGAGAGAAAAAAGAGGAGCATTTCACATTTACATTCACATTCACACCATGCAGAATAACTGGTAAGCACTGATGTTTTTCAGATGAGCATACATTACTTAGCCTGCCACATGAAGGCATTCTGTAATTTGTAAACTCTTTTGAATTTTACTCGAATTCAAGTTTTCTGTTTTATTTAAACATTTTAAAAGAATATACAGTGCTAAAATTTCCCTTCTCAGTCTTCAGTCCATCATAGTGCACAATTTTTAATTCTCCCTATTCCCTATGTAATTGAAATTCCAGCATTTTCCACAACTACTCACTATTTATCTCTCACACAGCATGCTCGAAACAGTGTTCAAGGAGTGTTAACTATTTCTGCTGAAGATTTTTAACAAAATCTGTATGAGAATGTATTTCCATAGTCTTCTCCAACTACAAGTGATAAAACCCTAACAATTGACAGTGCCCAAAATCACAGGAGAAGAACATTTGCAGCACTGTGACAATGTAGAAACAGATGCAGGCATAAGAGACTGTGGCATGGCTGACAGGCTTGGTATCCAATTTGGCTCCTTTGCTTTGATTAGACTGGGAAGTGAGTGCCTCCTGGTGCAGCCCATCAGTGAGGATGGTAGGCAGGAAACTGTGCATAGGACTTCATAACCAAGAGAAATAATCCAAGTTTCTATTTCTGATTTAGCTGTTCTTCTGTATGATAAATCAGATTTAAGCAATGACAAGAAAATATTGAGAAAAGTTATTTTTAAATGTTTCAAGAATCGTTTTACACTACTTATAAGAACTTTTTACCAACTTGTACTCATTCAGGAACTTATATTCACAAAAATCATAGAATCATAGAATCGATCGGGTTGGAAAAGACCTCCAAGATCATCGAGTCCAACCCTTGGTCCAACTCTAGTCCATTTACTAGATCATGGCACTCAGTGCCACGTCCAATCTGCATTTAAAAATCTCTAGGGATGGTGAATCCACCACCTCTCTGGGCAGCCCATTCCAATGGCTGATTACTTTCTCTGTAAAGAATTTTTTTCTGATATCCAACTTAAATTTCCCCTGGCAGAGCTTAAGCCCGTGCCCCCTTGTCCTATTGCTGAGTGCCTGGGAGAAGAGACCAGCCCCCACCTGGCTAGAACTTCCCTTCAGGTAGTTCTAGACAGTGATGAGGTCACCTCTGAGCCTCCTCTTCTCCAGGCTAAACAACCCCAGCTCCCTCAGCCTCTCCCCATAGGGCTTGTGCTCCAGTCCCTTCACCAGCCTTGTTGCTCTTCTCTGGACTCGCTCCAGCGCCTCAATATCCTTTCTGAACTGAGGGGCCCAGAACTGAACACAGTACTCAAGGTGTGGCCTCACCAACGCAGAGTACGGGGGAAGGATCACTTTCCCTGGTCCTGCTGGTCACGCTATTTTTGATACAGGACAGGACCCCATTGGCCTTCTTGGCCACCTGGGCACACTGTTGGCTCATGTTGAGCTTCCTGTCAATTAGTACTCCAAGGTCCCTTTTGACCTGGCTGCTCTCCAGCCACTCTGTGTCCAACCTGTAGCGCTGGAGAGGGTTGTTGTGGCCAAAGTGCAGGACCCGGCACTTGGCCTTATTGAACTTCATCCCATTGGAATCAGCCCATCTCTCAAGTCTATCCAGATCCCTCTGCAGAGCCCTCCTGCCTTCCAGCAGATCGACACTCCCTCCCAGCTTGGTGTCATCAGCAAATTTGCTGATGATGGACTCAATCCCCTCATCTAAATCATCAATAAAGATGTTAAACAGGACTGGACCCAACACAGACCCCTGGGGAACACCACTGGTAACCGGCCGCCAGCTGGATGCAGCTCCATTCACCAGCACTCTCTGGGCCCGACCCTCCAGCCAGCTCTTAATCCAGCAGAGGGTACACTTGTCCAGGCCATGGGCTACCAGCTTTTCCAGGAGTATATTATGGGAGACAGTGTCAAAGGCCTTGCTGAAGTCCAGAGAGACCACATCCACAGTTCTTAAAAATGACGGTTGTTAATACATACTTGTCTGATAATCTCAGGCTGGATGCTAATATAGCGACAAGAAAAGAGATTTCTTAAAACATGTATATGTTAAAATAAGCATGAAACTTCATCATGCAAGCAGTAAAGACAAGCAAATGCCACATGACTTACATGACTAAAAAATAAGGATTTCAAGCAGGTAACTCCCCAAAATGTCTACATTAAAAAGCAACATTTCAACATCTAGGTGTAAGTTTAACTTAAAACATGCTCTTAAAATATAATTTACCAAATCTGAGTGTTCAAAGACAATTTCTCCTAATATTTTAGGAAGGGAAAACACTAAATGAAAGACTTTGAGCAAGACATTGTCTACAATGGAGAGTTCGGCTATTGCTTATCATTAGTTATAATACCCCTCATATATTCTAATGTATTATCAAGCTGTAAAAATAGAATATTTGGGTTTGTGTATCTTGCTATTACACTGTTTTCATCAGATTTTTTAACTGCATTTCAATGTAAATACACGGCAATAGTTTGATACCCTTAATGGAACTAGTCTATTTTAATTTTTCAAAGACATGCAAGCTTACAAGAATTAACTGCTATCTAAGGCCATTTTCATTAGATTCAGGACAAAACAGCAAAATGCTCTGTGATCAGGACAATTCAGGTAAATCACACACATAAGCCCCGTTCTGAGAACTCCACCAAGAGTGTAACATATTCCCTATGATCACATTTACAGTTTCAAGTGATTAATCACCTTTTTAACCATCAATATTTAGAAGAAGCCCTGAAAAATGAGTTGTTATAATTATCATGAAAGCTCAACAATCCTTACCATTCTAACAGCTCAAATTACTTTGGTATCTGTGTAAATGCCTAGTCTTTCACTGAGGCTTGTTCTCTGGTCCAGTGACCTTCTCCGGCTGATTTGGCATTGTTAGAAAATACTATTCTTCCAGTCAGTCTTAAAAGGGCTCAACTTCAATTTCATTCAGTAACCCCTTGCTTCTGTATTTAAAAAAATGGACATAGAAAAAACCCCAAACAATAACCCAAAGAGAAGGAGCTGCCTGGCCAAAACTACTGCACCTCTGACTGTGCCTTCCCTAATGCATGAACCAAAGCAAGAATCTTTGTTTAAAAATCAAACGTATATTTGTTTCCAAATTAAAATAAATACATAAATGAACAGCAGAGCAGCCTTAAAACAAAGTTCATGCTTTCATGAACGGGACATAGCTAAGAATCTTCTTACACGGTTTCTTGAAGCTACCTTTAGCTACACCCCCCAGTCCCTTCCCTCACTTTACATGGAAACTTCCCCATTCCTCTACTAATTAATGACTCAAGTTTTGCTTCAGTTTTATTTCTTTTGATGTAGGGTAACCACAACTCAACAATGCCCAAACCTGTGATTCATATGAGACTATTATATTTTCCTGCATTGTTACCTTTTCTACTGCTCAAACATGTCAATATTATGGTTGCCTTTCGTACAATGTTGCTCATTAAAACAGAAAGAAATTTTAAAAGCCTTGACTTTTTTAAAAAAATATGGAACTGTTCAGGGATGTGGGGGCTGGTAATAGCCTTGGCTATCACTATGAGATGGTGAAGTTTGAAATCTTGAAGAAAGTCAGTGAAAGAAACACTGCAACAGCAGCACTGGACTTCAGAAGAGGCATATTTTGGCTTGTTCAGAGATCTGCTTGGTAGGATCATACAGTAGACTGATTCAAAAGGTAAAAAGACCCAGGAAATTTGTCCCTCTCCCCAGGGACTTCACAACAGGAGAATGATGAATGTCAACATGCAAGAAGTTAAGCAAATGCGGATGAAAGCCAACATGAATGAACAAGGGACTCCTGACTTACTTCAAAAGGAAAAGGAGGTAAGCAGAATGTGGAACAGGTAACTACGTAGAAAAGGTATATAATGATATTGCTGTATCGTACTATGATAGAATTAGGAAATCCAAAGCTCAGCCAGAGAATAAACTAGCAAAGGCAACAAGAAAGGCTTCTTTAATTGTGCAGGCAGCAAAATCAAACTACCGAGTTGAAGAGAATGGCTGATAAACTGAGGGGTGGGACAGCTGTTCAGATAGACCTCAACATGCTGAACAAAATGGGCAACCAAGACACCATGGAGGTCTGTCAAGGCAGACACAAGGCCCTGCTCCTGGAACAGAGCAGCTCCACGCACCTGTACAGCCCAGGGGCTGACTGTTTGAGAGCAGCTCTGCAGAAAACCCGAGGTGAACGTGAGTCAGCAATGCACCCTGGCAGCAAAGGTGGCCACGAGCACTCAGGGCTGCCTGAGCAAGAGGGCAGCCAGCAGGATGAGGGGACGGATTATTCCTCTCTGCTTAACATTGATGAGACCATATGCAGGCGACTGTCTCCTGTACAAGAAAGGCACTGACCTCCTGCAGCAAGAGCACCAAAGCAAGCAGGGGCCATGGCACAGATGAGATGCAAGGAGAAGCTGAGTGAATCCATTTGCTCAGTCTTAAAAACAGAAGAACAGATTTTACTGCTGTCTTCCAGTAGTTAATGGGAAAATATAGAAGGGATAGAGAGTCAGGTTCTTCACAGTAAAAGAACAAGAGGCAAGAGGCACAAGCTACAGAAGGGGAAATTCCAACAAAGTACCATAAAAGGAAAAAATTACTGTGAGCATACGCAAATGTTGAACAAGTTGCCCAGAAAGACTGCAGTATCTCCAGCCCCAGTGATAACCAAATCCTGAGCAACCTGACCTAAGTCACCCTGAGGCGACCCTGAGGACTGGGTTACTCCGTCTAGGTGGTGTCCTGAAGGCCCCCACAAAGAAAATTATTCTGTGAATTTATCCTAGTGTTCTGTGGGTAAAATTAAAAAAAAAAAAAATCAAACTAACACAAACACAAAACCCTACAAAACACCTAAACAAAAACACATTTGCAACTTGTACATCCTGATTTTCAAACATTTTTTGACTTTTCATTTCAACAATATAAATCTTATCAGGCAACAGAAGATAAAAAGTTCTTTTATTAAACGTCACATATTTTCTTGTGAGATTCCTTTTAAAAAATAAACTATGAGAAAACCTCATCAGTGTTAGTCTGAACAGAATGATATGAAAATATTGACTTAATCAACAAGAAGTAGGTGCAAGACAAGTCTTTAATACCAAAATTGGAAGCACAGCAAAGGACACCGTCTAAGGAGACATTAAAAAATATAAGCTAATAAAAAGAATCTGAAAACAAAATAAAATTGTCATAATTTACATCAGCAAACAAAACTAGTGTGAAAATGTAATTAAAAGTACAATTCCAATATAATTCAAATTGCTAAACTGTACCAAGATCAGAAGCACTTACTTCATTAACTTTTTCTAGGCACCCACATGACAAAAGCACAGCAAAAATAAATTATTTTTAGAAATAAAAAGAACTAAGAAGTGAGACATGAGAATCAATGGCAGTATAAAAATTCTTGGTGATATAGTAATATAATGCTCTAAGTGGACTGAATTTTCACACTTTTGAGGTTTCTTTGGGATTTTGTGCTCTTGATTACTTCTGTCTATACAGTGAGGCAGTGCTAATTTATGCCTTCCTTCAGGGATGACGGCTGGCTGTGCCAGCACCACAAACCGAATCAAGAAACTCCAGAGCTAAAACCTAACAGTCTCTTAACTCAGAACTGCAAATTCATGTTTTATTCATAAAAGCAGATACCTACACACCAGTTTTTGAAATCCATTCTCTTGTCATTTAACATTTTTATTTTGCTTATTAAAAAAATTACAGATCTTACCTTTAAGTCACTTCCTGGCAAAGTACCTATGCCATCCTTCCAGTCCATTGCACTAAATACATCAAACTCTTGACCATTTCCACTAGAGGCAGATTCATTCATGATGCATGTACTAGGGGAAAAAAAAAGATTTTATCTGAAAATTCTGTAAATGTTTTAATGCTTATATCCCCAGATATTTCTTCTCATAGATTAGTATCCAATGCCTGTTCTGCACACTGGCAATGTGGACAAGTAATGACAAGGGTGATAATATCCACTGATGCAATAAAAACAAGGGAAAATATCTTAAGAACTTTAAAAATAATACCTGTTTCACACATTAGGAGGCAATCAGGCTGTATTGGAAAGAAAAATTTCAAACTGCACATAAATTGACATGAAAAAAACATACCACAAGTACACCTAAGAAAAACATCTGTTCTGGGAAAGGAAAGATATGAGTGCATGCCTATAATAAATACATTAAGCACTGATTAACAGAACTGCACTTCCTTAATATTGGATAACATGCTGATGTGAATGCTTTACGCAAGTTCAAATTAGAATTTCAAAATGAATTTGAAACCGTCATTTCCCCTGTTTAACTCAGGACACTCAAATATTCTTTATTTGTTTCCATCCAGTTTCGCTGAATTTCGAATTGCATTTGTAAATGTTTATTTTCACACAGAAAAGTACATACACACCAGAGAAAACTACAGCTTTGCAAGACTTGACCTTACTGGATCCCTTTGTTTCAGAACAGCGAAGAGAGAAAAGATAGATATTATCTTCAGAAATACTGGATCTGGACATCTTCTGTGGAAAAAGGTTTGCACAAGCAACAGAAGTATAACACACTTGCCTTTGACCCCTGGCTTTGGCCTGGGACTCGTCCCTGTATCAGCTGCACTGAACTACAGGTGTTTTCAGCAGCCAGTTGGGACTACTACTAACTTCTTCCTTTCCACTTCTCACAAACCCAGCAATCTTTACATCTGTGGCCTGGCACCTAACTTACCAGTTGTTCAGTGTAGAACCTGACTCATTAATTTTGCTTCTGAAGAACTTCTGCACTATGCCTAGCAGTAAAAATAATCTGTGGCAAAACTAGCTCTGTCATTGCTTTGTGAATAATTAGCAAAAGCTCACCTCTTTTGAAATTTACATTTTCTGAACTTTTTGAAATTTAAACTTTCTAAATTTTCAAATAAATAGTGAGCTTCCTCAGTTCCTCAGAGCTTATCCTCCTTTTCTAAAAATCTAACTTAAGTCCCACTCCCCAGATCTGAAACTATTAATACTCTCTGGAAATCTTTTATTTTCTCACACGCACACACACACAAAAAAAAGGTAGTATTTGTTCATTCACAGATAACAGAAAAAGATGCAAACCAAGCAGAAGTAAACTAAGATAGTCTAGAAGCATTTTACCAAAAGCTTGAGGAGAAAAATGCTGACTTGAGGAGAAAAATGCTGACTTAATTAACTTTGTTGCGTGAAAAACAATCCTATTTACATTGTAATCATCAGAAAAATGGTACCTATCACTGTAACACCACCACTATAGACAGATATTACTCTGGTTTTGGGTACACAATGTGAATTCCCTAGTATTTCTCCTTGGTTTCCTCCTCATTTTCTAGTCAAATTCTTTAAAATCATGAGCAACATATCACTCCATGAGTGCTTCTGTTATACTACAGCAACTACACATTATCAACTAGGTAACAAGAGCTGGACCTCAGTCAGTATCTACTGCTAAGAGGGAAAGATTCTGCATTCCCCTTCATTTCATATCACAGGCAGAGTTCTGAGAAGGTTCTTTGAGAAACCTTCGCATATTTCACATGACAAGTTTTAAGTAAGAAGAACCACAATGCGCCTTCTCCACCTTTCAGTAATTCTCTATGAGAAAGTATTGAAAACCATACCATCAATGTACAAAAATTAATTTTAAAAATAAGTCAATAAGTCTCAACAAATTCAGTGCAAACAGAGAAAGTCCCCAAAGCCACAGACCTCATCTTTTAAAATCACTTCTATACCAAATCCACCACCCTACCTCAGGGCAGTTCCTGCAATACAACTAGGAATCTCTGCTCTATCCAAGAGCACAGCACACCGCAGAGCTCGAGCCCACCAAGCACCACAGCAGACTGAGCCCAGCAGGCTTCCACCAAACTGAACTGCAGCACGATGGCAGAGGCGCAGTTCTCAAGAACAGAAGACCAAGCTGCTAAGGAGTCGTTGAAAAATTGGATCTCTCCAGACACCCATGAAATTTTAAGGACGTGAAACATGCTGGTTTAAGCATGTTAGTGTAACAAGCTCCCCAAGATTAGCCTTGCTAAGCAAACACAAAGTTGTGTTCTATATTAACTGAAGTCTCTAAGTAATCTTAAATTATTATCCTGTTTAGAGGACGCTTCACTCAACCCTCCTGTGGTTTACTTATTATGGAAAACATGTTGAAATCATTTCTGCAGAAGGCATGAGAGAAAACGGGAAAAAACTTGGGAAGCTGTGCAGAAATGTTTCCTCACAGCAGCCGCTATACCACGGAGCAAGGAGCACGGGACAGGGACAGCTGCTCCATCAGATGCTGACATCTCTGATAGTGCCACTCATTACTGACATGAAAATTACATGGGGGGGGGGGGGGAAACTTAGAGCCTCGCCTACTTGCCAGAGTGTTATCCATGAAAGTAAATAAAAAATTGGCAGCAGAAATGTTCAGGGCATATTTGTCTCCATAAAACACACAAATTCTAACTTAATTGTAACAAACAGCAATAGTGACATATTCTATTTTATTCTAAGGTATTCACTATTTCTTTCGTTTTAAAATAAACTCCATGTCAAAGCCACAGTCTGTACTTTTCACATTCTGCAGCCTTTAGAAGTGTTCTTGGTGGGGATGAAAAGGTCACAGGGCAATGCAGATAGAAATTAATTTACCAAGAGGAATTACTTTTAACAAAATATCTGTTTCCAGCTTTGCTGAGTTTAAAGAGATGAAAGATAGGGCTATATCCCTCTAATACTAATAAGGAAGGAGATACAGACCAATAAAATTGTTTCACCAATGAGGTATTATAAAAGAATGAAAGCATCACAGTATATACATCTAAATCTCAGAACAAAGAAAACTAAAGAATGTCTTATCTATTCATTTTAATTTTTGTTTTAAAGCTCTGATGCAGTTCTTTGAACTAGTATAACTCCTTCCATAATGATTTCATCTGCTATCATTTCTGTTGCTGCACTGCCAGAAAAGTAGTAAAAATGCCAGATGAATATGGGGCAAAGTAACTACAGTACTGTCCTTATGTCTGTCACTGGCATCTGATGTGATGGAAAGGACAGAATAGTAAGAACTTGGAACAGTCGTTATCCAAAAACAACTCCAAAATCCACTATTAGGGATGTAACTATCCCAGTCGTCACAGTCATAAGGGAAGCAATGCTGGATGTTAGTATTTCAACATGTTGTTTTAGACATATGCAATAAATTCATTAAAATACTCAAGCACATAAAATAAGACACATCCTTTGAAAAACTGTCATTTTTACCAAGTGATTCAACAATAAATGAGAACCTCACAGAAGAGATACTTATTAAGAAAAACAGCCCTAAAAATGAGATAATTTCATCAGGTGAAAAACTCTCTAAAGATATAAAGCAAAGACACAGGATAGAATATGCCAATTAAACTTACAAGCAGTTTTTGAAATAATTATAGGGTTATGTACTGAATATATCAGCAAATAGTAATAGGATTCTTGCAGTCAGTGCTTTAAAAAAAAAACTACCTGGCACCTACCCAAAGTAAGATGACAACTGTGTAATATCCATATGACTTCTAACCAGCGGGGTCAACTCAATACAGGTCACAGGGTAGCAGAGAGAGACTTCAGTAGTAGAGCCACCAGTCATCTGGTTATGCCAGATTGGCATAACCTGTTTGCAAGGATTTGTCTTTTCTTTTTATGCATCTAGGTCTATTTTTATTCCTACTTTTGAGGATTTCTGTAGCTACCATGACAGGACAGCCTAGGAGGCTTGACCCATACTGATCCTCTCTCCAGCTGACAGCTCCTGTAAAGGAGAAGCAAAACTGGGCATGTGGAGCCAGGGGAGATCTCAGTAAGTGACACCAAGAGTGAGGTCCAAGGGCAAAAGAGGGCCCAAGCGAGGCAATGTTCCTACGGAGCTGAGCAATGGTTCCTCTTCCCCACAAGGCTGGGTGACACCACCACTAATGGATGTTCAGAAACAAACGCAACAGGTAAGGTTTTTCATCCTAATATTTATTTTGGATATCTCCAAGGCTGCCTGGTATAGCACCCATGAGCTAAAATAAAAGGACACATTTTCCCTACTCAGTAAATCAGGAAAATAAAGTGGATCTGAAGGGAACAAATCAGTGTACCAGAGCTGCAAATACATCAACTTCTAGACAACTGCGGACAAGTGGATACTCAATTTAGCTTTATTTGGCTTGTAAGAATGTGTATCCTACCAGCACTGACTTGTTACACTGCCAAAACCACATAAAGCAGAATTACCCCTCGCAGTGTAAGCTCCCTCTATTTGCCGACAGTAGTAAGCCAGCTTCGTGACAGCAAAAGCAAAGCCAATTGACTGTAAACGTACCAGGGTGAGCCCTGCTTTTCTCTTAGCAATCCCCTTTGAGCTGGGCACGCTCCACACTTGCCTCTTTCTCACCCTCATATTTTTGCACCAGATTCTTCATTTAAAGAAAAACAACCACAACAGGAACAGCACAGGAAATGGTAAAACTCTTTGATGCTACCCACCACATTTTAATATGTGCTTTTTCTTGTATCTGCTTAAAGGTTCAATTATCATTAAAAGAAGTATTTGCAGATTCCACTTTTTCCTCAAAATCTCATTTTTCATTGTTTAGGAACTTCTTTACTAGTCCTGCTATGTTTTTATTTTGTGTGTTGAAAAGTTGTTTAATTTCACTATTTTGCCAGTTGTTCATGAAGTTTATTACAAGTAAGTTATTTTCAAGATAAGACATATATCTTCTGTGTGTATTCACAAAGAGAGCAGAGCTTAAAATTCTCTGCCATTCTTAACATTTAGAACAGAAAATGGACCAGAGTTCCCATTGGTGATGTCTCTTTAGCATTCTTGCCTCTTATTCTAGCTGTTGCTACACTTCTGACTGCTAGACTCTCCAGCAGTACTGTGTATGCTTGCTCCTGCTTCACAATACTTTAGTTTTAAACCTTTTTCCCCTCACAAATAAGATCTGGCCACAGATGCTTTACAAAATGCTGTGAAGGCTGAGTCTACACCAGTGCTTAAGAAGGTTCTTGCTGTCTTCACCCAAGACTAGTCTCTGTCAGCAGGCTAATACAGGTATAGCTGTACCATTGCTAGAGATTGGGTAATAGTTACACACAGCCTTCCTCTACTATTTCATTTTCAAATATCCACAGAACACTAGAACAACAGTTACCCACCACCAAAGCTATCCCATCATCCAATGAAACTTACCCATCATAACATTTTCTTGTTTATAAACAACCTGTACCTCACAGCAAAGAAATATTTCCTCTGCAACCATGAATCCTTTATTTCTGTTATTGTCTGTGCAGGCCTGAGTGGAGGTTTAATAAGTTGTGTACAACAATGCTGAAATCCTACATCTTAAATTCTCTTAATTACTTGAATCAGGCACATTTGTACCTACTTCCTTCTCCTGTGCAGACACCTTCTTGAGAACTGCAATGCGCCAAATCTTCACACGATCACCTGACCTATTTCAAATTGTTATTTTTTACCCCAAGTTAATTTAATATACATCTGAATGTCCCTTTTGTCTGACTTGTGCCTTTCTCTTCCTCATCTGACAGTTCACCTTTCCTAGCTCCTAAATACACTGGTGCATTTACAGACTTACCCTTCTTTCCAATTCATAAACAGCTGGTATCTCCCACTGTGATGGGCAATCCTACTAGTGGAGCACTAACAAGCTATGACTACACACACACTATCACTTTCTTCACTAAGCCTCATGCCATCACCACTGGCTCCTCACACCCATCACTCACAATCCATCATCCTACTTACCAGCAGTATTAAAAAACACAGAGATTAAACTGAATAGCCCACAAAAAAAATCAACCCTTTCTCTTCACAGGTGATGCCAAATGAAACTCAACAAGTCACAGAGGAAAAGGAGTCATCACAATAATTTTCTGAAGTTATTGAAACTTAAAAGCAACACTCTAGCTAATCTCAATGTGAAGGTGAAACACACCACAAAAGCAAACAAAACTAGAGTTCACTGCAAGACCAGTGCTTCAGCCACCTTAACAAGAGCACCAGTTCACGAGAAGACCAACTGGACCACACAGCTGCTGAAGTAACACCAGGAAAAACCGCGTAACTGGCACCTTCCAGATGACAGTGGAAAGCTTTACACTGCTTTCAGCCACTACTTCCAGGGAGTTTCTCACTTATAGATGTTTATCACACAAACTTCTGGGAACATGGTAACTTCCTTGGTAAAAAGCACTGGTTTCCTGAACAACCTTAAAATTTGCATTAAGAAAACTCTGTTACAATCCTGAACATGGACTATTTCCTAAAATGACATAAACTGAACTTTTTGTATTGGGAGCTTTATTTATGCTGACCACCTGATTTTTAGCACCCGCGACTGAGCATCCATTCATGAGTAGAAACAGCAAAAATGATCAGTGCAATGCCACTCAGCAATACGGAGGAAACTAAAAAGAAAACAGAACAAAACTGAAAACCTAACTCATTCTGCCTCTCACTGTGAAGCCTGCACACGGCGCTGCCATGCACAGGTAATTGAAAGACTTGGAAGAGGCCGTGACCCTCAGCCCCCAGGGGCGGCTGCCGCATCTCCGGGGGCCTCCTTCCCAAGCAGCGTTCCTCCAACCTGAACACCCGCAGGGCTCGGACCGCGCTCTCCAGCGGGACGAGTGCCGGGGCGCGGGGCGCGCCCGGGGCCGCTCCCGGCGCAGGCCGTGCCCGCGGGCGGCGGGAGCGGCGGGTCTGGCCGCGGCCGCCCCGGAGCCGCCCGGCCCGGCCCGCTCCGCTCTCCGCCCGCTCTCTCGGCGGAGCGGCGCGGCAGCCGGAACGCTGCGGCGAGGCCCGGCGGGCGCGGCCGCCGCTCCGCGGCGCCGGCAGCCCGCGGCCTACCAGCAGAGGTCCCTCCTTGGCCAGTTTTGCGGCGTGTTTTTGCTGCACTTGAAACTTTCTGGAGAAAACCCGGGCTCAGGTCCGCGTCTTCCCGAGGCTCGGGCAGAGCCATCGAGACAAAAGCGCCCGCCCGCCCGGCTCCTCGGGAGCGGCACTCGGGGAAAGCGGTTCTTGAGTCGCTCCACTTCCCTCCCCAATTTGTCTTTTCTCCTTCGCCCCCGCCTCGGGCAGTGAAATGGAGCGGGGGAGCAGTGCCCCCTGCCCCGGCGTGGGGGCGAGCGCGGTGCGGGCGGGGGTGGGAGAGGAACTGGGTGTTAAGTGTTCCTGAGGAAGTTGCACAACGAGAGAGGGACTCTGCTTGTTTACCGGGTCCTTCGGTTTTGGGTTTTTTTCTCCCACCCCCCCCTCCACCCCTCGGGACCGAGATCCGGGAAAAGGAGGTTGCGTCCGAGTGCAAAGGAAAAACAAAAATTTTAAAAAATGTTACCTTCTCCTTCCTCCTCCCCTCCCCCAGCGCGGAGGAGAAGGAGCGGGGCGAGCTCTGTTTTTCCTAGGGGACTGCTGGGGCTCCCTGCGCGGCGGCTCGCAGCCGATCTCCGGGCATCCCTTGGCGGAGCAGTCTCCCCTTCCCGCGGCAGGGGCCGGCACACGCCGCCTCCCCGCAGGGCTAGACCCGCCCGGCCCCGCAGCCGCCAGCGCCCGGCCCCGCGCTCCAACTTTTTCTCTCACGCTCTCGCGTGCGCCCGCTCCGACGGGGAGTGGGGAAAACATGGGGGTGGGGGAGCGGGCTCCGCCGAGGCCCCGACGCGGCGCCCCCCGCCCTGGGCGCTGCAGCCCCACCGGCGTCTCCCCAGCCCCGGCTGAGGGCGGGCGGCCGCTCCGCGGGAGCGCCTTCCCGTCGGCCGCCTCTCCCCCCGAGAAAAATACCGCTTTCCGCCCCCCCGCCCCGCGAAAAAACACCGCCCCACGCGGGTTAATGAGAACAAGTGTGCCTATATCCTGTTGTTATATGCACCGGCTGCGGAGACGGGGCGGGAGAGACGGGCGTGTGCGCGGGGGCCGCTCCCCAGCCCCGGCCGTACTTCAGGCGAGAGCGCGCAACTTAACAGAAAAGCCGCGTCCTATTCCCTGCCCCCCCCTCCCCGCCCCCGTCGTCGGCAAAATACGCACTCACGTGTATGTGCGCTCACACACGCGGCCGCCACCCCGGGGCCAGCCCCCGGCAGCCCCCCGAGCTCAGCCCGCGCAGCCGGCGGCGCTGACAGGCGCCGGCCCCGCCGCCGCACGCAGCCCGGAGCGGGCAGGGGCCGTTCCCCGCCGCCTCACATGTCTGCCGCAGCGAGCGCGGCGCACGCACCGCACAGAGGCAGGAACTGAGCACTCGAGCAAAAGACTTTTTTTTTTCGTCTCTTAAAAAAAATGCTAGAAGCTTGCTTTTTTTTTTTTTGTATGTGTATGTGTGTGCAAACTTTCCCCAAAATGGCGGAAATTGGGAGATGATTATATTTTAAATATCTCTCGCAGACAATCACACAAAGTGCAGGAGCGACGGAAAACACAAACTCTCCGCTGCGCGCTGGAGAGGCCTTCGCACACGGGGAGCCACGGCACATTCAACCGGTATATCCCGGCAGCCGCCACCTCTCGCCGCTTCCGACCAAAAAACCCGGGGCTTTTTCGCACCCCTCTCCGTTGCGCATTGCCCCCTCGCAGCCCGCACTTCTCCCCGTCCTTCAGCCTGTGCGAACAAAGAGCCGGGGCTGGGGAGGGGGGGCTCGGGTGGCAGCGAGCCCCCTCCCTCCCCTCCGCTCCCTCCCCGCCCGGCGCTCACACGCACACGCACACCCGTGCCCCCCCCCGCCCTCCCCCCGCCGCCCGGCCGCGGCACCCGCATCACATTGTTCCCAACAGCGCGGCGATGCCCCGTAAGTGTCATTAAATGGAGCCAACTGACAAGCTCATTGGTGGGGCAAGTCTGCAAAATGTCTCTCCCCTTCCCTTCCCCCCTCCCTTCGGAACCCACTCCCCCCCTCAAAAAAAAAGCCCCCCCCAAACACATTTCCACAGCTCCCTCCCCCGTGTATATATATATGTACATACACATAAGTGCGTGCGTGCCTGTGTATGTATATAAATATATAGCGCATATATATATACATGTACTCCCTTCATGTGTTTGGGAAGAGAAAAAGAAATACCAGGCACCTCTCTCTTTCTTTTGTTCCTCTTTCACACTCGTACACTTATGATTTAGTGAGATCCCCGGTGCCCCGGCCGCTCCCCAGTCACTTGCGAGTCACTTGCCCACTTTCCCCGGCATTAACTTCCATCCTTTCTGCTCGAGGTGGTGGGGGAGAAGCCCCCCTCCCCTTCCCCAGATACGTTTCGTAAGGGAGGGAGAGGAGGTGCGTCTCTCCCTTTATCTCTCGCGCTCTCTCTAACTTTCATCCTCACCTAGGGGGAAAATTAAAACCCGTCACCAGCCTTTGCCATCGCGGCTCGCTAAACGGCTTGCGGATCAGATCGGAACCCGCCGCTCCTTACCCCCCCAAATTCTCTCTTTCTCCGTCTCTCGAGTAGTCCTGACAAATATGGTCCAGGGCTGCGGGCACAGTGAGCATGCGCCCGCGGAGCCAGGGCTGGGGAAAGGGGAAACTGCCGCCGCCGCCGCCGCCGCGGCTCCTCTTCCTCCGTCGTCTGCGCTGCCGCTGCGCGCCGGCCGGCCGCACTCGGGCACCGGCCACGGGCAGCGGGCATCGCCCTCTCCGCAAACGCGGCCGCCGACAAGGAGTCCGGCGGAGGTGCATCCTCCCCCTGATTTACTGCCGACGCTGGAAGAATAATAAGGAGACTTGTGCAGACGCGCGCTATTTTGGGCGCCTTCAAATATAATGCCTTGCACTTTTCGGGGAGGGGGACGTCCGGCCCTAGGGGGTCCCGTCAGGTGCTGCTGAGGGTGGGTGGTGGGCATCAGAGTGAGTCTGTCTGCGGCTCTTGGCCCCATCCTCTACGCAGGAGCGACGTGGGGCAGAGGCAGGACAGCAGGACAGGCAGGAAAGTGCGGGTCCTGCGGCAGAGAGGGAGCCCTGCGGCGCCGCCCCGACGGGACCCCCGGGAGCAGGTCTGGGGCCCGGCAGCGCGAAGCCAGGCTCCTCTGCGCTCCCGAAATGTGACGTGCGTTCAGAACGGACGCGTTCCTGGTGATGGGCCTCGTCTCATTTACAACCTAGCCAGCTTAGAAAATACAACTAGTTTCAAATGTGCCAAATATGCCACCTGCCAGAATACACTCCGTCGGGACCCTGTATTCCCAAAACAAAATGCCATCTTCAGCATTTATTTTCTGTCACTGGTTCAGAAAACAGTAACACTGAAGGTCCTTATTTCTGGGTGGACTTAGTTCACCTGCAAGGAGGTCTGTTAGCAAAAGAACTTTACACAAGATCGACCTTCATGAGGCCTAAGTGCACCAGGGAAGAGGGAGGATGGAGAACTCGCTCCAGTGTATACAAGATACTTTTAAAATTGTGTCTGTCTATGTATTTTAAGGTAAGCATAAAACAACACAGAACACAATTATACTAATCCTAAATTGTTTTTTCAGACTATATGGTATCTCCCAAAAATCACTCTGTCCTAAAGGCAAAAACTGTCAAAGGGAACTTTGAATTTTTAGTAGTTTGGCATACTATCACATATCTCTTAAAATAACTCTAAAATCTCAATATATGTTAATCCCAGAAATGATCAATGACCAAACATTGTCTTGATTTTATATATGCTCCTTTCTACAATTACATTGCCAACTTTGGCCCAAATTACTGGAACAGAAATAATAATAAATACTGACAGATAGACAGGAATAAATATCATTAAATTAAAATATAATCAGAAATAAATACAAATAACATGACTAAATATAACATTTTTGCTGTTATGGATATAGATTGTGTTACTGTATGATCCACATGATGGGGACAGCATTGCGCCGGACACAGGATAGAGATGGGCCATCTCCGACAGGACTTCCTGGTCTCAGCTTCTGTTCAGTAGAGTACTTACTTCAGAATGTGTGCTAAAATATTTAAGATTCAAGCTTAACAAATCTGCTCCCTTAAACTATGCCCATGCTCAAACAATTCAGACAACTAGGCTTTTACCATACTGTCTTGACAGTTTCTATTCATTTAATTTTTTTTCACAGTGGTAAAATGGTGCTTATGCCTAAGTGTTTGCTGGATTGTTGCCTAAGCAAAATACATTACAGTTATTTTATGAGGAACTATATGAGACTTCTCGCACCCCTTCAGCTCAAATGGCATTGCATAAAGGCTGCAGTTTTGATCAATAAACATATGTTCATTAGAAACTAATTACAGAAAACAGTACTAATCTAATTGTAATAATTACTGATAACATACATTTTAACTCCTCTAAAACACAGATGCAAAAAATAGTAAAGTATGATAAAATTCCTACTTTCCCCTAGTGAACTCTTAGTCAAGAAAATTTATGTGTTAGAAACAAAGAATAAACTGTAACTGAAGTAATTCAGTTCTTTTCTGAAAATTACTTTCCAACGTTGAAATGTTTTAACTCAGTTGCCAAATAACTAGATTATTCTATTGTAACATTAAATTAGCTGGGGTCTGCAGAAGATACCTAGAGAATGATACCATTTGGTGATATTTAAAACTCTTTAGGATGCTGAACCTGTACTGATTATTCTCCAGACAATATGGATGTTTTGAGGAAGGGTGTAACATAATCTGTTACGAAAATACATTTCTAAGAATACAACTGACGGATTACTTGCCATTATTTTATTTATGCTTGAAAAATTTTGTTCCTTTCCTCTGAAAATCTTAAAGGGAAACAAAGTCATAGGAGTGTAACCCCTTACAGACAATGACAATACAGGTGGAAAATCTCCTTGAAGGATGTGCATTGGAAAAGTGTATATTGGTAACTGAAACCAAGGTCTTGAACAAGTCCATAGCTTTATTGGATCGGTAGTTTCAAATGGATAGCTCTTTGATTAAAATAAAAGCACCTGTGAAATTAAAAAAGATACCTCTGTTCTCTGTCTCTCTTCTTTAGTCTTTGCTCTAATTATATTGTGTCAGCTTGTGATGTTTAATAAACCCATAATTTTGACAATAAAAATTTATTGAGTAAAAATAGATTAAACATTATTCAAATACACTCTTTAAACATTAGTTCTGTTGCCATGTTATTTAATACTAGACTTCCATCTGTATTCCAAAGGCAGAGAATTTTGAACACTTGTTTTCTATATGTAAGTATGGCATTTAATATGATTTTGGCAGTATGTTTAATGACAGATTTTGGAGTATCTATATTTGGTCTCTCTCTGAGTATTCTTGTAACTCACTGAATAGGTGTTTGTGCTGTAGCCAAATACTGGTTATTTTTCTAAGAGCATGTACAGGAACGTCCATTTACATTGCTTCCAAATTCCAAATCTTGAATACCACTTAAGGGAGTGAGAGCAAAGAAATATACATTATTCATTGAGTTTTCAGATTGGGTTTCTACTGTCATGTGATCTAATGGCCATTCAGCAAATATCTACATTAACTGAGAAAAAGAGAATTAGTATTTATGTTTTACCAAATTACTTGCGGTTTTGGGTGGGTCTTGGTTTCTGCAATACAGATGAACCTGCCTTAAAGATAGCCTTATTAATCAAAAATAACCTACATGAGATATTTTATCACTCTTCTAGCAACCTGTGCAGTTCATTGTCTGACCCTTCTTAGCAGTGACAGTCATCAGTCTACCATGTGACTCTTACCCAAGTTGGAGGACAGGATAGAGGGCTTGAGGGCAATCACTGGGGGAAAAAAAAGCTATTGTGTACATTATATGTAAAACTCTAAGCTAAAAAAATGGAAATGTGAAATCTTTAAGCAATTGGGAGAGGAGAGATGGTATATGTGCTCATCTAGCAATAGAGGCAAGCAAATTGCACTCCATGGTGATTCCAGTTCCCCTCAACAGTGCTGTATCCCTCTCCGGACAACATGATGTCCACACTGATGCAAAGAAATAATGACTCACTTATTATCAATAGGATTGATTGGTTTTGCCACTGATCCCAGAGTAATTATCAAAGTCGATTCAGATGTCTAAACTGGAGAACCAGCAGTACCTCCTAGCTTTCAAACCTGTGTGCCTGTCCTGGCCACATACCAGCTCCCTACCAGAGTGAGACTTGGGTGCACAACAGTCTTTTTCTTGGGAGGGAAACTTGAGCATGAATACTTGAAAGAAACTCCAGCCTTTTTCAGACAGGCTTCACCCCAATATGTACCTGAATGCAGTCCAAGTGCAGCCTTGGAGAGCTTGTTTGTCCAAAACTAGGTCTTTTGAGACATTGAAAAATTCTCAAAGATTTCATCAAAGTTGCAAAACTACAGAGATTTCCAGATATGGTCTTCATCCATCAAAGGCAGATAGGGAAGTTCTGTCATTGTCAGTGCAGGACTAAATCCAGAGCAATATTGCCTATGAAAAGTTTGGGAAGCATTGGACCATTGTAATGAGTTGCAAAAGTAGAAAAAGTAATTTTTAGGAGTGGGGCAGATGAAAATTAGGAATATTGGTGAAGACTCTTGAGCCAGGAGAAGGCTGAAATTAGAAGCATGGATATGTGGGTTGGACATTAGGAAAGGGTTTGTAGCATTGGTAAATCTTAAATCAGTTGAAGGAAGGAAGGAGGACACCGTTTTGAGTGGCAGAGAGGTACAAAGGTACAGCAGAGACTGCATGATCTGGAATGGATTATATGCCAAAACAAATGGGTAAGAATAAAGGTTCTGTGGGAGGGGAAAGGTGCAGGGAGTAGTAAAAAGAGACCACAAAGGACAAGTGATGTGGAAAGGGGCAAACAGGGTGTAAGGGATCAAGAAAAGAAATGGGCAAGAAGGGAGGGAGCCTGTGTCAGGCAAAGCTGGAAGCAGAACAAGATTTGCAGTCTTTAAAAATGGAGTTTGCTACATGAAGTTTGAAGGGATAGTAATGAGCAATATCTTCATTATGAGTGGGGAAGAGTGCAATAGAGCTGTATTCCTGCATGCTCTTTTCTAAGGTGTGTGGGCACACTCTGCATATAAAGGCCATTATCAGTTCCCTTAGTAAAAGGCTTTGACTCCAACTGTGCTTAAGATTACAACAGCCTTGCAGCAGAGCATTACATTGGACAACCTGTTCAGGCTGGATACTCCAGACCTGTCATCCAAAAGCTAGCAGTCACTCTGAAAGCTAAGGCTGTATTTTTAATATGCACAAAGAAGGCAAGTTGATGAGGCAGCACAGAAACAAACATCACTCTCGGGAACAGAAGCTGAATGAGAAACTGTTGCATTCTGCGGTCCTTAGCTGGAAAACAATTCTGTTGAAATAGGCAACAAAAGCAAGGGTTATTTTAATAATTGTTTGTAGAAATTCTAGATCTGTAACTGCTGCTCAAAAATACCTAGAAGTGAATAAATAGCTCATCCTGTGGGTCTGCTTGAACAGCAAAGCCTGGCAGCATAGGGAAAAGAGGAAGTCCCATCCAAGGTCCTTAAGGCTGGAGGTTTTTAGACTGGATGTGGCACTTAGTGCCATGGTCTGGTAAGCATGATGGTTGGATCAAAGGTTGGACTTGATGATCTCGGAGTTCTTTTCCAACCTGGTTAATTCCATGATTCTAAGACACAATGACAGGGTCAGATCTTGCTCTAACTTTCTTTCTGGAGAGCAACAGAACAGGTTTTAGAGCAACATGTCAGTGACTCACAACCACATGTGGACGTTCCTAGTAAATATAAATTAGTCCAGTAGTAGATAAAGAGGAAAGAATCCCAAATATTGCTTGTATTAGACATAAGAACAGATGACTCAAAGTATGCATGCAGACTCTTCTTTATTTTCATTCCTTTTTATCTAATAGTGTGTTCCAAAAAGTAAACAATTCCCTTTTTTTTAAAAAAAAGATACTGATGACATAATACAGATTGCATACAACAGGCAATACAGGCTTAATGTATTAATGTGGGATGATGCATGGGTTCACACTGAGCAAAGAGATTTTTCCTTTGCTAATGCAAAACCTGATGCCAACAGTTAAAGGAAGTAGAAGGAAACCAGAAGTGCAGCTAGACTATAGAAAACACTGAATAAAGCTTTTTTTTGGACAGTGATAAGAGGTTTTCCTTACCTGAAAATTCAGAGTTAGGATTGCAGCAGAACAGGTATCCACTAGGCCTACCAAATGTGACTGCAGTTAAAGCAACAGACAAAACATCTCCTGTTTGCTGTTAGGTCCAACATTCCTGGCAGAACAAGAAGACATGAGTTCTCTATAACATTTTTCCAGTGATGGTGTGTCATGTGGACATGCAGCAGTAGCATTGCCCTCTTTGACAAGCAACAGAAGATATTAATGGGGCCTGTTTCTGAACTGACAACGAATGGATTATTCAGAATCTGAGAAATCTGTATTCCATTGCCAATGATCCTGAGTCATCAGGCTTTGTGGAGTCAATTCATACAGTTCCCAGGCTGGAATATCAGGCACTGTGCTATCGATATATCTGTATATGTAAATAGTAAATGTAATGTAAGTGTATGTATATGTGTAAATGTAAATAGTGGTTTCAGTAAGTAAAAAGGAGGTTTTGTACTGGACTTTTAAGCTTATGTGCTAACCCCTCATACTGGGAAATCAGTCTGTCAAAATCTCATTTATTATCTAGAAAATAATGATGAGTGTGAACTAATATTCTTAGTAAAATAATTACACACAATAGTAAGAGGTGGGAGTACCTGTTTGCTGTAGAATTCAAGGTTCGACAAACACATTTCAATGGAGTACTTGGTCTCCTGGCTACCACAACAAAGCAGGCAGGATATTCTTTTTGCTCTGAGTACAGAACTGTATACGTTAGTAGTGTGTGAAGGCTGATGCCTATTTGTGGAAGAACCACCTCATGTTGGTTTACATTTACAGTTTCCTGCAACATGATGTGATTTCAATATCTACTCATAATAGAACTGATGCATGATCTTAAGCGTTCAAGAGAAACAGAACTTCAAAAAGGATACTTTTGCTGAAACTAGTTCATTTTCACATGTTCCAAAATAAGCTTCACATAACACTTTACATCAAGCCCTCCTAGCTTCTAACCCCCCAGGGAATTCTTTGCAAATCAAAATCCTCTGTGGCTTAAATTTTAGAAAGAAGATGATGTAGCACAGAAACATCAACTGTATAATCATTAATATTATTATAGTACTGTACAGGGATTCATGTCTACCCTTTTCTACCTAAGCTCCAAATATTTAAACTGGAAAAATTAAGCTAAAACTGAAGGACTTTTAGATTTGCAGTGCACAAATACTGCATTTGAGGGTGTTGGCAAATTCCCAGGAAACATTTAAAAGTTGTAAGCATCCAAGAAAGCACAGAACTTTGAGATCATTGTCTGAAAACTGACAGTGGACTTCTCTGGCTCCAAAGAGAAAGTCTCTTCCCCTCTCATCACTCTTTTGGGTAAGCATGGATAAAACTAGCAATTTCATAAATATTTGGTCATCCTGAAAGCACCATGCATATTCTTCACTTTATTTCCAGAAATAATCACAGTGATGATGATGTGTAAGTACACAAACCTCACTTAGGGGCTGTTCTCAATGGCCAACCTGTGGCATCTCTTACATACTGACTCTGGAGCTAAGGCTTCATAGAAAGTTAGTAGATGAATGTTCCTCAGAGTGGGACTCAAACATGTACATTAAAAGTTTATTGCTTTTATTAAATATACAGTGAATTCAGATAGTCACCTTACATTACAGACTATGTGAATATCTGAATTGCAATTCTCAGTTCAGTAATTTTTGTCAAAAAAATCTGACATTATAGTGATCTCTTCATTCATAATATTTCTGACTTCATGTGTTTTGGATGAGATAGTTCTGAAAATCAGTCCAATGAAAAAGGGATATTACCTAAATATATCTTACTGAGCAAGAAGAGTATATACTCGTTCTCACAGTTATTTATATGTATGTTTGTTTGTTTATTTATTTATTTTAAACTACTTAATTGTTTGGTAAGTTATGTGGTTGCTCTTCTCTATGGAATGTAAGTCAAGTTTCAGCTGGGAACAAATAATTGAGTTATATAAGCATACATAAAATAGACTGACCCACATCTATAACAACAGGATCATATTATAATAAAATACTATTTCTTGTATAATTTACTTAAGACAGAAAGCACCTATATAAATGGAATTTATAAAGAAAGCCATTTATATTTGGCCTATATTAGGCATCCATGTTGCTTTGCAATATGTTGGTTTACAATCATGTAAGCCAAAACATGAACACTTTCTTTTCCTGGTGCAGTGCCCTTCTGTAGGGAAGATGGGCATCCAGTTCTGAGTATCAAGATTTGCATTAGTATCAGAAGATTAATATAAGATGACATGGTCTAAGAAGAAGAAGCTTCATACAAAAATATTATGCAAAATTAAGATTTTTTTATTTCTGAATAGGCCACAGTGCTGTGCAGTTTTGTTTAGGTTACTACAACCCACCAGAATAGGGCTCTAGTGAGCACAGTTCTGCACACATCAGGGAATCTGCAGCTGCAGATTTAAATAGGGTAAGAAACATTATATAAACTTACTGCACATGCTGCTTCTCCTGCTGTAATAGCTAGTATGTCAAGACATGCTTATAGAAACAGACGCGTGCATATGTGCATGGCAGACAAGGTAGATGCTCGGCTGGAATTCAAACCAATGTGTATTTACAACTGCTGTTGCCACCCCTCTCTTGCACAGCTTGCAAATTCACAAGCTGACATGGTATATTCCAAATAGTTTAAGTTGTTCTCTTCAAAGCTAAAAGATGGAAATATAACATGGTAATTGTGGATATTCAATATTTCACAATACTCAGAGACTAATTTTATCAAAAATGTATGATCCTAAACCAACAGATTATGTACAAGAACACCTTTCTTTAGCTGGCATTACTGGTGCTCAAAGCCAACTTATGAATCTAAATGCTTAGTTAACTCAGAATTAGTTTTCTTCAGAGTAAAAGCATGATGTACTCCAAAGTCATAAATATTTCCATGCTAATTTCTATTTCAAATTCATAATTTTATTGTCTGTAGCATTTATTTATTTATTAATGTCACAAAAATTCTTTCATAACAGGGAAACTTTCCCTACTATTCTTTTATAACTACTCCCTAGTATTCTAATATGTGACAAATAAATGTTGGTAGAAGGTAAGCATAGAAAATTTCAGCCTAAAATATTTATTGAAGTAATGAGTGACTGAAAATAGGGAACTAGAATGAAAACCATTTCTAACTTTCTTGCATTTGCCTCCCTGTAACTCCAACGTAGTGTTCATAGTCTGGGGAGGGGGTGGTGTTTCTATAGGCTAGATCTGGTTGCTGAACCAATAACACATAAATTTAACCAATCAAGTACAGCATGGAAAGGGCAAAAACTGGGTTTTTTTTACACTGGTTAGTCACTGAATTAACACAGATATTAAAGTTGCCACTTGAGGCAAACTAAGGCTCCAGTTGTCACCTGAGCTTAGCTGAGAGAGAGCTTCATTTCAGTGTGCATTGATTCAAATGTATTTCAGCTGACTGTTAATAAGAGCTAAACAAAACATTCTTCATGATATAGATTCCAATATTCTTAAAACTAATCCAGACCACAAGATCACCTTGCACTGGTTATCAAAGAACCATCCAAATACTTTTTTCCTCTTTCTTTTTCAAAGTGGAACGAATTAAAAAAGAATTCTACATCAGAAATTTGCAGTAG
Source organism: Pithys albifrons albifrons (assembly GCF_047495875.1). NCBI lineage: Eukaryota > Metazoa > Chordata > Aves > Passeriformes > Thamnophilidae > Pithys > Pithys albifrons. Next base: position 55,057,700 of record NC_092459.1, on the reverse strand, counting down.
TTCAAGATCAGTAAGGTATGTATTAAATCAGTTTTGCATAATAACTCTCCAGCTAGCGAATATGATCAGATAGACCCAGAAATCAGGCCAATAGTTAGATGCTTAATGGATTAGATAGCAATGCTTGTGTTTTACACTAAATGCAACACTATAGTCAAGAGGGCACTGATCTCCCAAACAATGTGACTGCCTTATTCTCTGTGTATCTGTGTGAGATTCCAACAGTGTGGTCATTATATATGTTTTTGAAATTAGGCAAAATAAAAAGTTAGAAGATAAAATGCACTCCAAACCTTCTCAGTGACTGGTCAGCCAAAAGCCCACAGAGATCAATAGGACAATAATTCCCATTGGGATCTGGGCTCAAAAACCTTTATACCATGGAAAAAAATTTGGTCAAGTCTAAAAACAATGAAATATTTCTGGAGCCAAAAGCTCATGGGTTTAGTGGATTATGTTTTTATACATCGGAACTTCAGGACGTGAAAACACCTCTGACATTGTGAAGCTAAAGAAAAATGAGTCATTGTTTTTTACATATACTTGACATCAGAAAAGACTGATCTTTGAGACCAAATATAAGGAATATGATTTAAAACAACTAAACAAAGTTACAATCACATTTATATAAAACTGTGGAGTATAGCCCTCTCTGCAGACTGTAGTGAACAGTACAGATTCATCTGTTCTTATATAGATCTTTCCCAATGGACTGAATGGCTTTGTGAAACCTTAACTAAAAATTTTCTTAAAAAAAAGCATTTTAACAACTGACTTGTAAGCAAAATAAGAATTTTGCTGACAGATTGACCTTACAAGGATATACCATTCACTGAACTGATTTAAAATTTACCAGCAATTAATCCCATACCTGACAACTGAAAAACATAGGAAATCTAGTTTAAAGGCATAGTTTTCAAATTGCAAAAGAGAGGAATTCAATTTCTCAGACTTGAATCAAAGTCTCAATAGGTGTTTGCAAATTTTCTTTTTTTGTGTGTGTGAGGATGGCCATTTAACAGCAGGGCTATTAAGCTGCAGATCACATAAAAAAATTTAATTTCCTTTCCTTAATCTGTTCTCAGCTTCCAAATGTTCTGAGGCTCTATGTCAATTCAAATATTCCTTTGTTGGTCATCCCTAAAAGCTTACCCAGTGTGATGCAGTGTTATGCCAGCCCAGGGAACTTGCAGTGACTTTGCACAACTGTGCAGACTGTGAGAGAGCAGCTGAGGTTCACCCAGGTCTGGAATGCACAGCTGGGAGATTTCCCCAGCTCCAGTAATAGCTCCCATCCCCACTCATCCACCCCTGTCACTCCAATCCAGTGTAACTGAAGAGATCCTGTAGACTCAGATGGCAAATTTAAAATGCTCTGTCATCCACATATAAAAGCCTCTGTGGATCACAAATAGCTCATTGGAGATGGGTAAATAAGCAGCTTATTCAAAGATTTCCCTTTTTGACTTCTGAACCTAGCTTTTGCCTGCAGTTCATCTGCTAAGTAATTATTCCAAGCAAACAGCATCACAAAGAAGAAAGTAGTTTTTGATATTTTGATAAACCAATAGACAAGAATCACTGCTTCCTGACAAAACTGAACATCTCCCATGCCCCTCTGGCAGTCCAAATACATGCTGTCTTGACTGTGAGGATAGGAATCACCTGGTCTTTACAAGCAAGAAAAAAGAGTAAAGTCTTAATGTTCACAGACCCAAGGTGCAGGAAGTATTAGTCCTTTTGGACTCAGCAGAGTCTGAGCAGTGAGCTCTTCTTGGTGAGCCTCCAGCCAGTTCTTCACTGCTGCCATAGGAAAAGACATCAAAGGAATCATGCAGGACATTTCTCAGTAACATCCGCTGGGTGGGGATTCAGTAGATTCTTTGAAAATTTGGACTGTGTCATTCAGATATCTTGAATTAAAAAGTCATACTGAGTCTTGACAAGTAGCTTAAAAATCAGCAGTTCTGATCTTCAAAATGAGAAAGCATTTCACTTTTTCAATATGATAATTATTCATTTCTGTGTATAGAAGCTGAATTAAAAAAACCTTCAAGTTTGACCTGTCCGGAATAACTACTAAGGAACCTGGAGCTAGATGAATGACAAGCAGTCTAAATTAAAACAGATAGAAGTATGACCTTGTCATTGTCCTATGCAGGGCCAGGAGTTGGACTTGAGGATCCATGTGGGTCCCTTCCAATTCAGCATATTCTGTGATTGTTAAGCAGTACAAACATAAGAATATGTTCTGTGATTCTGTGATAATTATTACATACATAAGAATGTGTAATAGTTTTCATAAATACCATATATACTGTAATTTTTACAAACTGTTGGAAAGGTGGGCAATAGCCTTGAGTAATTCTGTGAGAATGGTAAAAAGTATTTGGAAGACACTTTTTATGTATACATTTTTGTATGACTATTCTTCGTCTTTTTAAACACAAAGCTTGAAGTTGCTTTGAGGTTTGGCACCTTGGAAGTTATTCCACTGGAGATAATTAATACATAATGTTTGTAACTGTATATAGCGTGATTGGATTTGATAGCAGAGTTTGCAGTGAAGATGTCCCAACACTTCTCACTTCAAGACACCTCTTATAGCTACTTTCTCAAATGGGTTTTGACTGAAAGGATCTCTTACCAGGTGTTTTTCCTTAGCATTATTTATGAGGACAGGGCTAGACAAAAGGTGTCTTATGTTGCCCAAGTTGAAAATGTTACAGGTTTTTACATTAGAAGTTTTACTCCATCCAGTTACTGAAGTAAAAATATTAGGTTTGACAGGAGTGAAGGGGGTTTATGCTAGGGAATTATTCATGCTGCTCCTCATAAAATCTACCCACATTTGAAAAACTCCATTATGCAAGTGTTTAGAAAAGACCAGTTAGATATTTAGGTGAAAACTCGGAAGGATCTGTTTGCTGTGGACCTACTTAAGGTTGCAGGAACTTAATTCTTCCTGTGATTACAGCCATCCTCCACAAAATGTGTGTCTCTCGGGGACCTTTCTGTTGACAAGAGTGAAGAGGAGAAAACAAATTAATTCGAATGCAGTGTAGACAAAAGTGAAATTTAGGAGTTAGGGATTATATACATGGAGAAAGAAAGGGAAGGAGTGTGATGAGTCAGAAGGTGGGACCATGAATTTACATGTGTGTATACAGGACACTGGGACTGGGAGCTTGCGTGGAAGATGAGCTTTTAGAGGGTGACAAACAACCAAGGGGGACAAAGGAAGAGAATTGAGGTTAGCTGAGCAAAGTGACCAGGACAAATATGTGAAAAGATGAAGATTTCAAGGAATGGGATCAAAAATTAACAAACACTAGTTATACCAGGGGTTAGATAGTGCAAGAGGGCTAACTGATAGTTTGGGAGCTGGTTGGTGGTTAAGCTGAACAATTGGGGTAGGTAGGTCAGAAGACATGAAGGTAAAGGCATGAAGAGGACTGTTAGTGAGAGTCAAAAAAACATTAAACCAACATTTTAAAGGTGCAGTGCAAGGTTAAATGCAAACTTTTAACACATAGGAAATGCCAGCATTGTCACTGCTTTTGAAACTCTAATCTGAACCCTTGGGCACAAGCATAATGATACACTCTTATGGCATGATGATAGACTGTTTCCTCTACAGAAACCCAACCTTATTCAGAGAACCCCATTAAAAGAATTCTCCTCTGGGTTTCCACAAGGTTACATGTTGGAGGTTACAAAGCTCCTGCTTCATTTACTCTGGCAGTGAGGAAGTGTGAAAAGTATTAAGTAGTGGATTGCTAGAAGGAAAGCCACCTGCATGGAGATGCTGAAAATCAAGTTCCTTCTTTTCCTCTGACAGTTCTCATATGATACTAAACAAGTAATTTCCAGCCGGTCACTAATTTCACATTTTCAGAGAGCCACACAGAGATTTGAGATCTATTTTGAAATACTGTTGGCCAGTCATAGCTGAATTCTGCTGGAATAATGCTTCAGACATAAGGAGTTGAAAAGTCAGGTCCTTGGCATGTTGGACACTGAATATTACAGAATAGTTTTGGCTTTCCCATTATATGGCAGTTAATGTTTCTCACCTCAAACTGTTCTTCACATGTCCCTCCAAATAGAAAAAACATAATTTTTTTTTTGTTCTGAAATTGATTTCAAGTTGAATACTTCAACAAACAACTTTTATTTATGCAAAACTACATGGATTTAGTTCAGTCCTACAGGGATTTTGGCACTCTTTTGATTAGCTTGTGATTCATCTTATGCAAGGGATCAACTATGTTCTTGAATTAAATACATAAGGAAAAAAAATAATAGTTTTGGAATGAGAGAGCCACTGTAGCTTGCATTTACTGAATAAAAACCTACGTGGTTAAGTTATGTAACTAAACTAGAACCTCCACTTTTGGATAGAAACCAAACTACAGTTTGAAGTTACAGTAGAATATCATGTAGACAAATTAATTTCAATGGAACAATAGTCTGAAGTGTTGTATTCATTTTATTTTCAAACTCAAGAAACACACACTGTGATTTTTTCATACCCAAGTAGAGTTCATTAAATGACAGCTAATGTAGGAAGATACAGAGCCAAAAACATGGGTAGAAAAGGAATATTTTTGTAGTGGTATGGAAGGATGGAACTCAGAAGAGTGTTTCTTATCTTTTAGTGACTCAGGTATCATGTACCCAGATGAGTGCCTAGCAGCAGAACAGTTTGCTGTGTAACTTATCAGGCTAGAGGACTGAAAGTGAAGGGTTATACAAGGAAAACCATAAGCATGTTTGGTTCAGCTGAAATCAGACTCAGGGCATTCCTAGTCCTGGAGGGGTGTTTACAGCTTATGATGTTGTAATTAGAAAAGAAACCCAAAAACCCCAAAACAAATTAAAAAGAAATTCAGGCACAGATAACTGCATCAAAACTGCAGATAGCACAGAACAATTTGAATTTAATAGTCAGAGTATTAAATGATGGAAACTTAAGATAGAATCTGTCATTTGCTAAGTCTGTCTAATTCCTTCCCCCCCCCCCCCCATCCATGCACTATGGCACCTGGCGTTAACAGGTCTCTTATCACCTTCCCTTGACCGAAACATCCAAATAACTTCACACAGTACAGAAAATATTATTCTCCCACATAACTGTGGATTGATGGCTGATGTTCAGGTCTCCTAAATTCCACAGAGAAAGTTTAAGAGGGATGTCATAATGTGGTATGGAATACAAAATTACTGGCTAGAAGAGGTCAGCTGTTAGCTCAGCCCAGCTCACGTCAGCTGACAGCTTCGGCCTAATCCAAACTTCAGAGCCCAAATCTAGGCCCACCTAGGTGAACCCATGACAAGGGAAATAAGAAAACTCCTGAGACTCTGTTCTGATTTGTAACACAACTGTTAGTATTAAGAGAGACAATCCTTTCCCTTCTGAGGTGGTCACTCAAAAAGAAGGAATGTTTTTAATATTTTAAATGTGTATGAGGATGTATGTTCCCAGTCTCAAAAAAAATTCCTTTTTTTTGTAGGAAAAGTTAACAGTCTGTTACAGAAAAATGACTTTAACCTTCTAGGCTGTGAAAGTGTTACTGCATTTGGATTACAGATCTAAAATATTGCAAGAGCTTTCTCTAAGCAATTTTCCTTCCAGCAAGAAAATGTCTTGTATTGAAAATAAGTTCATGAGATTATAATCTGAGACACTTAATAGTTGTTTAAACATTCATTAATTTTATTTAGAAGAGCCACTTCAAACCATAAAAGACATGATTTAATGTAAGAACTGGACTCCCCCCTTACCTTCTACATGAAAGAAAAGCCTACAAAGGGGCTAAATTTTCAAGAGTAGTTCATTTGCAAGGGAAAACTCATAACTGTATATTCAGATCAGTGGTCCAGCATTTTGGCTAAAAAACCTGAAAACATTGTTTTCAGCGTTGCAATAATGTGACCTTGCAAGTTCCAGCACTTAGGATCTTTTGTTTTCACAGCCTACGGCCAGAAGGAGCCATTAGACCCTGTAGTTTTACCTCCTGTAGGATACAATTAGGTTTCAGCTGAACCTGTTACTGTATTACATTCAAAATTAATCTATTATGAATAAGGTTCCAATGCCTGAAAGAGTAAGAGATTTGTAAGCCACAGTCAGAAAACAGGACACAGAAGGTAACACTTGTGCCCAAGGCCATGGCAAGAGCTGACAGCCCAATAGGTGATTTGATCTCAGAAGATGAACTTCACTTTACACAACAGAGGAAGAAAAAGTCCTCTCCAGTACTTGGCAGATCTAATCAAGAGGCTATTCCTTTCCACCTATGAAATGAGTGAAAATCTGCATATATAAGGAGGACACTTTAAACAGGACAATGAAAGCAGAGATCCTCGGCACAGCCTTAAAGCATGAATTTGTTCTGCCTGAGGTCCCATATCCAGGTGTGGTTGATCTCTGGTACTTAACAGGAATATCAAAAGACTTGGGGTAACTTGCTTACATGTTGCTATTTGTTCATGAGGCAGAAAAATGCCATGCTGATTCTTGCTGGTGAATAACTAATGGTCCTACGCATGAGATCCCATTGCAATGGTTCCTTTACTGCACAGTTGAAATTTAACAAGCATGCTGGGGGTGATGCCGAAAATATCCCTGAGGCCTGTGGAGGGTGGCAATAAACATCACTTCACTGGACACAGACTTAGTAAAACCAGAGGGAACTGCACACCTATTCAGTCAGCCCACTGGACCTACTACACTTTTTCTCAGGAACTGGATTAAAGTAAATCCTTTTAGTCTGAACCTTGCTTGAGGTTCTGACATGTGTCCTAAACCCTTCACACATTTTTAAAAACTGTCAGTTTGCCACACCAATAGAAATTAAATCATAACCCCAACTTTATTTTTGATAGCATAGCACTAGTAAACTAAACTAGTGTTAAAAAGAAATCCCAAGTCAGAATTGCCAGTCTATTTCCTTAAGAAAATGACAGTGCAACTTCTGATCCTTTGCCTTTAAGAACTGTTAAATCCAGAGCTAATTCACAAAATAAGAGATAATTCACAAAATAACATAGGTGAAAACTCAGATTTCAAATAAAAACTAATCAAGGATGGATACCAACATCATTTAACAGCACAGCAAGGACATAACATTTAGGTTTATATACATAAATATACATCTGAAATGTAAGAAAGTAAATAAAGCAAGTAAGATAGCTTTTGGCTAACTCCTGCTTTTAAAAGGAATCTTTGTTTCTGACAGTTGAGGTCAGACCAACAAACAATAGAGAAGTATACTAACAGACAGAAGGCCTATGCCAATTGTTTTAACGTGGGATTACAAAATATTTTTTGCATTATGCTAGAACAGTGAAGTGGTACTGGTGTGAAACTGATAAAAACAAGATCTTAAGTATATTGATGTGTTTAATGAGTTTTTATAAGTGACCACAAATAGCATTTGTGAATGGAAATTTGCAGCATCTACTTAGAAAAGCCACCACAACAGCAATATTGTGAGGGAAGAGGAAAGGATAACACTGTAAGTGGTCCTGCCCCTACCTGAGGCTCTGTGTGAACTGATGGATTCAAAATTTGCTAAATCAGAGACTTGTGGCACATGAAGGATTGGGCAGTGTAAAATGTGAGGATTCACACAGGTCCTATACAGTTGGGCACGTAAAAAGAGGGATTTTGATTTTCAAGTCTCTTTTGTCTCTGTCGGTATGTTCCACTCCCTATCTCTTGAGTCCCATGGTACTGGTACCTAAAACTGAATGATGGGCCTGAAGTCTTGCATTTTTCCTGTGTGATATGAAGTTAAAAGGCTTAGTACATCAGACTCGATTTAAACAAGCAAACAGAAACAAATACAGTGTTTACTTACTGTAGGCGCTTTCAGTACCTAGGGTTAAAGAGGCATCTGTTTTTCTGGTGTAATTCCACTGGTTCCAAGGGAATCAGGGCAGGATAAATTTGATGCAGTACGTTCACCTGGTCACCTGGCACATAGCAGAGATGTTCCCTTTGTGTGGAAGGCTGCACACAATCAGTTTGCCATCTAGTGGCAACTATGTTCAACACAGACAGCAATTTAAATCAGCATGTGATTATTTTAAATAGCAGAATGTGTTAAATCAGCTGAGGTGTATGAAAACACCCATTGTAAGGTAAAAACTATTTTGAACCCTCGAAGGATAACTGCATATATACCCAGCATTGTACATTTAGACAGGAAAAATGTCCTGACTTAAGCTGCCTAGCAAAAACATTTCCAATTGTGCTAATACTTTCTGTACACCATGAGTGGATATAGATCACCTGTAGCATTTTACATAAAAGAAGATGTAAGAGCATAGTGATGATTAGACACCTTCTAGTTCACCCAGCTCCTGCTCCTGTCAGTCTCTCTGAGATTAAATGCTATCACTGAAAATTTTTACATAGCCAAACTGTGGCCCTACCTGAGTACTCTCAGTAACTGAAACTGCAGCTGTTCATGTGGGAAAAGCAATGACATGGCCAAGTCAGATTGTTTGTATTAAGGTTATGAGTTACTAATAGAAAGACTAGTCACAGCTAGAGATCACACACCATACTTCCTAACCCAAATCAGCTACCAGAGTCTGCTCAGGAAATGCAAAAAAGATGTGCTTTGTGGTGGGTGGCCTCGTAGTACTTGTAAGTTTATTTTCCTTACTTTTAATGTTAATTTGGCTGTTCTTAACTGGACATTTATCTGCTTGTAATATTTAATTGATCTTTGTTACTATACTATTCTTTGCTTGACTATTATTATCATAGGTATCATGACACAGGAATGTACCTCACACAGAAAAATGCTGTTATCTGTTTATAATTACTTCAAAATTCAAAGTGGCAAAGACTTCTGCCCTTCCTTGTGCACAAGGATTTCCATAAATATCATAAGAACATTAAAACTCCATTAAAACCAGTGTCCGAACACAATGTCCCTAGACCTGATTTTAGGATAGTAAAAGAATATAAGTCCTGCATGCCTAAATTCTATTGGGAGACAATTCTATAATGATGGAGATAAAATACTTGAGAGCCAACCGATGTCAGTCTGTTTAGAAGACATGCCAATAGCTGGCAGTAGCTAACATCAGCGAATTGCAGGGACCAAGAGAGACAAAAGGTCAGCTATGAACACAGATCCTCCAGTTTTAGAGTATCCTAAATTGGCTGCGGAATCTCTCAAACACTGGAAACTTGAGCATGTGATGTGAAAAACTGGATTTAGAGAAGATTTGGGGCTGTTTAAATTCATATTAGGATGTCATTAGCTATTTTCCTGTGGAAAACCATTTAATAATGAATTATATTAAACTGAAGCTGTACTAAAGAGCTCTTGAAATGCATTTTGGAGATGTCATAAATACAATTTTGTTTGTTTGTTTTCTGACAAATATCAGCTGGATCTAATGTCAGAGAAGCAGTAAAACTGAGTAAAAATTCTTTAGATGACAAAATTTATGAGGTTTCAGAGCTTTATGATATATCTGCTTACACTGTAGTAGTCAAATATACGAATATACACAGACACTGAGTTACGGAAGCATCTGTACTCAACCTCCTATTCAGTGATCACAGAAAATTCCTCAGTTTATTGAAAATACACTTTAGCCCCATTTGCTGACCTAGTTGTGATAAAGTGACTTGCATTCTGTTCTGGGCCATGAATCATGGTCACAAGAGTTAATTAAAGTTCTAATGGCAGGGTCAACAAGGTTAAGTGAATAAGTTTGTCTATATGTAATTAGGGCAGAAGGGGAGATAATGAAGTTTAACAGGTGTAACTGAGAGCAGAAACTGTCTGTTTTAACAAGTGCTTGACTTGAAGATTCAAAATTGCTTTTGAGTAAAAAGTTGGGGAAAGTATCTTTTTACTTGTAAATGTAAGAAATTTTTTTCTAGAATTGACAGGTCTGAAAACAGACAATGTCCCAGTGCCATCTTCTCATTTCAAACCTGCTGAACTCAAGCCTGTGAATAACGCAACTGTTTCAACAGTACACATTTTTATTTTCTAGGCAAATGCAGTATATCTATGACTGCAGAAAAATCAAGATAAATGAGAAAATTTTGCAGGTGGAAATGCACCCTGGATGTGGTTTATTTCACATCAGACCACTTTTAGAATTCCTGTAGTTTCTCGTATTAGAAGGATGAGTTCAAACTAAAGAGGGCAAATAACAAAAATCATGAATTTGTGGTACTTTTCAATCTAATAAGAAAACACATAATTTATTCTGACTGCTCTCTACAAACATCTCTTGCTCACAAGCTTGCTCTTTATAAAAGAATCACTTTCCTCAAGTACAGATAAACAGGAAAAGCATACTCCATGAACAGGACAAAATGCATGCAGAATAATTTATTGCATAATCCTAAGAACCCAGTGAAAAAGCACTGAGGCAGGTTTATTTAATAAAACTCCCTCTTTGGAGAGCAAAGGGAAATGTGTGAACATGGAAGTGTCCCAACAGTCCTTCCCCAGCTGTATATTAACACATTTATGATAGCTATTGGCAGTGCAAATTTCTTTCTGCTACCTTGCCCATGCTGGAATCAGCCCTTCAATCAAAAGGTACACTTCTGCAAATGAAAAAGGAGTTCAGTTTCCACGCCCAATCAATCCTGGTATCTCTCCTAAGAGCACCAGAAAGAGATGGTTAATTAGTGCCATGTATTACTGTGCTGGGTACACCTGCCTGAAATGAACAAAAATGAGACCGTTAGGTCATTTTGTAGAGGCTCTACAGTTACATGTACCCCAGTAAATTAAAACAGCGACTGGGCACTGAAATTTCTGGGCATAGAAATGGAATTGCACATTGAATTAAATGGTGTCAGGAAAGGTTCTTGCCTGTGCTGGCTCGCACACCCAGAGAGGATGGCACAGGCCTTGGTCATGCTTCTCAGGCAGCTTGTGGGCAACTACCCTGTCCGGTGGAGTGAGGACACACCAGTCATGCTATGCCACACGGCCCAGGAGCATCCAGGGCACTTGTATGTTACCAGTACACACACAGTATATGGTTGCTTGTTAAAGCTTTCACATAACATATAAAATTTATGGCTGAATCAAATATAAAATAGATAATACCATAAAATGTTCAACCATTCCAAAATCACCTGTCATATCCTATCAGCTAGATTTTGGCTTTTTCAAATGGTGGAAAACCATGCTTGGCAGCTGTTAGATTATGTGGTAACAGCCTTTCTGCACATCCATGAGAGAGAGCAGTTAGAGAGAGAGTGTTGAAGGGAGACCCCAGATGGTACCATGATGGGCTCCTCCCAGGTGCATCAAGGAACACCACTGATCCATCTCCACAAGCCTAGAGGAATATAAAGTGACAGGCAGGAACCCAAATTACAGCATCATGAGGGGCAAACACCTTCCAAGTTTGTATCAGGAGAGCCTCAGCTCCTTTGCTCCCCTCAAGATGAGTCACTGGGAGCTTCTGCCTGGATCACCTTTCTGGCTGAGGGGATGTGACACAGTATGAGATGCAGCAAAAGAGTGGATTTTTTGGAATTGGCCAGTATTTTTTATGAGATGTCTATGTGCAGAACCAAAGGCTGGAAAAGGAGGGATTTAGGTGACTGGTGAAGGAACAAGTGTGGAAAAGTGTGTGAGTCTGGGGGTCTCTAGTCTGTGAGAACTGGAGTGGGACTGTGGGCTCAGGGGCTGATATGTCCTGGTCTTAGCAACTGGACAGACTGGGATCCAGAGGATAACTACTGGGCAGACTGAAGGATGACCCAGCTACTGGAGCTGGGTCACGGCTACCTTGTACGTGTGTATAAACATATCTTCTAACTAATAGGCTTTCAACCTTTATCAGCCAATGAGGGGAGTAGAACTGAGACCATTGGTATTGTCTGGTTGTGTAAGTGGTGTGTGTGCCTGTCTGTGATCTGGGTGGCATACATGTATATATATGTGTTGTAAATCCACATATATGTATGCTATGTGTGTGTGTGCCTACTGGGAATACATTTCATCCTTGCTACAGTTTGGTCCTGGGGGCATGGAGCTACAGCAGCCTTTCCTATCTCCAACTGTTTGATCCAGCATGATATATTTTCCTCTAACTGTGGCAGCAATTTTACAGCCTACTTCTCAGTTTCTGTGGGTCTAGTCCTAAAGAGATTTTTCAGTGCTTCACTGTACTCACCAAAAATTCCCACTAACGCCAGTGGAAATGTCAGAATATCTTGAAAATGTGGTAATCAGGACATTAAACTTCTCAGCAGAAAGGCCAAATACTGATTTTTTTTAAAAAATACAGACAATTAAACTTGCTTCCTATACATACAGTGGGGCCAGAGTGGAAAGTTTACATTGCTGCAATTGTGTTATAGCTTCTCTCTGGATAAACAGAAGACTTCATTTTCAGTTCTATCAATCCCACACCATTCACAAACAATAAAATTAATTTCTAGTTTGAATAAATAAAGCCTACTAAATTGGTTTCTTTGCCGATACTTTCAAGCTTTATATTGAACTTGTTCAGAAAACCAACAGTGTCAGTTAACAAAACAAAAGATGTTGTTTACTATTTTTGCTATTAATTAAGTCAGCTCCTTAGATACAAGTAGCTCATTGGGGTTAATTATATCTCAAAAGAGATCAATTCATTTGCAGTTTTCTAATAAAAAGAATTATACCAATTTTTGAGTTGAATTCCTTTAGTGCTATGAACATTTTAGAGTTTGTGAGCTTTTCCGCAGAAATTCAAGGAGATAACTTTTCAGGAACTGAAATTCCTTAAAATTCACCTCTTCGTTAATCAATTATATTGAAAGCTCTTTTACTGTATGTTACCAGGAGTAAGGACATTGTTAAAAGCAATTCAACAGAATTTGGAACTAATAATTCAAAGCACATTCCTGCTTCCACCTACTTCTCAGATTTCCCATCCCTACAAAATTTATCCATCTAGAGGCTAAAGAAGGAAAGAACTCAATTGCTTTAATCCCTATGGAATTAGAGACAAGACCTCACACTGTCCTGGCTTCTCCCATATGGGAGCCAGGCTGTCATATTAAAGCTGTATAATGCATATGTGACCAATGCCAAAATATATAGGCCGTCTTTCACAGGATATAATTAAGCTATATTTGCTCAAGTTGTAACATGTTCTAACTCAAGAAATGTTAGTTCCCTTCAGTGCACTGACAGATTCTTCCAGTCACTGCAGTATAAACAAAACCAGTGGCCACCATTTATTTTTCCAAGCTTTTCTACCATTGTACATAAAGTAAATGTGGTTCCTCCCTATCAGCAGATGGAGACAGAGTACACATCTTTTGATGTCATCATCCAGTTAATTAAAAATTTCTCACCACACAACCCAGTCAGCATCCATCTGGTTGATTTTTGTATTTTTTAAAAAGATTCCAGGATAATGAATCTAAGCTTGGGTTTTAGTAATTTCTTTGATTTTAAAACTTTTTTTCAGGTTTTGGAATTACCTAAGAAATGTGATTCTGGGTCTAGTTCTAATTTTTAAGGCACAAAGCTCTAGTGCAAACAATCAGCAACACAAACTACATGTTTTCTTCCATGAGAGATATTCCTGTAACATTGCTGTATGTTATGGTAATATTGCTGTATGTTACTGCTGTATGTTATTGAAATTGTTGCTAATTATTTTTACAGTGCTGTTTGACAGCATCATCAGTTGTGGACGCAAAAATGGTAACATTCTAAAAAAACCCCAAAATCGAAAAAAACCAAACCCTAAGTAATAAGCTTAGGCAGTAAACTTAGCTGTGAGCTTTATAAAAATTTCCTCACAGTTCATTACTACATTTGGCTTTCTCTTTTGGCCCAGGTAGCAGATAGGAACTAGGTATTGCCTTGGTACTATTATTATATTCTTAAAAAGAGTTACTACCCTATAGACATATCCTTAATGTTTACTTTCAAAAGATGTTTTCCATTCTGCAATTTTCTGCAATTATGTTTTTTGAATGTCTCTTACATCTTGTCCATTACAAATCCCTATAAAGAAAGTATATATATGTAGCCAAATGTCAAATAACAGTTTTGATTAACTAGTCTCAGACATGAGAGGGTCAGGTATTGATATCCTACCAAAGTAACGGTTTCCTGTCTGTTTCTGTAAAGCAAAGTAGCACAAACTCCAGGGGTTCAAAAGTTAATGGAGTACTACTTTTCCTAACAGGCCTAATAAAATTCTATAGTGTAATGCTTCAAAAAATAGTGTCTATTTAAAAGTAGGGATCTTTGAAGCCAAATTAGGTCATTTATTTTAACTTCTATTAAGACTTGTGTTCTGTCTCTCTCTGCTGGAGTTGTCATTTTTCCTATAGCTGATCTAGTAAATTTTAAGAAAATAAAAAATATAAAAAGTGATTATTCCATTATCTCAACATGTTGCCAACAGCAATACAACATCTTGATGGTTGATGTTCACTAATAAGTGATGTAGTCACTATTTTGGGTCACAGTTTCTGCCACTTCCAAGTTTGATTTGTACCCGTTCACTGGGTTACCACAATTCTGGTGTTTCCAACCTTAAAGCAAGGATGCAACAGAAATATTAGCCATTCTCTCAGAGTATTTGAGGTTTTCAACTATACAATAGGAATGGAAGGAACCTCTTAGTCTCTCCAACAAATCCATGCTTACAGCTTCTATTACATTTCAGTCAAACTTGGAGACTCGGTTTCTACCATCAGTCTGGTTAAATTGACTCTTCCTGAAAAAATAAGTCAGTGAATGTAAACTCTTGTTAAGTTTAATAATGATCTTAACTTAATGCAATCCAATACTTTTTCGATTATCTTGCTACTTATAAATAAGCTACTGCAAAACTTTCTGCAGATTAATTGTAAGTCATGGCTGTTTTCAGCCAATACTTTGGGGTAGATAGTATGCTATTTGAATGAACTCTTTTTGCGCCTTTTAAAATATTTTTTAATCATTCAAGCAAATATTTCTTCATTAATTCTATACTTTTGACTATTACAACTATTAAGGCAAATTAATTTACGAGGGTTTATTTTATTTCAGTCTATTCCTTTAACACCACTTCAGCTCTCAAAACAGGACTTAACTGATGTACAAATTTTCATGCTGGTATTTTTGCACAGGAAAGAATTTCACACAATACTACTAGTAATTTTCCTGACAGTATTCACAATCTGGAGCTACCAAATCTATGAGTGAAAGCTCTTGTTTGCCGAGCACAGACTGCATTTTAGAGCAGATAACGTTTATTTTGTGTGACTAAAAAGGCATAAAAATCCCTAATGAAACTCGCACGCTATGTTAGCATCAGCAGAAAAAAAGTTCTTTCTTAGTTCAGTTGCAGAATTGTCTCCTTTTTCCAAATAACACAGCATACTGAATCATAATGTGCCTGTAAAAAGTCAAATTTGAATCCATTAAGGAACTGCTCAGTAGAAGTTGGATGTGCTCTAAAGCACACTAAATTTCCTTCTACTGAAGGAACAAAATATCATTCAGGAAAAGAAGAGTCATAACATAAGTCTGGCATTTCTTAAACTAATTATACCTAATTTAATGTGAATTATACTTGATGTAATAAAGTGATAGTCAGAAGAAAAATGTAAGCAAAGAACATTGTGAAGAATGTACCACTCCACATCTATAGTCAATAGAATTAATGCTAGAAAATGTAGAGCTAATTAAAAGTAGGAAGTTATAACAACCCCAAGGAACTGTGATCACGAGTACTGAAAAAAAAGCAATTAAAAGGTAGAAAATAATAATAATGTTGTGTGTAAATAATCAAGTTATATTATAGATATTCTTTGGCTGACTGTAGCTACAAAAGTATGAGCATTAAATAAGCTAGTAGGATTTTCTCTTTGCTCTTCAGCAGCTTATAGTTAGCTCACAGATGTCTTCTGTCTCAATTCAGTTTAATCCAATCAACTCACCTCACTGCCCTATATTTACCTATAAGAATGTTTTTTGGGGTGAAAACCAGCTGCTTCTTCCTCCTGATGTTGGCATACAGAATATAGCAACAGCACTTCCTTTCACTCATCATGTGTCCATGGCTCTCAAGGTCAAAACTGCTGAAACCAAGGTAAAGGGAATTGAGTTTACTTAGTGTTGTGTGTCAACAGATAGTATTTAGAGAATTAGAAAACTACTGCGGGACTTGAATGAACTGTTGCTTTCATTCTCACAGACTGTTCTCTTCCTTAAAAAAAATCAAAATAAAACCAAAATTAAAAGGACATTTTATAATATAGCACTGCAAAGTACATTCTATAAAAAGAATTTCAAAATATGTGATATTGTTCCATTTATGAGATACAATTCTTGGAAGTGTTTAATTAAATTCTTCATTTGATGTCACCACTGATTTCCTAAGATAATTCTTTTAACTTTTTTTGACATATTATAAGTAATACTGTAGTTTTTAACTTGGGGTGGTTTTGCTTTGAGATACCAGAAGATCTAGAAAGAGAAAAATAGTTTGAAAATAGAAAGTATTCTGAGATTTTAAAATGTATTTTTAAATTTCTGTGGCAAGGTGAAATAAAAAAAAATGAAGTAGAATGTGATATAACTGGAAAATTAGCAAAGTGTTTTCATTATCATGTTGCTTGCATTTGTTTAGCTTACTCAGCTGAGCAAAGTATACTATTCATAATACCTCACTACCCCCTAAAAACAGGGACTAAGAATATTCTAGGTACAAAGAGAAAACTCCTGTACCTTTGATGCCAATGAAAATTTGTCACTGACTTCAAGGCTAGGAATTCACCTACTGTAATTAGAGGTCATCAGGTCATCAGCTCAATGCCATCCTTCAGCTCTGTGATTTTTCCCTTCAGTCCTGCCTCCTCACTTTTATTACAGTACAAATCTGCATCTGGAATAGATAAGACTTTGCAGAGGCAGTTGCAAGAGGAGTGGCAGTGGGTAAAGGAGAATTACAGGGAAAGTGCAACTGCTCAAAGAAGTAGAATGAAAATAATTTCCAGCAAACATGTGCCAAAAATTAAACTTCCAATGCTTAAAGTTACTTTCAGGAAGTAACTTGCAGCCAAACTTGCAAGTTGTATGTGACATTGTAGTCAATTAACGTTACTGCAGTGATGGTGTGCACTGTGGAAAAGAAGGGATCAGAGGGGTTATTGGGACGATTTTCATTTAGAATAAGACTGCAGATAGTGAAAAGGAGTTGTACTTAGCTCTCAGACCAACATGGCTGAAGAGTAATTGTTCTCAGTTTTTGCTTGGCTTTGTTTTGATATAGTAAAAACTTAAAAGAGTAAGTCTGTCCTGAACATTTTCTTATTGACAAATATGTTTGTTCTGGCATGATGGCTTTCCCTCTCACTGCATTAGAAAATAAAGCTCTTTACTCTCTCTTTTTGTGGGACATACATGCACTACTCAATATGCAGCACCTTACAACATTTAGTAATATAAAAATAATTAGTTTGCTAAATTCACAGTATCCCCACTTCTGTCAATGTTGGATGCTTCTGTAATGTCATTATGTACCACATAACCATTCAAATAACTAAGGCCAGAAGTGAAGGTTAGAGTTGGAGTTTCATCCACAGAGGCATCTGCTTTTGCTTTGTCAGATCTCTTATTTCCAAAGGCAGTTTGTTCCACTGGCTAATTGTCTTTACAGTTCACAATGTCCTTCATGCATCTTTTGAATTTGTCTAGCTAGAACTTGAAGCTGTTTATTTCTTATGGCTTTTCTGATAGATTAAAGAGCCCTTAAGTACATGGTGTTTTCTGCCTGTGAAGGTACTTATCCATCATAATCAAATCATCCCTCAGAGCTAAACAGATTGACCTCTTTAGGGCTGTAGTCCTAATGAAGAAAAACCCCAAACATTTCTAGCCATGAGCTCCCTTTTGTGTCTCTTCTCTGTAGCTTCTTAATTTCTTAAATTACTCTAAAAATTGCTGGCAGAAAAAACCCCAACAACAAAACCACCTTAAACACCAAAGCCTTAAGGGATTTTTATTTTGTGTCTCAGTACTGCAAGAGTAACTCATAAATATGAGCTGGTATGAGCATATGCTCATCTGCAGCCCTTCTCAGACTCACTGCCTCCATGAGTAGGGGCTCCACTTACCAGCATAGAACGAACTAAATCAAAATGGAAATTGCACTTTAGAGCTGGTTTAAGTTTTACATTTTTCACGCCAATCTCCCCTGGCAACAGAGTTTTATTTAAAAATGAAGACTTAAAAATATTCTACACCTCTTTTTTTTTTGTTGTTGTTCTTTAAATTTATTAATTTTGAATAATTTATCAAGAACATCACCCAACTTTATCCTCAAAATCTATGGCAATGATAAGGGCACTCACTAACCAATTTTGATAGAAAGTCATGAATAAAAGTAAATAAATAAAAAGAGCAAGCCTCTTCAAAGCACTGAAAAGTGGAAATTATTTTTGAAATTTCACAGTATCTTACATGTTTGCTTTTTTCTTTCATTCCTTTAGTCTTAGTTCTTATGCAAATACTTCTTCTTGCTTTTGCTATGAATGTGCAATTATTGTTTTCCCTACAACCCTATAACCCTATAACCAACCTACATACATGTGATTCCTTTTACCTTTCTTCAGAACTGAGTCCTATTCTCTACTAGTCGTTCCCTATTTTTTTTCTAAAATTCATTCCTATTGTAAATATGTTGTCACCATTCAAAGAGGTAAATACTGACTTCTTTTGCATTGACATAATCTACTATGTGCAATCCACAGGTTCTGCTTTCCCTTTTTTTGATACACTGAAAAATTGCATCCAGTCCCCAATAGATTACTATTTTATTTATGCATGGCCACTTTTCATGGATTTACTTCTGAATGAATACTTGCATTTGGAACATTTCATTGTCTTAGTCTTCATTTTTCCATTTTAAACTTATTTTTGATCAACATAGACAAGAAGTTCTGTAAAACATCAAAACTTCCAAACTCTCTTGCTGTCAGCTCCATTCCATTGATCTCAGGGGAAATTCAGCATGGGATTTTCCAGATCCCACTAAAATATATGCAGGCTTAGGGCCCGTATTTATACATCCAACTGTATTAATAATGAAATCACTGATAATTATGTTCCCTTTAGATCATTGCATAATGGTTCATAGTTTGGAAATATATGGAGGTCTTACCAGATGAGTCAGGTAAACACATATTTCTAGTTTCAAATATTTGATAGCCAAATTGGAGAAGGAGCAAGAAGTCTTAACTCATTATGTATGTTATACCTGGGCTAAGAATTCACACACTAGTCTACTTCTAAAATAGAATATAAAAAAGCAAAATGTAGGCACCCATCCTTCCATCATCATGTAGCGCATTATTGAAGATGGACAATATGAAATTGGTAGCAATTTTACCTAGACACTGTCTTTGTCATGTATTTTTTCAAGGGAAAATAGAGTAGAAG
The DNA here is from genome assembly GCF_047495875.1 of Pithys albifrons albifrons. NCBI lineage: Eukaryota > Metazoa > Chordata > Aves > Passeriformes > Thamnophilidae > Pithys > Pithys albifrons. The sequence continues at coordinate 55,038,249 of NC_092459.1, read as the reverse complement.
ATGCTGGATGGAGAGGCTAGGCAGAGAAGAAAATGACTATAGAGAAAGAGTGTGATAACTGTAAAAAAATTACCATCTCATTTTCTGAACATATAAATTAAATATATAATAAGTATACAACAATATGTGATAAAAAAGCCATAAATTATAACCACACATTAGGACTTGAAATGCACCAAAGAGCTTTTAACACTTTTAAGTAATCAGCAGCAGCAAAAATTCTGCCTAAACATTTAATTTTACTGGTTTTTTTCACATTATGATTGATAAAAATGTAGAATTATTTTCTTACAATACCTGATGTAATCATGGCATTAGGTTTACTGTGTTATGTTCTTTTGCAGGTTGTTCTGGTGAATCTGTTGATATGCATAGTAGTTTTCTACACTGTCTACTATGTGGTCCTATCTGTGTGCTTTGCAGTGTTCAAGTAAGACTTCCTTGTCTTTAGTCTAACATGCTGCCATACTGCAACTGGATATCATGGATAGAGATATACCTGTTTAAAGGAAGCATCCAGACTGGAGGCATCCAATCCCAGCTTTCTGCGAACATATATTTCAGATGCAGTTTAATTGTTGTACCTGAACGTTCTTTCAAATGCACAGATTGGCAAATGGAGACTCAAAACTAATATAAAATGTTGGTTCTAATATACTTGCTTGCATTTGGACCATGTAAATTAGTGAATATAAGAGAAAAGATGACACAAAAAAAAAGAATAAGAAAGATTTTATAGCCAATAAAAAAGACAAATTATATTCCCTTAGGAAGTTATTGATTAGCATGTATAGCCAAACGTCATAAATAAAAGGCAAGGGCAAAATCCCAACTCAGAATGAGACTTACAGAGCTTGCAGAAACCCAGAGTATTCAGTTTCAAATCCTATTTCAAAGCACAAATAATGTGTTATATAGTCACTAAGTCATTACTAAAATCTCTGATTAAATTTATTCATTCTGTTTCTACAGGATTAAAATGTTGGATGGTTTGGCACCTTTTGATTTTAAGACAAATCCCTCCTGGATTAACCCATATTATTTAGGTAACTGAAGTTTGTCTTCTTTTTTTTTTCTTCAGTCAAACATATATATTGTATCTGGATATAAACTTGTCTTCCAATGGACAGCATTTTAAAACTGTTCTAGTATTACCAGTGATTTGTGTATTTTAGCTATGTTGCAATTAAATGTTTATGCATCTTGCTAGCACTTCTCATTTCTGTGCTGCTACTTAACATTCAAGTGATTTTTAGGCTTTTTGTTGAGTTCTTCTGATCTTGCATCATTTGAAGGAAACATTGTGCTTTGTCAGGATGCTACATTCTCATTGCAGAACAATTACCTATTCTCCATTAAGTTTCTCCACAAAACTGTTTAATTTAATTTTCATACTGAAGCACAATTCTTATGAATCATTGGACCCAGATCTGAGAAACAGGTCACGTTCAACTAATGGATATTTTGCTTTGGTAATGTTTGAATACAGTGGGCATTAAAGTATCAGGACTTGATTGTAGCTCAATCCCTTAACGTATCTTTATATAGCCTTACAAAAATTTCTGCAATTTGTCTGAAGCTCTCAAAATATATTCTTTTTCCTAAACTGTCATTCCTAAAAAATTACATGCAAACATAAAATTTTACAAGATTTGTAATCTATTTTACAAAGGCAAACCTCATCATCCGTCAGTAAAGTAGGTAAAGCTCAAAAGTAAATTGGTTAGTTCATCAGGTTAAAAGAGTAATGAAAATGCATGGATGTTTCTACAGTGTCAATACTGACTTCGGATGAAGAAAGAACAATTTCTGTTACAACGATGGAAAAGAAAATTAAAGCATATTCCATTGGAATTAATTTTCAGGGCCCTAATGTAATTACTGTATTTCAATATGATTTTTCCCCAAATTTTTATCAGTTAGTTTGATGCATCATGTTTATATGCCAAAGACAGCGGCTATGTCATGCAAACAGTTAGTATTCCACCCTCCTTTCTGTCCACTGGATTAAATAACATGGAAACACAAAAACATGACACCATCAGTTTAAAGTCTTTTAAGGGCATAGAGTCAGAAGGAAAATCTCTGAATGATGCTGCAAATGACAATTAGTTTACTGAAGAGTTTCATCATGCCTGTTAAATACAGAATTATGTCTTAAGGTAACCTCAAAATAAAGATGGAAGTCAGCTCAGAAGTCAGGTATCTTTTCTGACCCAGTTTTGTAAAAAAGTTTCCAGAGCATTTTCCTACCCTAAATGTAATTTAAAGGGATAATATCTTCCTGAAATAAAATATTAAACAAAAAATGTAATAATGCCTTGTCAAACATTATCTTTTTGGGGTTATTTACCACTTTCCTAACCACATGGAGGTTTTCCAGTTAAATTTTTCTTATTTTTCTACATTTTTTTAAACTACGGGGTGAGAGATCCATAATACAATAGGAAGTAATAGACTGCATAAATAAAACAATAAAATTGAAAGGCACAAAATGCTGCCAAATGAAATGTCATTGTATAAATTTCACTGTGAAAAAAGGAAATATGGCCTCTCTACTGTCAGCTACAGTAATCATAGGTAACTGCAACAGTAAGAAAAATTAAAAAACAATTCCAATAAAAACTTTGTTTTTATATGCCTGTGTACTTAAAAAGAAGAATAAATTGCATTTAGATGGACAATTATATGACTTACAAACTCATGATTATGTCCTGTTGTATGGGAACTCAGCATCAGAGCTAGAAGAAGCATCATACATTTTCCATTCAACCCCCTACTATCCCAGGTAGCCACACAGCATAAAATCACACTTTGCCCTAAAAATGGTAATTTTTAATCCTGTTACCCATAATAGCAAGTAAACAAGCTGGGAACTAAGCACCACTCCTTTGATGTATTGAAGAATACAGCTCACAAAATGCCACGTGAAGTTCCTCCACACCTTCCAGCCCACAGGGCAGGCAGAGCCTGCCTATGCCATGACTTCTGCAGAGCTGTCTCCCACGTCAAAGGCTGGTGGCATGGCATGGCATGGCTCAACACACTCCAGAGAAAGCATCAGGGGACAGAAATGCACCATTTTGTCAAAGAGAAAAAAAAATTTTCTTGGTTAGATAACTTTAATCGTCTGTTTTGGCAGCATAATTTTGTTATTATCACTTTGCTGGTAATTCTCATTCACTGTTTAACACAACACAGACATAGCTGCTGAATGTCAGGCACAGTGACAGCCTGATAGCTGTGGCAGCCTTGCTATCAGTGCTGAGAAAAGCCAGGCTCCTGGTTGTATGGAAGGATTGCCTCTGCTCACCTTGTGAGCTCTCTGCTCATCTTCCCTTGTATGCTGGTCTGTAAATTGTTGTGAGATATATATATATATTCCAGAACATATAATATATGAATATGTGATGCAATGAAGAGAGAAAGCAATGAAGTTTCTTACCAAACGTAATCCCTTAACCACAGCATTTTGTTTTGGATGAGAAAAACTTTACCTATGTCAGTATCAACTCAATCTATTTGGCACCATATAAAAAGAGTGTTGATGGTCCCTAAGGAAAATTTCCATGAAATTTCTCCTCTAGGTTATATAAATTGTTCATAAATCTGTCAGTAGTCATAATCCTGTTAATCCTTGTGTTTTTACATAAAATACATGACATTTTAAAGTGCATAGGCAAATCAGGATACAATCCATGCAGATGTCTGTGGCAAAATTAGAAATTATCTTTGCAATGAAAACATAAGCATAATATTTCATGGAATCATAGAATCACAGAATCATTAAGGTTGGAAAAGACCTTCAAGATCATCAAATTCAAGCATCAATCATGCACCGCCATGTGCACCATTAAACCATGTCCTCAAGTGCTATATCCACATCTCTTTTGAACATTTACAGGGATGGTGACTCCACCATTTCCCTGGGCAGTTCCAATGCTTTACAACCCTTTCTGTGAAAAAAAATCCCAATATCTAATCTAAACCTCTCCTGATGCAACTTGAGGCCATTTCCTCTCATTCTATCAGTTGTTACTGGGAGAAGAGACTGACTCCCACCTGGCCACAGCCTCCTTTCAGGTAGTTCTAGAGAGTGGTAAGGTCTCCCCTGAGCCTCCTTTTCTCCAGGCTCAAGAACTTCAGCTCCCTCAGCTGCTCCTCATAGGACTTATGTTCCAGACCCTTCACCAGCCCTGTTGCCCTTCTCTAGACATATTCCAGCCACTCAATGTCTTTCTTGTAGTGAGAGGCCCAAAACTAAACTCTGATCTTTTAAGAAAATTTTCATAACTATCTCAGTTATTTTAACTTCATATTGCTATCATTTTGAATGTAAGAAGAAGCCTTTCAAAACTGTGTTTGGTGAAAATATCCTATTTTCCTTTACAGTTCTTGTGATATCATTGGAAATAACTTTCTTCATTTGTGGTCTGCTATTCGCTCTGGTTGTGGAAGAATGGGTTTGGGATTATGCTGTAACAGTTACTATTATTCATATCATTGTAACTTCAGTAGGTAAGTAGGTTTACTGCTAATACTTGCATAGTATCACAGGTTGAGGGACAAATCAACTATGATTTATCTACTGTCTTACTGGACTAACTTAATTTTCCTTAAAGCTAAATAAATATGTCTATTTTCCATCCATTTGATTCATGCCTCTATATAAATCCTCCCATTTAAAACTCAACTCTGGATTTATTGCAGAATTTTAAACCGCTATTTTGTTGTGGAAAAAATTACAGGTTAGTTCATAATCTCACACTTTATATCAAACATATACCTAGATACAATTTCAGCATCTGGGACTTGTGGGCTTTTTCAAATCAACAAATTAATAGTTGTTCATGTCCTGCCACTTTAAGATCTAGTTATTAATACTTCAGCACTAGTTCAGAGTAAAAAAGGATTTTTGTTTCAACATAATCAATGTAAAAGTTTTAAATTAGATCATTAGAACTAAATCTCGTTGAGGAAAATGAAGCATTTTACTATCAAAACTTCTTTCCCCTGAAACTCCTCCCCTCACAGGAAAGAGAAGAAAAAGAATTAGCTGCTGTAAATGAGGCTCATCATCACTTTTTTCCAGCACCTGGTAACCTGCTCCCTCTGCTCATGCTGTTTAGCAGAATGCTTCTATGTCTAATTAGAAATATATTTTAACTCCATCCCTGCCAGACCCAATTTGGGGATTCTTTTATCTTATAACAATGAGCTTAGTATGTTTATCCTAAAATTTAGGAAAAAGAAAAATATCACAGACAAATTAGGACTCCCTCTCTACTACATAGTAATTAATCTTCCATTTTCTATTGCTTTGTGCATTTGTCATTTAGTATTTTCAACAGATGAGGATTCTCTATTTCCTATGACAAACTAAGCTAGAGACCAACAGAGAGTTCATCTTAAAAATTGAGCATAATTTCTTATCTACTGAATTTGATTTCCTGGAATTTAAACTACTCATATTCCTCATTATTAACTTCTGTATTTAAATCAAGAAATTTACAAAAACTACCAAAAAATCTGATTTGTACATAATTTATACAGGAAGATAGCTTCTGTCATTACATTAGATGATGCATTTTGATGTCCAAACAATCCCAGATTTGTTATTGCTTCTTTCAGATGGCCAACCAAACCTCTGCTGGCTGACCCTGAGCTGCCAGCAGATGCAGTGTGTCTCCCAGCCCACTTTACTGCCTCTGCAGTCCTGGCAGCTTTCTCTGGGGGAGGCAATATTGGGTCATGTAATGGCCTTGCAGCTGATCTTAGAGTGGGGATGTGGGTCAGTCTGCAGGTGCCAAGGGCCAGTGCCCGGCCCAGGAGGGCACATGCCATGCTATAGTGTTAGCTTGCAGTGTGCAGCCCCAGCTGCTCTGTCACACACAGCATTGCCCATTACACAGAAAATGCCAGGCAGCTTAATTTATTTGGATTGCAGCAATATGTAGGCTCTCTACCAGGGAAATGGTGTCCCTGTAGTGCTAAACTGTGAACAGGTAAGTAATAAAAAAGACATTTCTTCTGCAGGGTATCTAAGAGGTTGGTTTAGCAAACATTATGTTTAGACTTGCCTTCCAGGGGAATCCCTCACACAGCTAAGTTTAATGGTATGGTCAGGTATCTGAATAATCACAATGTAAAGCATTTGCCATTTCAAGATATGTAAAATATATAATCTATGAAACATAACTAAGCAGACCTTTGATAACACAGTGCACTGTTTACATGTCCACATCCTTATAGTTTTAAAATTTACATTTCTACTTTTTTTCTTCTTGCAGTTATGTCTGAATTCCCCCTGATGTTACACTGGTGGCTGGCATTAGGTATAATTACATTCTTTAAAGTTTAAGTTGTTAGAATCTGTGTAGAAAAATTAATATTTATAGTATGAATTTTTTCTATTAAATGTCTGTTGCCTTACTAATCTGAGAATTTTCTACATTTAAAGAAGAAACATAGGCTTTTCATTTATACTTCTTTTAATGACACAGGTAAGTAATGCTGGCCTAGCATTTGCCTCACCTTAAAAAAAACCCTCTAAGACCAGAAGGTGCTCAGCTTACGTTAATCTGGCAAACAAACAGCAGACACATGACTTGAAATGAGTCATGATTAAGTCCTGACCAATTAAACTGTTTCAGTTCAGGTGTCAAAAAGACAGTTGTCCAAACTAGTCTTCCTTTATAATCAATTGGAACAAACAGGCACCTTCAGAGGCAAGTTTTATAAACACTATGCACAGGTACTTATGACAGATGAGATAAATTCATCATCACATTTCTTCAAGGTGAATGGCAAAACTACACTTCTAAATATTTCATTTTCTGTTAAATTATAATCACAGATTTTTACTTGAAAAATAGATTATTTTTTAAAATACTGAAGGGAAAAGGATTGCTTCTCTTCTATTTTCTTATATAATGCATAACAAGGATCGACAGCAGCAGTAAACTCCTAAATGATGGGAAGAGGCAAATAAATTCCTTGTCCTGGAACTGGTTTTGTATCAGCAGCTCCTGGGACTGGTATCTTTGTAGGTAGTTAAATCCTTGGACAAAATACTTAAGTAGGCAGGCCATTTTTAAAAAAATTGAATATAAAAAGAATGTCAGTTTAAGGTTTTATCATAAAATTTGTATTCCACTATAAAAATTAACACAAAACAGCCATATCTTTTCTTTCAGGATCTGGAGTAACTTCAATGATTTGTGGAGGACAGATTTTGGCATACTGCTTGTTCAAAGACAACTTCATTTACCCCATTCTAGATGATTTTTGAAATGGAAAATTAGAACTTGCTTTTGTATCTGTATGATTTCTATGGTTTCATTAACAGTGTAATTAAAGTTAGCAACTGCGTTATTGTAAGGTTAATATTTACTTTACTGGACCTCTTGTATCTTATGTTTTCATGCAATGTCAATGTCATCACTTTCAGCTTTTGTACGTACATTTTCCATTAATCAAATAATTAGGTACACTCACTGTTTTTAAAAAAACAAAGAAGCCATAATAAGGATAAGAGGAAAGATGCAACATTTCTGTGAAATCCTACAAAGGCAAGGAAAACATATATTTGAATGTAATGTTTTCAGAGTGCCTGTTATCTGTTGTATTTTATGAAATGCTGACTCTAATTTAGGCTGCAGTCTGACCTCTCACAAGCACTGCAAAACTTTAAAGGCACCCTGTCAGGCATAAATCACTGTAGGTTTAAAGCAGTCTTTACTGGCAAACTCCCGGCAAAGAAGAATTGGTGAACAGCACATACCTCTGAATCTTATTCCATCTTAAATCTCTCACTTAGAAACTGCCCAAGAGATCAGGAAGCAGAGATACAACCCTTAATGTTTGGTTGACCTTCTTGCTTCCAGGGATGCTACAGATAAGTGTTTTCTACAATAGCTTCAAGCTATTTTGTCTTTTGCTAATGATCCATTTATAGTCTGGCTGTGCTGGAAGGAGGAAAGGCAAATGCTACTGAGACACTTTTCTACATATCCCTTTCTCTCCCCCAGCTGACGGTGGCCAGTGTCAAAGTGTGAATTTATGAGCAGTGGTAATTAAAAACAACAAACAAACAATAGTAATGGCTTCAAATTGCTCTTTATATCTTTAACCATAAAAAAGTTGAAACAAGAAAATTTCCAGAAGGAAACTTCATCTTAAATATGAAACCAGAGATTGGATTTCAACTGCAGTTTGCTTAGGACAGCAGGACTAGATTGCTGTTTGCACAGGAGTGCTAAATGTTGCATTTACCTTAATCTCACTCAACAGATAATGCCTCTGAAGAATCAGTCCCCTGTTGATCTAATCAAACATCATAAAATTTATTGCAAGTTTTAAAATGTTCAATTAAACTTCAGTACTGAAAGTACATATACAGCAAGAAGTACATTTCAGAAAACTCCACAAAAAAGGAGTTTGTTTTTCATGAATGGTAAATATGTAAGTCATTTTAGGGACAAACAAGGTATGTAAATCCAATACACTGAATAGATATAGACTTTGGAAATTTTTCAGCATAATGTCCTGCATACTGAAGTCAGAAAGGATAATTATGGAGAGTGAATTAACTGACCTTCACTGATCACTGGTCTGAACCATGGATTGTTTTTAGTTTCTGGATCTGTATCTCCAGAAACATTTTATTATGCAGATAATTGTCTGGTATTATATGTTTGGAAAATGTTTGTACATTCTTTTGAGGTTTGCTTAATTTCAGAACTATAGAAACGGATGGGAAAAAAGTAAGGTCTAACGTAAATTCATGTCTCTGTCCTCTTCCTCACAAAGTTTGTGTGTGTGGGTAGTGTGCCATGTGGCAGAACATGAGTGGATTACATATAAAGTTAATCCACGTGTGGAACATGTTACTATTTTTAACTTGACAGGATTTTCCTCTACATGTCAGTCCAGCTGCAGCTTGTAGTAGTCCTGATGCCCAGTCTTAATATTTTTTACTTTTATTTTCTGTTTAAAATCTTAAAGAGATACATTCAGACTAGTGTGAAGAGTGCTTTAGTTCCAGTATTTCTCCACAGCACATACAACTAGGCCAGTCAAGACACAGGTGAGAAAGAAGAGCTGCTGGAGGAGATGAAGGACATTGTATGTTTCACAACAGACCTGCCAAAGACAGCAAGGAAAGACTGCTACAGAAAGCAGAAGGAAAACAGATAAAACAACAACTGGGACACGTATTTGGGGAAAAGGCACAAGAAAACAAGAAAGGAGGACAGAAAAGATCAGCGAAAGCAGAAAAAATCTGCAGACTGAACTTGTAGCACCAGTCTCATGACATGAGACTCGTATGCCTATTGTTCACAGCAATCTGTTTTTCTGCTGATGTATACATGATTCTAGAACAGGTGGTCTCCACATCCATAGTTACAATTATAATCTGTGGTGTTATGCCCATGACTCCTGCCCCAGGATTTTCAGAATTCTTTGCTCTCTGACTCAGCCAGTCACAGGAATATTGTCTAATTTAGTTGGTGTGGGTTTAGTTATTTAACCCCTTGTGATACAATCTAGTAGTTACAAGTTTGCACAGGTATCAGTGGAGGTGTAATAAGTGCAGAAAACATTATAAGCAGATGGAGACTTTATTCACTTCCAGGCAGAGTTTGCAGGGAAGAAGATTAGAAGTTGCAAACATTAGGTACAGAAATCAATGGAACAGTACACAAATGGCATACTTTAATAATACCATACATAGAGTCATTTTAAGATTTCTTTTCAGAGGCAAGAGACTGCTTTTCATCATATTCAAGCACCTACTGAGACAGATTATAGTCCTTCTTGGTTCAGCCCCCTCTCTAAAACACTTTGCATTCATCCTTGATCCAACTGGTGAAGTGTCTTTCTAGTAACAAAGAATGTGAATGAAATGAAGGGGGGAATTTTTGACACTCTAAGCGTGTATCCCTAGTCTAATGTCTAGGAAAGGGGCTAATGCCACTGCCTTCAATACAATGTCAAAGGGCAAACCAATTCAAAAAGTTGCTCTGGAGCCAGCAAACTAACTCAATAATGTAAAAATAGCCAAATATCAGACTATGGAGTACAGGAAACATAATGATTTTTAGTTGGCATTCTAGTAAAAATATAGGTTAAAATACTTATAATTTCCTAGTGGAGTAAAGAGCTGGTTATTACAAACTAAGCCTGTCATTTTTCCAGCTCTCTAAATTGCTTGATCAACATTTCCATCTATTTTGCATTCAAACTTTAAAAAGCAAGCAAAACAAAACCCTACAGTACTCATTATTTCTGTATCCTAAAAATACCAACAACTGCCAGTCCAATAAATACAGAAAACACTGTGAATAATACTAGATCACAAGCAAGGTAGATGAGTCACCTGCAGTCTCCTATGTTGAATATTCACACACAAGATTCCTGTGGCTCATAGTCTTTTGACCAAGTGAGCTTTGTTAAACTGAGAAAAAATGTGAAAGCCTTACACATTTTTTATTCCATCATCTGGTATATACGTGGACACACCATACAGTTGTTAATCTCCACAGGTATTTAAAGCTTTATTTAAATATTTTGTATCTTCCAAATGTGATGTACTTAGAATATTTATTTCTTGGCTTAGGATCCTGTGTAGTCGTCCATCTGCTCAGTAATGTCTAATACTCTAATCTCTTTTTTGTGAGCTAATCATGGCCCCAGACAGCATGCACTCTCTCATTAGATGTCAGAGAGGATAAAGGTCTTAAGAATGGTTATAAAATTTGATGGTGTAATTAAAGCCTTTATTATTGGCTTTAAAAATTTTACTGTGAGACTATGTTCCAACCTCTCCTCTGCTCAAGGAGATTGATATGGATCCCTTCCGAGGCTCTCTTGAGATGCATCAGGATAATTATGCCTGTGTTGTAGGGCAGGCATGCTCTGTGAGGGACTTAAATCCTACTCCACCCATTCTTCAGTTGAGGGGACAAAAGGAAGGAATACCTTGCAGTCCTTTCCCAGTTCATACATTCAGGTTTCCTCTTCCAGCAAGGGTGAAAGAAGGGCAAGATGTGAGCTTAGATGTCATCCTGACATGTAGCATGGCAGGGGCTTGGACTGGGTATTTGTGAGGTGACACTATGACACCAACCATGGACAACCAAAACCTGAGGAAAGGCCTTGGCCACAATCTTTGCCAAGCCCTAGAAAACAGCTGCAATCAGATAGAAGGATCGTGGTTGAAACTGGAGCCTATAAGGAAATGCAAATGACTTTTGAGTCCTTGCTGTCATTGTCGTAAATCAAAGATAGTCACGTTCTGACCACTTCTGTTCCATACTTTCCAATGAAAATAAATCTTAATATGAGATTATTTGCTGTGCATTTGCAAAGTGATATGCAAACAAAGGGTCAACTCCCGCTTCCAAAGTGAAGTGCCTGTTATATCTATTGGAGAAATACTCTATGAAAGGACCAGTTATATGTACCCAGACCATCTCTCAAGACTGATTTTCCCACCAGATTTTGAGCATCCAAAAGAGAAGTGCTTAAAAAAACATGGGTGATAGCAAAATGCTCAAATACATTAAGAATTACCAATTTCCTAGCTGTCTTCAGAAAATTTTCAATTCAAATTACATCTGCATCAATAGTTTTTAAAATATACTGAACAAAGTGCTTTCATTCATTTTATAAACCTTGATGCGGTTCCACACAAAGAGGTACCACTAAAATTGACAACAAAGCTCAATGCATTTGATACCTCGTATCAATAAGATATCTTCATATCAAGAAGAGCTTGTAGATACTAGCCAAATTACATGAGCAAATTCAACAGCAAATCATATTTACAATAACTCAAATTTAGTATTTAAAAGTAATCCAAATTCTAAGGAATTGTTTTAATAACGTCACCAGAAAACTAAAGCAAATCCTACAAAAGTGGGGAGTATTCCTTAGTACATTCCCAGAAGAGCAGCAAAGGCAAAGGAAAGAGGGTGTTTCAAGTGTAGCAGCTTCAATACCCAGGAAGATGAAAGAGAACTTAAGGGATATGAGCCAACTTTCCTGCCTGGAAGCAATTCTCCATTCTAATGGAAGATGTGCTAGCAACTAGTCCTGGCAAAACTTTTCAGTGAAGCAATGATACACAAAAAATCATCATACACCCAAAATCATCAGTGAACAGTTTATTAAATTTTGCTTGTAAAAGAAAAAGGTGAAGAGTGTTAATGCCAGTTCACTTCAATCCCATTAGATCTCAGTTGTTTAGGTCAGACTCACAAGGGTACCAACAAGAAGAGAACGAGAGGGTTGCAATGACCATGGAGACATTCAGATCTAAAGCAGTAAACTCCCTAGACAGAATTCAACAGTCAATTACTTGGTGTGCCATAATTTCCAGCAGTTTTTTAAGCATTCAACCTTTGCTTTAGAAATAAATTTTATTTCCTGAACGTTTGCCATTGAAACATTTATAGAAAAATGCAAATTGTAATTGAAAAGCAACTACTGTTTTCCCATTGTCAGCAAACAAAACATTGAGTCTTCAGGTTTTGAGCAAATAAAACCATTTTTGAATAAAGTTACATTGAATTGAAATTTTCTCACAAAAATATGCTTAGACTAGAAGGTATTTTTACTGAAAAAAAATATTTTTTCCCCAAATGATGATGTTTCAGACCTTATTTATTGTATGTATTTTTAGAATGTGTTAGTATCACTAGATAACATTTGCAGACTGTTCCAGTTGCCGAGGTAACTATGTTATTTTAATGATCAGCAGAGAGGATCATTATGTAAAACATTATGTTAATTTCGAACACAGAAAATTGATGTCTTGCTGTTACCTTGAAGCTGAACCTTTTTTTCCCCCCTCCAAAGAGCCTTTTTCCATGAAAATTAATGATATGGCTAAGTGCTCAAGTGTCCTTTTCATAGAGATTCAGGTTGGCTTTGGAGGCAAATAAGGCAAAAAATTACATCTGACAACCAAATACTGGCAGACAAAAAATTTCAAACCACCTTATTTTTTACAGAAAGAGTCTAGGAAAAATTGTTCCATATATTCTTAAAATATGTGGACAGTGGCTAGAAATTTTAGGAAAGCATATATTTAATTTTTAACTTTGAAATATATTATTGTTTAGTTAAGAAAAGCAAATTATAAAGCATATTTAAGTATTGTTTATGATAAACTGTGTATATTGTCCATGATACGGACCATCTGATGAGGATATTAAAAAACTGACATTAAATTTTTGCTTATAAGATTACATATCTACTAGATTACTAGATTATACCAACAGTATAAATGCCACGCGTTTATGATTCAATTGCAATCAAAAATGCTCTTTCTGAGCATGCAGTGAGAACCTTGCTGATGTTAGTAGTTGACAGTGCATTTCTGTTCTCAAACTTGCTTTCTCCATAAAAAAAATAAAATTCAAAATTATCCAAACTAAGTTTCACACAAATTCTAGGACTCATAACAATTGCTGCTACAGCACACACCAGCCTCATAAAGGCAAATTGTCTCAGGCTACCAAATGCCACTCAGTTTTGTCACCAGAATCTTCTTTTGCCTCTTCTCCAGAGTTCTGCCTGCAGACTGTGTTAAATTATGAACGCTTCATTCTCTAGGTGGAACTGGATGCTTTTATGTTTCAGAATATGATATGTTCAAAACATCTGAGAGTTCCTATAGTCTCCTGACACTTCTTCATAATCACCTGACCATTTTAGAGTCAGTGAACTTTTCTGACAATACTCAAAGTGCATTTTGATGGAGTCTATATTTATACGGACTGTACCTCTTCATTCCACGGAGCTTACTCGAATCCTTTCCCAAGGATTTCCTCTGCAGGCAAAGCTCTGACTTCAAAAGGTGGTAGCTCTTTCTCAGATTCTTTACCCATAACTACACCTATTACACTGGCCTTCTGTTTCAGCCTCACTACCCAGACATGCTTTTCTGACATGCTGATGTTGGCCAATTTGTACATCCCAAAGAGAACTGCAAGCAGAAAATGTAAGAATGTGAAAAAACAGAACCGTATTAAATGAACTAGATACTGTGAAAAGAACATATGATGATACAGCAAGGAATAAGCCATCTATTAGCTAATAGGATTAGGAATTAATTTCCGCCTTCCAACAGCTTATGCTTCACTTGTCCACTATGGGCTACCAAATACCTTATCCTGAAAAGCTTTGCTTTCATCTTTAGCATAGTGAAAATAGCAGACTAAATTTTCAGTCCTTGGAATTATTTAAAACTCTGATGGCTGGCTTTCTGCTAGAAAATGCTGACTACACAAAATCTAAAATTTCTTTTTGTAGAAATTTGTTGACAGAATATAATCAAAACACATATGCTACCCTCTTGACTATTGAAATACACGTAAACATGATGCAAAATAACTTGAAGTCAAACAATAGAACAAAGTGAAGCAATACTGAAACAAAACTCTTCAAGTGTATGTTTTACTTCAAACATTTTGAAAGGCCCTTTTAGGAATTGTAAGACAGACTTTTCAGAATTTTGTTTTATGGAAAGTTTCAATTCTTGCAGAGAAAAAAAATTGAGTATGTCAGATCAATTTTTAGCCTAGTAAGACGATTCCAATATTTTTTGGAACAAACAGTTTGAATTACAACAGCATTTTAAGATCACAGCTACATCAGATTGTTTATCTTTTTGAAAAAAAATTGTTATATGAATAAATACAAGCATAGAATTAGCAAGTAAATATTAGTTAAGGAACAATAGTGAGAGACAACTTTAAGAAGAAATATGGAAGGGGGATCATTAAGTGAAAAACAAACAGAAAAAGCAGCTGTGTTAAACCTGTTAGAGGAGAAACACTCCACCTCTGCTCCACTGGTGGAGCAGAGGTGTAAATGGTGTAGAGAGCAGCACCGGAGCACGAGAACAAGTTAACAAGTGAAGGGCACATATTTTGGAGCTCTAATTGATATGAGACAAGAAATACAGGAAGTACAGAAAGAATTTATTGAGAGTAAAATCATGACATTAATGAGCTTGAGCATGTGGGGTATAAAATCATATGCACAATAGGACAAAAATATCCAAGTTGCAGTATTTATGCACTGTGAAAAAAGAATCTACTTTAGTTATCTACATCATCTCCTATATGTTCATCAGACAGAATCTGTATTCTGTCTGATTCATGAAAAAACTCCAAAACTAAACACTCTTTTCTCAGAAGCCTGATACTGTTAAGAATGTGCAGACAAAAGAGATTAGAGACTGCAACAAATCACAAACTGCTTTAAAATTCTGTCTATGGGGATTTCCAAGCAGTTCTTTACAGAAAAACAGAAATACAATTTACAGTAGCCAGCTTACTTCAAGAGAGTATGGTACATGGTACACAATGTGTATATATGCTGAATATGGATACGTAAAAGTATATTTATATATATATGTATATACATATGAATATATATGAATAAATGAT
This sequence comes from Pithys albifrons albifrons, assembly GCF_047495875.1. Classification (NCBI taxonomy): domain Eukaryota; kingdom Metazoa; phylum Chordata; class Aves; order Passeriformes; family Thamnophilidae; genus Pithys; species Pithys albifrons. Next base: position 55,022,785 of record NC_092459.1, on the reverse strand, counting down.
AACTTGAAGGTACAGCCTTCTAATTTATATCAACTATTTAAATTGTATCTTTATGGCACTACTTTTTAGCTGTCCATACATCCCAAATACTCCCTGGTGAACTGGAAATACTTAATGTACTGTGGCTTATCTTCAAGATTCAGTAGTTTGAGTGTTATCAACACAATGAAATCCTTCACTGAGTAAGTAATTTAATTAAGCATTCTGAATCAGAAAATATAGGACACATTTTTGTTTGTAAACTTTCTTCATATAAGTTAATGTGTACCTTATGATCTTCAAATTACGGTCAGTACACACAACTGTTTTCAAGAGTCTTGTCTGGTTCAGTGCCCAGGGTGGATGCCAAGAAGGGGAGAATAAGGCTGAAGGGATACTCTTAATCTGGGGTGCACCAGAAACTAAAATAATTAATACTGATAGATTCGAAAATTATGTAGTCACTGATCACCTGCTCGGTGATCATCTAGGTGGCTCTTCACAGCAGTAAAGACCCAGAAATTTTCTCCATAACCCCAATGAAACAGATGTAGAGATTACTTATATGTGGTTTATATGAAGAGGTCACCCATTGTAGTGCTGAAATTTCAAGAGATACAAGATCCAGTAGTAAATAATTTCAGTGTTTCAGTACCCATATGGTAACACCAAAGGTGCTTCATTGTTCCCAGACCGAATTTGCCTTTGTTCTGCTTCAGTCCTTTGGCTCTTCCTTATGTCTGGTAGATTAAAGAGCTATAGCAAATCCTCCCGTGTAACCGCTTACACGCCATAATCAAATCACCTCTTCTTCCCCGTCCTCTGCTGAGCTGCAGGGGGCGAAGACATCAGTTTCCTACCGCGAGGCAGCTTGCCCAGACCTGCAATCCTTCCCCTTGCCCCTCGTTTCACTCTTCTCCACCGAGCGCCCCGACGGCAGCGGGCGGAGCGGGGCTGGGCCACGCACAGCGAGAGGCTCCGCGCTCTGTATCCCTCGCCAAGAGGCTCCAGGGCGCGTCCAAGCCGCCCCCAGCCCCGCAGTCCCTCGGGGCCGCCCCGGGCACAGGCACCCCGGAGCGGGCGGGCGGCGGAAGGGGCGAGGCCAGGCGGCTCCGCCTGTGCCCGGGCGGGGCAGGCAGGTGGCGGCAGCAGGGAGTAAGGGCGGTGAAGCTGCGGCGCCGAGCGGCTGACGGAGGAGTCTCCAGGGAGCTTCTCCCTCCTCGTCCGTGTCTCCCTCCCGTCCCCGAGGCGGCGTCGGGGAAGGTGACCCGGGAATATGGTGACCGTCGTGACGAAGCTGGTGCACTACCTGCACCTGAGGTAAGCGCGGGCGAGCGCGGCCACCGCGCTGCCCCTTGCACCGGGCGCGACACTCGGGCGGGCTGTGCCGAAGCCGCCGGGAGGGAAACGGCGGTGCGGTGCGAAAGCGAGTGACAGTGGCGGGGATGTCGCCGCGGTCGGGAGCGCGTCCGCTCCTGGTGGTGCCTGCCCCGGTCGGGCGCTGCCCTGAGCGCCCCGCTGCGCTCCCCGGGGTCGGGCTCCGCCCGGCCGCTGCCCAAGCGTGCCTTGAGGCACAGCGGGAGAACAAGGCGCGTTTGTGGGAAACACCCGTTAATAGCTTACAGTTTGAAAAGTTGGTGTTCCGACAGTACCTGTGTAGCGTAATGATAATAGCATGGATTAGACAAATAGCGTGCTTTTTTCTGCTTCCTTTTTTAAATACAACTACTGTTATCCGTTTTTCCCGGTATCATCCATTCTAATTAGCATTTAGCCGATAAATACAAATATTATTGCATTGAGTAGAGAGAAAGCAAAAAAGTGTGCAGTCCTGGTGATGTTCCACTTGTTTTTTTGTTGAATCGTTTTTCTTCTGTATATGAACACTTTATGTGCATGAAAAAACTTGATCGAAAACATAAAGAAAATGTATCAAGGGGAGTATACACTGAGCCAGAAGTTTAATTTGTGAAATCAGTGGTATTTTGGTGCACCATTTTCACATCAGGTGTACCAGCTCTGGGAGGTGATTTCATTACCTAATTTTTTCCAAGTTACCCATAGAGTGGAGAAAAAAGGCAATCAATTGTACTGTGACATTGTATTGGTATGATTTCCAACTCAATTTCTAGAAAACCTGAAGTTTGTAGGTATTTGTTTTAACAATTACTGAAATAATACTTTGACATGAATTACATGACAGAAGTATTTAAACATAACAAGTTTTTAACTTGCCTTTTTCAATAGAATGTTTAACTGTTCTTTAATTTATTTTGCAAGTCTAACCAAAATCACAGCTCTAATTTTATAAATTTGTGTGATTTTATGCTGTGTTCCCTTGCTGAGAAAACAAGAGAAGGAAGTCAAGAACGAAAAATCTCTGCCAATTCCTTACTTTCTCCTCTTACCCTCCTCTGAACAGTGGCTATTTGTTTAGCAGTGTATTACTGCTTTTCTGAACCAGAATTTCATGGCTCTATTTGTTTTATAAACATCAGACTAAAAAGCATTCTCAGCCTCAAAGACTACAATATAAAGAGAATTAGGAAACAGCGCTTAATGCAGAAAGTTGGGTGAAAGCAGCAAAGCAATAAAGTTATGTTATTTAACAAGCAGCGAACCTGACAACTGTCAAGTGTTTTGTAGGTATCATGAGAAAAGATGCAAAGAGGCTAACAAGTTCAGTAAACTTAAAGGAAGCTCTTCTCATGAAAATGAGCATCAAAGCAATCAGAAACTATAAAGAACATATCTGAAAGTTTAATAAGTGCATGGTTAGTGTCCTGTCTGAAGGTAGAATTTGAATGGTTTAGTACTGGGTGAAAGAAGTCAATAAAATCAGGGAAGATGTTAAAAAGTCCATCAGTTTGCTTTTGTAGGAGAAGAAGAGCTGTTAGAGTCTTGGCAGAAAAAGGACTCAGTAAATGCAACTTTTGAGGGACTGAAAGTTATTAGACCTGAATGAACATGAGTTAGAATAAATTTCCATTTGTCAATGCAAAATAAGAGGATAGCTACATCACTGAGTATTGCTGGAGTGGTAAATAGTGTCAGTATCTGACAGGACATAAATGAGCACAAGTTGTTCCCTGGAACCAGTACACATAAGCAAGTGGGCATATTTGCACACAGAACAGATCAGGGAAGGGTACTCAGTCATCTTTATTGAGTCTGCAGGCTTAAAGTGCAGATCGATTTTTAGCAAATTCACATAATACTTTTGTCCATTCACATCACAAAATCATGACAGATAGGGAACGGATGTTTCGATCAATGTCAGTCAGGCATAAACAAATACTATTAGACATTACCAGGTGCTTATTATTTGCCTCCCTTAGCAAGTGACCAGCAATATAAAAATGAATCCAGAAAACAGTAATGTAGAAAAGATTGCATACATATGAAATGGTCCGATGTATTCTTGAAATACTGGGATTTCTGATTGAACCATTTTAGAAGAGTTTTGGCTAGCCATGCAATAGTATTTTTTATTATTCATGAGAATGGAAGTAATTAAAAACCAATTAACAGCAAGGAACCCCAAAAAGTAAGCTGTCAGACTGAGTTAAGAATAGTGAAGTAGCTGGTGTTCTGGGAAAATGCTTATCATGAGCACTGCGCCTTTTTCTCCCTCTATGCAGCAACACTAAGGGTGAGTTGTCACTTTTGTATTCTGTGCAATTCTTAACCACTGAGGCCTGGTCCATGAATTGGGTTTTAAGGTTATGACACAGTTAAGTAAATAAATACTATGCTAATATATAATAAGAAAAATATATTTAAACATTAAAAACTTTGCTTAGTAAATTTCTAAGCATATAGTTTGTGACAGATTAGACTGCGCAAGTAGAATAGTACACCAGGCAACCCAAACAATTACTATAATCAGATCCTTAAAGATTAGTAACTATATCTTTATTCAGTACTTACTGAGAATCAGATAATTAATTCAAATCACTTGAGGACTTGCACAGTTAGCAGAAGTGTGGACATCATAGAAATCTGTCTTTGAATTTGACACCTTGTAAAACATAAGATCCTGAAGCTACAAGAATAATACCAAAATGTTGGGCACTATACAACTATTCTAAAAAGTGCCCTTTCTGAAAATCAGAAGTAAATACATTGAATAACAATACTTACAATGCTAGAAGAAATTGTGTAGCAGTACTTGGTCTCTTATACTTACCTCAATTAATTAGCCCTCATAAAGGATGGTTCTGTAGCCATTTAAGTCCCATTCAGCTGAGCCATAAAATTCTGGTTAGTTTCAGTCAAACAAAAGCAGGCTCATTGAATGGGAATGGATCAGCCAAGAAGCTAATTGTAAAAGTACTAAATTAGGTTCTCAGCAAGGCGAGATGTTTTCTTATTAAAACATTTATGTAATTATCTCTACATAAATAAAGATTGTGCAGCAAGTGAAAGCAGAGCAGTGTACAAAAAAATGAGATGAGCAGTGATTCTTGAGAACAACAAACAAAGGAGATGGCAGCAGATAGAGCAGTTCCCAATGACAACACCAGGCAACACAAGCAAAATGAATATAAAGATGTAGACTTATGAATGTAAGACTTTCATGAGGAGAATGAACATTTGACACTACCAAGGAGATTTCTACAGTAAGCTGTATTGCAGAAATTCAAAAGAGCAGGCTGCGGTAGTTCCTTATTTTAGGAAGTGCAAATGTTTAAACTACACAGGTGGAAAAGTGCAGTCCCAGTGCCTTTTTGAAAGTTCAATATTTTTTATCAATTAATTATTAGTTTTCATAACCTGCCTCTGAAAGCGGTCACATGAAATGCACCAAGTTTTTTAGTTCAAGCAGCAACTAATAAAACTGTTTTGAAGCTGTCATGGGATTCCTGCTCTTATATGTGAAATTTTTGTATCTTTAAAAAGTTGTCCAGCAAATAAAATCCTTCTGTTAGTACTGTCAGGCGTATCTTACTTCATCACGCTGATTCCAACGTCTTTACACTCACCCAGAGATCTTACTGAGGTTGTGCAGCTTTGGTATGTTCATGAACTTAATGACTTGCTTCTTAAAAATCCATTATTTGAATCTGCATGGTTTAAGATGTGGCTGATGGACTGAATCCTGCCTGAGGAATGTTTCTTGCTGCCCTGGCACATTTTTCTCAAAGAAGCCTGGGTTCAAGGAGTTTGGACCAGACTCTGTACTGCTGCTATTCCAATACCTCAGCACCTCTTTTGGATGCTTAGAGGTCCAGTAGAGGTTGAAAGAGAAGGGTACAGTATGGGCCTCTTGGTTCAGCATCCTTGGCTACCATACTTGGGCAAAGTGTTTCCCTGTGAAACTTCTTTTTCAGAAATTCCATGTCCATTTTAGAGCATCCCAGGGAACTGTCATGATTTCTGAGGCCAGCTGGGTGTCCTTGCCTCCCTCTGGGGGTTTGGTACTAGTGTGGCCATATCTGATAGTCAAATAAAGCATACAGGGTTCTTCCAAGTGCTGCACGTAAGACGTTATGGCTCCTTACGCCCTTGCACTAGTGTCAGAATGGTCTGCATGTACCATTGGCTGGTCTTCTATTCTTACCTGCCCCTTCTCCCCCCTTGAGACAAAGGTATATTTGTACAGGATTTTTTTTTATTTGTAAACTTAGAAATTGAAATAATTATAATCTGGGGACACATAGACCTAAAGTGATGTTGTTGTCCTCTGAAGTTCTTGAGTTCATTTTCTTTCAGAAGCTTAATGTGTCTTTAATGTATTTTTTTACATAAATATCTAATGTAGCTACTCTCTGTTGTTGCTTATATCTTAGTGTAGGAACACAGCACTGAAGGATGCCAGGTTGAAAAGAACTTTCTATATCTCTGTTACCTTGCACCTTATAAAAAACTACCATCTTTAATCCGTTTCATGAACATACTGAGTTTTTCTAAAGATTAGGTTGTTTGTCCTTCTTAATGAGTGTGCTGGAACCTTGCTCATCTTGAAATTTAGAAATGGATTTCTAATTTTCTACCGACAGTTACCAGTGGAAAATTTCTACATGTTTCTTCTATATTGACATTGTCCGTTAAATGAAATTGATTTTCCCCCCATTATATCTGTTTGTGAGTACTCACAAACAGCAGTTTTATTGTTGCTTTTTAGCATCTCAAGCTGACTAGATTCTGCTCTTTCCCATTGATTGTCCATGTTTGACCATCTTTCTTGATTATGAGTGATTGGAAGTGATATTATAATTTAAATAAATGTCTGATCAATGTCCCTGACAATATGAAAAGTGTTCTATCTAGCCTGATATAGCTAGATATACATAGAATTGTATATACCTTTTTATTGCTGTACAGCACTGTGTTTGATGGTTGCCTTAAGACCGATTAGTATCTGTCATTTCAAACTGATGCGTCTCCTGACTTTAGCATAAAATCTAGTTATTAAGTTTGTTAAATGTATGTGCTTGTGTATAATTTTTATTTTTTTTCTAGTCATTTTATTAATCCATTTTTTCCTGTATAATATCCTGGGCATTCTCTAAATTGATATCCCTAATTTCACACTTTGAGTAAATTTCACATTCTTCTTTCAATGTCAAAGTTATGAATGAAAATGTTAAATAATAAGATCATTAGTAAGAGGGAACCTTGAGAAATTTTAATAGGAAGACTCCCCCAATTCATCAGTTTGCTTTTCGATGTAATATATTGCTGCCTCTTTTCCGATAAACCTTTCTCCAGGTTACAAACTTCCATTGTTCCTTACCTACTGTTTGTGTAACTGTGTATGTAGTTAGGCTCCTTATGTGTTACAGTATCAAATGCAATACTGAAGACCATATAGGATACATCTGCTGCAACCCCCAATCCGTAGTACAAGTTATTTCGTTATCAAAAAATGTATTTATCTTGCTAAATAATGCCTTGTGGTTTATCCTAGGTTTCTCTTTACCTCTGTCTCAAAATGTCCTTTGCTTTGAACTTCTTAAAAAAAAAAGACTTGCTTCCTGTCAAGGTCAGAGTAACAGTTTTAAAGTTGCCAGTTTTTCTGTTTTTCTGAATTACATTTGTTATATTGGCATTCTCTGGTAATGTGGCATCACTTGAGCTGATATCTTTGTAATTACTTACCACTGAATTCTTAGGGGAATTGTTTCAACATCTAGGGAAGAAAATTATCTATTCTGCCTGCCTTAATTTTACCAAACCTTAAAAACTTTGCTTCTATCTTGAATGAAAGTTAGTGTTATCAACAGGTTTTCAGTAGTTGTTTGGGTTCTGCTGTCATTATCCTGACAGAATATTGAGTCAGAACAGTTTGGCTTGGCCATACCGTTGTTATCTTTGAGTTCAACTCCATTCTTACTGTACAGCAACTTCACTGCCATTTAATTTCTCTTTTTCTCTATACTGTCAAACAACAGTATACATAATTTATTTTATATTGCTAGGTGTCAAGACCTGTCAACTGCCAGGACTCGGGACTTTTGGCAATTCTCATTTTGTCTCTACACTTTTTGACTCTAAACCAGAGCTTTCTTGTCATCCCCTGCTGTCCCTCCAAGCCCCCCATCCTTACTTGTAGACTTTCTGCTCATATCTTATACAGTGTAAATACATTTATTTTTTCAACCGAACATGCTGCACACTTGTTAGTTATTTTTATGGAGCTGCCAAGCCTTCAGAGAATACTGAATATCTGAGAAGGTGAGGCTGTGGAACAGAGAACTCAAGATCTTAGGCTTGGGAATCACCTATGTGTCAGCCTAAATGTTTAATAATAATAAAAAAAAATACACAAATGAGAAAAGCATGCACTCGGCAAAATGCTGTTAGTAACTACATGCTATTTAAAGTTGCCAATTCAGCTTTTTTTAACTAAAAAGGATTACTAAGTGATTCTATGTCAACTTTTCAAAGAAGTTACCCTCCTCCATCAGCACATTTGGCTCAAAAATAGGATATTTGTTCATCACAGCTTTGAAACAGATTAAGCCACTTTCTGACCAATATGTGATAAATGACAAAAAAATTCTCAAAGTGAATTAAGAGTGCCAATCCAGCAGTTTTGCCTCAACTGAACGTGACTAGATCTCTGAGTAAAGAAGGCCGCCACTAATGTTTTGTTATTACTTAATTTCTCACCATTCTGTTCCATGTGGTACCTCCTGAAAAGCACACAAAGGAATTGTCAGAGCCCAAGAAACATGACCTGGGACAGTCACCTTTTCAGCTTTTCACCAGACTTGCCAGATGCAATAGAAAGGAAGAGAGACACTTGTACCATTTGGAGGTGGTGGGTGACCCTTGCCACCACTTGGCTGGTGGATATTTCTCAGACAATATCCTCTCTTTCTGATACTACCTGTCAAACCAGCCGTGGCCTTGTCTGGGTAGTCCATGTGGTGGCTTTTTTAACACTGGAAAGGAGATTGCTGCAATAACTGTGTAGTTGTTTTCCCCATTCTACTACAGAGTACAACAACAGTATGTGTGGCATACACCTACACCTTCATTCCCTTACTCTTCCTGCTCAGATGTTTAGTTCCTTCAGTCCTTCCTGTCATACGCTCTCAGCAAAATTGACTGCAGCAAATAATGGAAAAGCCCAATATTACATTTTCCCCCGCCCCCCGCAACACTGATCAATAGAATCAATGGATACTAGATTTCTATCATTTAATATGTATAGATTTTTATCAGCCTCATTCCTCTTTTGTATTTTCAAAACTTCTTTCATAATTCATTGCTAAAAAAGAATGTGTGTGGCCATCACAGTCCATCAACTTGGAGAGAAAGGTTGCATCACTTTAGTATTTTTTGTTTCTGCACCGCAGAAGTAAGATTTGAGAGGCCAGAGATTTAAATCAGGAGGTTGAAGTACAGTGAAAAGTACAAAAAATCAACTCAAGAAAAAATAAGGCACATTTTACTTACTAGAAGCCAGAAAACCAGAACAGGTCTTAGGCACTATATGTCCTGCTGAGCTGTGGGAGTTTGAATAGTTATCAGATGGAGTAATTAGTAATCAGGACATTTTGTGGAATTACTGATATAAGTCAAGCAATGTTATGGCAAGAGCTTAGTGACTTGGTGAAAAAAATGATATATAGGTGCAGTTGTGAAAAGTACTCTTATGGAGCATAGTAACAAATAATGAGAGAAAAGAAATGCATGTCAATGCCAATGACATTAAAAATATCCACCCAGACTGAAAAGCAGAATACAAGGATAAAAAATGAGTTTCAAGTATGACATTTGGAGGCAAATTGAACACAAAGATGTTCAGCAGAAATGAAGTAGTCATAGACATTCAATAAATTTAGCAGTTTTAAGAACAGAAATCCTTATACTTCATGTCTTCCCAAAAGTACACGTAAAGACAAGACAGATATTTTTATGGAGTTAAACAATCTGCTTGTTTCTTCCTTATGGCCAAAGATATTTTTTCTTATTTTGTTTAATTCTCTTTGTTTAACACTATTTTCAGAGTTCATATGTCTGTAAGTGGTGCAATGGTGGATCTCCTCATAATGGGAGCAAGGGCATGCACTGACATGCCCTTTTTTTACCGTCTTTACCGTAATTCCTGAGGCAAAACCAAATAGGCTAAGGATTTACACAAAGTAATGAGAAACAGACCTAGTTACCCTTGCTTACACATATCTTTACCTTCATTCTTGTTCTGAAGAATTGGTGTTTCCACTAGCAAAAGTGAGAGGATCCCTTTCCCTCCCCACACATGCAAACCAACCCCTATAGTCCATTCTATAATGCTGTCCAATTTTTAATTTTTCTCCAAACCCCAGATTTCTGGAGATGCATTTTATTACTGAATCTGAGTGTCAGAACTTGCCAGGAAACATTAACAGAGCCTGGGACACATCCTCAGCATTGTCTGAAAATAATTTGCACAGCAACTGTACAGAGCAACTCAGTGAAGGAGATGAATACGGAAATGCCAAATCCAGGAAGCATGCTAATAGTTTGGTGTACAATGCTGCATCAGATACTTAACTTGTAAAGGCAGGAGTTGAAAAAAGTCAGAAATTTCAATAAAAGTTTAATTTTAAAATGTAAACAAAAACCATATATATATAAATATTGATCCTTTTTCTCTCACATTGAACAGTCAAATTTTACTTTGATGTTAGGACCTGGTAGTTAGATTCAACTTTTAAAATTTACTAATTACTAAGAATGAAACCTAGCTGAATGAGTGTGGCAAAAGAAGCATTTGTTGAAAAATGTTAGCTTCTGCAAAGGAACTCAGACTAGAAGAGCATGTTTTTTTGGCACAGAAATTATGAATGCCAGAAATCAACATTTAACAGTGTGTTTATGAGAGTCAAATATGACGTGTAAAGAAACCCCAATACTCTGTGCTCACTATTAAATCAAGCAGAAAATAGTAATTTCATTAAATAATAAAAGTGACAGAGGAACTACAGAATCAGAACTATGATACTTGCCAAATATTTTGCCGCATAAAGTTAGGAGGAGAGGTTTTAAAATCCTTGGTTATCAGAAAATCACTGTTGACTAGTGCATTTATAGGAATATTTATTGTTTGAAATAAGACTATAGAACTAATATATACAATTTGTTATGATGGGCCTAACCTGTAAGAGGAGACTGTTCTCAGCATGCAGGAAAGTGAAGTAGTGGTTCAGTTCATGCTTTGTGAAAGTGTCACATTGAACTAGTTAAATGGCTGGAGTGATCACTCACCTGAAAGAGAACTGCTTCAGTTGAGAACTGAGATCCTTGCTGGGAAATTACACTTGTTTAAATGACAACAAGGAGAGATGACACAGCCACTGTAAGAGTGTAGTACTATGATAGTTCAATGAAACTTCTATAATACTTTTGATTGTACATAAAAAGTGAACAAAGATTGTAAGTACAAAGAGTATTCAGTGTAAAGAAGGCTACACTGCTTCTGAATAAGAATTACAAACAAGATTCATGCTGTTGCAGTAGTATGTTGTATGTCCTCTTTGTCTTGGACCCGAAGGATCAGTTTTTTGTTCGGAGTGCTGGTATGCGATGCACATTTAACAGCTGTTGAGGAATAACAGAATTCCAGCAATCATTAGTGTTTCTTCTTGCTGTGAATAAGAAGTTAACTGTCTAGAGAGAAAGTAATGTGTGTTATTTTTTACCTCATGAGCCTTACCATTTCCTCTCTGAGGAAAGGACACTGTTTGAGCCTCTCAGTCATAAAAGAGCCAGTGACTCCTCTGGGTATAGACATGCATTACAGTCCAGGTTGCTCAGCTGTGCAGGTGAATGTGCATATGGAGAAGGACAATTGCAGTTGTGATAACATCTGACAACTAGGAGAGAAATGATCTTTAGAACTAGTTTTGGTCGATCTCAGATGATTAAATTGAGTCTTTACCATGGAGGTGAGCTGTAGAACCTTCACTCCTGCACATCACTGGTGTGTGATCACTTCAGCAAAGTCTGGGTGCAAGAGGAGAAATGATCTCCCATGTATTTTTCCTGTAGGAATTCATAATTCTGTGAAAGCAATTTTGATCCTCTGTGTTCTTCACAGTAGAGAAACATATGGCTCCATATTTGGTGGCCAGCACTAACAACAGATTAACATCTTAGATAGACACCACGTTTTGCTAGAATGACAGTAAATGCAATTAGACCTGGGCATAAGGAGATGAAACATTCTATAGCCAGAGGAAAGCACATATTCTTTACGAATTAGGGACATGGTACTGACTTATAATTACCTATATGAGATAGAATGGTTTATATCTCCAATAATCTTTAAAGGCTACCATCTGCCTCTAGACAAACTTAAGAAGGAAACTTAATTTGGATAAAAACCTGCTTGGATATTTAATTCAGTTAAGGGATCAATTTCTGTTAAAATTGAAGGATCGGGCTGTATGATAATCCTCTGAACTACCTGAAGCAGCAGATTTGTCCTTAGCTTTTGTTCCCCACAATGGCACTTGGCATTCTGCTAAGTGATATACCCAGTATGGTCAATAAAAACTGACTGAAACAAATTTGAAAGAATTTTAAAAACTACTGCTACTGTAATATTAGTAATAGCAATAAAACTCATCAAAATATAGGTGATAATCATAAGAGAACATTAAATACGTCTCTGTTAAATGTAGTAGTGATATAAGTAGATGCTTTTAAGATACAATTAAAAGTAAGAATTATTGATGTATGTATGTGTACACACACTTGCTACAAATGGGATTAACAAAGGTTTTCAGTAATGGGATGAGACAGACATGAAATTAGGACAGAACAAAGGTGTTTAAGTGAATGTCAGTTTGAGTTGTCTGTTTCTCAGGACTGTGTTTCTGCACCTAAGCAAAAGCAGTTCCCAGGCCTGGTATTTACTGACTCCCCATGCACTCTGTGCCCTTAGCAGTTTTCTTTGAACTCTCTCACACAGCAGAGTGTAAGGTCCATTTGATAAATAGGAAATCATAATGAGCTGTTTATAATAGATTTAAGTGTAGTACAGGATGTTAGGGTTTTTTTCAAGGTGTCTTCAGAGCTTATGCAGAGACACCGTTTTAATGTCCTGGACTGCTGCTTGTCAGTTTAGTGGTTTACATCAGATATGTAAATCCTTCACAACATTTTTACTGAAGGAAATACTGCTTCATCTCCTGTGCTGGTAACAACAGCATGGAGTTTTCATAGATAAGTGAGAAGTTCAGGCCAGTGTCAGAGCTTAGCTACATTAGCCATTTGTGGTGAAAGAAAAGCCTCTATTAATGCTTATGCACTAGGATTAAGATGACTTGAATGCTGTAATCCTTCCTGTTTGACTACTGGCATCATGCGGCCATCTCACAACAGCTGTTTCCTCCTTAATCTGATGGAAAAAAATGGTAGTAGGCTGTTACTTGCACCATTACAAGCTCAGTCATTCCAATTTATGTTTTAGTAAATATGCATATTGTATCATGATAAAAACCTCTTAAATGTATCCATGTATTAAGTATAGTATAGTCTTGTTTGGTTTTGGCGTCTGCTTTAGCGAGTACCCAAAGAACTGACAGGCATTGTTCTGCACCCACACTTTATTTTTAGTTCTGTAGATATGAGCATGCTGTGAGGAACAGCAGGATCCCAAACCCGTCATGAGCCAAAAACCAGGCGTTTGGGGCATATTAAAAAAAAAAAAAAAAGAGTAAGCATCGCATGTCATGAGACTTTGTAATCACTACTCTTGGCAGAAGGCCAAGCAGAGTTTGCAGAGTCTTTTGAAGCTCCTGGAGCTGGAGGGCCCTTCCTTGGAACTAACTGCATGTCAGGTTGACATCTCTGTATTTCTTGGCAGCTACTACTTTCAGGACACATAAATATGTTTTCCTCAACTATTCCCTGACCTTCAAATTGTTGGGGTGCTTAGGTGAATATTGGAGTTCTAGAACTCATCCAGGAGAATCTAATTTGAACACTGTTGAATCACAGTCCCATTATAGGTGTTGGTTTGACAGCTTACCGGTATGTTCACATATACTGAATACATTTGGTATCGGAGATAAAATAAAACTTGCTAAATGACAAAGTATTCTGTGAAAGCAGAAGACAGCATTTGTATTTTTTTTAACCAAAAATCTCCTTTTGGGTTGGTGATGCACAGAAAAATGACCACTGTTGATTGTGAAGTAGGAGAATTTAGCCTGGGTATCCCATGCCTCTTTACGTACGTTTCCTGAATTTAGCTTGCAGCCACAATGAAATGCATACATGGCTAAAGGGGAGGAAAAAAGGATCACACTGAAAATCAGGCAAATAATTCTGTACTTTTCAAGATTATAAACTTCATTATCATTTCCGGTGAAGTCCCTTGAATAGAAATTACAGATGTTAGGGTTTACAATAACAGTGAAGGCTACAGAAGGCACCTGATTTGCACCCACTATTAGCCTGCACTGTGTATGTGTGCTGTAGAACACCCTAAGGATACAAAGCTCTCTAATACACAGGAAAGGGGGAAAGGATTGTGTGAGTGTCAACTTGGGAACTATTATGCTCTGGTCCAGACAATATCAACAATCCTAGTTACTGATGGCAGAAATACTCAAAGTCAACTCTGAACTTCCAGCAGCAGAACTCCCAACAACTGTGGAAAATGGACTTATGGCCAAGGTCTCTCAAAATCCACCTACACTAGCCCAATAGCTGTTGAGGGAAGTGAAAATAAACCTGCTGTCTGTTTTGCAAAACAGAATATTCTGATAGCAGGACAGAAAGGAAAAATGGTCATATTCTGCTATCTGCTCTTCCTGGTAGATATGCATTATGAGAGACAAAATTCCTTCATCTTTGAGGTGGATGGTTCCACAAGGTGGAACACACCATGGTCTGCCTGCACAGATATTGAGCTTCTCATTCATTTCTAGAATTATGCTTTGGAATTTGTGCAATACTAATTTTTAATTCAGAGGTTCTTTGAACATACTCTTATATTAGCTAAGATTCATGCTGACGTTAATGTAGCAAATCACTTGATTCTGCAGTTCTTTGTATTAGCTGCTTCCAATAATGAGGCTTTGCATGCAAATACAAATAGTTGATGCAAAATAAAAAGCTGCAAGCACTTACAGATAAAATATTTTATTTTCATAAAGTATTTTCATGAAGTATTTGCATGACACTGCAGAAGGTATGAATGGTGATCAAGTGTTTAGGAATGAAATGGAAAGAAAATACAGAATTCTCTGCTTAAATTAAAAATCTATTGTATAAACTGTATTTAATACCATCTTTAAACAGATGAGTTCTTGTGAGTATTCTCAAGGGGATTTCTTTTATTTGCACCATCTACCTTGGTTTAGTCTGAAGCAAACACTGTTTATTTAAAATTCATTCTTAGGTTTCAGTCCTGCTGACTCAAACATAACACCAAAACCAAACAATCAGCAGTAGAGTCTGTGGGCATTAGTGTGAGCTGGATTACGAGCACTGGAGATGCATGTGAATGTAATGTTTTGAAGGACATAGTAGCTAATAATACATACTGACATGCGACGATGAGAACAGATCTCTTTTTAGAGAGCCTTCTAATTCAGAGGGATTCTTGATATTTGTGCCTTTTGCTATCACAAAATGTATTTGACAGTTTTAATTCATTAATTTAAAATAGCACTAAAAAAGTTGGAGTGAGGCAGAGGATATCTTTTCTGTTTGTCCATTGACATTTTTGATATTTACATTTCCAGTCAAGGTATAAATGCAACAGTTTCACTGACTAAAATGCACCATTAAAATTTAAATGCCTGTTTATTTTGCAAATACATAATTCACTGAATTAAGATAACACCAAACATCCACTACGAACTAAAAACTTGGCTTGCCATTTAGAAAGGGGCCTGTGTTCTGCAGATAAGTACACTGCCAGTGTTACTCGGTTTAAAATGTTTGAGCTACAAGGGTTAGAATTGAAGAACTGCTTCATTTCTGCAGAGCAAGAACTAGCCAACCTGTACATCATGAGATCCATGTTTAGGACTGAGTTCCTGAGAATTACTGGTGACTGCATGTTAAATGTGATCCAGATTTCCATGAAAGGTGATGTTTTTAAATCTAATCAGAAAATTGTATCCTCAGAAAGTTCAAGAAATTTCATCATAAGTAAACAGGATGTGTTACTTTAAGTGTTACTTTAAAAAAAAAGTTTGTTTGTTTTTTAAAAATGCAGTATGATAAAATTATAAAAATATTTTTGCTAGTGTCTGGTATACTGAATCATAATTTCTATATTTTGTCACTCATGCATTTACACTAATTTTATTGTTGCAAGGAACTAGAATTATTTTAAACTTGTCTATTTAAACTTAAAAACAGCTCTACTGGTTTCGATGAAAAGTTAATCTACCTGATATCCTACCATATAACAGTTTTAAAGAAGGGACAATATTCCTGATGCTTTCACCAGCTTGCAACCAGATGCTGCCAGGTAATTCCTGAGCTAGATGTTCTTTCTATGTATTTTGTAATAGACCATGGATATCTTTTCTGCGAACATGTCAGGTCTTTCTGAGAACTTGTGCAAACTTCTAGTTTCACCAGCATCCTGTGACAAGCAGTAATGCTGTGTAATGATTCATTACATGAAATTCTCCCCCTTTCATTTTGTTTTGAATCAGTTTTTTCATTGTAGTTATAGTTAATTCCCCCTAATGCTGGTTTTGGAAGAGACAGGGAACAGTCCATTGATACTACTCTTTTTTTTTCCCCTTTGAGATTCGTATCTTAGTAATTTAGGTCCCTGTTTTCACCTGTACACCACTTTTCCTGCTCTCTTTGGGGTTTTTTTGTTTTGTTTTGTTTTTTTTAATGATCCTGTAATTACAATAGCTGGCAGTCAAATCACTAGGACTCTTGTATGAGCAAGGCATAGTCAACTAAGCCATGAATCAGAAATGATATTTGATATAGTTTAAATTTGAATATTGTTTAAGCATAAATGCAGCTTTCATTGTATTTTGGTTGGATGTCTGGGACCACCAGCCTCTTAACAGGAAACCTGATCTGACTGTACAGTTTAGGCCAATACTTATTGTATTATTAATGCACATTATTTACTTCACTAAGAATATGTTACGGCAAAAGAGTTGGCCATGTACTTTTATGCCTTAAAAATCTTTCTGGCATAGACCAAGTGTAATATAGAAAATGCTGCTGGTAGATTTGTGAGTATATTCCCAGTATCCTACTGTACTTTGCAATATGCTTATAATTTAAGAATGTTATATTATCATCTATTACAACACTTCTGTGCTTTCAGTCCCTAAATGTGAATAATACAAAATACAGTGCATGTACTGGGTCCTTGCAAAGCAACTGTGGAGAAACTTGATTTTAGAATACTAGCCATGCTTTTCATTGAAATACTTATCTGCAGTCAAAAGAATAAGAAATTTGGTTGACCAAAATAGTTACAATATTCTTAGCTGAATAGACAAAACTAGGGAATTCTATTGAATTCTAAACAGGGTACTTAAAACATGGCAACATCCTAAAGTTATTACTCTTTCACAGCTTGTTGGCAGCTAAAAAATGAAGTACCTGCTTCAAGGAGAAAAAAACATTCCAATTTTGCCCATGCAACTAGTACTTCAGGCACCACTTAAGACATACAAGACTATTATGGTTATGTATTGTAATATATATTTCTCCATAAAATTACAGCACACATTATACATTGTGTTGATTCCTTGTGAAAATATCTTCATCTGATTACTGTAACAAAATGCATTTTGGATAGATGGTAACCTGCTGGTTCTGCAAATAGATAACTCTGACACTGGGACTAGGAAGAAGACAAATCTTATGTTTAAAAGCTGTGCTATGAGCATCTGCTCTTAGACTAACAACAGTCTTTTATAGCAATTTTGTGTGATGATCCAAAGCAACTGAAGGGAAGAAACTTAACAGGCTAAGAAAAGAAAAAAAAAGATTTTGGTGTTCATGCAGGTATTTTCCCCCTTAACTGTTTATTCATGACCACAATCCCCAAAAGCAGTGTAGAGATGTGTTTGTGCTGTTGCTTTGGTAAAACTAAAACTAATTGAGGTTCAGTGGCTTAAGATTAATTTTTCTAATTTTTGCAAGTGCTTTTTCAGTTTTTACACTCTTGAAAACCAGCCTATTTCAGTGAGAAATGTGATTTTTAGAAACTATAGCAGTATTAGTAAAAGCCTGACTCTGGCTGCAGTAGAAAATTACTTTATACTTCTGCAACAACCTAAATACCTGAACCAGTATTAAATGTTACAAGTACTCTTATATTGACAAAATTATCTACACTGGGGTGTTTTTTTCTTTACCCATTCTGGAATAGTCAGCTGGCAAAATTAAAGTGTGAAAGGCCATAGTGAGAAAGCCCTCATTCCATAATTCTTTAGGGAAGTGCTCAAAACTTTGGTATTGTTGACAGGTGCCCAGCCTGAACTGTAAATGTCTTTCTGAAAGTGAAAGGCAGAAGGAGCTGACACGTGGTAATCCCATCATTTTGCTGGGAGCCTTAGTGGGCGTAACATGAATCCTTGTGGAATTTCATGTTGCTGTTCCCTCCTCTGTCTGTGTTTGTTGTTCTTTTTTTTTTTACCCAAAGAAAGTGTGGTCTAGTCTTTCACCTTAGTGCTATTTCTTGAAAGACATATATAGTACTAAGAAGGATGTTGAAATAAACAAAATGGTGACCTAAGCAAAAAATGCAGATGAAAACAATAAGAAAATAGTGGTTGTTCTATAGCCAATAAAAAACCCAACAAACCAACCAACCAACCAACCGAAAAAAAACAAACCAACAACCAAAAAAGAAACAGACCACAAGGAAAAAGCAATTTAAATATTCTAAATCTCTTATGAATCCCAAACCCAGAGAGCAAACAATTCACTCAGAAGATAATTTATTTCTCAGAAGATAATTTACAAGCCCCAAAATAGGTGGTGGCCCATCCAGCTCCAGCAGCACCAGGCCAGTACCAAAGCCAGGGGACTGAAGTCTTGGTAGGAGACACGCTGGTGCCCATCTTTCTTGTATCCCCTCAGAGATGAGCATGAAGGAGCAGCTGTAGTGTTGCAGCTGATGCTGAGCTCACAGGACAGGAACGAGGTGCTGAAATATTAGTGCAGGAAAATCAACAGAGGCTTAGTTTCTGTCTCCGGTGGAGTCACCACATGTTCTCTGACAGTAGGAAAGCTGCAGTATTTTACTGGCCTTCATTTGAAACCCCATTTCCCAAATTCTTTTTAGCCTTTGATAAAGTAAGGCTACCTTCTTCATAAGCACTGATGATCTCAGCTATGGAAATCTGCTAATTTCTTGTCCTACAATGTAGGCATTTTCCATATAATTTATCAATTTGCCTTTTATCTATTTATCAATATTTATTGTATCTGTCATCATAAAAATAGAACCTCAGACTATCTATGGTAATGCCAATTAGGCAATTAAAAAATTCAGCGTGCTGATCATTTTGTATCTGCATATGCAAGCAATGAGGGAGAAATAATATTTGTATAATGCTTGAGCCTTGCATGTTTGTGGCCTGTGTGCTGGTTTTGCCATGTTTCTGATTTGTCCTTTACCTTGCAGTTTAAGCTCTTAAATCCAGATTATGTGTAATAGCACAGAGAGAAGCAAAACACAGTGTAATTTTCATATTACTTGATTGTCCCTAAATACCTAAGCTAATGGAAATGTGATTTTATGATATTTGTTAATAACACTGTTATAGTTATGGGAAAATTGTGAAGTCTCAAGGAGTGGACCTTCTTGGGTAGTTGAAGCTTTTCCACATCAGCCAGCAAGTGATGAAAGCTCCTACAGATGATTATCCTCTCATGTACTTCTTCCAGAAGTCCCCAAACAAAGCTAAAATGATTAGGTGCTAAATTCCTCAAGAGCAGCAGAGCTCATGGTATCAGAGGTATCATCTTTGTAATATTTCCCATCAATTGTCATTGTCATGCATGCTCTCATACAAGATGAATCTCTTTGCAATGAGAATTTCTGAAATACTCGAATTACTAAAAGTGCTTACTTTTTTTAATCTCAGTTGTAAAGATGACAGAAAATGCGTTTGGAAAAAGTGGTGAAACCAAAAGCTGATTCACTATACTGGGATTGTTAAAATGCAAAATTACTGATAAACATAGGATAGTCTGGCAATGATGTGCCCCTTCAAACGTGTTACCTTTCATTAAAGCAAAATGCAATCCTTACCTCTTTGCCTCTGTCTGTCCCTCATACACACAGATTCACAGTATAGAAAATAATACAGCACTTTCTTTTATGGTCAAGAAAGGATAGAAAAGAGACACTGATGATTTTATCATATTTAAAATAACTTATCCCATGGTAAGACATGGATGGACACACCTAAATTCTGTGATGGAAATATTAGTGACCAGATCATAGTGCCTTCTGTTGATTTGGTTTTATTATTTAGTAAAAATATGCCGCTCAAAGGAGGTGATTGTCCTGCTCTGCTCTCCTCTGCACTGATGTGGCCTCACCTTGAATATTGTGTGCAGCTTTGGGCACCACAATACAAAAAAGACATTAAGCTGTTAGGGACCGTCCAAATGAGAACAATGAAGATGGTGAAGGACCTTGAAGGGAAGCTATATGAGGAGCAGCTGAGATCACTTGGTCTATTCAGCCTGGAGAAGAGGAGACTGAGGGGAGACCTCATTGCAATCTACAACTTCCTGCTGAGGGAAAGCGGTGGGACAGGTACCGATCTCTTTGCTCTCGTAACCAGTGACAGGACTTGAGGAAATGGCATGAAGCTGAGTCAGGGGAGGTTTAGGTTAGATTATCAGAAAAGGTTTTTCACCCAGAGGATGATTGAGCACTGGAACAGGCTCCCCAGGGAAGTGGTCACAGCACCAAGCCTGTCTGCATACAAGAAGCATTTGGACAGTGCTCTCAGGCACATGGTGTGACTCTTGGGCTGTCCTGTGCAGGGCCAGGAGTTGGACTTTGTGATCCTGATGGGTCCCTTGCAACTCAGCATATTCCATGATTCTATAATTCTATGCAAATGTATAAGGGTTCCCTGATCCTGGGAATTGCTTTCTGTCCCTGAGAAAAATGCATGCTTCCACTGATGCAAGTTAGTACCACCATTTCCATTGATTTTCAAGTGCCAGTATGTTAGCTAAGGGCATCCAAGGGTTGCAGATGGCTCCTCATCAAAGACCAAGCACCAATGCAGCTGCACATTGTGACTGCTCATTCAGCCTCCCACTTTTCTGTGGCAGCCATATGGCTTGGAACCATTCCGTGGGTACTCTTGGCTCTCTCTGGGTACATGTGTACATCCTCCTTTGCAAACCATCCCACTGCCCAAGACAGTTTTTGTGTCACGCACTACTGTTCTGATTTTGTTTCTTATTTGTATTAATCTCTCCCAGTGAACCTATGATTGTATTTGGTAGATTGAAATTTCAGGAGACTTGATCAAACTTTGTAATATTTATATATTTATGTTATGTATATGTTTACATTTATGTACTTTTGCATTGCTTTTCCACATATGCATGCTCATTTAAAAGATACTTCAGTTTCTTTTTTCTTTTTTTTTTGTTCATTTCTGGACATATGGTGAACAGTATTATACATAGCGTGAGATGCTAAATAGTAAGATACTGCAGTAAATCAAAGTAAATCTAACCACTGTAACATAAATACAGTTTGGGGCGTGGAGGGGGGTGTAAATATGTTCCAAGTGAACTGCAAATGTTCTATTTTTCCTGCAGAAACTACACATATGATATCCCGATGTAGGCAAATGTTCAAGTTTAGCTTTCTGTAACACCAGCAATTGCTTCCAAAATACACAGCAGTGGTAGTGTATTCTTGCCTACTATTTCCACAGCTCTGTCTGAACCCTGCTCTACAAACCTGTCTATCACAATTTCTTTGCAATCAAAGATGAGCAAATTAGCTGCAACAAGTGATTTATTACATTTAGTAATTTGTGACTGTCATAAATGTACTCTTAGAGGACTGAGGGCTTAGAGGTCTTTTCCTCAAACTCCTTGTGACTTGGATATGTGGCTATGCATCAGCCTAGAAATACTCATGAACTTTATAGTTTATTTCTTGGTACATGGTACTATAGTGCTATGAGGTTTGATTATTCTCACTACATGACTGGTGTTTCTTCAGCTTTCTCATTGGCTTTCAATCACAAAGAAGCAAAACCTCAAATCTTTATTTCTTGTACAATTGCACAAGTATTCATGTTAATATTCATGAGAGTTACTTTTGAATACTTCTGAAGAGTAAATAAAAAGCACCAGAAGTACTGTCAGAACCAATCTGGTTTTTTCCATACAGTTTATGTCAATAAATTTCTTGGTTCAAATTTGGCCAATCCTTGTTACTATAATCCTATTGATAAATAGTTTCCAATCCCAAATATCAAATAATTATTTTCAATTTTTTCAAAATTGCAAGTGCTA
The DNA here is from genome assembly GCF_047495875.1 of Pithys albifrons albifrons. Taxonomy (NCBI): domain Eukaryota; kingdom Metazoa; phylum Chordata; class Aves; order Passeriformes; family Thamnophilidae; genus Pithys; species Pithys albifrons. The sequence continues at coordinate 55,000,846 of NC_092459.1, read as the reverse complement.
AATGTCATTGTCAAAGCTATTTTATACAAAAGATGTAGAAAAATTTTGGTTTTGTTAGTTGATGATTTTTTACAGAACATAAGCATAACAGAAACGAGCCTGGTAAGCTGACCAAATAGGCAAGACAAGCAGGAATGTGGTAACTTCTTTCTTTCTGATTTGTCTCTGATACTTGCAAACATGATTTGAAGAGATACTGTCCCATTAATATGGTATATCTTAAACTGTAGTTAGGATCTCACATGTAGTTAAAAGTATGGTGCCCTTCTTTTGGATTTTAGTGAAATTTGTGGAATATGCAGTTCTGAGTTGATATGAACCATTTCTAAAATTCATGTTGGATTCAAAAGATTGTTTCAATTCAAAATAGCAAAAATAACACTGACAGCTTGAAATATTCCATATTATTTGATTGCATTGTGTGAAATGTGACAGGAGGAGACATTTTTCTAAGATTTGTTTGGGATGAAAGAAGATGATGCAAAATGAGTATTTTTGTCAGTAAGACAGAACTAAGAATATTTTGCTTTGTGTTAACTTGAAGTTTTACTGGGTAATCTTCAGCCCTTATAGAGAAGTGATTTTCTTTCTCGCAGCCCATGACTCATACAATTGTTCCTTTCTTTGTTCTGAAGCATGTCTTCTCGGTGCATAGTGACATTTCTGGATAGGTCTGGCTTGCTTAGCTTAGGATTGTGTCACAATTTTCATGAGCTTTTCTGACTGACTAAACTCTTCTTCTTGGTGTATGTTTTACTTCACCAGATGTTTTTGTGCTGCAAATTCAGCTGAGATCAAATCTGCAGGCAACAGCAAAATTAGAAGGGGGTAAGAAAGAGAAGAGCTCTCAGTCAATGTGCAGACTGAGTTAGTTAACATGTGTGGGAGAGATCATGGTTTCAACCTCCCAGCCAGATGTAGACTGAAAAAAACTGTCCCAGCCCCTACTCAAACTTGATCTAAAGGGCATGGTGATGGTAACTGGCACAGCCCAGGAACCTGAGTGATGTGTATAGCTTGTCTTTGAAAGACAGCGAATTAATTTTCAAGTATGTTCATTTTCATTCATTTTCAAGTATCTTCTCTGCTCTTGCTAGCACCCCCTCTCTCTCACTTGATGAAACTTCAACTGATCAGTTCATCCATTGCTACACCCCAAATACTGAATATAGAGGTCTACTTCCTTACCTGAAGGAGAAGAGAGATGGTGTTATAGGGTTGCGAGCTACAGGAGCCTTCTCCGCTCCTTCCTCTTCAGTGGGTTTGGTTTTGTTTTCAATGTCCAAGAGAAGACACAAACCCAAGGTTTCTGGCCTTCATGACAGCAGCCTCACAACAAAATTAATGTCCCCTACCACTCAGAAACATAGTACATATGCCTCAGAAGACATTTCAGAAGGAGCTTCCTCTGTATGCTTTGACATGGAAGCCATTCAGCAGGTCTGCTCAAATTGTCAGACATTATGTTTGGGTCAGTCACAGAAGGGGCTCTAAGCACTTATATGAGAAGCAGCCATGAGAAAAGCTAATGTTTTCCACAATACCATGTGATATAGTCAAGGAAGTATCTATGATACCATATAAGGTCCCTGTTGCCTCTACAGAGTTCAGTGTCCTCATGCTTAGGAAAGATCAGTCTAAATTGGAACAAATGCAGAAAGAGTCAGCAAAGAGTCAAGAGGATGGAAGAGCTCCCTCTGAAAGAAAACCAAAAGCATGTATTGTGTTTAACACAGAAAAACTCCTTTTGAAGGGTGATAGAGCTGCTTCTATAAATGTAAAATGGGATTGAACAGGAACATGAGATACCATGCTTCACATTTCTTGTTTTATCTTTATTTTATTTTCATATTCTAACAGTGTACATCTGCCTCTGCAGTGAATGCATTCAATGTGCACAACTGTCTTTTCATATTTAGTGGCATATGTGAACTAATGGTTTGTAAAATCAAAGTTGTATCAAAACTAACTTAAGAGAAAGGAGGCATTCAGAGTTATCAGTGACAGTCCCTTAGTCTCCAACATTCATGCTGACTTTTCCCCTTTGCAAAAGTGGCATGAAACATTAGTTGCAGTATTAAGTTTTCCCCCAAAATCCTGTACCTCATGTGAAGATATGTCAAAATGTACTAGAGTTATCTGTTCTGTGTGCTTTTAGATGCAGAAATCTTTGCCGTTTTATCCCTATTAAATCACATACCAAATGAAAATAAACTTAGTGATATAACATGAAATAATGTGCCGCATTTTTTGGTACCTTTCAATGTAATTGAACATATGGCGAATAATCCTCATAAATAGATAGGTATTATGAGCCCCGTTATACAGGTAGGAAAAGGGAAGCAAGAATCGATACAAGGTTTTATGCAAGGTCACACTACAAATAAACGTGGATAAATGACCCTTACAGAAATGGATACACTTCTTTGGGTAAAATTCAGCAGCTGTCTGACCATGAGAAAAAACATAGCGCAGATAAGATGAGAACCTCCACCGCTGAACCGTGCCATGATTTACATATGGTAAGCAGATGGGCTGCAGTGGGTGAGATATGAATTTCAAAAAAACCCAAACCGGACAAACTATATTAAATTCATGTCCTCATTAGTCTTCATATGGATAATCTCAAAACCAGCATCAGTAGTTACTGTTTCACCTTCGGCAGTCATTGAATTTAGAATTACTGAAGCAGCCACCAGAGTGCACCAGATACATTTTAGAACAACTCGCAAGAAAACCGAACAACCTTAGAAATGTTACTCCCTTTTCTTCTGCTTTTCTTTTCTTTTTCCTATGGGAAACAAATCAGCTCTTTAAATATGCATGTGGAGGGCAGTCAGGAAGAAGGTGAAAACTCAGAAAGCTGGGAAGGTGTCACTTCTATTATGTTTGGCCATATCCTTGCAGTTGCTTCAGTGACAGCTGTATCTTGCTTGCTAAAGTCCCCCATGTATCAAATACCTTTTTTTTAAGAAAAAAAATCCTATGAAAATTTGAATAGAAGTTACACATTATTTTGCAGGATCAGACCATAAGCAATGTTCACCATGTGCTGGCTAGCAAACATGTTGCCTGCTTTCTATGTACACATGTCTGACTTCATCCACACTTTTGCTATTCAGGATAGGTAAGCTGATCTGAAACACCTCCAACATATCAGTACTGTGCATTTTGAAATACTGACTGCTCCATATTGTGTAAGTCATATGGTGTGCACTGTAACTGAAAACTGCATGTGACCTACTCATGTAGTCAGCCCTTCTAGTCAGTGGGAAATAAATGACAGTCCTGGAACATGATTCATCTTTATGTGCTAAAGTGGAGGTCTAACGTAAGGCAGAGGATTTTACCCTCAAAAAGTGCCATTACTTTCATGGACTTTCAATGGAATGTAAAATCAATTGCATGGCTGTAGACATGAAGAGTTAGGTAACCTGTAATAACATTTATGTATTGGCCCTTGCATTGGTTATTAACAGGTGCAGAACGCTCTTCGCGTATGTGGTTCTTTAGGTAGTGGAGTGCAGGAATACGTTAAATGTGAAGCTTAATAAGGATTAGATTTTACCTTTATATATACAAACAACTTTCCATTTTATGTCTTTTCTGGCTGCTGGCTGGACCCCTGGAAACAATGGAAGTGCTGACATTTTATTTCAGGATGAATTAGGTGACTGAGCTGGTGAGACATTTTCTTCTTGGGTTAAAATCCACGTTAGAATAAATAATGAAAGGAAAAGGTTGAAGCTCTCCTGCATTAAAAATATTCTTTAAAAGTCCAGTTTTTATTTTACTGCAGCACTGCATTGATTGTCTAAACACTCTGGCTTTCATTCCAGAGGGATTTCTGGACCTCAGCAGGAATAAATCCATCTACTGCCATTGAAGTCAGCCTATGAATTCAAATTTATCAGCTGACCTGTTACTAGTTCCTCAAGGCTGTTCTTCTCAGTGAGTTGCACTTTTACCTGCTGATAAGTAACCTACCATTAGGAACATGAAATGTGAAAAATCACCCCAAGGATATGGAAAATGTATACTCATATATTTATACAAAATATGAAAATCAGTGATTTAATTTTGTATTTGGAAAAAATTTAAAAAGGAAAATAAATCATTCTGCAGTGAAGACTCAAAAGCATATGTTGAACACTTGCATATTCAAACTCCTTAAAGCAGTGACGAAGGATGGCACTGCCGAGAAGTTCTCTTTTGAGCAATTACTTTGTAACGAGAACACTAAGCATGAGGACCCTGTGTGATCTACTTGGCTTGGGTGACTGATTATATTGAGTGTAAAGGCACTGTCTGACATCTTAATCTAAATATTTAAACTCTTTGAAGGAGTCTTGGAGTCTGTAGCAAGATAGACTGATTTGTAATCTCCTTTCTCAATTATATCCCTCTTTTATCACATAAACATATATGCCTCGAATGGTGCATTCTTACCTAGTTGATTATAGAATCTTAGAATAGTTTGGGTTGGATGTGACCTTAAAGATCATCTAGTTCCAACCCCTCTGCCCTGGGGAGGGATGCCACTCACTAGATGAGGTTGCTCAGGGCTCCATCCAACATGGCTTTGAACACTTCCAGGGATGGGGAATTTACAGCCTCTCTGGGCAATCTGTTCCAGTGCTTCACCATCCTCTGAGTAAAGAACTTCTTCCTAACACCTAATCTAAACTTGTCCACTTTCCCTTTAAAACCATTGCCCCTTGTCCTGTCACTATCTACCTGTATAAAATGTCCCTCCCTCTCCTTTTTATAAGCACCTTTTAAGGATTTTGAAGACCTCATTGAGGTCTCCCCGAAGCTTTCTCTTCTCCATGAACAACCTTACTTTCCAAACCAGCATACACTTACCTTATTAAGAACACAAATATTAACTGCAAACTCCAGAATTAAGGATTTTATACCAGTGAAGAGACTAGTGGTATTTGTGCCAGATTACAGCAATAATACATCTGTAGGTCAAAATTATCTATCTGGCTCTATTGTAAATCATGAATAGTTTAAGGAAAGAAAACTACGGTGGGGTTATGCTGTCATAACAGGACTGAGTTTGATCCTATCAAGTTTTCAGACATAGTATAGAAAAAATTGTGTCTTGAATTAAGCTCCTAAATCCACTGCTATGTCTGCAGTGTGTCATAATAAAGACAGATATAAGGAGGGAGTCAATATCTCTGGAAGTTTTATCAGTCATTTAATCCCTAGTCTCATTTATTAATAGAAATCTTTTTCTTTCTATCTCCTTTTCCCATCCTTCTTCTGATATACTCACAAAAGCTTTGTTAAGCTTTCTCACTCCTTACTCTCCAGTGGACTGGTACAAACTCATTCTGAGTTTGGCCATTCTTAATCTCCCCTGAACCTCAAACAAGGCAGGTTCTTCCACTTTTCCATTTGCAGCAAAATTCTCTTTTGAGTAGCCCCTAGTGATGCTGCATTGACTACATCTTGTGTCTGCATTCTTCTTTTTACAGCAGCGGTGCAGCATGTTGTGGTGTGCCTTAATTATGATGTGTTTTAAGATGCTTATCAAAGAAAAAACAGTTTACATTTTTATTCTTGTAACACCTAATATATATTTAATTTGGGCAAAGGGATTTGGAAAGCACTCATTAAACATGGAATGCTTTAAATGTTTTATTTCTCTCACATTTTAGCTATTTTTATAAGGAAGTTTATAACTAAGTAGGGTATTTGTCATGCAACCAATTAGCTGAAGTTTTAGATGTGGCCACATCCTAAGGACCCTGGTATTTTATTTTCAGTTTTTCTGGTTTAGTCTAAAAGAAAAAAGTTACATCCTTCAGAGAATAATTTTGCATTCTGCATATGCTGTTTAACAATTAAGCATATGCATTTGAACAAAGAGCCAAAGGCACCAGCATAGGAGCACTGACATATGTTAATAGGATGTATTTCTGAAGTAAGCAGTGAAAGCTGAAGAGTCTTGTGTGCTTATATGAGAAGTTAGGCTAATTTTTGGCTTTTTGACACAGCCTGAGACAAAGTGCAGTACCTTTGCAGTAGGAGTACAGGGAAATCTTTGCACAGTCCTAAGGTTTGCTGTGGTTTCACGTCCTTCTTGTTGTGAGTGTGTAGGTACATGCAGACAATTCGTCTCAGTGCTCTTGATGCGTACTACTAGTTAGTGTTGTAGCCATGTGACTAAGCCATTGCTGAAGCTGAACTGAAGCTGTGCCTTCTCTGTTACCCATTCCTTTTGGAGACAGAGAGCATCATGGAGGTGGGACAGCCACTTTTCTACTGTAAATAATAAAAAATTAATCACATAGTGAAAAATTGAACTGTTCCTATTTTATATGCATAGGATATCTGTTGGTACTAATGTCTACCTTTTAATAAATTGGTTTGTTAAATTTCATATGAGAATTTTGATTAAAAATCAACAATACAAAAAGTGTTTTAGCCAAAACACCTTGGCTAGCTGCCTATAGATAAAACATCTTATAGAAACCATGGAAGAGACAGGCTTTTATTAAAACCCATCCCTACCATCAGTTACTTACATAAGGCAGCACATGAGCTTCAGGTGTGTAAGAAGTGAAAAGACAACTCTCTAATGGTTGTCTTGTTGAACATAAGCCAAGTTTTCCTATGCTTGTAATGTTGTGACTCTTCTCAAAATTTCATGGCAACTTTACCCCCTTTTAGAAGGAACTGTGATTCCCTATTTGGCACTGTGTAGAAGGCCAGCCTTTTCAGAAGAAACCTACTAGGTGAAATTATCTGCTTAAGTCAATGACACAATTCAGTTAGCCTGAATATGACCCCTGTAAAGTCACCAGTTGTAAGTATCAAGGCTTCTAGAGGACAAACTGATCTTGCTCAAACAAGACAGGAGATTGTACCTGTTTGCTTCTCTGCTGGAACCAATTTCACAGGGACTGTAGGACGAGATTTCTGTGCTGCTCCTACTTGGCAGCTCTGTGCTGGACAACTGCTGCACAGAAAACTCTGTGATCCATCCATAACTTGCATGCAGCTTTCTGATTTAGGTGTACAAGGTCTCAGTAAGTGAAGCTTCAGAACTTGTACCTTGCATGCTCTGGAACACCTCACAGCCCAGCAATGAACTTTGCAGATGTTTAATTGCAAGCAAAGCAGTTGCATGATTTGTTTTTAAAAAGTAGAGACTGCAGGTTATACTAATATTGAAGTGGATCCATTCAACTTACAGAACAAACCAATTCAGGCAAACTGTATGCTTGTGTGAATGAGGGCACAAATTACAAGGGTAAATAGTGTATATATATTTACATGTTCCCATGGAAAAAAACTAAAACATGTTTTGAGTGTTGTGTTACAGGTTTTGCCTACCAGTTCAAAAGGTGAGTTCCAGGCAGAGTCCCATCTCATCAGTCTGTGCTGAGGCGCAGGGGACGCTGTGCCCACCAAAAAGCCTGACCCAAGGCTGCCCTGCTCTGGCTGTCGCAGGCTGGTAGAGCATGACCTTGGAGCCAACGGCAGCTGTTATAAGGCCCAGCAGCTCTGAGGCAGCTGTGTAATCTGTGTTCTTGCTTGACGTGTCACCTGCTGTGATTTTTGTAAGAATAGCTTGTAATCTAAAACAACTAACCCGCCCTTCCGCCCCCCCCCCCCCCCCCCAAATTTTTTTTCTATGAAAAGTCAAACCATTCACTGAATAATGTTGGAATGCAGTGAAATGGATAATGTACAAAGTAAACCCTGAACACATTGTTTATTTTCTTATTTTTCTTTTGTGCTGTATTTGCAAGCGGGCAGCCTCGGAGTGCAGCAGTTCGCCCGTGGCACACAGCACCTACGGCGCAGCTAGCTGGCCCGGGGCTGAAAGGGCAGCGCCTTGAATTGCCGGGCTTGTCCGCGATGCCTTCACACGGACTGCACCCTGCCCGGAGAAGGCTGGTTTCCCGCACCGCACGGTGGATGGGCGCGCACGGGGCTGTAAGGCGGCCGGGGCGCTCCGGCAGCCGCTCGGTCCCGCCCCGGCGCGGAGCGGCCGCCGCCCGCGCTGCGCTGCCCGCGGCGCCTGGTGCCCGAGCTGGGAGGAGGGGCACGGCCCCGCCGGGCCGCAGGAAGCGCTGCCGTCACCCGGCCCTGCCCCGCAGCGCTGCCGGCGGGAGGCTGGGCCGCGCCGGGCCGGGGCCGAGCCGCCCCGCTCCGCCTCGGGATCTCCAGAAGGGATGCGACGGCGTACGCTATGAGCTGGCGGTCCAGCTCCCGCGGCGTGGTGCTCACCGCCTACCATCCCAGCGGCGGGCAAGGCGATGCTCCCGGCGGGTGAGTGGGTTGCCGAGCCCGACTCGGCGGCGGCACGTGCGGGTGCGGCTTCAGCTGCGCCTGCCGCGGAGGAGGAGCGGAGCCGGCTCAGCGGGGAGCTGCTGCGCGGGAGGTTTCTCCGGGCCCTGGGGCTAAAGGGTTCGCCGTGTCCCGCAACCTCCCAAACCGCTTTTCTTCCTTTTTTTTTTCTTCTTTTTTTTTTTTTTTTGTTTTTTACGTCGTGGAAACCGAAGGCGTTCTGCAGGTCTACCGAGAGCCGAGTGCCAACAGCAGCCGCCGGCTGTTGTTAAGGTGTTGGTAGATGAGAACAACCCCGTGGCTGCCTGAGCTCACTGTCGGTGTTAAAGCCAATCTGCTCCTGGTCCGTGCGGTTTTAAGGCTCGGAGCGTGGAGAGTGGCAGCCGTGAGCGCTGCCCCGCGGCCTCGGGGATGTCTGGACTGCAGAGTCTTTGGGATCAGGCTGTCGGTGGGATGCAGTCCATAGATTTTCCTATAACATCCTTGCTTTACAGCTTTGTACTTCGCTTTTTTCCCCTTTTTTAATGTTTATGTGATAAACTGGAAGAAGGTGCAGATCAAGGACGAGATAAAACTTTTTAAAGCATTTGTCATTGAAACTGGTAATGGGCAAGAAGCCAGTTTCGCCTGCTTAAATGCTGAGGACCTCCTAGTGCCTCACAGCATGTGTTTGATATATGCAGAAGGCGCTGCTGGCTTTTCCATAGCAATCACCAGAAGGACTGCTGTGTGGAGTTTTGTTTTTGTGGCCCATTCAGTCTTGCCTTTTCCTTGCTGAAGCTGTCAACAAAGGTCCTATTAATAAAGATGGGACTTTTAATAATGCTGAGAAGCCAGCTGAAACTGGGAAGGTATTGAAACTGGCAGTGTTTCCATGTGTCTTCCATAGGAAGAGAGGGTGTGACTATGGTCCAGTTAAAAGAAGATAGAAGGAAGTACAGCAGGCCACCCTGGGCAAAAGATAACTGATGCACCATGATCTGTCACACCAAGAGTCCACAACAGAGTCAAGGACTGAACTGAGACATACTGCCCTACCCTATGTTAGAACTGCAAAGCAGTGCCTCTCTTTTCATTGAGGTTTTTCTTTCTCCATAACTAATGCTATTAATCAACCTCGCTTTAATCCTAATGTTGTCTTAGCTACATCTATAAGGGCACTGTAAACCTAGTTGTCTCCTACTGAATGCAAAATATATACATTTTTATAAGAAATCACGATATCTGCAAACTTCTCTGTTATTGTTTCTGCTGTTTTTTTCCTCTCGTAACTCTCAAACTCTCTGTGGAGGAGGAATAAGATAAAAAACATTTATATGCTTCTTGAGATAAGTCTATCTATAGACTGTTAGGATTGGTTTCCCCTTTTTGAGACGTTACTGCCTGGATACGTGGTTCTAAGCTGCCAGACTCAGCCCCTAGAGGCCTTGGAGGCGTGAGCACAGTCCTGGAGGCCGCTCTGTGACTTAAGAACTTGTCTCCTGTGCTGATGTCACACCATTAGGAGCAGCAATCTCATGAGATTCCCTCTCTGCAGCTGCTTCTGCGGACAGCCTCCTGGGGTAACCTGAAACAATGCTATGCAAGTAATAGTGATCCTTCACAAATTTTTCTGTTTTGGTATTAAGAGAAGGAGTTATAAATGTGAAAAATGGTTTCCTTTCTGTAATTGTAGGAAACAAATGTGCATGTTTAAGCTGTGCAGAGCAGTGGATTCCCACAGTTTGTTTGCCTGAGTTGTACCCTGGCAGTATTAGTTTTCCAGGCCATGCACATTTGTCACTTTGTTCCTTAAACTAAAATCCTAAAGGACACCTCTCTGTGTTTCTGCTGTGCCAGAACCTTAGGCTGATGTCTCCTGTTTTCACTAACCAGGATCTCAGCTATATGGTCCTGACTGATTTGCTCCTTCCTCCCCTGTATCCCCATTGTCTTCTCACTTCTGAAGTGAGAGAAATTTGGAATATTTTGGAATATTTTCATGAGAGCAGAGGGGGAGGGAAATGACCACTTGCAAATATTGACCTTTTTAAAAACAAACAAAACTTTCCTGAAACATTGTTACATTTCTATGGAATTTCTTTCCCCCCTTCCCTGTTATTTTAACTATTTTCCTTCATCTCATTAATATTCCCAAGATGTGCAGAGCTGCATAATAATATGCAAACCTGTGCATTCTGAAATATTTTATGGAAATAAGTTATTCCATTGTGCTCTTCACAGTGTGTAAATGCTCCATTTCTGCAGTCTAGATTCTGTAATTTATTACTGGCGCAAAATTACGTTTATTTTGCCTCTTTAAAAAGTAAAAAAATTATAAAAACTTTCAATATCTAGGTTAGCATCTCTCTGCTAATTTGAAAACTGTAATTTTTAAGAGGGATCAGAATATTAGGAAGGGAATGTAATACAGTGCCAGCATTAATGAAGCAACCCTTTCATAAAGATTAATAGAGAAACTATGTTGAATTATTATTTTCATAGGCATTCAAAACATTGCATGTTAGAAATTGCTTTGTCTTCAGAGGATTGGGGAAGCATAGCCCTGGTATATCCTGGAGAAAGGAATACATTGCTTGTGCTATAAACAAAGTGAAAGAGTTCTACTTCCTATCCATTTTCTTCCCTTCAGGCATATAAGCAGTCTTGCTTCATACGTCTTAAATATGTTACTGATCTAATATATTGTTGAGCTATTTGTCTCTTCTGGTTTTTGGTGCTTTAAAGGCATAATAAGCCTGTGAAATATTTACTTTTTGGAAAGGCTTACCTTACTTTTGGGTCAGTTGGCTTAAATCTAGAGCTGTCTCAATGTGACTACTTTCAAGTTTTTCAATTTAGGAAAATTGCCTTAACAGTGGTGATGCATAAAAAAGCATCAGAGCTGTTGTCTTTGCCATAGAGAAGTTTATTTTGCATTTTGCTTTAAAGTAACAGTTAAAGGATTATCTTCCTATAATATAGATATTGATTCTGTGTGATTTCTGTGGTATACCTAAGGATCTTAAGAACTTTCTCAGACAAATCAAAAAGTCAGAATAGCTAGTATCAAATTCAATTTTAATAGCTCTCTTTTCCATATTGCCTTAGTTTTCTCACTTCCCAGTTTTAACTTGTTAGATCTACTAATGCCTTATTGACCATCATGATACTTGCCTTTTGGAATCATCTCCTTTCTTTATGATATCCATGCACAAACTTTTAAATAATTTCTTCTTCATATTCCCATAGAACCATTTATTGTTCTGTGGGCTGTGAAAAGTAATAGTGAATCAGATAAGTTTCAGTCTAAGACCCTGTTTCAACAATTGCCATGTTACCCTCATACATGTGAAAACCAAACCCTTAACTGAAGGTTTCAAATGCCATTTAGGTTCCTGGGGAGTTTTACCCCATCTCCTTTGGCAGAAAGGACCTTGGGTCCTGTGTCGCATTTGCCAGCCACATGGTCATTTTTCAGATAACAGTCTTCTCATAGGGCTTTGTGGACAATCAAATGCTCTCCAGAGTCTTCTACAGGACTACTTCTGTCCTGAAGAATGAGTGAAATTTGTGTGTATGCGAATTTGTACGTATGTAAAAATATTTTGTTTAATGTGATTGTAAGACTAAGACCAAGCCTGGAGTATTCAATGCATAGGGGATAGGTTATAGCAAAACTATATGTGAATGCATGCAGTGTGCATGAAGCAAATAAACTTTTACACAGTGTTTTCAAGAGCCAAGCCTAAAATTCAAACCCAGTAACAGATAAATTATTTTAAATCTGTTGGGCCCTGGAGGCTGACTTGCTTTTCTCTCCTATACCTCTGTCCTGTCTGTGATCCTTCTGTTCTGTGTTGTCTCCTGCGCTCCACTAGATTGTCATGTGACAGCTGCTCTGTATCTGTTTCCAGTGAGTCATTGCTTGCTCACCAGCAGCCAGTCTGTGCACTTTTGCTGCCACTTCAGTGCACTGTATTAACTTACATTGGAAGACCGGTCTGAGTTTTGAAGCTTTGCAAGCCAGCGCTTGTTTGACTTTGTATTCCTCTAAAGAGCTTGTGAATCTTATATTCCTGATGACTTGTTGAGAAAAACTCCAATGTATCACAGAGCCTAGGACACAGCAGCTTTTCCTCAGAGGCTTTGCAGTTATATGCACTCTCCCTTCTTTGCCTTATTTAAATCTTGCATTTGGTTTGCTGGTACTTACTTGCAAAATGAGAACAAGTTAGTTGAGTTTTCCTGAGATGGAACTAAACCACAGACCAGTCCTAGAAGAGTGTTGTAACCCTCATTTACTGTAAGAAAGAAGATTGCTGCCAGCTCAGGTCTCCTCTTTCAAGTGACACCTGCTAAGAAGGACTTGCAGCCCCTGAGCTTCACTGTCCCGCTTCCTTACTGAATCCTCCTCACTTTGTGAGGCACCAGCTGAAGCTTGGATCTGTGTGGCAGTGAAACCAGGGGGTCTTTGTTGGGTTTTGTTGAAGTGCCCCTTTTTGTGAGTTATTGTGTAAGTTTTCATAAACAGAAATATTTTTATATATCTTTGTAAATGTGGGCTTTACAGACTTAGTAGTGGTAGACATCTGTATTCACTTTGGGGGTGGGTGACAAGTGAAGGGCATAAAATACTTGGTGTTTCACAGACACCTGTGGTCTAAATCACTGACTTACTGTTTGATCTCCTCAAGTAAGAAACCGGATGATAGATGTCCTTGGAGCCTTGAAAATTGACAAAGACTTCTGCTATGAATTGCCCATAATATAGGATTTTTTTGAACACTGAGCATAACAGACATTACAAATCACGCATACAAGTGGAGTTTATTCTTTCCTTACCAGAAGAATCTGCCTCATTCATTGTTCAAATGTTTGCTCAGTTTAGTCTGAAGTCTTGATGATTTGCATCTTGAGAGGAAATCTGGTAGTAAGCACAAAATAATGCCTTTTTTCAAGAGCATTTTCCATCTGCATTATTTCCTCCTCTTTTTCTACCACTGACTCACTCTTGGAATTGAAAACCAGTAAAATCCACCATGAAGGACTAAAGCACTGTGAGGAATACATATAATGCTCAATGTACAAGCAACAAACTCACAAGCTGATTACTCACAACTGCCTTAAGTTGGTGGAGCATTTTGCAATATAATTTGCAATCTGCTGGTACAGCACAGATTTCAGGTCCCCTGCATCATCACAGCAATTGTTGTTCCTAACCCCTGTAACCTTTCATGGATGGCTCAACACAGTACTTTCCATGCATCTGCAAAGGAAAGATCTATCCCCTCTACAGCTGACTTTACAAAATCATAGCAGTCTTTTTATCTGCTACAGATTTTACATGAGCACAGTCTTTATCTGAGTGCATTAAAAAAATCTTTGCTGCCTTGCGTTTGCCTGCTAATTTTGACAGAGTTTATTGTCTGAGGCTTACCAACATATTCAGATACAGTTGACAGGCAAGAAGGCATGAAGTTGCTTTATTTAGAATTGGTTTTGTGTCTTTTTGCACTTCATGCATGTATATGGCAGACCCCTAATGTTTTACTTAGTTACTGGTATATTAACCCTAGTAATTTGATCTACTTTCATCAAGAGGTGGTATATCAACATTTCCTGCTTCCTTCATTCTGGATTCCTGTTCCATGGGGTTCCCTGTTGCCTAGTTTGCACCTTATTTCTTCTGTGAATTTATCTTGCCTTCCATTCTTACTGTGTCTCTCCAATCTATGAAAAAACCCTCCTGCTGGTGCTCAATTTTGTATTGGCAGGTGGAAAAAATAATTCTGTTTGAGCCTTTGTTTCTTCAGTCTGAAAATCCTTTTTGTGACACTTTTCTTCAGCATTTTGGCATCTGTCTTTATGCTTATCCTGCTACTTTTCTTCTTCACTTCCCAGCCTGAATTACATGCAGTACTTCAGAATCAGTCTTGTGTCACCAACCTTACTGCTAATTACGACCTTAGCCAATTGTATATACTGCAGTCATGCCATCTTGTTTTTCTGAGTCCTAGTAGAAGTACCTTTGAGTTGCTTGTCCTTTCTGAGCCCTAAATCTGCTGAAGCTGTTTCAGTGCTGTCCTCATTGTGTAGACATGGTCTCTGTTTCTTGCACTTAGCCATCCATTTAGCATCTGTCAGTATCATAAAACAACATTATTTCAACAAGCTGAGTTCACTGGGTGACTTAGATTATTCTGTGTCTTGGGTGTAGATTTGATTTTTCACTATCAGTGCAAACAGTCTATTAAGTTGTATTCTGGATCAGGCCCTTAAATAGATACAAAATGAGAATAACTGCTGAATCAGTAGAGTTACATACCAGACAAGAGGAAAATCAGGGCTTCTTGTATGTAGCCACTCTGGTTTTATTTTAATGACAAACAGAGAATGAGATGTCATGCTTGTCTAGCTATAAAGAGTGAAACTTGAAGGCTTTTTGAATATTTTAATTATGACCATTCCCTTTTTTGCTTAAGTGTGTGCAAATCTAGATGGCACAGAGCGTATTACAATATATTACTAGATGTGTGGTTATAAGTTTGTAGACTTTATGCAAAACTGAAATGGAGCTGAAGTTCTGATGAGCAAAATGCCAGAGAAGCTCTATAAATCTGAACTCTAGCATTTGCTTGAAGTGTGGCATCAAATAGCTTTTAATTTTTTCTTTAAGTTCTTTTGCTTGGGTGAAAAGTATTGTTGAATTTGTTTTTGAGTAAGATCAATGGCATTTTCAGTGTGCTGATATTGGCAGTTGATTAAAAGTGTTATAAACTATTGTTATTGCCAGTATTTTCCTCATTTCGTAACTGTTACTAGTGAAGCTGCCTCAGAAAGCTGTGAGGTTTTAAGAGGTTACTCATGCATGTTGGGGTAACATTTGCAGTGCCAGCCCTGTTCTCTATTGTTGGTGTTTTTCACTAGTTACTAAATGTGCACCTTCTTTTTTTTTTTTTTTTTCTGAAATGGTACTGCCAAATGGAGGCCATAATTACAGTAAGTGATACAACGAGGTTACTGCTGTGAGCAGCATTGCAGATTCCTACTGCGCATGGGTCACTGACTGTCATTCCAGACTCCTCAGTACATCTTCTTGGCCAGGGAGGAAAAATTCCATGCTTATAAGTTTTGAGTTCTTGCAACATGCTGTTTTGTGAGGGCTGCTGGTTTTGCAATGGACCTGCCTCTGCCTTGGAGTTGTGATCTCAAAATAATCATGTTCAGGCAGGGAATTTAAACATTTATAGCCAAATAAATAGGAAAAAAATAGCAGGGGCTTTGTGTTTTAGTATTTAGGTGTGTAAAAATAGACAGACTTGATTTATTTCGTAAGTACAATTTTAGACATAATTTTGTCAGGTGTATTTTTGATGACATCCTGAGCAGCATGTGGGATGAGCACTTCTGCACTCCCAAGAAAGCTGAAGTTAAGTACTTACTCTTTGGTTATTGTTTTGTTCTAGATCTCTTGTATTACAGCAGAATAAAAGCATGCACAGAAATAGTTACTTACCTGGAAACATACTTTCTTGTGAGCGTAAGCTGGTCAGTATTCCTTTTTGTTCTGTGACTGTTCCCTGCCCTTTCTGATACAACATCCCATCCTGTTAACCTAGAAATGCTTCCCTGATTATTTCAGATACTTTGTGTGTGTTTTTTTCACAAGAGCCTTCTTTCCTAGGGAGGCTTGTTAGGCCAAAAGCTTGCAATAAAAACGTGTTAAAATGTTTCTTCTAAAGGGCCCCCAGTACACTTGGAGGACTTAAAGCAGTTTGAGGTGAAGAAGTATTTGAAGAGGTGCAAGTGTGGATGTTTTTAGCATATGTTGAAAAATGGTTGAAGATATATCACACGTGAGAAAGCAAGAAAGTAAGAATAGTGTTGTCTTCAGCAAATAAATAAATGCCTTATGCTCAGTGACAATCTACAGCAGAACAGTTGGCGTGCTTTGCTTGACTTAACATCAGTACCAATCTTCCATTTACCACTTCTCCAACTCCTTCTTCCAGTTCAGCAGTCTCTAAACCACCCAGGCAGCTTTTACTCTGGCTTCAGAAGTCAGATATTTTGACTTTGCATGCCTATTTGAAAAACAAGAAAATACTTAGGATGGTGTGTGAATATTGTTTGTCAATGTTTAGTGATATATGCTTAGTAAAGTACATTGATAAATTTTTAGTATTTTTAATCAGTTTATTGTTTTTAGCAATTTGTATGTAATTGTTAGAACAAGGTGGAACTCCAGGCCACTGATGAAGTATCATCTTTATCAGAAATTCTCTGCCTTTAATAAAATACAGCAGCAAGGTCCAGGAGTATACTGTATCCAGAGGCAATAGGGAGCTTTGCCACTGATTTAAGAAAGTGTAAGGTTAGATTTTAGCTGCACAAATAAAGCAGAAAGTTCTTGTAAGCTTGTAGTAGCCCAGGAATTCATATAACAACTGTGGTTATAGCTGTAGTTATGAGGCTGTGATCCCAGATACAAAGCTTGGAGCAGTAACCAGAAGCTTCGGCTATGGAACAGTGAGGAAGCCCTAACAGTGCTGTCACTCACTGTCTGATCACAGCAGGAGACCAGAGCTATGGTTACCATGGGCCAGTGGAAGATGCTTTCTTTCTCAGCAGTTTTAAAAAAAAAAGAAGGATTAAAAAAATCTTCAAATAAAAGCAATATTTTTGCAGGTGTATTTTCAGGCAGATTAGTCCTTTAACAGAGCTCAGCAAGTTACTGCATTAGTGATGGTGTTGGCACAAGGGGAGTGAAGGAAACCCAGAGGAAACGGGGATTTGACAGAATCCTCTGGCAGCAGCCTACACCTGTGCCAGCTTAATGTGGTCATTATAGGGCTGCAATTTGACAAGTTCACTCATTTTTGTGAGCTCTGACCATATCCTGTGAGAGGCTTATCTCATATCATTTAGCTCCACTGGTTCAGTTTTGTTAAAAAGATATTTAATGGCTTAACTTTGTACTGACAGGGTTTTAGTCAGTTCAGGTACAACGTGTCCTTTGATAACCACTCTAAAGGTAGCATAAGCTTCATCTCCAGCTCATTTAGTCCTGACTCATACCATTCAGTCATGTGCATGGCCTCTATCTACAAAAGGCAAGCTGTGATGTGAGAAGAGATCCTTGGGATCCAGGTGCATTGCACAGCAGGGAACACCTGCACTCCTCTTACAGAGCTGCCAATAACCTGCCTTCCCCTCATTGTCTGCACGTGTCACTGCAGCCTGCCTCACCAAAAGAAAAAAAAGCCCAACTTGGATTCCCACATATGTTAATGAGGTAAATTAAAGTGCAGTTTCTAAATTAGGGTTGGTCGTCCATTGATAAGCTCTTGAAAGCTTGCTGATTTATGTCTTGTTTAAACACACCTTTCTTTGCTCTGAACTTTGCACCAGAGAGATTGCTTTGGTTTCCTTGTGCCCAAGGTAGTACATGAAACAGTACTGGGAATGAGAAGTATAATCAGAGCAGTTCATATGCTTTCCTGTAGGAAACACAATTAACTCTTGGTTTCAATAATATTTCCGGTTTAAGAGTAAAAAAGACTAAGACAATAAATATCTAAGATATTTTACAAATGTAAATATTTGATAATATTATGTACTAATGAAAATGTCCAAATATCTGTCCAGTGATCCAAATTCTACCTGCCTTCCTCTTTCTGAGGTTATTTACACTGTGGTACTTATTCTCCTTTGAGGTGAAAGCTAAGAAAGAGACTGTATTTGCTTGAACTGCTTACTCTGTATAGTACATAAAAAAGCAAGCTAAAACAGAATTTTTTTTTCTCCTAGTAAGTAAGAGCTGCTTATGAAAGTTTAAGGGGAATGGTGAGCTTCATGCTGTGAAAGCTAGTATTTGGCACTTTGGGCTTCACATTAGAAAACAGCTTATGAAGATGTATGGTATTAAAAATTGTGTGATCTGTTACAGAGTTTTGGGGTTTGGGCCTTGCTTGAGTTTTTGAAGAGGTCGTTTAAGAAAACTTTGTTGTCCTGTTTTAGGGAGTGTAAGGAAGACATTCACATTTCTCACTGTCCATTTGCAGAACTATTTTATATAGGTCTTAGTAAACACAGACCTCAGTCTAGGTTGTTATAATTTCTCTTAATTTTAAATATATGTATATACTTAATTTCTGACATTCAGAGTAGTCATAAATTCAGTTTGGTTGTATGATTTTGAAGAAATTGCTAAATGAGATCCAGTTTGTTGCTGAACATGTTTTGTACTTAGCCTTCTTTTCTAGTTTGGGTTTTTTTTATGCATTACTCATTTTTTAATTTAATGATACATTTATGTAAGTACATTCTTTGTATCATTACTGAATGATTTTCTATCTGGTGTTAAGAATTTTTAGCTACCTGTATGTTAAGTTATAACAAGATTCTTCTGAAGACTTAGGAAATTTATCTGAGTCAAAATATTAGTATGAAGTTAGATTTTTTATACTTAAGATGGAAAATCAAAACTGTTCAGGGAAACATACCCTAAAAGTGTAAGATGCTTTTGCAAGTAGTAGTAACACCTTTTGCACCATAACCACTGAGGGCATTGTAGTGTTTTAAAGCTTGAATTTTAATTGTTAATTTTTACTTTGGTTAAGTGGCTTGTTGCGAGCTAGCCATTGTTGTCTCATTTCAACCTGCTGCTGTCACAGGAAGCCATTGCTAGTACTTTAAACAAGGACATTACTAAAAATAACTCCCAAAGTGCCATATCATCTTTAAGAGAAGGACATTCATTTATTGAATGTGTAAGCTACCTCATTGCTGACTTCACTTGCTCTGGAGGTCAGAGTGTAAGTTTCCCAGGCCTTCTTGCTGATCTCAGGGTACAATGTATCCCTTACTGAAGGTTGTTTACCAGAGTCAAAGAGTAGTTTGCCAATTTTACCTCAAGAGGTCCACCATCACTAAAATGGTTTTCAAGCCCTTTGAGTCCGTGTGTCATCCAATCTGCCTCTAGCTGGTTGCCATCTGAGAGGACTGCTACAGTGAGTTCTCATGGGACAGTCAGCTGTGCCAGGCCACTAAAAGGAGATTCATATTCATTTTGTTTCTTAACGAGGAAGCTTGTGACTTTATGAGCAGAAGAGGATATTGCTTTGTCTTTTTCCACTATGGTGGAACCCTCATGCCCCAGGTTTAGCTTTCTCAGATTACTTGCTTTGCATGTTTGTCACTAAAGCTGCTGCTGCTAGGCAAGCAGGAGTGTGCCAGTTTATTATCCAAGTGAGCTCTTCATAACACTGAGGAAATTGTTTAAGTTAAGGAGATTTGAGGAAGACATCTTGCATGTTCCTTCAGCTGGGTACACCAAGGTCTGCTCGCCTCTTATTCTCTGGCTTGAAAGTGTGGAAGGGTAAATTATCAGGCATATCCAGTTATGGCAGGCTTGTGTGTGGATAACTTCTGGACAGATGCGACTCTGTACGCTCTGGTTCCCTAAAGGATACCTTGCAATAGGATGCATTAGGATACCTAATGAACTTGAGGATTAAGTGGGACTAAGGGAAAGATAATGACAGGGGCCATTACAAGTCCTTTATACACTCCTGGGAATCAAAGTCTTCTGCTGTGTCAAGATTGAGCAATATTTTGTGGGAAATGCCATAACTTCTCAAAAGGTAACTGTGTTTCTTTGAATGTCTGCTGGTGGAAGAAAGTGGAAGAAAGCCTAGCTGATGGCTGAAAGTGCCGTGATGAAGTGATGCTGATGCCATTTTCGTGGACTCATCATTATTTTGGAATAAAGGATTATTGTTTATGTGACCTCAGAGAGTTACTTTTTTGCCCTGGACTGGTGGAATGATTCAGTTTTGCGTTTAGCTGGCTCTGTTCAATGTTATCACATGATTATCTGATAGTCCTGGTAGCAATTTTCCATTTAATCTCTCCTAGTAAAGAGATACCTTTGCCCTTCCCTGAATTGGACTGGATGAACAACAGGCTGGCTGCCTTACTGCCTGTGCTATCTTAGAGGGGTCTGCTAGTAAGGATGGGGACATTCCAGGGTCTGGCACATGGTTGTTTTGGAGAGGAATACTCAGTGGGTAGTGTCGGCCTCATGCAAGCTGAGGTGGCCTGGAGTTTTTGTGCTTGGGGGCAGCCCCCTGGGACACTCTGAGGTTGCACTGGTGTGAAGCTTGTGTGAACAGAGGAGGAATAGGAGCCAAAGAGCACTACATTGGCACTTTTGGGGAAGGGGCAGCTTCAGTGTATTACCTCATTGTTTAAAATAATACTGTATATACTTGGTAATGAAAAGTCATATTTATTCTGAGAGGGCATTGTACAAATAATTCTAACGGATGTAATTCCAAGTGAGGTGTCATGAGACATCCAAAAATGGAAAATTATGTTGGTTGCCGAGAGGGCACAGTCAATGAAAATATCCCTAAATTTTTCGTTGTCACCTTGCTGACATTCAAAGATGAAGGAGATTTGAGCACCTCTGGTGAAAACACTCAACAAGGGCAGCAGAAGCTGTGAAGTACACCCACTGGTTTTACATTTAGAGAACTGAGAATTGGCAAAACGGAATAATTTAAGTATACAGGCATTTGTTCTTCTTTGAAAGTCTCTTTTTCATCTTTCTGTTAAAATATGTTGTAAATTTCCTGTTACAGAGTTTCTACATCAATTGCTATTGACTTTCATTGTAGGTTTTAAACCCTTTTCATGCTGACAAATGTGTTATTCCATACAGGTGTCAACCAGTCAGCACTTCTATAGTTCTTTGTAAATGCAAGATTTTGTCCAGGTGCCTTATTTTGACAAAGGAATTATTCTTTATCCTCGGAGATAAATTGACGACTTATACAACCAAATATTTCCTGTATCCAAGTAAACTTTTAGATTGCAAGTGTGTATTTTCAGTGCAGATAATATTAAAAAGGGGTTTACTTTAGTAACTGTGGTAGGAAGGGACTCAACTGTGTCACCCTGTCTGAGCTCAGAGGATGTATTTGTCACCCAGCTCAGGCCCAGAGATATTCAGTCCCTTCATGGCCTTCTCAACAGTGTTACTATGTACTGGTCCCTAACTTTTAGGATGTGTTACAGAGCACTTCAGAGCTGGAAAACCACTGGAATCCTGCCCATCATGGTGAAGTGGCATGAGGGCTGAGGTTGGGACAGAGTGGGCAGGCAGTGCAGCTGGAAGGCTGGGTGGGGCACCCTGCAGCTTCTGCTCTGGTTTGCCTCACATCTGGTTCCCTTTGCTGTTTACAAATGTCTCTGCTCTGTACACCAAGGTCAGACCCATTCAGGGTGCCTGCCCTTTCTCCACCCCCCCACGCCGCCACCCCTTCCCCCCAAACTGCAGGCTTAGGTCACTGTCATAATACTATGTTTTCAATTTAATTGAAATTAGAGTTTTCATATATGACTTAATATTGCATGCAGCAAATGTTTTTTATTTCCCTGTGCACACATTATACTGTATAAGAACATATGGTATTCATTTGCAGATGTGTCTCATAATGGGAAGTACAGCTGTCTAGCATGAGGAACTTGATCCTGTAACTAAAAATCATGGATAGCAATACTCAAGAGTGCATTAACATTGCTCTTTTTCTTCTGTACACTGTGTATGTACATATGGCAAAAGAAAATATGAATTTGTATTTATAGAAGCATCTGCATAAAGATTGTGCCTTATGTCAGGTTTATTGTTACATGCAAAGTATTGTATTTAATTTTCCTTGATTATTACTGTGATCTGTAATCATAGCTACTTAGTGTTAGAAGTGCTATTTCTACCCTGTTTACACAAAGGAATATGTCTGAAGTTGAAGCCAGTCCTGTAATCTCTAGATACTTAGGGAAAGTTAAAAGACTACAGTGTCATTTTTACTTGCATTTTTTTGCTGACAGTTAAACCTCCACTACATTGTTTCATTCGGGAATGCATGGTAAGAGTTATGGCTAATATCAATGATGCAATAATTTAAAAGGGCAAATTGATTTTGTTTTGTATAACTGATTGATATCTTTCAAAACAGGCTGATACCTTTTTAGAAAAATAATTGTGCAAAATATTATCAGCTGAAAAACCACAGGGTGCACCTACATGCTGACTTAGAACCTGGTATCTCTCATGTTTGTAAGATGCTGGTAAAGAAAGGAACACAAAGGATATTAATAAATAGTTTCTATTAATAATTAGCATCTAGAAAATTTATAAATCTAAAAAAGTATTCTTTTTTTTTATTTACTACCAGTACTTAACATTGAAATCCCAAAATTCTTACAGTCCTTGTCTACATCGTCTTTGATGATTGTAATTTAAATTAGCTGGTAAGACCTCTTTTGGTCTTCTGGGTTTTTTTTTTTTTGCTTGTTTGGTTTTTTGTTTTTTTTTTTTTTTTTTGTTTTGTTTTGTTTTGTTTTGCTTTGTTTCATTTTACTAGTAGCACTTTTCTTTTTCTGCTGCAGATCATATAGTGACTGTCAGACTTTCCTTTCTGACCAGTCTTGGACATTGCCTCTTGTCGCCTTAATGTATGACAACAGTCTTCCACAACTGTTCTAAGTTTTTATGAACTCCCCACCTATGTACCTGCATGGAAAGGAGACTGCTTACACCAAAAAGAATCACCTCTAAAAGTAGAGAACAAAATATGGAATGCTGTTAGTCGATATGAAAAACAAGGATTACATGTGTTAAATTGTGATCAACTAATAATAAAATACATAGGAGTTCTTACGGTTTATTTTTGTTTTGAAGAGTTGTTTCTGTTAAGTGATTAGTATTTAATTTACATGTTTTGTTTACTTTTTCTTAATTTCCAGTGTTTATTTCTTATCTGTTTTCCCCCTGTTGTTTGGTTGGTCTTACTTTCTCTTTGTTTTTTCCCTCTTCTGGAACAAAACAAGATTTCTTTCAAATCCTTTCCATTGAAGTTTTGGGTTTGTATTCATGTTCTGTTCCTTGTGGACAGGTAGCACCCTCTGGTAGGCTGGCTTCCAATCTTGCACACAAGCATATCAAAATATTCAGGTTGATGGCTGTACATCAGTGTATTTGATTTGTAAGCGAAGGGACATACCTATGCATGTACCAGTAAAGCTTTGCAGGGGTCTTGGTTGAAAAAAATACACATTTTTATGTCTTTTCTGCTGATGTTCAGAAAACAGAAGTGGTAGTCAGTGAGGAGTGGGAAGTAGAAAATCTGTGATCCCAAGCTGCTTCCGGCTTGCTTGGTTGCCTACTGACATTTTAAAACTACCAGAAAAATGAGGAGGGAGATAATATATTAGTGTAATTTTGTTTTATTTAGTGGGTTCCTAACTTGGTCATAGGACACTAACTTTTTGAAAGTGGTAGTTAGTGTAGGTTACAGAGAGTACTGCAGACAGTTCAGCTGTTGCACCCCAGGAACAGGTATTACTCAGGAATATTTGCTTAGAAGAGGGAATTTTGTAGAAAAGGAGATTTTGCAAAGACTCACAGCTCTGGCAGTTGCCCTGGAAGAGAAAAAGTAAAAATTGTGACTGAATGTCCTTTTCAGTCTCATCTCTTTTGCTGAGGTGGCAGTGAACTTTTCTACCGCTGTCTTTGTGCGGTGCATCTGTGGGGATGGGTTGTGAAGGAAATAGCTGGATCAGGGTAGATCTGCATTGCCTTCTGCTGCTGTTGTGGCATGCTCTGTCTGGCTCCTACTAAAGGAATTTCTCAAAGCAGTTTTGCCTCATGTGCAGAGGCACGTGCAGTTTGTTAGCTCTTCTGACAGTAGGTGAAATTCCAGTGAACATTTTTGAACCTGGTTGCAAACACTCCCTTGCTTATGCTGAGCTTGAACTAAACCCAGATGGTCCATCTCTTGCAGCACCCTTGAGGCCTTCCTCTCTCCTATCTGCTTGCCTTTAAGCATCTCTTTGATGTTTTGCTTCTGTACAAACCTGTGTTCCTCACAATACTTGAGTGCTGGCCCACCTTGCACATGCTGATCGCCTTAGCCCTCTTTGCCTTCTCCTCTCTGTTTCATGTCCAGCTTCTGTGAGAACATTTTCATCTGCTCTGTCTTACTGGGAATTTGTTGGTGGTTTGCTTGAACAATGAAAACATTTTCCTTACAAAACATCTTTAGATTCCTTCATGGATTTCCTTGCCTGCTCTTCGGGAATGTTTATACCAATTCATTTACAATTTATTCTGAGTGTAAGGATTGTATTGTAGTAAATTGACTATGAATGTGTGCCAATTCCCTTCAAGCATAAATGAAATTACTGAATTGTGCTGTAAGCTTTATATTTGCAAGTAACAGGGTTATGGGCCTAACTAATAGGTCCTTTAACATGGTAAGAACTAATGATTTTAGAGAGCTAATTGCTTTTAAAGGCACAGAAGTGACTCCAGTATGATTTCATGGCTGTAACTACTTTACTAGATGTTGTTTGCCAGGATAGCTTAAATCGGGCTTTGTTGCCATGCTTATTTTTTCCAGCGTGAAAAGAAAAATAAATTATTTAAATCTTTCCTCTCTATGCCTCTCAATAATGGAATTACAAATACTGTATCTGTTTCACTTCCTGGTTTATTCTCTTTGATATTTGCGGAGCCCAAAGTGATCTAGACAGTCTTTATTCTCTTCTTTGGGAGAAGATTAGTTCCAGTGGTTCTCTTAGAAGATTACAAAAAGAAAGGTGTACTTTTAAAATGTGTATTATATGCCTGGGTATTTTCCCAATAAGTAGCATGAGAGTGGTTACAGAAAACATATTTTGCATATGTTTTTGTCTTTGATATGAAGTAGAGAATGGAAAGAATCAAAACTGCAAAGGAAAACATCTGTTCCCATATGAAGCCAGGTGAGGTAGAAGGCATTTGGAAGGAATGAGAAAGGTAGATCAACTGACCATGGGACAGAGCCAAAAATGTGACAAAGGAGGTTCAAGCAAGGTCGTTCCTTTCCTTATCTTCCTAGCTCTAGGCAATTTTTTTTAACTATAGTTTTAAACAAAGTTAGAGTTGAATATACTGGGTGTCTCTCTGGGAGTTTGAAAATTGACTTCTGTTTTCATTCAGTAGGACTTGAAGTTCTGTAAGCTTTGGCAGCTCTTCCAAAGGTCTGCACGTGTTGCCACTTTTGTGGGTTTACATATACAGGTCACGCACATTCCCTTGTTTGCTTGTTTTCCCATCTCGTGGATTTTGTTCTCCCAGGAATACCTGTTTCTGGAATGTATGATTTTGAATAGCAAATGATATGTATGGGCAAAGAATAAGAATGGGAATTCAAAGCCTTTCAGAGTTTTCACTCAAATGGTATGAGAGTTTAGCTAAACTGTGATCATTTTATTGCAAGATTATCTTGTTCTGGAGTTTGGAATAACTTCCTAATCTGAGTCCATGAGACTCACCTTTCACTGAAAGAAATAAGGAGACTTCTGTATTTTATGGTTGAAGAATAAAGCTAAAAGCATACATTGAGTTAAACAACTTGGATGCTGGAATGCAGTCCCCCCAAAACCCAAGGAAACTCAACTGGTGTAATCCTTTTGTGGAAGACAAGCTTTATGGCTGCAGTAGTCAATCCTGGATTGTTTCTTGCTTTGTGTGGAGTGGAACAAGGTCATGTTTTTCCTGAAAGAACCTGGAATGGCATATCCAATAACTCTTTTGGCAACTGTTCAAATATTACAGTTCTAACACCTCTTTTGATAGTAAATCATTTAACATCATCAGTCATACACAGGGGGCCAATGATCTATATCCTCATTTCAGCTAGGGTGTGTATATGTATCAGTTTAACATAATTATAATTTATCTAATCAGTAATAGAAAATAGGTAGTCTAAATGACTGTGTAGGAACATGAGGTCCTATTAAAGGAAATGTCATGAAATATTTTAATCTTCTTAGAAGTGCTGCATATAGTTCAGGCAGATTTAGTTTTGGCGTTGTATCTGAAATCTTCCATTTCTGGTGCAGTGGATTAGAATATTAAGTGTAATAGCCTATGTCATTGCTACACAATTTCTTTCCTGTTTCCTTTAATGACAGACTGGGGGTTGGGGAAGCAGTCAGGTTATGTGCACTAAGGTAAAAAAATCTTACAAAAATAATAAGGAGGTTGTCACTGGAAGCAGTACAGTGCATGTATATACTTTTTAAACTTACAGTCTGGCAACCCTAGCTTTGGTCTGTTTGTATTTATTGTTCATGGAGGGGCTTAAAATTCCTGTTGGTGGGTTTTCTGGGTTTTTGGTTTTGTTGGATTTTGGGTTTGTTTGTTGTCTTTTTTTGTTGTTATTTTGTTGGTTTGGGGTTTTGTTTGGTTTTTTTTTTTTGTTTTAGATTTTTTATTTGTTGTCGATTTTTTTTTTAAATTTTTAAATTTTTTGTTAATCTCCAGAGCAGTTTTGTGCAGGTATTAGCAGCAGCTGATGGAATTAAAAAAAAAAAAAAGAAAATCCTAAGAGACCTGATTCTCTTTGCTCAGCCTTTTTTTTATGCTCATTTAGAAAGTGAATACTGTTTTATACCCTCTCTGCAATCACTTTGTACTCTTTGGAAAGAGAACAGAGATTTGACTCAGTTCCTACTTCTCTGGCTTTTCTTTGGAGCTTAACAGGGATTTGGGCAAGTTTGATTGCAGTGACATTCAAAATGTTCCATAAGGTCACAGAGTAACCAAAATACAACTGTTTAATTTGGGAGAGGAGTGCTAAGTGTCTCTTCCCCAAAAATACTGGAAATTATGTTGCATCTTTACTGTTAATGTTTACATGTTCTGTGTGATTCTCTTGAAAAGACTGAGATGCAGGAGAGTTCACAGTCAGTTATGGAAGGAGTAAATGACACAAAAGGTAGAAAACAAAGGATGTAGTTGTTGCAACTAGTGAGAGGATTTAGGAGCTAGAATGAAAAGCAGCAAGGCAAACCCAGACTGAAGTTTCTCTAATGCCTTCTGAAAGTTATGAAGCTCTTTAAAAGGAGTGAGAAATATTTTTGCATTGTTATGGACACAAAATGTCCAGACTTGTGTCTTGGTATTGCTCAAGGTTATGGAAGGTAGTGATACTGGTTTTTGTTTGATGAGAGGTTTTAACTATTGGTGAAATAGAAAGTATCTTTTTAATTTATTAAGCCTTGCAAAAAGATGAAGACATCTCCATTAAAAAAAAAAAATCTTCATTTAGGTAGTGTAACTATTCTGGGGGTTTATGCCAAATTCAGTTATTTTAGGACATCTGCTTTGGGGGGCACATCAATTCCAATTTGATTTTTTTTAAGAGGAAATTTTGAAAAATGCTCAAAACTGTACTGTAAAATGCTGGATACTGTGTGAAGGGGTGATGTGACAAAAATTTTTCAAACATTAGGTTGAAACCATTAGAATAAGCAATTTGGCAATAAAAATTCTTAATTTAACATGGTCTTGGAATCAAGACCTTGCCTTATTTTTGGGCAGCAGCTTTGCCTAGAAACTGTGACAAATCAGGATGCCTTTATGGTAGACACTGTGGCTATAGGAAGGTCTGGCAGTCACTTCCCAGGCCAGTATCCCAGCCAAGAATGGGAAGCTGAAACCAGGCAACTGCTGTAGCCATTAGATTAGAGCTTTCTTGATTAATTCAGTTAAGAAGTTTTTGCACCTTGTGGTGCTGCTTGGCTTCTTAAAAGAAGGGGAGGGATGTGAGGAGCTTTGGGCTTAGAAGCTTTGCTTATTCCCACACTTCTTGTAGCTCAGCATTCAGGATGAGAATCGAGACAGGAGACCACACTGTTTCCCTCTTCTTATCTGTTTAGTTGTTTTGGTTAAAAAGGACTTAGGAAGTTCTATATTTATATTTGAGAGCACAACGTCTCATGGATGTGATTGCTCAGTAAATAGTTTTCAAAATATGCCACAGTACTCATAGGCATTTTTTTGATTGTTTCAATCTAGCTAGCCTTTGTACAAACTTAAAATGACTTACACAGATTACTGTACTTTGTAACTCCTATGTCAACAAGATAATTCTTCTTTGAGAGTGCTACTCTTTTTATAGCCACAGTGTTGGAGTCTGTCATAAACCCACAACAGCAGAGCTTCCTTTTATCTGCCTTGCAGTATGCAGTGGGGTCAGATCTCAGTCTTTAACACTCAGTGGTCCAGTGAGAATTATTCTTGTTTCTGTCACTGATTTACACTGAGTTTGAGCAGCATGCTTCACCTCTCTGAGCCAAGTACCCTCCTCTTTCTTCCTCCCTTCTCACAGTCTTTGTGTGTCTTGTTTATCAGGTTAACATGTCTAACCAACCACGTGTTTATATGATGCCCTGAGTCAGTGAGCCTCAGTATAAATGGAGGTATGGCTGCAATAATACTGCTAATAGCTTTTATGTAAATGACCAAACACAAGACTAATTTTGGGAGCAATGACTCCCTTTGCACGCGTATTTCAGAAGTTACTGCTGTAATGTAGCTATAGTCATATATTTTTGTAATTTTGTATAACTCTGGAAGTAAAGTGCTAGTTCTGGGGTACCAGATAGTGTATCTGAAGGGACAGCAGTGCTCAAGACATTGCCTGTACAAAAATTCCAATAGCAATGGTTAACGGCTATCATTTAAAGAAGGTTTTAAGGCCAAACATTGTATTTTCAGTGAACTGCTTAAGGACATATAATAGTTCTGTTTGACAAGTAATTACATTACTTGATGTTGTGGTTTAACCCCAGCCAGTAAACAGGTATTGTCATTCAACTACTCACTCCCCACTGGTGGCATGGGGGAGAGAATCAGAAGGGTAAAGACTAGAAAACTGATGAGCTGAGATTAAGGCAGTTTAATGAGGAAAGAAAAAGCTGTGCATGCAAGCAAAGCAAAACAAAGAATTAATTCACTGCTTTGCTTGGGCAGGCAGGTGTTCAACCATGTCCAGGAGAGCAGGGCCCCATCACACGTAAAGGTTGCCTGGGAAGACAAACACCATCACTCCAAATATCCCCCACTTCTTCCTTTTTCCGCCCACTTTATATTCTGAGCATGATGTCATGTGGTATGGAATATTCCATGTGTCACTTGGGGTCAGCTATCCTGGCTGTGTCTCCTTCCAACTTCCTATCCACCCCAACATCCTCATCATCATAGTAGTATGAAAAGCAGAAAAGGCCACAATAAAATATCAATAACAGAAACATCTCTGTATTATCAGTCCTGTGTTCAGCACAAATCCAGAACACAGCCCCACAGTAGCCACTGTGAAGAAAATGAACTCTACCCCAAAACCCAGCACTCTTGATAATGCGATGCTTTTTCTATGCTGTTCTCAGTGTTCGAAATTGGCTGATACAAACAAAGGTTTGGAAAACTCTTACTGTTACAGAACATTGAATTAAAGACAATGTTTAAAACTCCCATAGGTTTTGTTTGGCAGGTGTGGGAAAAGGACCATATTTGTTTAATACCAAAAAGTTGAATCTGAATTGAAATTAAACACAGTAATTAAGCAGATGACCTCTTCCCTTGTTGCACTCATGACACTTTTTATAAGTGTGAAAGTGTTTATGAAAGATCCGAGCTTGAATTTTGAATTCCAAAATTTGGCAAAAGTGGGTAGAATAAAGAACCCTGTACAGAAATTCCTATAATGTAGGCTAAAAAGGTGTTTCACACTTCTCCCTTGCACTTGGGTTTCATGTATTGATGCACTTTTTTCCCAAGAAGAAGATAACAGATTATAGAAACTGGTGTCTTTTTGCTTTATGCTTCTACGGTACTTAATAGCTGGACTTTGCCCTTTCCAAGAGTCAATGCACTCCTCTGCAGTATTCCTGTTAGAGGAACTGCACATCTCTTTCAGCAATATTAATCTTTTATGTTTGGTTCAACAGTGTATTTATATACTCTAGTTTTTATGAATTAATATCCTTGCATTTAGTATTTTTCCCTTTATCCATCTATGTGCATACCCATATGTATAGCTCGTAAGAATACCTCACAGTTAGGGTACATATACAATTATGATGTTTGTATGGTGCTGTATAAGGATCATGTTCAGATCCAAAATTAGTGCCTAGCACTATGAAAATGACAAATATTGTATTTTTTCTCATCACTCAGTGTTTTAGAACACATCATGGTCCTTCATTCTTAAGTGAGAAAAATGGAAGTAAGGGGCAAAATTAGCTTTGTGCAAAGTGAATTTATCTGATATGTGAGTGGAAGTGCACCTTACTACGTGATTAATCTCTAGGTGCTGTAGTTTACACATGACAAATGTCAGTTATGAAGTACTAAAAGGGCACTGAAACAGACAGGGAGATTTAGTTTTCATAAGAAAAAAAGGAATAAAGACAATTGCACTATGATAAAGTGACTATTGATGAAATCAAAATCAGGTTGACAGACCCTGAAAAAAGGCACATTTTTATTATGGCATAAACAAGTGATTGAGTCATATTTTCTCAGAGGCTGAGGTGGGATACAGTTGGTCTTTAAAAAAAAAAGGCTGAAGAAAACATTTGCACACAGTTCTTCTCCTTTAAGTACTTGGCACGAGACACAACATGAAGCACATCAGTACTTCGTGAAATAACCCAAATTTGGTTTTTTTCCTTGTAAATATAATGAATGGTGTTCATTACAAGAATTTTTTTAATGGTTCCCCTCTGAAGAGCTGGAGTGCTTTCTTTCACAGCCTTGATGTTTCTAATAAATAAATGCGTCTCTGGTGGGTAGGACAGGAAGATTAAGTCTGGTAAGAGACTGCAGAAACTGTACTGAAGAAAGCGTTTTATATCTGGGGACTCAGTTTTGTACTGAGATAAATATGCAAAAATCTCATTGGCTGTAAAGAGCTAATTATGAGAGGTCAGAACTGACTGTGTCATTTGCAAATGAGAGTATTGCACTGCACCCTGTAAAGCTATTTGAAGAGTAAACTATTTACTATTGATTGAAAATAGATGTTAATAAGATTTTAATAGAGTTTGAGAGTGTTAGTGAGTACCTTAATGAAAATACGAGTTTTCTGGGGCGAAAGAAACTGCTGGAAAGTAAACTTACTGTTTAGTAATCTGAAATGCTTGAGAATTACTTCAAGTGACTGCGCGTGTTAGCAGTCCCTTACATTTTCGGGGGAAAGGAAAGAGATTTCCTTTAAGATACTTGTAAAAAGCAGCTGCATTTTTCAAATTTTAAATAGGTAAACCTGATAACAATGTATTTCAGAAGTAACCTGTGTTCTGCAACTGCAGTAATAGCTTTTTTTTTTTGTAATGAGCTATATTTCCTACTGATAGTTTTTTGGAAAGCAGTCTTCTACAAAATTGTAACACGGGGCATTTGAAATACTTAAAAAATATTTTTATGAGTCCATAAATCTGGATTAAGTATTCTTAAAAATATCTGTCTCATCCAGGTTCCTTATAGTATTATTACTAAGACTGATGGCTTTTGCCTTTCTCCTGTCTGTTCTTCTTGGCCTTAATGTGTTTCCACTGGAGCATTTTTATTGTCTAATATGCTATGAGTGCTTACTAAGCATAAATTTGAAGAAGGATTGAATTTAGTGGAAGGTCAAGCAGAAAACCCATGTTCTTGTTCTTGTCAACGGACACCTAAAAATAAAAATCCTAACTGGCAACCCATTTTTCCATAGGCTGTGAATTTTTAAAATTATTTTGCTTTCCTCATCTACACCAAGCCTGTCATATCAAGACTGTCGTCATTATCCTCAAAAAGTCTTTCTTGTTTGTGCCTCTTTGTGCACAGAGAGGGATTCATAGTAGAGACAGAGATGAAGATGCCTGGAGCCACCGCTGTGCAGATGATGCACCAAATACTGTTTCACTGGTGTCTTTCTCTGGTGGAGTATGCAAGGCAAGAAACCTTGAACCAAGTGAAGTGAAAATAAGATCTGATCTTCTGTGTCAGCTAGAGTTTTAGCAGTTGCTCTCTCCCAGCCTGACCCTCTCTCTGTCCTAGCCCACAAAAATGTGAATTGTGGCTGTGAATAAGTGCAGATCTCTTTGAAAGGGTTTGCAGTAAAAAACTGGGGATGGGGTTAATTTAATCTGATGAGGGAAGACAAGGAACCAAGGAATCAGCAAGTGGAGTAGGAGTGGTGTAGCACTCGGCTCCTGAGAAGCCCAAACACTGCTGGTGCTGGGACTGGCAGTTGAGAATGGGCCTAAAGCAACACGTTGAAAGAGAGATTTGAAGATTCATAGCAGAGTGATGGGGTGTTTGTATGAATATTTATTGTCAGGATCCTCTGGTCATTCATGTCCTTCTGTCTCCGAAGGCTTTCACAACAAGAAGTGGCATTACTGCCCGCCAAAAATTGGAAATTCCTCTATTGGTTTGTTAATGAGGGATGAAAAGGTCAGGCTGGGAGGAGCCTGACAAGAAAAGCCACTTATATTTGGTCGAGTAGAGTAACCCTGTGACAAGAGACTGAAGGGCAGGGCACTGCCTCTGGGAGTTAATGGAGTCTTTGTAATGTACAGCAAATGCTCACAGGACCCTGAAAATGGCCTTGAGTGCTCTGTGGGAGTTTCAGCTGTGCATTTTGGGACACAGGCTTCTCTTCTCAGAGGCAGGACTGGGGAAGGTGACAAGCTGGGTTTTACAGAGGGATTGGAGGAGTGCTGCTGTGTCATTGTAGCACAGAGCCATGGCACAGTGCAGTGTATTCCACCTTAGCCTGCCAGAACCCCCCCAAAGTGCATGCTTTTAACTTATCCAGTCTCTTAGTTTTATTTTTTGCATGGTGTGCTGTGGTGGTTAAATTTCAGCTGAGGTGGGTCAGTGACAGCAGGTTGTTCCAAAGGTAAAAGGCCGCCCAAGTGCCGCCTCATAGCTCCAGAGAGTTAAACTGAGCTGAAATCTGACCTCCCTTAGGCAGCAGTTCAAGTGTCCAGAGTCTGTGAGAGAGACCCAGTCTGCTCTGAGCACCTCCAGCTGAAGGAGGAAGGAAGCCTGAGCAAAGGCTGAGAAATCTGTCCTGCTTTGGCCACATTCAGCACCCATGTTGCCTGCTGGGAGCTCTTCTGATTTATCTTCATGACCATCTTTCTGCAGTGATTTGTGTTGGATTCACACATGTCTTGCTGTCAGGAGAGGTTTCAGGACTGAGGTAACTGCATGGACAAATTATATTTATTGGGTAACATGTACTACTAGCATGATGGTGTTATTGCCACTGATGCAGAAGTTAAATACTCCTTTATGTTTGTTGTTTTTATTCCCTGGGCTTTCAAGTAAGAGGAGGTTAAGGAATGGTGTTGAGGTGCATATTAGCTTGGTAATTAATTGTCATTTATTAACTTACACTTGGAGCAGAGAGGCAGGACGCTTGGAAACTCATAGTCCTTCCATAAGGTTTTTTACCTTTAAAAGCAAAGTCCATATGGTTAGTATTTCTTATCAGAGAATCAAGCATATATGGTGTGAAAAGATTTCTGACTGGACACACAAGGGGCTTATCTTCAGAGAGGGAGGCATGGCTTTTTACTTAGGAGCAGCTAACAAACGTCAGTTGTCCTGAGATAAAATGCAAGGACGAGAGAGTTTTGTTTAAATACTGTATGAACTTGCCAAGGCAGCCAAATGGGACGGTAGGACTTAATTTACTGTGTTTAAACTGTGATAAATCCACATTGCTTAATCTTTGGCATATTTTTCCTTTTTAAGACTGACTCCTGTGCTGTTCTGGATGGGAAGATACATATAACAGAAATATTAAATCCCCAATATCTTTGAGATATTTAAAATAATTTTTAATATCTTGATTTGCTCCTTGACAGTGGTTTGCTTTGATACTTTGACACAATTCATCACTAGTTGCCTTCACGGATATTACTATATCCTGTACCTTACGATGCTAACCAGAGATTTCTTTTGGGTTTATGTTTATAGCCGTCGGTCTGGCCAGTATACAATGAACCATGATCACTCCAAGAAGATCCCTGATGGAGTATCCTTTGACCGCTCAGGATCCCAGGACTCCTTGGATGAACTGTCTCTCGATGACTACTGGAAAGAACTTGAAAACATCCATGAAACCAGAGGAAATAATCACGAGGAAGGAGTAGCACTTGTAGTGAAAGAGCCAGATGGTAATGAAATCCATTCCTGTGAATGATCATTAGTTTGCTGATTGCACCCACCAAACACAAATCTATAAAAAAGAGGTCACCTTCCTGAATATCCTCTTTGAAGACTCTGTTGCCTCTGATGCATATCACCAGAAACAGTGCTCTGAGAGTTTTACCTGACTCAAGTAAAAGGATGATTTTCCTTTGAATGGTATTTGCAGAATATCAGAAAGGTGCCTATACTTGCAAATTACAACAATTGAGACTTTATTTGCAGTTTACTGTTGAACTAACTTACCCTTTCACTCTTTGTGTATGTTGTTCGTTATTGTAGCTATTGTGGATAGAACCCCACGCTTTAGAAGACAAGGCAATGATTAACCAGTTTAAGTTTAGTGAGTAACTTTCTATGCTTGTAACTCTTGTGGTTGTTCAGTTGTATTATTTTGTTTCTCAGAAGCATCAATTATGGGCCACTCCTTAGTGCATGATTTTAGAGGTTGGGCAATTTCTTTTTTCTTTTTTTCCTTTGTCCACTTAGAAAAAAGAGGATTAATGTCCTTAGTTCCAGTCTTCTCTCAAAAATTACTTTTTAACAGAGCAGTATCTGCCTTTCTTCCATTCTTACAAGAGATCCACAGTCTCAGCAAGTTCAAATGGTGAAATTTGCATTTTAATATGGCCTTCACATGAGTGAGAAGCATGTGCTCCATGAGCTTTCAAAGGGATTTGCACCTCTGCCTTTCTAAGCATTTTGAAATGTCTTTGCTATTTACAAGTACTCCGAAGAGCATAGCAACGTGGCCCCTGGAGAAAGCAGCAAGGCTCTCAGCCCTTGTGCCGAGGGAGCGGGGCATCTGGCAGAGCTGTGAGGCTTTCTCCAAAACAGCAGAGCCCATTGTCCTGCAGTGCATAAGCCTCTTCCTCTACCCCAGCTCACTAGTGCGGCTATGCCTTTAGGCTCTGCACCCTCAACCCCACCATTTCCTCTTTTTTTTTTTTTAATGTAGCCACCTTCCCCTTAGTTACCACAGCTAATACTGGCATGAAGCTCAAGTGAGTCAGCACAGTTGAGTTATCAGCTGCTGTGCCCCACACCTTGCCTAATGTGCAGCACCTCACTTGGGTACAAGTACCCCTGAGTGTGTTGGATGCTGGACCTGGCCAATGGCCCTGCCTGGGCAGGAGTTTGCTTGAAACGTGGCCATGCAAAGGCAAGGCAGGGGACAGATGAGATGTAGCTTGCTCACAGCTGCTCTGGCAAATGGTTGTAGCCCGCCTTTCCAGCCCTGATAAAACCTGAGAGAGTTTGTCAGAGGCTGAGGATTTGGCTGCACAACCATGGCAAAATCCAGACTTAAAATTTATTGTGTGTTTTCTGAATGCTGTTAATATTCAGGTGTCCACTTGGATGTGCATTGGGCACAGTGGGAAACAGCAATTAATAGTGAAGTAGACATGCCAGATTCGGAGTACGTTCAGATATCTGATAAATGGAAACGTTCCTTAAACATTTGAGAGGGTTGTTGGCATTCAGTACAACCTCAGCTGCTACAGACAAAACTTAGTATTTTAAAGAATATCTTGTTAGAGAGATACAGGTTTCAGAAGGGGAAGTTTTGCCATCAGTGACATGGTATTCAATACCTTTCTCATCTTTTGTGTGCAGTGATCTGTCAATAAAGGATATCTTATGAGCTGTAAGACTAAAGCAAAAATTGTTTTGTGGGCTGTCAGCAGGCTGGAGACCATGTCATAAGAACTGATGGAAAAATAGCATTAAGGTGACTCCTGTAGCCTGGTTTGTCCTTCATTAAATTGAACTAGTGGAGGGCTGTAGGATTAATGTATCAAGAAAAGTGGGCAGAACCATGTCAGTAAGGGGAGGGAAAAAGATTGAGTATTGAACTAAAAATCAATGAAGCAGTGATGATCAGAGGCTTTCAGACTTCCCCATACAAATTTATTTCTAAGTACATTTATAAAATAGTATATGATTTTATAAAAGTGCTGTAAATCATTATAAAGATTGCCATGTAGCAATCTGTATTGGATTAACTATTTTAAAAGCTTTGATATCATATTAAACCTTTTGAAGCTCTTTAGAAACAATAGCTTTTTTCCAAGTCATGGTAGTGTATGTAATTATTCTTGATTGCGTATCCCCTCAGTACTTTCCCTGGAAATTGTATTAACTGTATCACGTCATTAACATCCAGTGTGCTTGTCAGTACTCTAAAACCAATGTTTATGCCTTTTTCTCTTTGACTTGCTCAGAAGGAGAATTGGAAGAAGAATGGCTGAAGGAGGCAGGTTTGTCAAATCTGTTTGGAGACAGCTCTGGCGACTCCCAGGAAAGCGTGGTATTTCTATCCACACTGACCCGAACCCAGAGAGCAGCAGTGGAAAAGCGAGTAGAGACTGTAACACAAACACTGAGGAAAAAAAACAAACAGCACCAGATTCCTGATGTCAGAGATATCTTCAAGCTACAAAATGACTCAAAGGGAAAAGTAAGTTCTTGTCTGTTGTTTTGTTTGATTGTGGCAGAGAGAAGAGGGACATGTAAGGGTGGGGGGAGAGGAGAGTGACACAGAAAAGGGATATTTCCAGGAGATTTGTGCCTGACTTCTCACTGATTTCCTAGGGAATTTTTCACTAAATTTGCAGGAATGGTGTTCATCCAGACGTGACATCACATTAAGTGATTTTAGTATATAAAAAAATGTGTATATATATGGGCCTTGTATTGCTTAAAGATGATGAATAAAACAACCACTCCATGGTCAAGATATTATTCTGAATTAATTTTCACGTAGATGCAAACTTATGACAACAATCACCCAAAGAACTACCACAAGCCCACTTTTACCTTTAAGTTGTAGTAGCTCTTACTTACGCATTTGGTTTTTGTTTTTTTTTTTAAAAAAAGGGAAAAAAATGACATGAACCTAACTCGCAGGACCTGTGTGTGGTGTTAAAACTGTGAATGGGAAGTTGCTCTGACATGTCCTGAAAGGTTTCAGTTTCCTCTCATGGGATATTGAACAGAGTTCCTCTCTCATATGCAGGAAAAAGAAAGAAGGGAAATGGAGACTATGACTAGAATTCCTTTTCTGTGGAGAAGGGTATATGTCCTGTTTGCTCCCTCAGAGCACTAAGATCTTCATCCATAAGAATATGACCTGATGGACATATGTGGCGAGTGTACCTGACCTCAACTCTGTTGTTCTCACTGCTGACACTGCCATTCAGTGCATTGCTAGTGGTGGTGGAAAGCTTGGTAAATTCTAAGGGGATTTGACTTCCTCCTGCCCTCAAGAGCTTCTTCTCCTTCATCAGCTCCTTTCAAACTCAGTCGAAGTGAAATGTGGTGGGTGTGGTTCGTAAGCTCAAGTTTGTGTTCAAGAGGCACAACTTCCCTTTCGCTGTCCTGCTTTGCTTTGTCCTGGTTGCAGAGGGGATAACTCCATAAAAGCTTTCCAGGATCTTATTTGTAATTGACTCCATCTAAAAATTACAAGATCTGATAGCAGAGCAATTTAGGTAAAATATCATATAGCTTAAAGCAGTATAATTTCTCTTTCAAGGATGTTATTTCAGTAAAGCACAATAAATAGTCATGTTCCTGTATTTAAGCTACACACTAATGTTTGAAAATCCTATGTCAGTGTTCAGTAAACTTCTGTGTCTCTTAAACTACATGTTTTGATATTGAAGACATCAGTGGGAAGTAATACAGACAAATTATTGTAGCAATTTAAGAAGCATAAACACAGATGGTTAAAATATTTTTAAATATAGAAATAATGCAAAAAAATCCTTCTAAACCTGTCTCTTTGACAGAAATAAAGTAAAAGAAGTGTAGGCCCTCAAGCCTGTACTGCATTCCTTTCTCCAAAGCAAGATAATTATTCAGAAATCATTGCTTGCGGTTATTCATCTAATCTGTCACAGAAAGCCAGGAATGCAGTAGTTTTTACAACCTCCCTAGGTAACTTGTCTTAGTAGCTTGCTACTTTCCCATCACTGGAAAGCTTTTTATGTAACAAAAGAAGACTGAAGCCATCTGCAGCTGTATGAAGTCATTCCAGATTAACAATAGCCTCCGACAATCCTGTAACCTCCCTTCATCTGGAGCAGGAGGAAAGGTAAAACAATAGTGTTGATGTTTTGCATCAACACATCAACTGTGTTGATGTTTCTCCGAAATTTCCTGCCATACTCAAAAACTGAAGCAAGACTTTTGGTACCTTGCTAGTTTCTCAGTCTGCTTGTGCTGCTTTGTGAAACAGGAATAATTTTTTGGGCAGTCATGCTATCTTCTTCCTCCTCTTAAAATCCCTGATTTAAATAAAAAGAAAAAACACAACAAAAGAAGACATGAATACGCTGATTGTGCTGACAGAAGAAATCTTCAAAACTTGAATTTTATTTCTCAATAAGCAGGGAGTTACAAGTTGGTTAAGTAAAATACAGTTAGAAATCCAGAGTGCTAAGCATTCCTTGTTAATATGAGTTTGAGAAAGGATAATAAAAATAATACGTGGGTAAAAATGTGTATGGGTATATGTATACCCTTATATACAGGCATAGATTTTCTACATGTTCTGAAATATTTTTGTTTATAGTTGGAGTCATCTAGTTCATGGAATGTGTCGCTTCTTGTGACTGGATAGGGCAGCATTGTGGAAAGGAGAGGATGGTTCTAATCCTTTCCTTTTTTGTGTCTCTTCAAAGTGTCCTGTTTTGCTGTTGAGAGTCTAAGCTGAAAGCACAGATGCTAATGTCAGGCCATCTTGCAAAAGGGAGGAGATTGCTCTGTAGGGGAGGCAACTATGTAAGGTTTTACAAGTGAAAGGAATTTGGATTAGGTCAGTCAAAATGTCTCCTTCAGATTCCCTTTCCATATCCTTTCCAGTGCAAACCATGGCTTCAGGTTAAAGACTGCATTTTCTTATTCTTTGTCACTCTGGAAAATTAAGTCTTTCACCCACTTAGCCTTCTAGGAAGAGGAGGAATTGACTTAATTACTTCTTTTTTAATTACTCGGATTTCAGATCCCCTTAGACTTTGGCGAAGGGTTTTCTACTGAAACATGCAGGTGTGCTTCTTCATACCCCTGAGTTGCAGGAATGTGTGTTTTAATCCTGTACAGCATCAAAGGAGTTTCTACAACCATGCATTTAATTTTTATAGACATGCATATTTGTTGTTCCTTCTTAGGTCTATGATGGAAGTGAACCCTCAACTGTGAGAACAAGTGAAAACAAAAATGAAACACAGGATGGAACAAAAGGTAATGCCAAATGACTTTCTTCCTTTTTTTTTTTTGGTTCATTTGTAGGCTTTCTACATAAGCTACTACATAGGTCCATATTTCAAGTAACTTTTCAGCAAAATAAAGTTAAATTCTAATGAGAAACCTGTTCTAGACTGCATTGTTAGGGTGTAAAATTTTAAGCGTGGCTGTAGATAGTGTCCTTTGAGCCATCTGAGAGACCTGGTGTATTACCAGGGATCATCTTATAATCAAGCTATCTGGGAGAGGTCTACTCTCATAGCTTATGCTTAGGTCTTTCCTAATCCCTAATCTATCCCTTCTGGTCTATCTCTGCTGTACAGTACAGGAAATGAAGCAGCATACATAAGCTCATCAGTGCATACAAGAAAATAAATGCAAATTGACTATAAACATAAAAAAAAGTGAGAACTGGCTATATAAATAGCTCAAATTAAAAGAAAAACAGGGATGGAAGAAAAAAGGTTTTTAAGGAAGATGGAAAGGAAATATTCTCTGTCCATAGGACTGGATTGTGTTCAATGGCATGTGATTACGTAAGAGGGGTGCAGTACCTGCAGAAGACCCCTTCCTCTCATTACCAGGATAGAACATCACAGAGGTCCTTAATTGATTCCATTGTTTCTGTTTTGAGAGTATGAATTTGATGAAAGGCTTTGACAGAGCTTTCTGCTGATCTTCAGGTCCAGTAATAAAAGGTTGGCTGTCCTGCATTATCGTAGGTTTCTTCAAAGTAGGGGTTACACTATATCTGTTATACCACCATTTCCACCACTGTAGAGATCAGGATATTTTCTAGCAGCCATTTAAACTTTAAGATACTTCATTGTTATTCTGCTTTTTTTTTTATGTCTTGGGGTTTTTTCCACTTCCGAGGGACTGGATAGTGCATAGATTTTAGACTGAACCCTATAGCCACTTAAAGCCGGCAGACCAAATTACCTACTGCAAGTTAGTTATCTGTAATCAAGCCACCAAATAAAAGTCTGCACTAGATCTAGAATACTGACCAGTAGTATTTTGGTAAAATTGTTGCTTTAGGATAAGACTTGGCCAACAGCAGTGGACAATACAGGATGTGCATGGAAGTCGAAGTGGGAGAGATTAATATAAACCACTCCTGAATAGCACCAAATCTGTGTGTTCCCAGAAGTGTGTTTTTCCCTCGCTCCCGCTCAGCAAACTTCACTCCAGTAAGAACAGTAAAAACTGGGAGGACTGCCAGACTGCTGGTTCAGCACAAAGGAAGGAAGAGATGCCTAATGCTTGTGTCAATAAACTTCACTGTAGGATTCAGAGCTGGAAAATTGCCAAGCAATTATTATAGAGTTTTTATCACATCTGGTTCTTTTTTTTCCCAGTGGCCCTGATGAACCTTTCAGAAATGGGAAGTTGTTAGAGGCAAATCCCATATGCTAGCTCTTCTCAGCACAGATTGTGATATGGATGGCAAATGCAGCCTGCTTACATTCTGATACATTTCTGCTTTTGTCAACATGCTAAAGTGGGCTCTGCTCCCAAGATTGCAGCAGGAAGGAAAAATCAGTTCAATTTGCAGTCAAACCATGGAAGTTTGGTGGTGCTAAAAGTATCGCACCTGTTTCAGTGCTGTGCTGTGATCTTTCCTCCAGAATGATGAGCAAATTAGTGTTACACAAACAGTGAATGAATTTAAGGCAAAAACTAAACAGTGCCTGATGTTTCAGAGGTACTAAATATTTATGAAATCCAAATCCAAAACCATTATTTTAAAATGGAAACCCTCTGTGACAGAGTAAATAGTCCCACTTTTACCTGAAAAAATGGGATCATCATCTCAGACATTATTCAAAAAAGCTTAACTTGAGATGTTTTAAAACTGCTATGGTAAATGACTCTTTTTGGCCATACTCCAAAGGTAATGACTCTGTTCCTAATTTGATACTTGAGTGCTGCATTCCCAAGTGCTTCTGCCAGACTGAAGATGTTAGTTGTTTGCCCATAGAGCATACCTGGGCTGAGTGAACCTTTGTTCATTTCACCTTTCTTACCAGTCTGACACACCCTGTTTCTTGACTAAATAATATGTGCAAACTCACAGAATAATACAAAAACATTACATTTTTGTTCTTTTCTTCCTAATCCTGCTCAAACAGAACAGTTTAATAAGTTCCTTTTTGTTTGTAGATGCATATCTGAGGTTTTTTGGAAGGATCCTCACTGGCTTTAAGTGCTTTTGTTTCATATAGGTATGGAGTATGTCTACAGGAAGTAACAAGAAAATCCAGAATCACGTGTTAAGCTGTCAAGACATTTAACAATCCATGACACTCATTAACAGCCTGTAAAGCTAGCAATATATTCCATGGATACAAAATTAAAATTACTATGTTGGTTGAGACTTCTCAAGAAGTAAAAAAGGAAAGAATAAAACAGATGAAAAGCTAAATATTCATTCACTTAAATAGGATAGCAGCAAAAGTCAGGTTACTGTGAGACTGCAGTTGTCTTTCTGAACACAGGATTAGCTCCAAGAGAAGAACGGTAGATAAAACTTCTGTTTAAGGGCAACTTGAAAGCATAACGATCTAGAAAATGGATTCAGTAATCGTGTGTACAGTGTGTAATATGAGGGTAAAGAGCAGTGATGTTTGCTTCTTGATAGGGAAAAAGACTGAAATGTGGTTGTGTTTTTCAATCAAAGAGTTTATTTTTGCTTTTCATTTTACATAATAAATGAGGAACTTACAGCTGAAGTGATAGCATCAATGAAATTATTATAAATAGAAAATATAAAACTTTCTAATCATCTATGAACTAGCATTTTAGAGAAGTGCTTTGTTGGTCAAAAAAGTTGTTCTACCTTTCCAA
The DNA here is from genome assembly GCF_047495875.1 of Pithys albifrons albifrons. Classification (NCBI taxonomy): domain Eukaryota; kingdom Metazoa; phylum Chordata; class Aves; order Passeriformes; family Thamnophilidae; genus Pithys; species Pithys albifrons. Next base: position 54,958,344 of record NC_092459.1, on the reverse strand, counting down.
GTATAAATTAAGATCTATCAGCATAGCTCCGTTGCTAGCTTCTCTAGCAAAACTAGGAAATGGCAAGGTTGACACTTGTGCTGTTTCCTTGTCTTATTCCTGAAGAATTCCCATCATTTTATGTGATCTTTAAATAGTTCTATGAACCAAGGAAAGGGTACAGAACTCATGTAAAATATAGCTTTTACATCCTCATAGACAATATTTACATTTTATGTATCACATTTGCATTTCCCTCATGAAATATTGCATGTAGTTGGCAGGTTGGCAGAACATCAAAGCCACTTCCTCTTGCAGCTGCTGCCTGGTTAAAGAATGCACAACAATAGAAGCAAGGCTATACAACCAAGAGGAAACTCCCCATGACAGCTGCATTTACAGACCTTTAAAATGTGCACAGCATTGCCAACACGTCTGCTTTACACAGCACCTTCGTATGACCAGAGGACTGAAACAGGAGCTCCTGCTTTTTTGTTTGTTAAAACCAGATCCCTCCTAGGCTGGTAGGAAGTATGTAGGTCATGTATAGGCTGCATTAGCATGACAAAAGTCTTGTGGGGGATGGAGAACTGTTTTCATTCAGTTCAGATGCATTGAACAGATTATATGATAGATACGGATATACACACAGGGAGGCCAAAGATCAGAGTCAGGAACGAATTTCACCTTGGATGTGTTTGCTTACAGAGGACTCATGTATCTCTCTACCAAAAGGAGCAGCTCCAGTTTCAGGATCAGCTGAATCTTTAGCGTATGCCCTAGGCACTTTGGGATCTATGGAAAGTGAGCAGAAGCCACTCTGGAAAAAGCAAGTCACGAGTAACACACACAACAGGCAAAATTTGAAAACATTTTATTCTCCTTCTCACAGAATTGCTGAAGGTGTTTAAGGGTGTCCTTAGGTCATGCAGAAAGAAAATTAGAGAGGTGAAAGCTCAGTTAGAAGTTAATCTGGCCACTTCTCTAAAGGATAATAAAAAGTGCTTTTATAAATACATTAATACCAAAAGGAGCAGCAAGGAAAACCTCCTTTCTTTACTGGATATGGGGGACAACATTGTCACCGAAAATGGGGAAAAGGCTTAAGTGCTTAACACCTTCTTTGCCTCAGTCTTCAACAGTAAGACCAGTTATCCTCAGGACAGCTGGCTCCCTGACCTGGTAGACAGGGAAAGGGAGCAGAGCAGACCCCCTGTAACCCAAGAGGAAGTAGTTAGTGACGTGCTGTGGCACTTACATGTTCACAAGTCTATGGGACTGGATGGGGTCCATTCTAGGGTGATGAGGCAGCTGGCGAAAGAGCTCACTAAGCTGTTCTCCATCATTTATCACCAGTCCCAGCTCACCGGCCCATCCCTAATGACTGGAGGTTGATCTGTGACACCCATCCACAAGAAGGGCTGGAAGGAAGATCTGGGGAACTACAGACCTGTCAGCCTGACCTTGGTGCCCAGCAAGGTTATGGAGCAGATCATCTTGAGTGCAATCACATGACACATATGGGACAACTGAGGGATCAGACCCAGCCACCACAGGTTTAGGAAAGGCAGATCCTGCCTGGCCAACCTGGTCTCCTTTTATGACCAGGTGATCTGCCTGGTGAATGAGGGAAAAGCTGTGGATGTGGTCTACCTAACCTTAGCAAAGCCTTTGACACCATCTCCCATGCCATGCTCCTGGAAAAGCTGGCAGCCCACGGCTTGGACAGGGGCCCTCTCTGGTGAGAACTGGTTGGATGGCTGGGCCCAGAGAATGGTGATGAATTTTGCTGAATCTATTTGGCATCCGGTCACTAGTGATGACCTGTGGTTGGGCCCAGTCCTATTTAATGTCTTTATTGATGATCTGGATGAGGGGATTGAGATTACCATTAGCAAATTTGTGGACAGCCAAGTTGTTTTTGAGTGTCGATCTGCTGAAGGGTAGGAAAGCTCTGCCAAAGGATCTGGACAGGCTGGATCAGTGGGCCAAGACCAGTGGGATGAGGTTCAATGAGACCAAGTTCCAGGTTTAGGTTTGACATTACAAAGAAGTTTTTCACAGAAAGGGTGATTATATATTGGAATGGACTGCATGGGGTGGGGGGGGGGCGTGGGGGGAGGTGGAGTCACCATCCATGGAGGTATTTAAGGAAAGACTGGATATGGCACTTCGTGCCATGATCTAATTGACAAGGGGTGTTTGGTCACAGGTTAGACTCCATGACCTCAAAGGTCTTTTCCAACCTAACTGATTTTGTGGCTTCAAGCTTTTGTAGTACTGAAGCCTGAAAACCTTCTATGATTCTGTGATTCTGTAATGTCTTGTACAAGGAACCGAGTCCTTGATGTATCCTTTTAGAAATACCACATCATGAAAGAGATGGCTGAGGGATCAAAATCTTTCTCGGGCTAGACTGTCTTTGATGCTTTGTATTAAATAGTGTTATTTACAATATAATTTTCTGCTTGCTTCTTTTATGATATATTTTAACTTCAGACTGGAAAACAATGGTTGATTTACTGTGAAATCAAGCAACTTCTTTTTCTAAAAGCAAAAGTGCCTGTCCCTTTTTTTGCTTCTTTTATTTTTTCTAACAAAAAAATGTTCGAAATTTGTTTAGTGTTTGATTCCTTTAAGGAACCAAGAAAAAGAAGTAGGACCATTGTTATGTATCTAGTCCTTCCCTGTATCACGAAAACATTCCCAAACAGTTCTGAAGAATCTAGACTTCTCAGATTGAGATGAGGGCAGGAATGATGGAACAAAGATATGGTCTGTGTAATCCTTGTTATTCCCAGATGTTAATACTTTGAATCATAGAGAACACATTCTCTTTTCTTTTCAAATTTTCAGAGCAGAAATATTTGCTGATTTGGTTGTAAGATGTTACAGTCTTTGAGACTACAAAGTGTTTGATGGCAGGAAACAGCTGAAGCCAAAGCTCTTTGGCTCTGCAAGATTGCTTTGTTTGAGATGGATTGCTCTATCTTTTCCTAATAGGTAAATAGGAGAAAACATCATGACTTGGCAGAATTATTGAAGAGAACCTATAAAAGCCAAACCCTTGTCAGAAGCTAAATTTTCAACCAACATAAAAATACAGAAAACAGTGAATTTGCAACCAGAAAGTCCATCCCTTACACAGCAATTACTTCTAGTTGGTTTAAAACTTACTCATGCTCTGAGTAGTGCTCACTTATGCTGCTGTTGATTTTACTGTATTTTCAGGTCCAAAGCTCAATCTTGGAACAGAGGAGCAGAAGAGCCCACTTGAAGACATGCCATCTTTGGACACTGATATCAATTTAGAGATACCATTTGCAGAACAGGCAGCTAATCTCAAAGACAGTTCAGCAGGCAATATGTACAAGGGTGGAGGGGGTGACACTCTTCTCCCGGTAGGTGTCTCCTAATTTCTTCTCTTAGTTTTTATTAGAGATACTGTTTGAGTGATATTTACCTGATAGTGAGTGAATTAGATTTAGAAGAATGGTGGCAGATTCAGCTTTGTGGAGATAGAGCTTCTCAAGGTAACTAATTTTTTAGGAATGGTATTCTCAATAACATGGAAATAACTGCTTTTTTGCCTGTTTACATCGTCTGTCTGACAAAATGCACTCTACCTATAAGCAATGATGAACTGTAATACTAAGTGGGATTAATGGTTCAGTGGTAGTTGCACACAAACCGTGTCCTTACTTCATTTGTTTACAGCCCTTTTTTATGTTACCTGAGGTGAGAGGCTTTACCTCTGTAACAGAAAGCTCTGTTGTCAATTAAAAAGGGTGGGTGGGTGCCTGTAGAAACCTTGTGCAGTTACGCAATGCAGGCAGGTGAGGGATGAACATGAAGAACAGAATGGTCTAGGAAATCAAACAACAGGAAATTCGGGATTGGTTTGAACTCCCTTTTTTCCCCCAGCTCTTAATAAAGAATGGCTCTTTCTGAATGAATCCGTATAAATACAAAAGAAAATTCTCCAAGGGATTTTGTTGTTGATCCTCAGAAATCTCTTTGAGGATCTCTCTCTGCCTAATAGTTCATGAACATGCAGTTATGTATGACCTGTAAACTAATGACTGGGGTGAAAATCCTCTTTTTTTTTTCCCTAACATTGTATGCAAACATGTCTGAGTAAACACAGTTTCTGAAGTAATCTTTCACAGTTCTTCAAACACTTAATTTAGATAAGGATATGTGTAGTCCTTCAAGTAGTAATTACCCAATGTATCCTAGTTTAAACATTATAAATCAGACAGTAATGGATATTTAGACATGGATTCTGAAGTATTTGAGTAATGTTTCTCTAATTCTACCTGTAAAAGGAGATGAAAGCTATACTCTAACTTCAGTATATATGGATATATATGTGGATAACACATACATTAGCTCTACTTGTAGTAGGCTTATGAAGGATTGCTGAGTGTCTTGGCTGTGGGGTTTCTTCTTCAGTGATAAGCTGCAAAATGAGAGGAAAATGAAGGGAGTTACTCATATAATTCTACGGTTTGTATTTATTTGTTGCACCTTTGTCATTGGCAGCTACTTTTAAACAGTCATGTTTGTGCAAGCCAATGAAAGCTCAAGGTGGGAAATGGCTACATATTTACCAGTTGTAAATTATGTTCATGTTTCAGTATGTGCCCTTGTAGTCATGTACCATAACCATCAATTTATCTGTGCTATTGCTGGGTTTGTATAAAATGAGAAATTAATTCTGGAGTATAGTACATCTTACCAAAAAGAAAAAAGTCTTGTCAACCTTCCTTCTTTGATTCATATGCACTGCTATAATGCCAGGCACAGGCAAGAGTCTTACTTAGAATCCTGCTGGTGAGAGATGGAGTTAGAAAGCACAGTGCCCCAGGAAGTCCCTCTCCCTCACCCTTTCAACTAAATTCCTTGTATTGATCTCTGACTGCAGTAGAAATGAACTGTAAAGTATCCCTCTTCCCTGAGAACCCCTTTATTATTATTTATATGGCAGCCAAATACCTTATTTGGTGTGCACAAGTGCAATGGGATTTGTATTTCAATTGTACATGCATAGGATTGTTTATGGAAAGACATTTGCCCCACTATAAATTGGAAAAGGATGTAGAAGTTGTAGGGACGGGTAGGTGGTTACAAGCAGGACAAAGCCAGACTCTCTTGGAGGTGCCAAGTAAAAGGACAAGAGGTAATGGACACAAGTGACTAGTGGAGAAGTTTTGTTTTGCAAAGCAAAGAAAGTCCCCATGAGAACATTCAGTACTGAAACAGGTGCCCACAGGGGTTATTGGAAGTTTTCAAAATTCATTTGAACAGCACAAGGAGTAACCCAATCTGACTTTGAATTTAGCCTTGCTTTGAGCAGGCAGTTGTATTAGCTGACCTCCAGAAGTCACCAGGAACATAAATCTTCCTATCATTCTAAGATCATCTGCCTTTCAACCTATTTGGGGGATTCTCCGGTGATTTAGTCAGTAACAGCAGGCTTCATGATGAAAGTTTGTACCCTGAAGGAAACACAGCCATTGAGCTAAGTAATTTGTCATGACTTGGATTATTCACCCTGCTGCAAATCTCTGCTTTTAGAATTTCAGACTGCCCAAGGACAAAACAGGTACCACAAAGATTGGTGACCTGGCCCCTCAGGACATGAAGAAAGTCTATTCTTTAGCCCTGATTGAATTAACTGCTCTCTATGACATACTTGGGACAGAATTCAAGCAGCAAAAAGCTGTAAAAATCAAAACCAAAGGTGAGTCAGTGTTTTGTATTCTCAACCAATTCATGTTTTAATCCAACAAAACAAATGCACCCAGTTCAGAGAGTCACAGAATTTATATTTAATATATAAACAGTAACATAGATCCCAAGCAGCATTTAACTGTACATCTTAACTCAAGGCACACTCTAAACAAGTTCACTGATGTAGTTTCTCCAGCCACTGGACCCTTGCTCTTTGTCTAAAGTTAAAACCCAAGTCAGTCACTGAGCAGATAAAACTAAGGAGGGAAGAAGGGTAACTCTTAGTAGCCTGCTCCGCAGCAAGAATTGCATCCCAGAAGTTTATATGGGTTGATTTATTCCCAAAGAGTGTGCGTCTGTGCTCTTTGTGGGTATTCTTTTCCAGCTTTCCTGAAGGTAGGTACTGGACTACTTTCACAACTGGACTCAATGAGCTTAAAAGTCTTTTCCAATCCAAGTAATTCTGTCATTCTCTGAGTCTACTTGACTCTTTTGCTTTCATTATCCTTGGTGGAAGATGCTGCGTGCCTTTGCCACCTACTTTCCTATTCTGTCTGGCACAAACTTTCCTGTGTCACATAGACCTTGGTCATTCAGTATTTACATAGGCTATAATGCAGTTTTTCAACGAATGGCATCATATTAAGTGGAAGATTTAAGCTGTAGCAGAGGATGTAAAGACAACTGCAACATTTTGCTCTGTAAGCAATTGGAGCATATTCATAATCACAGTGCTTTTCTTGGAAACACAGAAAACACAGAAACCAATTTCAAGATGCTAGTGGTTTTCAATGCTTTGGTTTTTGGTGGGTTTTTTTTTTGTTTGTTTGTTTGTTGGGTTTTCTTTTATTTTTGGCTCCTGCTAAAAGCTTTACAAGAGCTTGAAATGTGTTACCAGTTAATCACAAGCCTGCTTTGGCCATAACTCTATTGTCAAGGTTCAGTGAATGTGACAGTGCAATAGCTCACTTTAAATAATTGAAAGCAACAGATATACAGCAAGGTACAATAGATTTTTCAGAATACACTCTTCACTTTACAGTAGTAGAAAATAGCTTTTTAAATGCAAAAGGCATATAGAGAAACTTGTACAAGAACTTGATTTATTAAATGCATTTTCTTCTTGCAGAAGTGCTTGTGCTGACACTAATAATCAGAGACAAAACATTTTCTTCTCTTGTATTTTGGGTCTTAGTTTTAACTGCTTCTTAAAAAATTTATGATTGAATTTCACTCAGTGTTATTATCTGAATGGCAGGCATTCATAAAATGTTGAATTGATTAAAACCTTTTTAAAAGGTAAAAAAGATGGGCTAGACTCATGGAAATGTGTAGGAAATGGACATTGACATGTGACCTTTTCTGCCAAGCAAATCTGCTCCTGCAGTGTACTGTCTTCAGTGCCTTGTTGCTCTTCCTCATGCTCACCTCATCACCCCTGAAATGTTGTTTGGCCAATTGATTGTTACAGTAGTGGGTCTATTGGCCGTTCCCCTTTGCACTTGAGTATGTAAAAGATGATGAAAACATAATTACTATGGGGAATGCTGTGCTGTACCCAGACCTGCCTTAATTCTATTGACCTTCTGTAGTTTGTTTTTTCAACTTCATCTCAATGGAACTTTATTATCTTCAAGATAATAAAGCTATGAGGTAAGAATATTGACTGTATGTATGAATCCCTTATATTTTAGAGGTAGCTGTTTTATGCTGACAGAGATACAAGGACTTCTTGATTTGGCACTGAAACTTATCTTTGTTTGACATATATCACATTACCTCAAGAGCTGACAATGTTTTTTAGTAATTGCAGCTGTTCTGTGTTCAGTATTGACACAGCATCACACCAAGCAGCAGTTTTTAACTACATGTAGTGTTATATGCTGTTTCAGAAAAATTGCACATTTAGCAAGTATCAGTTCTTCTGACAGAGAAGTCCTATGTCAGCAGACTTTGCATTAGGTCAGTATTAGTATAGCTTCCTTCTAGGCCATAAATACATGGGAATCCCATTTTCTTGAAGAATAAGTTTGGGTTTGCATCAGGGCTAGATAAACTGGGACTAGATTTTTTTATTATTATTTTTTGTTTAAATTTTCAGTGCCTTAGCACTAGTGTAAAGGCTATTTTCTGACCAAGAATTAACTGTACTTTTGTTTCTAAAAAAAACCCAAAACAACAAAACAAACCTTTGGTGAGTTGGTTATCTTGCTATTCTCTTTGTGTTGTGTAATTCAAAAACACAGAAGTTGAAAAGCTCTTACTTCAAAACCATCATAGAGAGAAGTCTTCAAAGTAACTCTGGGTGTTAATTATATTTTCCTCATTTTAGTAGCCAAGTTCTGGATATTTTATTCTTGCTGTTTGCATCTTAACTGTAATAACTTGCATTGAGTGATGAAGATCTGCATTACAGGGTCAAAACCAAGCCATGCAGGTGGTTCATTTATGCAGTTTGCTTCATTGTGCTGCAGAATATGTGGATGGCATTTTGAAGTCAAAACAGAAGACTCCTGAAAAAGAGATGAATGAATCCTTTTAGCCAGAATCCTTTGTGTAGTAACTTGATGACAAAGACATTAAAACACTTTGAACAAAAGGTCAATAGCTCTGTATGTATTGAATAGACTTACTGCTTCAGAAATGTGGGTTTATGCCATTATCACATATACTGGAACACATGTGGATGATATCTCAGTTTCTTTTGCTTTATTTTTCAGACTCTGGCTTGTTTGGTGTCCCACTGTCAATTTTACTGGAACAGGATCAGAAAAAGGTTCCAGGAACCAAGATCCCACTGATTTTTCAAAAGGTAAATAGGCATGAACAAGTCAACTTGTTACATGCCTGCAGATGACTAATATGTAACATTTTGTCCTGGATTTATTTACTTCCTGTAGCTATTTTCAATATAATAATATTCCAATTCATCCAACTTATTGTAACTTTTATTTGCAGCTTTACTTACTAAAGTCAGTAAATGTGATATGATATGTTGCTTTGTATCAGACTTACTTTGAGTCAAAGAAATAAATTGCATTTTTTATTACCTTCCTGATTTGGGCAAGTTCACTAATAAACCTGTGAAAACTGACAATCAGTGTAGAAACGCACTGCAGCCAAATCCCATTTCATAAAGGTGGTGTAACTTCCATTATCAGTAAGACTGGCTGCCCTCTTCTTTTTCTCTCCTCAGAGGACAAACTTGAAATTCTGTAGAAATTTCCCAGTCCCGCAGGCTGAATCTATGTTTCTAGCAAGTGGTTTTCTCCTTTCAGAAATTATTTGGGCCACAAGGCAGGTTTAATGGGGGTGGGAATCATGCTGTATAACTGCCTCTGGTGATGGCAGCAGTCCTTTTCCAAAGGACTTGTTGCTTTCGTACATGGGGGTATTCTTTGGCCTATATCTCATGGTAATGGAGAAGATAAAGAGAAGGATAATGGAGCCCCTGGATTTACTGCCCATGCATAACAGGTCTCATTTCATGAGAAGAACAGAGACCACAGTGTGTGAGCCTCTCCTAACACTCACAGAAACTCTGTGCTGTCTCATCTCCATTTCAGTATGTTTGTGGATGTCCTTGTTATTTTTTGAGAAACAGAAAACTCAAAAGTAGTTTTACATCCATATCTGAAAAATATTGCTGTGTCATCCATGCCAGAAATTACTTCCTCAGGATCATAAAATTATATTTCTGGAAAAGAGGCTATCAAGAAAATAAGAAATAAAATTGAAAAAAGTGATTGATTACTGTGCTATCCTAGCACTGTTGTAAGCATAGTTTTTCAGAAAGAAAATTCTACATAAACACTAATAGCTTATAGATAGAGATTTGTTTTGCAGGGTGCAGACATCATTTGGAATACAGTTTTACTTCAATTGAGAATATGAAAATAAAAAGTTTCCCATTTCTTCTGCGTGTTCTCTGCAGTACATGCTTTCCACGAATGGGAGATTTATATAAAGTGGAAGAAAGAACATTTTTATGCATTCTGCTTTTTAAATGAACGTTGTTTATCACTGAAATGAAACAAAGCCAGCTAATAGGAATGTTCCTTAATTAAAAATAAAAATACATCTAATTTTTATTTAATTGAGCTATTTCAGTTAAAAATAAGGACATAATTTAACCTAGTGGTTTTCTGACTGTGAAATCTGAAGGTAATAGCAACCCATGTATCTCCATCAGAAGTTTTCTGCTGACAGTAATTCAGGTCTCTGGCCTGCCAATGGCACCACACAAAGCAGCCCTGATAGAGAAGAAGAGGGAGTTTTCCATGGGCAGGAGGCTGGTGGTTGCCAGTGGCCACCTCTTGCTGCGGGCCCAGGGGACACGTATGAGTGCTGTGAAGGGAGTCGTGGCCACCAGCAATGCCCCCAGACCTTCCCTCCCCCAGACATAGTGATGATGGCAAATCACACAATGCCTGGACCATCCTTGTGTCCAACAGACATGAGTGGCAGCCACTGATCTGGTGTAAACTAGATAGAGTGAGAGGTGGATGGGTCCAGTTAGCTCTTTTTTTAAAAAATCATGGAAAATAAACAAGGGTGACACTTTTAGTGCTGTTTTCTAACTTTGTGGTTTTTTCTGTCTGATCTTTCAGATCTTTTTTATGGTATTTATCTGTTACATAAATACAGTGGTAGGTAAAGCCCCTTTAATTTCTGTAACAGGAGAAAACACAACTGTGTTGCATAATTTTTCTTACTCGGGAGCTGGCACAGGAAGGCATGTAACAAAAGCACTGCCCTAGTTAAACATCATGAGAACTATTTGTGCTAAAATGATGTCATCAGCTTTTGACATTTACAGATTTCTTTGGAATACTCTTAAATCCATCCTTCAGTGAATACTTCCAGGCATATCTTTTTGACAAAAGGAATTTATCATAATGTGTTTTAAGTACTTTTCTGGAATTTCTGCAAATTTGGCCATGTGTGGGATTGCAAACTGTTGAGTTTGTTAGGAGAATATCAGAATTTGCAAATCAGAGGTTTCTTTAAAGCCTAGAAGTTTTTAGTTCTTCTCTAGTTAAGTGCTAAAGAAGAGTATTTGTGAGAAATTTACTAGTGCATCTCTAATGTTATCGTAATTGTTTTGATTTGGAAACATTTTACAAGGGTAGTTATTGTGATTTCTTTTTGAAGCCAGAGTAATTTTTGAAAAAAATTCTTTGGTCTTCAAAGGAGACTTGAAGGAGCTAAAAACATACAGTTTTCTTTTTTAATAAGATAGACAAACTCTTCTTTAATAGTATTCATAAAAAAAGGTACAAACCATATTAAATTTTTCTTCTGCAACAACTGTGTTTGTGCCAGCACTTGTTACATATCTGTGTGCACAAATGCATGCATACACATATGCATACAGAGATACAAGCATAACGGCTCCAATATATCAGAACTGTCTGCCACCAATTTTCAAATGCCTTCTTTCTTCATGCAATTTGGTTTGTGTTTGACAGCTGATTGCTCAGATAGAAGAGACAACTCTGGAGACAGAAGGACTTCTTAGAATACCAGGAGTTGCAACAAGAGTAAAGGTAAAACATTGAACAGATTCTTAACGTCCCCCAAAATGGATCTGTATTTGCTGATTTTATTTTGTCATTATGTTCTAGTATCACATTGTTATGAAAATCTTCAAAAACAGCAAGCAAAATCTCTCTAAAAAGAAAACTGGCTTATATTACCAAGGGAGCTGATGGTTTCATCCAGTGTAGTCTTGGGGAAAAGACTGATGTACAAGTTTGAAAGAGTTCAAGCTACATTTTAAATTCAGTTGTGCCAAAATATCATCAATTCTTGGCACAAGCTTTGCAGCCTTTTGCTTTTTCCCTGAACCAGGTTAATTATCTGAACTATTCCTACACAGTACTTCTACGCCAGGAGGAAACTTTTCTCTGGCATTGTGAGCCTATTTTAATAGCTAGACTTAACCTATGTTATGGGGGAAGGCAGCCAGCATGCACTGAAGAACCTCTCACATTTATTTTTATGAACAACAATATAACTACTCGGCTTGCTAAGCAAAATCTTGTTAGGCACATCTGTGCACACCGACACTTTGCAGAGTGAGTGCCAATTACATGCAGACTCTTCCCCAGTATTTGCCTTAATGCAGGAAACTAAAGACACAGTATCATTCATGCCAAGAGTCAATGTGTTAAAAAGACGGTCTGAACTGGCCTTAAATTCTAAACAGAAAGGACCATTTAAGTGGATTCAGCTGTCCAGAGACGTCTGCCAGCCTCTGTTGTGTATAACTTGGTCCAGCAGCTGGTTCATTAGAAACAACTAAAAGAAGGGAATATTATGGAAATTGGCTTTGTTTATTTACCAATAAGTACGATACTATTTTTTTCAATTTTTCTGCATTATTTTCCACTTCTTATCAGTTCCACAAACTGGAATGATTTCTGAGTGATTTTGTTTATTTGTTTATTCTTTGATTTTATTAACTTAATACAATTTCCCAGGGAGGGGACCATTCACTGTTTGGCTTTCATTAATTTTTTACCTCCTTATTTGCAGAAACTGCTTGTTTAAATTAAGCAATTATTTTATTAGCAAATATGTTAAATTTTTTTACATATTCAAATAGAAAAGTTTAAGGAAAAGGAAGAATTTATCATACTAGAGGATTGATGTTTTCTCTTTATTTTCTTAAACTAAAAAAGACAGATAAAAAAATTACTATAATCTTCAATAGATTTTAGAGTTATTATAAAAAATGCATTGGATATACCACATAGTTAAATACATTTACTTTGAAGTCTGAGCATCAGAGCACTAGGACACAGTTGAAACTTCAGCTCTTGTCTCTAATATAAAACAGTTCATTTTTTCTATGTGTTTAATACTGCATTTGCTGCAGTGATTTTATCTGAATGTGGATGGAGGAGCTGATGAACCTCAGGGGGAGAATTTTCATCTCTGTTTCTAAAGCTTACTTTTTTTTGATGATCAGGAAATCATACCCACTTGACTTCAGACATCTGAGTTATGAGCATTGCATCTTTAAACCCCCAACATAGTTAGTGGAGACAGAAAATCTCTCTGGAGGAGAGCTGAGAACATCCAGTTTTCTTATCAACCTAAACATCCACATTTTCTTCAGAATTTTCCATTTTGACAAATTTAATGAGAATGGTACCTAAAAGACCTATTGAGTATCCTCTCTCTAATGTGCCCTTCTTGTCCAGATAAATAATTAGGGGCATATTTTTCCATAGCGCATACTTTACAAAACTAGCCAGTGTTTGTCCTCCTTTTCTGTCCAGAGTAACTGAGACTAGAAGAAGGGAGGGACCTGTGAGAAGTGCCTCAGGGCCACTGGCCCTATACTTCCCACTTTGCCAGACTAGGAAATAAATGGAGTGGATATGAGGCCTGGACTAATACTTAGCAATAGACTAAAGAGGACTTGGTCTTTGCAGCATGTTCCTATTTGTACATCTCTGAAAGCCCAGCTGTAGCACTGCCATGATAGCAGAGCAGGTATATGGTAATGTCTGTTGCCAACAGGATCTCACCCTTTCCGAACCCCAGAGCTAGGATGTACCACTGAGACTTTCAGTACTGTTTATTCTGCTGCATAACCTTGTGATTTTCAGTACAGTCCCCTTCCATAAATGGTATGTTTGACATGCAGTGCTAGGCAAAGCTATATGTGCCCAGTAACATGGAGTTCCCCGTAGATGGCAAGACACACAACTATTCGGTCACATGAATATTTTCCCTGTGTTTTAAAAAGAGAACCAGCCTCACCTTAGTGTGTATTTTTATAAGAAACTGTGTCAACGCAATTGCTGTATTTTTTTTTTAATGAAAATGGCCATGCATGCATTACAGCAACACCTTTGGTAGTAGTTTCAAAATTGCTATATATATCAGATGTGACCTAATATTTGGGGGGAGGTCATGACCTTTATGTGCTTGACTGTGTGAGATCTGTTTCTTATTGTATATTCCATATGGCCCTGAGGCAGGCCCTTGAGACTCTTCCTATATGATTTGACTGCTGCCTATTACTATGTGTTTGCTTGCAGCACTTCTATCCCCAGTTTATCTTTTTGATACCAAAAGATCAGTGTCAGCTGGAGTTAAGTGGTATTTCACATGTCCTTTTCCCCCTACTCTTTCAAAGTATGGAAATTATTGCTGTGTGTACGGTGGGTGACTTTCAGCAGCCAAGTGTTACTGATGCTCTCGTATCTACTGCCTTTCAGAGTCTTTGCCAAGAACTGGAAGCAAAATTTTATGAAGGGACTTTCAACTGGGAAAATGTAAAGCAACATGATGCAGCAAGTCTTTTAAAACTCTTCATCCGTGAACTGCCTCAGCCGCTTCTCACTATAGAATATCTCAAAGCTTTCCAAGATGTACAGAGTGAGTAGTGTCCTTCCTGTTTCAGGTGAAAGAATTGATACCTGTGCAGATAAGCATCTCTGTGCTGTAGCGGTATTTTCACTAATAATATGTGAAACTGAGAAACAAACTGAATAACAATGTGAATTCTCCTGAGAAAAGACTGACCATATTTTTGCTAATGTACAAATAACATTTTTCATGTTACATTTTAGTAGTTAACACATAGAAGGAAAGTACATTGTCATTTTCTGATGTTTTTGATAGTCTTTAGAAGTTATAGAAGGGTTATGAGGAAATTGTGTATGACAGTATCAGTTTATAAATAGTGTTTGCTTCAAAAGAAAACCACAGCAAAGATAGTTTTGCAGGAAATGTAACAAATGATAATTTATACTGCTTAGGGTCTTTTATCCATTTACAACAGGAGAAATTAAAACACAGTAGTCAGAATTGCTGATCATCCATGGTCCCTTGAGAGCTGCAAGTTCCTGTGAAAATGTCCTCCTTGACAACTGGTCACCAAGACAGCAAACATACCAGCTGCAATTGAAAGACTGGCTTGGTGATCATGAATCAGGAGTGAGAACCCACATATATTAATTCCCCAGTCAACAGAGGCAGCAGAGTTCTATTCTGCTTGTCTGCAGTGAGAGCCATGGCTCATTTCTAAGACACTCTAATATTCTGAGTTGGAAGGGACCCATAAGGAACATGAAGTTCAGTTCCTAGGTGATGGCCCATACAGGGATCAAACCCATGATCTTGTCATTATTAGCACCTTGCTCTAAGCAACTGAGCTAATCTCAAGGTCAGAGAATTCCCATGGACAGGAATATAGATGAATATTTTTAAAAACTGTGGGCTATGTCAATCTCCCAGTCGTGAGCTGCCTTTCAATGCCTTTGGGTTGGTGGAAGTAGGGGGCTGGTGTTTTGGCCTGCTGCATAGTGTTGTTGATTCTGCATTACTGAGGGGCAAGTTAAAACTGGCCAGAATGCTTTCACGTGATGCTGGCAGCAAACAACTCCACAAGATTGCTCCATTGACTCAGTAGTGATTGGAGCCAAGAGGGTTTTTTCTTCTAGCTCTCGAGCTGTCTGAAGGCTTATGTGATTTTACTTACCCAGAAGTACTCCGGTGCCAGGATCCAAACCACTTTCTATATTGAACCAAAGCATTTGATTCAAAACAGACCCAGCACTTCATAGCCTCCTATTGTTTCAATTGTCTGCCTGACTTGTTGGTTGCATGTAGTAAAATTAGGTGGTAGAGGAGAAGGACCATCTTTGTGACAGGAATTGGTGTTTTTCATGATACTGTGACTAAGTAATGTGGTTAGAATATTTTAAAAACATAATTTAAACAATTTAATTTGTTAAGTAATGTAAGCAACTAAAATTCAATTGTCATTTAAGTTAATAGACAGAAACTGCCAATTTAAGTAATCTAATTGTTTTTGCAATTGTATTTTTGCTTACTTTCACGGGAAAAGGTTGATTCTCATTGGTTTTAGAACATTGTGACATATGGTATTTTGAAACTGAATTTAAGCTTTACTTTTAATGTATGTCTTTCTAGAGCAGGTAGATACCCTGTTCTCACTACTTGGTGTTTTAAATGATGGTATAATTTGCCACTCATTTATTCATATCCTTAATTTTTATTATGTATTATAAAGTAGTCAGTAAGGGTTTGGGTTTTTTTTTATTTCATCAATGAACTTTTTTATTTTGGTGGTGTCTCCCAAATTGATTTAGATGAAATGAACATGAAGTTGCAATTCAGTTGAAATCCCAGCAGGATGCATGAAAATAGCTCTGTTGAATTTTGAAATAGTGTGATAAAACTATATCAAGTTCAGGTACCTCCTTTTTTCACTTGTTTTATTTATGGTCTGATTCATTAAGAGTCTGCTGAGAAGACTTGCCAGAGCATGTCCTCTAAAGCATGACAGGAGCAAGTTTATCAAAAGTGACAAATGTGAGAGTTGGGGCTTTCTGCTACTCAACACTGCCAGAATGTAGGGGCCTCTTCTAGGAGGTAGACGAGTGTAGGGATGCACTCATTGTGCACCTTGGGTGAATCACACACCACTGAGCAACTGGCAAAAGGCAGAACCAATGTTACTTTTCTTTAATTATAGCTTGCATCATTTGGTACATCATTGTAGTTAAGCTTCTCTGCTCTTGGCTTTATCCCCACTGGTTTGCCATTGCAGCTGCTGCTGCTTATGTCACTGAAAACCTGCCTGATTCAGGAACATGTGGTATTCATTCTGTGTGAGTGATTCGGGAGACGATGCAACTATGAAGGCAATCAGAGAAACTGTGAAAGCAGTTTTGAGTATACCCTTTCATGTGTTGGGGCACAGGCTCAAAAAGGGAGGAACCATTAGCTGACTATTTCTTCTAGTAACATTGCAAAATAAAGAATCACAAGGCATCTAGAAAACATTGCCAGAAGACTGCTGAGTCATACAGCAGCTGAATCCTAAAAGAACATTTGGAAATGAGTATCAGAAAACCAGGATCTGCCAGCCCTTTCTCGTACTGTGACAATTAGCCATGTGTTCAAGAGTTTGCAAGGGGTTTCCACTTAGAACTCATGCTTTTGGAAAAGTACAAATAATAGTTCAAAATACTGAGGTTTCATGTGCTTCACTGGCAGATCTTCCAACGAGGAAACAGCAACTGCAAGCTTTGAACCTTTTGGTTCTTCTTCTACCTGAAGCAAACAGAGACACTCTAAAGGTTAGAATTGTTGAAACTGTTTTGCTGCACAAATATTTTACCTGTTTCTGTGAATCCACTGTTATGAATGCTGTTGTCTATTTAACATTCTCTTTTTTGCAGTTCAGAGTTAATGCTGAAACTAAGGACTCTTTTTTCTTTTCTTTTTTTTTTTTAATTTCTTTTTTTGTTGTTGTTCCACATAACTTCTGGAAAAAAAAAACCCTTAGGACCCTAATTCCTCCCAAATGACTTCTAAGAATGTGACTTGAAATTTTTCCAGGAGATTACAGTAATAATCTCTCAGTGAGCAACCTTTTTTCTGAGAAGTTTCACTCCTGTTTTGCAGCAGCAGCATTCATTATTTCCAATACAAAAAAATAAACAGTGTTAGAATACTATGGATGTGAGTTTGCTTTTATGAAGTGGGTTTAGCTCTTGATTTTTATTCCCACTTTTTTCTGTCCTGGATGTTTCTACTCTCAATAGACTAGAGATTTACCCTTCCCGTTGCTATTTATAGCACATTACATGGAGTTTTCCAATTTGCATTTGTCCTTTTCTAGCAAAGTTGTTAATCTTTTTTTCAGAATATGCTTAGTATTATAACTGCTATGAGCAAAAACAAATGCAGGATTTGTGCAGGATGCAAAACGTAATCTATTATAGGCAAAAACCCCCTACTAGGTCTTATTGTTCAAACAAGACTTTCTTTTTAAGGTTTTTTTTTCACTGTGTGGAAGCAGTCAAGAGGGCTCCCAAGCTGAGTTACAAATATCTGGAACTGAACTAATTGACAATTGCCAGTTTTGAGCTGGCTACCTGTCAGTCTCAATGCAGTGCTTTACTCACGAATTGCTTACCTTACAGAACTAGCCACTCCATGTTTCCATAACCATGACAGCTGGCACTTTCAATTTAAGAAAAGCCAACAGTAATGTCTTCACAATGTGGGAAGCTACTTGTACATACACACCTACAACAACAAAATTTTGTAAAAAAATCTTACTTTGCAGTGCTTCAAAGTCACATGAATGCTTTTGAAAATGTTATCCATGATAATAACAAGAATGTTTTACTTCTTTATTTGAAGGAATCAAAAGTTTATGGTCCTGTGAATAAATGTATATGCACTCATATTATTGATTGCTTTCATTAGGAATTAAGAGTTTTTTCAAAAAATATGTAACATCATGTTTCACTTGTATGTTCATGTTTAATTCTGCACATTTCACTTTTCATGTGCAGAGTTGAGCTGTAAGCTCTCCTCTTATTTCAGGTACTGCTTGAATTCCTCCAAAGGGTAATTGATCATCGAGACAAAAA
This sequence comes from Pithys albifrons albifrons, assembly GCF_047495875.1. Lineage (NCBI taxonomy): Eukaryota > Metazoa > Chordata > Aves > Passeriformes > Thamnophilidae > Pithys > Pithys albifrons. The sequence continues at coordinate 54,940,195 of NC_092459.1, read as the reverse complement.
TAAAATGACGTTGAAGAATGTTGCGATGGTGATGGCCCCAAACCTTTTCACATTTCATGGGTTTGGCTCAAAGACTATTGAACAAAGCGAGTTTGTTATGGCAGCTGGAACCGCAAATGTCATGCGCTTTATGATTCAGTACCAAAAACTTCTCTGGACAGTAAGTGTATTTTTAAGGGTGGGGCAGGGAATGATAAATTTCACAAACAAGGTATCTGAACAAAGAAGTAATATAGAGTTACACCATGATTTAGAGACAGATCAGCCCAATCCAGCTGGGTTCTTACTCCTAGGTAACTCTTACGGGGGGGAAAACAAAATCGTTACATCTGATGGTAAGAATTTTAATATTGCATGTACTATATGTGAACTCAAAAATAAGTCCTTGGGGGATATTTGTATTTGGTCTACCAGGATACATTGTTATGGGCAATTTGTTTTGGCTTATATGTATTAGCAGCAAACACAGTATTTTAAGTCATTTCCATTTTGTGCCAAATGTAATATTATATAAAGCATATTTAAATAAAACATGAAGTTGTGCCATGGTCTCAAGCAAAGCTCTAACTGAGATAGACTGGAGAAGCTAAATTTTGTTGTCTATTAGCAATCTGAAAAAATTTTGACCTTTGCTGTATGTGAGGCAAAGTAATTATCACCATTGTACATACTAAGTGTTGAGTGAATTTTTTTAGTGGAGAAAAGTAAAAACACTGTATGATTTTACCTCTCTTCCCCTTCACACCAACAGAGTGGTTTTAAAATTGTTTCACAGTTTTATGTTATTTGATTCTTTAATTATTTCTGGAAATAAATACTATTTTTTTGAGTTCTGTCATGATAATTTGTCCATTTACAAAGTTTTGATAAGTTAGTTAGTTAAGAAAGTTATGTAGCTATTCATGCTTACTATCTGTATTCACCTAGATTCCTAAGTTTATTGTTAACCAAGTGAGAAAACAAAACGCTGAGAGACAGAAGAAGGAAAAAAAGGACAAAGCTATGAAGAAACTTCTGAAAAAGATGGCATATGACCGGGAAAAGCATGAGAAACAGGAGAAGACTCCTAATGATGTAAGGAAACATGCATCTGAAATACTTTATTATTTTTAAGACCATAATTTATAGTGAAAAAGTGGATATAGCAGAATTTCAAAAGATAGCAAATTAATATGTGTTTTATAGTTTATGGGTAACACTAAATACGTGTATCCTGATAACATAATGAATATCTATCAGATTTGAGTGGTATGAAAATCTCAGATTTGGGTGGTATAAAGATACTCCCTTGAGGGCTGAAGTCACAGGGAAGATTCTGGTGAGGTAGAGACATCTTGTGGTCGCTGCTAGAAATTCAGCGCTATGAGCATTCTGTGGTTTTATCAAGCGTGTGTATGTCAGACTATTACAAAAAACAGGGTTGTCATATTCTTATAAAGGCATTTTTTTAAGCTTAAAAAAAAAGAAACCAAAAAAAGAATGTGCCAAATGAATATGCTATAATATCCCTCAAATCTAGTGTCCTGCCTTTTTTTTTCCTGAATATGTAAATAGCTGGATTATTTGAACAACTCTATCCAGAATCTGCTGGAGACTTATAGTTCCATTTTCATACTTCATTTTTATGCAATGTTTGACACATATCTAAATGTCCAAAATTAATTAATTCCCTGAGTATCACTTTGCCTTACTTTCATATCTATCTATGTGAAGGAATCTGTACACAGAATGAAGACTTGCATGAAGCTAATTAAACACTGGCATTTGTTTTTCTCAGTCTAATAGGAAAAGAATTCTTTGAATTCAGTTCAGTTGAGTTATGATGAGATGACACTTAATGCTGCCATCCTGTGTTCAACATAGAAATAACAGCAAATACACTGAAGTAGGCAAATGCTGTTGCAAGTTCAGATATTCGATTTTTTTGTAATTTAGCGCTGTTGGTCTTTTAGAGTAAGATATGCCTTTTTAATCCACTAGGGAGTTAAGGCTGAGGTTTTTTAGAGTAAATTATGCCTTTTTAATCCACTGGGGAGTTAGAATTGAAGCCTCATGTAATACATTCTTACTCAAATGTAAATGTAAAGTTGCTATTCAATAATTTTCCATAAGCCCTAGAATTCTGGTGGGGATTTGCTCCTAAATTAAATGGTACAATTTTTCACAAATCCTTCATGCTTATTTGAACCATTCAGTAATCTTGGGTGCCTGAGAATATATTACTCCTAAAATCATTATTCACAAATTGATAAGGCTTCATTGTGAATGACAATTTTATACATTTTTCCAAGTAAAAAGTGTATTTGTTCTTTAAAGAAAATTTGTTGTGGGGTGTTTTTTTTTCTTTCCTAGTTTTCAATTTATAGTGCTTTAATTTAAAACTCGAAGTGATTTTTCCTATGCAGTTCCTGAACTGCATTTCATTATTAGATGGCAAGTGAGGTACCCAGACTTGTGGTGAATCCCCACTCCAGTGAAAACTGTCTGAAACTTTTGAGAGCTAAGTATTGTGTGTGCAGCTGAGTAAAAGCTACGGAAAAGTTTCTATTTTCTACCACTTGCTGTGACACCCCACATGATTAAACATAGATGGACAGAACTTGAGTCACTTCCATACTCTCCATAAATAACTCAGTAACTGCATTCTTAGAAGCATCTCTTTTGAATAAAATTTTATCTTGTCTGTGATGAGGCTTCTCTATCAATTACACTTCCCCTTTTACAACAGAGGTTAAATAGCATTTACTGCAAACATCAGGTGAGGTCTCTGTACAGTGCTGAGAGTGGTTAATATTAGAGGGCTTCTGAGGGTTAATTGGGTTTTGAGATACCTATGTATACCTATGACTCGAGGTAAGTATTAGGACTGCTCTAGCCAGATGAAAAAAGATTCCCTCAGGGCTGGAAATTTTACCCACTAGCTTTAGCCAGATTTAAGCCATGTGTCATTGTATTCCTCTGTATGTTGTAATTGTTCCAAAGAAAGGAGCAGTCATGTTAGCAGCACAATGTAATGGCACTGGACTTAGCTACTACATGTTAGTAAAACCACTGTAACCTATAGTCCTTCTGTTTGTATAACCTGTTTGAATTTACACAGAATAACATTTCAGACTCTTGGTGAATTTGTTACTCACTGCAGTGCCAGATTATTTACTAAAAAAACATAGTTGCCTGCTTAATCATTTATCTTTGTATAGTTTTGCAGTATTTTGTCCCAAAATAGGTGCAAAATTTTGCAACTCAAAGAGAACTGCTGCTTCGCCTCCTGTGTAGCAAGATCCTTTTGAAAATCAGTTTTCTTCTTCATAATTCCCATGCCCCAATTGTACTTGGTATAAATTGCACATTTAATAATTATATATACTATTCCATCATTAGTGAAAATACTGCATAGTTACTTAATTTCTCTCTTCATCTAGCCTGATAAATATTTGTGTCATGCAAAATGGAATTGGGAGAATCTGGAGGAGACCCATCCCAGATCCTATAGCCAAGCAGCTGCTGTTATTCTGTGTTATATAGATTCAAGTCCCTTTGATAGGAAAGGATTAGAAAGAAGATGAGTGCCTCACAGGTGACTGCTCTGCCTGCCCCAGACTAAATGTCGTAGGTCAGTGTATTTTCCATAAATTAAGGATGTACCACCTTCATGTTTCTGTAAGAGTCCAAGTACCTAATTCAGCCAGAGGTTGCAGTGCTTTAAATCACATCCTGAGAGAGCCTGTGAGGCAGGAGAGGGAACTCTGAATAGAGTAGGTGACCCATTCTTCACCGTATTGTCAGTCATCTCAGTGGTAATGGTGGGGTGGAGCCCCTAACTTGGATGTTTTGAGCTGTCCTATGCAGAGGATAGGCCCTTCTGTGATTCTGCTCCTAGATGTTTTAGTACACATTCTTTCCTACCAATTTGCATAGTGAATGGGGTAAGGGATGGTCAGGTTCTGTTCTCTCTATATTTTAGCAGCATGAACATATTGTGCAGCTGAGCGTGATTTCTTCTGTAAATGCAGGTTGTGGAAGTGGCAAAACGCATTCATTAGCTGAGCTAATAATGATTCTGTTTGAATAAACAAAGTAATTATTCTGTTTGATCTGTAACTGTAATGTTAGAGCTCTGTGGCCATTTCTTGGTCTTTCATATACTCAAAGCAGGTTGGTTTTTAAATAATTTATCATATGCCTGCTGTATATTAAAAAAAAGTTACCCAGCTGAAAGTGGAAAAACCCAACTGAAATAAAGATCTGTACACAAAAATGAAAGCCATTTTAAATGTATTATGCTGAATTTGATGAAAAGACATCTGTAAGTAACCATTTAATGTGTAAAAATTTAATTTCATTTTGGCAGGATCCCAAAAGTTTGAAAAGGGACAAAATATTTTTAAGCAGCAGTTAACTTCCTAGCAGATGGCAAGGGACACTGTTTCCATTGGTGGAGCCCCTAAAGAACAGATCTGACAAATTTAGGGAAAAACCCAATGGAGATCTCAATGGAGATCTCTTGCAATCTTATGAATCTTTGGTTCTATATTACATAGCAAATTCTCAATATTATGTTTCTTAATGCTTTAGGATGAAATAGTTATTATGTATTTTTAAATCAATAAATAACAAGACTGGATATAGAAGGATTGTTTGGTTAAAATTACTTACCATAACTCAACATTTGTATAGTAATGAGCCTTCATCTTTCTCTGGAAGTCCTGCTTCTGATTCAGCTCACATTTATGCTTGTTCTGTATTTGTTAAACATTGATGGCATCAAATAAGCTATTCTAGATTCACAGGTGCCCATGTTCATTCGTTGATTATGGAAGAAGAAATGTTCAGCTTTGTAACTGAGTAAATGGAGAGGTGTGGAGTGGGAAAGAAGAGAATGAAGGATCATAATCAACCTCGAGTACTGAGACTCTTACTTTCTCTTCCATCAAATTTAGTACATTTGGGTAAATGATAATGTAATATGATTAGAAAAATTACCTCAAGATTTCCAGGAACAGAAATTAGGACCTTATTCACAAATAAATTATGCCTTTTGTAGCTTCAAATGTCATGTACCTGTAAGCTGAAAAGAAAAACTATTCTTTGGAGCCCTCCTTCTCTGTAGCTAATATGATTGATATTCATCATCAAGGACTTCTGGGTTGAAATAAAATACAAATCCATTAGGTAGTCAGACCTGCAGGTTGGCTAGCTGACTATATTCTAGAGAATAAAAAATAGGGAGAAAATGCTGCAGTAGTGAATATCTGTTTAAAAAAATGAAATTTGCAAAGAGGGAAGAGGAATCACTTCAAATATACTGATCCATGAGTACTTTGTGGTTTTTTTTTTGGCATGAAGTTCAGTTTAAATGAAACTGGAAGGGTTTCTTCTGGAAGTTTTATCAGAGGGGTGGTGCAGGGCCATTGCCTGGCTTTCATGCCTGCAGCAAGACTTTTCCATATCAATCTCACATGCTTCTTATCATAGCAGAGTGTGTTCTTAATACAGAATAATTGTTACTGTTACTCTTAACATCTTTGAAAAATAATTATGCACTACTGTTCTTTTGTTCTGAAGTTCTCACTGTTGTTAAAAAGAGCTTTGAAGGTCTGATGTAATTTACTGAATTACTGTGTAGTTATCATATTTTTGTAGTGAAGTATAGTAGATAGTGAAGTATAGAGCACTGTACTTAGTTACTTATTGCACACTATATTTTGAGAAGCTCATCAAAGCCAGCTGCTAGCAGCTTTGTTCCAACACCTTTATTGCTTTGCAGACTGATGTTCCTCAGGGAGTGATACGGGTGCAAGCGCCTCATCTTTCGAAAGTTTCCATGGCAATACAGCTGACAGAAGAACTGAAAGCCGGTGATATAGTAGCCAGGTTTCTCAGCCAGAAAAGGTAGAAACACTTTTTTGTTTTATTTCAAGAGAAGTGTCTTTTCATTTATTACATCAAGAAAAAATTTTTAGAATACTTCACATCCTGGTCAGTTCATTAACTTTCTGGCTAAATTTAGCCATCAAAATATTGCTTGAGGTATTAACACATCTAATGTCATTAAAGCTCATGAAGCCTTCAGCAATACATGAGTGCTGTCAGTAAAAAACTGCTATTTAATCTGATGGGTCAGTATAGTTTTGTAGTTGTCTGGGATCACGACAGAAGGGAACTCCAAGAAAATAAGTTTAGGAAACAAAGGAATAAGGAAAGGAGAAAGTAAATATTTTGCAAAATCTTGCATTTATATATAGCAATATAGTTGGCATTAGGGTGCAATAATGTGCAAATGTCATGCACATACAATGATTTAAAAGGAAACCTACATTTTAGTCATCCAAATCCATTTAGAAAGGGAGTTTGAGTTTTAATTAAAAAAATTAACTCACGTGTTCATCATATATAGCTATTTAGCTAAAGCAATAATACAGTCCACTAGATGAGAATAAGAAGCTGCTTTTTTCTAAATGCTATTTTTAGAGGTTTACATTTTTGTCAGAAAGTTATTTTCTGGCTGTGTCTTAGTATATATTATTACTACTAAGCACTGAGAATAATAGAATCTCTTTGTAATATGGGGAATTTTTAATTCCACTGTCTGTTTTTTACTTCTTTTAGTTGCAGTACAGTTAAAACAAGTAAGAGTGTGATTTTTGCCAGGCTATTTCTGACATATGGAGTGTTTGAGGGGAATACTTATTTTTGTAGCAGCAGTGGAAAAAAAAAGTCAGAGGGTAAATATCAGTCTACTTGCTGATAACAACATCATTCTTTTCTAAACCTTGCAGTTTCTTCACATTTATCTTATTTTACCTTTTCTGTAGCATATTGCTCACTTGCAGGGCTATTCATTTGCACTAGCACGCAAGTGTATTCTTGTTCATTGTCTATATCAGTAATTATACAGACAAACGGTTTGTGACAGGTACACAGCTGATCTTAATTAACATAATTTTTCCCAGACATGTCTAAGTGGACAATCTACAAGCTCTTTTGCGGTATTGTCATTTCATTGTGTTTTGTTCCTTACAGTGGAAACATCCAAATGCTCAACAAAGAAGAGGTCTTTCTTTATGAAATAGGAGGAAATATTGGTAAGAATGGCTTCTGAACAACTTCTTTTGATAGAACAGGATTTCATGGCACATTGTCCATGGGCTTCACAGTAGTTGCATTTTTATTTATGTCCCTAGTTCTCCCTGACACTAAGGTAGACATTTAACCTTATGGAGAAGGCAGCAGATATGTTGGTGTTTTTATTATATTAGTAGTATCTTATTATCTGTCCCAGAGGAAGATGGCAACTTTAACAAATGTTCCTGATATGTATGTACAGGGAAGAAGCACAGAAAGATTGGATAGAAAGGTACTTTCTTTGTTTTGAGGCATAATAAGTGAACTTACAGTCCTTCATGCTCTGCATATAAACACTGCTTGCAGGTTCCTGTGGGGGAAAAAAGTGCTCAACCAGAAACATGACCTAGTGATAAAATTTTCCAGCAGTTAGTCTTTCTTGCTCTGTCTATTCCAGACCCTCCTGATTAAAGTAAGCATTAGATCAGCAAGATTAATGCCAAGGATAATTTTGAACACAGTTCTGAATTTTTTTTTTGACAAACGCAAGAGTATTTTTTAATTAGGAATCAGTTCCTAATCACAGTATTTTTCATATGCTCGGGAAAAAAACCCAGACAAAAGCAGTATTGGATTAGACTTACATTTACTTTTTTCTTGTTAACTGTGACCTGTTAAACTTTACTTGAAGTTCCATGCAGTACTTCTGTACTCTGCAAGTTTAAATCCTGTATGTAAATTGCTACTTCTGGCATTTTTCCTTTTTGCCTAATCACTATTATAAATCAAGTTTTTGTGTATGTATCTAAATCAAAAGACTTAATTTAAAATAGCACTTCCTGTTTCCTGCAACAGATGCGTTTTAGTGTTTTTACTAAGTTAGATGGCAAAATAGAATAATAATAAGAAGATAGCTGGATGCCAGGTTAGGGTATTATGTGTTCTCTTGCATATCCAGTATGTACGTACATTTTTCTATGCTTTTGAAAGCAGGTTGTGATGCCAGATGTAAGGCTTTTTTAAAGAAGAGGAATATTTTGTTTATTGTACTGAGGTGTTTTCATTGCAGAAAAAAAGGTTTTGTGACAGAATTCCAGTGAAACTGAAAACAGCCTACTATTGCTTTAAACATGTGACGGAAATACATGGCCAGTTTCAGATTTGTTCTGCCTGGTTATGAAATAGGTTAGAAAGCTTAGATGTTTTCTGTGTCTGAATGGTTTACTTCCAGACAATTTAAACTATAATCAACCCTTTCAAATATTAGTCCCTATTAATATTCTCAGCTGAGATAAGACAAACACCCTTACTTTAACCTGATGTACTGCCTTAAGTAAACCACCTGTCCTGACCTTTGCCATTTGTCTCTCTCTGCTTGATGTGATGGACTCAGGCAGAAAGAACCCAAAAAGCAAGGAAACTCTGTGGGCTTATGATACACTCACATCCTTACACTTAGGCTCATAATTGTAACGTACAATGCTGTGATCCTATCCCCAGGCAAGTGAAGACAGTGAAGTCTCCAAACGGTTTTTGAGTACTCAGTGCACTGTAGGGTTTCATGGTGCTGAACAGGACTTAGGCCACTGCTTTGTGACGGGGACTGGCTGGATAGGGACATGGCAAAGCACTGTTCCAGTGCTATCACTGCCTGAACATGCTGCACTTTGTAGACGAGAGGGCCCAGTTCAGTAGTGTGGGCAGTACAGGTCCCATAGGTCAGGATTAAAATCCTAGAGGAACCAGTGAGACTGAACGTGGTTCCACAGGAAGTCTTGCCTTCTTACCTGCCCTGCCCAGGGAGTCCAAAGAGTTGGCAGACAAACTCAGTATTGCATCTCTGCTTGCATCCTGTCAGGAATACACATACTGGAAACATCTGTCTGGCACATGAGGCATGTACCCCAACCATCTGCATAGTTGAGTAGAAGAGGGGCTGTGATGTAGAACTGTAAATGCATGAGATAATGCTTTGCCTGTAGGCAAATGGGAAGAACATGCAGATCTTGATGGATCACCATATGCTATTTTTATCATACATAAATTAATTGCTTGTAATACACCAAGAACAGTGTTCTATTTTTGCCTTCTCGGACAGCAACTTTTACAAGTGCTATGCAGAACAGCTGACTAAGTGGAGCAGGATAGGGAGTAACATCTTCATAGCAAGGACAAACCTTGCACAAACTTAGCACTTTAAAAGAGGAAAATAATCTGAAATTTTAATGGGCTTCTATGCAAATTTGGATATAGCCATGAGAGGACCAGGGCATTGCTCCTGTTTTTCCTAAACCTCCACATCTATATAATAGTCCCATCTAAACCTCCCATCTATATAATAAGTCTGTGAAGAATCTGACCTAGAATGTGCCACAGAGGTGGCACAGCCCCTACTCTCCTTTCTTCTACCTCTTGTCCCCCTTCTTCCTCAAGGCATATGAGAAGAGTAAGAGCACTTCTAGCTTTTAAGTATATTGTCCTTTTTTTAATACCACAGAGAGACCCTGAAAACCTAAATGGAATAAAATAGCGACAAGAACTTTGGAAGTTGATTAGTTTCTTTTTTGGTACTGATCTAACCACATATCTCCTCTGTTTCTAGGAGAACGCTGCCTTGATGGTGATACCTACATGAAGGACCTATACCAGCTCAACCCAAATGCTGAGTGGGTTATAAAAGCTAAGCAGACCTAAGCTCACAACTGATCGCAAAAAAACCAACCTGTGGACTTACGTTGTAAGGCTGAATGTTTCAAAGAGATAGTGTGTCCTTTAAACATTCAACCATTATTTATATTAATAGAACCATATGCAGTTAAAAAAAAAAAAAAGAAAGAAGAGTGATGGAAACACACCAGTGATAACCACTATATTTTCAGTTTTCCTTACAGCAAAATTTTGGAGATAGTACAGTTTTCCCACTCATATTTGAAATGAACATAAGTACCTTAAATATTTTAATGGCACTAATTCTACCTCCCATCTGGTAGTTGTTGTTTCAGAAGAATTTATTTTTCAAACAGATGTTTGATCTCTTTATATTAGAGATTTACAATCTGTTTGTTTTGAATTTTATGTTCATATAGGTCTTTTCAGTGCTAGTAGAGTAGAGGACCAAACCCTGATCAGCACTTCTGAATGGTACAGTATTAAAAATACCTAAACCCAGTCATACAAATTTCCCAAATAAGTGTGAATTTCACAGGGAAAAACTACAATGCAATATATTTTGTCTTTGAAAGTTCAAATTTTAAAGTTTGATGAAAACTATTTAAAGACAACTGTGAAAATGCTTTCTGTGCAGCTTTTTTTGCTCTTTTTAATAATTATATTGTTATTCCAGTTGATTGTACTCTTGAGATTATTAAAAAAAAAAGGAAAAAAGAAAGAAAGAAAGGATCATGTGTTAAGGTGAGTAATTTTTAAAGCTCACCACCCTTGGCATTGTCCTTTCTGGCATATTGCATATACTAGAAACCTTTAGGTTTTTCAGCAGTGATATGCAGCCATGTTACATACATACACTGGTTTCAGGTTTTTTGGACATATGATAGACTGAATTTTGTGAACTGCCAAAACTTCTCAATTGCTAGCACAATAAAAAAATTCAGGAAGAATAAAATAACTGTGGAAGGAAACTGTAGTCTAAATTTTCATAGGTAGCAAACCACCATACCTTTCTCTCAAAACCAGTGTAAGGGTCTACTGTGGAGTTCACATAGGCTTTTTGGAAATTACCCACCATCAGCTTTATGTCTGGTCTGTCCTGGATGGGGCTAGAAATCAAGTTCTGATTTCCTTGATGCTGATAGATGCTGTCTAAACCACTTCCAAAATTAATAGTCCAATGGGGAGAACTATTGCAAATCTGTTTCTCTACAGGGAAGGACAGAAAGCTCCCCATGGAATTCACTGATAATGAACTATACACTGATGTGGCTTGTTACAGCACAAAGAGCTGTGGCCTAGAGCTCCAGAGCCCCACTCTCACAGCAATACTTCGGGCTCACTAGCTTGTGTACTGCTTTACAATTTATTTGCAAACTAGCTCAGCTATACTCAAGTGCTTACACCTGCGTGCTGACTACCTGAAATAACTACTGTGAACTTTACATCCTTGGAATTAAGTACTTTCTCCGAATGCACACACAGAATTACATTGACCTCATAGGGAATATTCTACATACAATCAAGGACTGAATTACATTTTTTATGTGATCAAAGGTGATTAATGGAATAGAGGACCTTTCTGCTGAGCTTTGGATATGGGCCCTGACTGTGTTGACGAAGTAACCACTGGAATTCTCCCTTTTATATTCAAGCAGTGAAACAGAACTCTGAAAGGTCATAGAAAAATTAGACATCTGCTCATTAGTTATCCACAGCATATGAACAATTTTGGGGGCATGAGTATTTTCTGGTTTTTAAAGTCAAAGTCTGTCTTCATATGAAAAGGAAGCACTGACTGATTCTGAAAAGCAGGATGAGTAGAGTAGTAAATTGTTCTAATGTGACTGTACTGCCCTCAATGCTCCATCTGGGTACCCCTACATGGTATAGTGCTGTGCTGGGCAAATCCACTAAGACAAATCACTTTTGTCAGTAGAACAAACCACACTCCGTGCTCTTCAAATGTATGGAGTAGAGAAGAAAATACAATGCTTAGGTAAACATTTATGAATCTAGTGTAATAAATATAAGTTTTTTTGTCATGTATTACAAAATTACATGTGTTTTCTTAATACCTTATAGTTCTGTAATGATTACTTGTTACTGGAACTCTAGATGTTATTTTACTCAGGAGCAAAGTGCAGTTGATAGGAACAGCAGTACAGTTTCAGTATAAAACTGTAACTGCCCTGTGGCTATGATCTTTTAAATAACTTTGTTTCTGGTTTAGTGCCATTATTTTTTTTAATTTGAAAAGCTCTTTTATAATTAAATGTTTTTTCTGACCTGTTTTCTCATTTGAATTCTTATATTTGTATGTAAAACATACCCAGTTGACACCAAGAAATGGTTATTTTTTAATTTCACACTTTATAAAGCTTGTAGCTATGTGTATGAGAAGTAGCATTGATAAGTTAGAAGGAGTTCTGCCAAATGAATGCCTGCTGGAAAAGCAAGTAACTGGCTAGAAGTTCAGAACTTTGGTGCAATCACAGCACACCTTAGCTAAATCTGTAATATAACAATTACTGCGCATATGCAGAGGAAAAGCAGTCTTCTCAGCATTTATTGAAAATACTGGCTCTTAATTCCTCATAATTAAAGAATTAAATTAGGGCATAACAGGGAAGTCCAAAACACATTCAGGTAGGCTGATAAGTATCTTTTATAATTAAAAAGACAATGCTGCGTAAGTTGCTTATTGGTGTAATTTGGCAACCCATCATCATTTGACTGCTGACTTGGGAAACATACACAGGGCTTTTTTGACCCAGCTGACAGATTAATGATTTTCACACTAAGTGTGCAACCCCATGCCCACAGAGCAGTCGGGATGGGGGAAAGGGAAGGAGTAGAGAAGCAGGCAATGGCCCCTCTTACCACTGCCTGGATGTGGTGGAACATGTAGGGATGGTTTCGGGCTCAAAAAATCATGTTTTGATGTATACTGGAGGATGGGGGAGGGAGGGAGGGGAAAGGTCCACAATGCTTGTATGGGGTATAGACACCTTTCTTGCAGTGCCTGTCTTCAAAGACTCATTTTGCACTCATTTTCACTGATTTTCCATAGTCTTCTGTACTTCCTCACCTTGTGTGAAGCACACACACATCCCTGGATATCCATGGGTGCCAGGAAAGAAGGTGTAATCCAAACAGCCTGCATGAGCAGCAGCAAGGCAGGGAGCAGCATGGCATGTTTACCTCATGTTGCCACTCGACGAGCAGTGTCTGTGAACACACCAGTGAGGTTTCAAAAAGGCAGTAGGGAGCAGGGGGGTGAACGGGTCTGGATGTGTTGGAAACAGTGGTGAGCTTCCATCACGCTTTCACTAAGCAATGGCATGACAGATGAATCCAAGAGTAATGAGATACACTTTTATACAGTGAGCACCAATGAAGAAGAAAACATTTGAGAAAAGCTTGCTTGAAGCTTTTTCCAGCCTGTTATTTGTCAGACATTCTTAAAAGCAATGGAACTGTCTAGTAAAATCCACTCTTTTCCTAAGTATTGAGATAAATTGCAGCAGGTAACTTGGCAAAAGATTGCTAAATGAATGATTTCCTCTGTATCACACTTAAATATATCTTACTGCTTACTTCTTCTTTTAAAAGGTTGCACCCATTCAAAACCTAATGGCTAATATTACAGCAATATTTATAATAGTATTTTAGTGTAAAAAAGTGCTTTAAAGATCTTCAGACCACTGTTTGTGTTTTCACACAGACAACATCTGAGGCAGGTAAGTACTTATCATCCCCATTTAACAAATGGGAAAAGTGTTCATAAATGGCTGGCCTGCAGCTAGAAGGGGTGAAATCAACCTGATTTGTAGAAACCAAATATGATCCTTCAAAACTTGTTTTAAAAATCTGCTATATTGCCAGTAACAGCAGTATGGTAATGATGAATCTGACTCCAGGGGACTATTTTAATAAATATAATACTGTCATTTTTAGCCTGGTTTCCAAAGGAAATTTATCTGGGATAATCTTGCCACCTTGTTTGTGTCTTCCTCTAATTAGTTTTGAGTCTGTTGGCAGACTTCAGTAATTTTTGGCAAATGGAAAGGAAGGGAGGGAATGTCTCAAAAAATAAGCTCCTATGGGCTTCATAAAACTAGATAGTATGACTCCTTGGTTCAAAGGGAAGATGACAGCATAAGTGCCAATTTTATTTAGGTCCTAGAACAGAAGTGGGAGAGACCATACACATGCTCTGACCATGGAGGAAGACTGTGCTTAGAGCTCAGCCAAGCAAGAATTGGCACTGGGCAGTTGGAGGCCTGAGGAAGCAGTTTGCTTGTGTTGCCTTCTGCTTTGCAGACATGATGTGGGTGATCTTTGCTGAACCTGCAGTTGTTCTCCTGGGTTGGGTTTTGTGGTGCAGCTTCTCTGCAACTTTGGGTTAGTACAATTCATCCCCATCTCCTCCTTATGAACTGAGCAACTAACTGAGCACCTTCCCATTCTGAGCTGTACCCACAGCTGACAGCATTGACACAGATGAGGAGGTAGGCAAAGTACATCTTCTCTTTCCCTTGGAAGGGCTGTTGGGAATGACCTTCATCCTGAAGAAAATCAGATCTAAAACTGGACAGTACCAAAGAATAGCCTTCACATGCAGGTTTTCAACCGTTTTGGGAATACGACTTTTGGGAATACATCCTCTATTCCGAATTGTATGGAGATGGTGGTGGTTGAAAAGCCTTATAGCTATTACTACTCCATGGTAGTCCCTTTAGGGAGGTCTGAAAGGATCCTTCATTTTCCCTGTGGCACTGTAAAACCAATAACTAATGCTTATTCACATTGAGAGCTGCAGTCTCTCTTTTTACCTGCCAAATGAGCTTTGCCCTTCCCATTCTGGCCCCGTGGTTTAGTTACTCTTGAAAACGAATTGGCTCCGTTCCCATGAGCGATCTGCTCACATGCTGTGTCAGTAGATCAGGTCCTGCAGGTCGCTCCGTTCTGTGCTTCTTTCCCACGGGATTCCCTGTACCTTCGGAGCGGTGAAACTGCCACCTGGTTATTACCTGGACGTGTGTTCGCTGTCCTGTGTCATTCGCCGCCCGTCGAGGGGGAGCTGAGGGTCAGTCCTACAGCACGGGCCTCCCTATTCCGTGTCCGAGGGCCGCCCTCGAGGGCAGAAATCCCTGGCAGCTGCCGCGGGCGGCTGTACCTCGGTGTCCTGGCCCGACCCCGGCGGCCGCTGCCGCGACGTATCCCAGTTTTCCTCCCGCGGCAGCGGCGGGGCGGGGCGGGGGCGGCGGCAGGTGGCGGTGGCGGTCCGTGCTCCGCGCCACGGGCTGTAGGCGAGCTCGCCTCTCTTCAAAGCTCGGGCTTGCTCAACGTGGGGGCCGCTAAACGGTGTATATACTGTCTGATCATCGCTTGGCATTCTTTTTTTCCACACTATACACAGTGGTGAATCAGTACATTTTGGTACTTTGATAGCTCCCAGGGGAGACCTCATCGGTCTCTACAACCAACTGAATGAAAGCTGTAGACAGGTGGGGGTTGGTCTCTTCTCCCGGATAACCAGTGACAGGACAAGGGGAAAGGTCCAGGGAAGGTTTAGTTTGGATATCAGGAAAAATTCCTTCACTGAAAGGGTGGTTAGGCATTGGAACAGGCTGCCTAGGCTGGAAGTACTCAAAAAACACATAGATGTAGCACTCAGGAACAGGGTTTAGTGGTGAACCCCGTGTACAGCACTCTAACTAAGATGCTCTAACAAGCACTCTATACCGAATCTGTACTCGTGGTCACCCTGTCTGTTTTCATGCCATCCATCTTCTCAGCTGCACCAAGAGCACTTCAGCTTCTTGAAGTCAGGCATTTAATTTAATGTAGTTTTCTCATGCTTATGGCTGGTCATGCAGTATGTACCTCACGTGTCTGAGATGGTGCATCAGGCAAGGACATCTGTGAGGACAAAAGACTTTGCATAGCAGAAAACCAAAAGCTTGCATGGATTACTGGAGTATCTTTTGTTGGTTATCAACATGCAGATGTACAACACACTCTAAATGATCCAGAATAAACAAAGAAACGCGTAATTGCTTGGAAGTATCCAAGGTTCCAAACCCTGACCTGTGTTGGATTAGCAACTGGAATCTGGTTTCTTGCTTGTTCTCACTTTTCCCCATTACCTGAGAAGAATGGTTTATTTTAAATCTTGCCTTTTGATTTTTGGATTAATTGAAATTTAGTGTGTCTAACCTCTTTTGGTTGTCCTGATTGTATTCCAGTATGTTCCCACCTTGTGCTCTGTAAGTTGTAAGGCAAATGAGCTTCTGAGCCCTTATTCTGGATCTTCCTCCTCTGCTGCAGTCTGCCAGAAGCTGTCATTATTCATAGCTCTCATTCAGCCTGTGCAAAAGGAGTTTCTTCTAACAGGAACCAGAGCCTGAGCAGATGAAGTAGCACTGAGACTCTCATTGTGGGGCTTTGCATGTCTGTGAAAGACAGAGCTGAGAGGTGCCCATTTCAGTATTCCAGCCTGCCTGCTGTGTATTGGCCTCATTCAGTGCAGCAGTTTGATTTCATGACTGCAGAATCTTAGGATGCAGCCAGACGACATCCATTTGGAATGCTGTTTTTGTTTAAAAACCTTGATCTTGAAATAAGCATTTTTTGTGGCCTATGATAAGACCGAAGCCTTATTGTGCAATCTTGGAGTACTGGCAAAAATATTTACTATTTTAATATGCCATTTTGAACAAAAAAAAAAGATTTTTCTTGTCATTGTGTTTCATAATGAGAGAGCAGACAATTCTGACATAGTTCAATTATGTTTTTGAAAAGAGCAGATCAGAAAATGTACTATGCAAAAACTTTTTTAATTGTTCATTTTTTTTCCTACCAAGATAGTGTATTTTTACTTTTTGTGGATCCCTGCTGAGAGGTTATCCTGATTTTTCTTAGATTTTTGCCTTGGCTAGATGGTAGAGGAAAATGAGAGAATTACTCTGTTGGTAATTTGGGGTTAAGAAACATCTTATTGTTAAAAGTATCATTAATGGTAGGCCAGTATGTGAACATGGAGTATTTAGAAGAGGACTTTTATTTATTCCAGTTCTGTCAGAGTTGAAAAAATGTGACAGACAAGTCTATAGACCAAATGTTGTTGTCATACATGTAGAACTGTTTCACCACAGGTCTTCTAGGAAGAATCAGAAGAAAATACCAACATTCCCAGCCACTGGAATGAGGAGGTGTGCTCCTGTAGGTAGTGTTACCAGGACTCAAAGGCAGGCATGAGAACTGAGAGAGGTTGACGGGGTTTTTTTCTTTTTCTTTTTAATTTGGCTAATTTTTCTCTTTGAATGCTGCTGTTGTTGGGAATATTGAAAATTATTGTGAAAGCTCAGCATAATTAAATTTTTTTCTGTATAACCACAATGTGGGTGGTTTTGGAATATGAATAGAATACACAGGATTACAATACTCTGCTCTGATTTTTTTTTTCCAAAGAATTTCTAAGTTGCTTATATCAAATCCCCTTGGATCCTTATAAAGAGGAATTGAGCTAGTACAGAAATACTTGGTAAGCCAGTAATACACCATTGGTAAACCTAGGAACAAACTTTTTTTTTTCTGACACAGTAACTTTTAAAAACACTTACTTGCTTCTAGGAAAAAATAATTAGTGCATAAATTGTAAAACCAAAGTGCATAATTAGATATGCTGATGAGGACAGGTCTGTCTGGTGAGATGTCCTTAAGGTTACAAAATAACTTCCTGAAAAGTCCTTAGGACTGCTGAGTGTGAACAATCTTTTAGAAAGCCTTTTAGCAATATTCAAGCAGATGGTTAAAAAGGTCTACCTTGTATGGTATTTCTGTCTGTGTCATGTGCTTCATCTATATTATGTACAGAGGAAAAGGCCAAAATAATATTTATCTACATATAGCTGTTCCAAACAAATATGTTTTAAAAAAGAGCTGGGGACTGCCTATTTTTGGAGTGAAATGACCTTATCCATGCCATTAGCAGAATTGACAGGGTAATTAGCACTGGCTGCTTCAGCATGATGTCATTGGACTTGGAAAGCTTTGATGAAGTTTCTATGTACCATCTCAGCTTATGTTTATTCTTGTCTTTGACTTGCCATCTCAGTCTCTCACTACAAACCTTTGAATGAAAGTTGGAGTTTTTCAAAAAAGGGTGTAGTCATTTGGCTATATTGAAGGTCTCTTTAGTTTTATTACCTGCCTATCTCTGATGGTGGTTAATAGTGGATACTTAAGGAAGGATGGAAGCACAGAACAAGGAAATAGTCATAATTCCCCAGTACCCTTTCCCAGTAAGCTTGTCATTTGCATATGATGTCCTTGTGTTCAGTAGCCATTAGGGAATCACAGAATATCCTGAGTTGAAAGAGACCCACGAGGATTGTCAAAGTCCAGCTCCTGGCCCCACACAAGACAGCCCAGGAATCACACCACATGCCTAAGGTTTAACCAAGGTAATGAGGCTTAATGAAGTTTACTTCCACTATTTTTCATAATTGCTTTTGAACCCTCAGTAAAGGCATAGCATTTACTACATCCTGTGGGAGTAAGTTTCACAGTGTAACTGTGTATTGTCCTTTTGGAAGAGAAATTGCTCAGTTAGCAATCCTACTTGTTTACCTTCCCATGGTACTTGCAGTATACTTTTAGTTATCCCCTCCTCTGGTCAAAGAGGAAGTGTGTGGGAGTCATTGCAGAAATTTGGTCATCTTTGTTGCCCTTCTTGAATGTTTTCTTATTCTGCTCTGTCTTCTTGACATTAGGGGAAATCAGAAACATACCTTGCTCTCGCATCTAACCAGGTAGTGAATGTGCAATGATCTGTATGGTGAGACAGTAATTTTGTTTGTCTCTGTAGCTTTGCCATGGTTTAAGTGCAGCCAGCAGCAAAGTCTCACACAGCCGCTTGCTCCCCCACCTGCAGGATCCAGGAGACAATCAGAAGGATAAAAGCTGGAAAACTCATGGGTTGAGATAAAGACAGTTAAACAAGAAAAACAATAGCCATGCAACCAAGCATTAATTAATTTACTGTTTCCTACAGGCAGGCAGGTGTTCAGCCATCTCCAGGAGGACAGAGCTCAACCATGCTTGGTGGTTACCTGGGAAGACAAACTGTCACTCTAAATGCATTCCTCTTCTTTCCCCACTTTATATGCTAAGCACAGTGTTATATAATCTGGAATATCCCTTTAGTCATTTTGGGTCACCTGCCCTGGCTGTGGCTCCTCCCAGTTTCCCATGTGCTCCCAATTTCCTTGCCAGCTGTTCTAGTTCAGCAGGTGGGAACCAGTTTAGCCCCGTCTGGTTGTGACCAAAGCTATGTATTCGTATCTTAATTTCCCATGAACTGTTAACAATGGACCATTTACAGTAGCTGCCCAGGGTACACTCAACCCCTCAGGCTGTAAGCTGGGTGTTAAAGAAGCCTGTGAGATAAAAGCTGTGATAACTCCCCTCCAGGGAGTTGTTAGCACCTCCACACCCAGCCTGAGGGGGTGTGTCTGCTAATGGGCCAGCAACAATTCCAAAATTTCCCATGACTCACAGAGTCAGATCACCCATTGTGTAACTCCCACCCCGGGGGAAGGTACTGGACGTTCCCACCTGGACCTGAGTGTATATAATCTTGGGGTTTGAAGACCTCAGGGACCACTTGTCGGATCCATAGGAGGATCAGAACCTCAACAGGACTGCAACTGTCATCTGCACCAACAGGTTTTTCACTTCTTTTTGCTTTGGACTCAGTGGGAGCCATGTGGGGCTCAGCACGGGGGCCAACAAACTTACCACTGTGTTTGTGCCCCAGGGTACTGGGTTATACTTCTGGGTTTTGTGGGTTAAAACCAGTTTCTCTTTGTATCATTGCATTTATTGTAGTATTTTTATTAAATTGTGACTCTGACTTATAATCTCTTTTGTGTTGGGTTTGTTTTTTCCTGCCGGTTTGTCTTTAAACCAGCACACCAGCATGGCAGTACAAGAAGCAGAAAAGGCCTTGGCTCTGTGTAAGCACTGCTCAGCAATAACAAAAGCATGTTTGTATTATCAACCCTGTGTTCAGTACAAATTCAAAACATAGCCCCATAGTAGCCACTATGAAGACAACTAATTCTATCCCAGCCAAAACCAGCACAACCTTGATGACTTAGATACTTGTTGGGTTTTTTGGCTATTTTTATTCACTGAGTTAACATTTTCATAGTTATTAATACAATGATCTTTCTAGTGGTAGACAGTTCAGATTCAATTGCTGTGAATACAGTATAGGACTTACTCTCGTTTTCTCAGTTGCTGTTTATTTAATACTGAATTTCATCTTCCCTTTTTTCCCCAGTCAGTCAAGAGGTCACCAGTATCATGAGGTTTGTCTGGAGCTCTCTGCAGTTTGTTTCTTTAAAGCCCTCAATAATTCAGTATCAGTAACCTACCTTATCAGTTCGTTGAGATCACTTGAGATCAGGTGTATGTTGAATAGCATGAGCTCAAGTGTGCTACATTGATGACCTGTCTGCAGTGAGACACTGCATTCCTAGCTTTTCTTTCTCATCATTTAAACTCGTTTACCCATGTGTGTACCTTTTCTCCCCCTTTTTTCCCCTTGCAGCTTAATCAAGAAATATGATGTTTATTTTTATTTTTTGGGTCTTCCTTATACACATGCTTGTAAACTTCCTCAAAAAATCCAATATGTTCAAGAGTCATGACTTTACAAAAAATGGTGTTATCTTCAGTAAGGGGTTATTACAGTTAACAATTTGGTGGTATCATACTTGAGCTCTGTTTCATTTGTAGGTAAAGACCATCCGGTGCTGGTAACTAGCCAGTTTAATTTTCTCAGTGTTAACTTTGTGTTACAAAATTTTACAGAAATTCAGTTTGAGATAATTCCTCTGGAGTCACCCCTGTAAATCCTGAATAAATAACATAGTATCACAGAATGGCTTGGGTGGGAAGGGACCTTAAGTATCATCTCCTTCCAACCCTCCTGCCATGGGCAGGGATACCACTCATTAGGTTGCTCAGAGCACCATCCAACCTGGTCTTGAACACTTCCAGGGACAGGGCATCTACAGCTTTTCAGGTTAATCTGTTCCAGTGCTTCACCACTCCATGCATAAAGAATTTCTTTCTAACATCTATTCTAAACCTGCTTTCTTCCCATTTAAAACTGTTAGCCCTTGTCCTGTCGCTATCTGTGCATGTATAAAGTTCCTCTTCATTTTTATAAGCTTCCTTAAGGTACTGGAAGACTGATATAAGGTTTTCCCAGAGCCTTTTCTTTTTCAGGTGGAACAACCCCAGCTCTCTCAGCCTGTTTTCATAAGGGAGGTACTCCAGCCCTTTGATTGTCTTGGGGGCCCTCCTCTGGACCTCGCTCCAACAGGTCTGTGTCCTTCTTAGGCTGAGACCCCAGAGCTGGACCTGTCAGACCTTCTACTCCTGCAAAAATAATAACTGTTTTTATGCCTGTTCAGCAAGTTGTTCCTCAAAAGACCTTAAACTGCTTGCTATAATCTTACATAAAATATGACAGTGGGGAACCTGTGGGGAGGAGTTGTTTTTAAATTTATTTCCCAGATGGACATGTCTTTAAATTGTCAAATAATTAATTCTTTTTTTTTTTGTTAGAATGATTAACAAAATGTTAAATATTAATTAAATGAGCCTTCACTACAGTGTTCTTGCCACCTGCAAACATTTTAACTGTTGATTATACCTTTGGGGTTTATTTTTTTTAAATAGCTGCTGCTTTTTTCCCCCCCTTTTTTTAGTCTTACTTACTTAAGGAAAATGCAATTATATGTGATGGGAGAAGATATTGCTGCTGCTCCTGTAGTTTAATGTATCTGGGGTGTGGCAGAATGAATCTTTCCATCATTTGGAACCAGATCCTGCACATTCCTCAGAACAGACTTGCTTTGCCCCTTGCCTTGTGTGTTTTCTGAGTAACTGTTCTGCAAGGCAATTATTTATGTGTTTTCATATCATTATATAGCTTCATATCTTATACAGCACATATATGTGGGGACAGTTGGAATCCTTCATTGTTCAGCTTGCAGCCTCTCTGACCTCTGAGCCTCTTTCAGTATATGAGCCTCGCTGTTGTACTCATGGTTGATCCCAAGTACCACATTCTTTCTCTCTACCTAGAACTTGAGTCCAATGAAAACCTATGTTTCTCATAGGGAATCTGTTATTCCTTTGTGCATGCATGTCTCACTCCCTTGTGTATGGAGTTTTTATCTATTTTTGTTCTGCAGCCAGTCCAGATGTTCAATATACCCATCATAATAATATTCCTAATCAAATCCATATGTTTGTGCATACATGAGTATAGTTAAAACTTGATGGACTGCACTTCTTTATCCCTGAGTTCCTCTCTCTTTTTTTTTTTGTCTGTGTGCACATGTCACTTGGCCACAGGACAGTCAATTATATGTGTGACAGTCATGCTGATGTCTGGGAAACCTTCTACCTCTGGATGGACTTTCCTCATAATTTCCTTTTATATGATGTCCAGTAGATCTATTCAGTTTCTTCCTTTCTTTCACCGTATTGTGTCTGTGGCTTATTTATTATGGGAGAGGCTGCAATTGTGGTGACTTCATGTGTTGTTGTTCAGCTGAAGAAAACTCCAAGACAAGCTGCTGCTTACCTAACCTTTTTGGTCTTGGGCAAGTTGAACCAGGAAAATTGCTGGTGCTGATGATATTGGATTGCTCAGCAGAGTACTGGGGCCCTTGAGGAATCACTGTTTCTTTTCCAAGCTGTGCCTCAGCTGCTTTTATCTCTTCTGCACTGTATAGGGTATGTGTTTTGTGGCTGCTGCCATGATCGGCATTTTGGATATTTTTTGTAGGATCAGCAGTGTTGGCCTGTTCCTTTGCACTATTACAGTACGTAGAACACAGTGACAGGAGCTAAAGAATGTCCAGATCCCTGTGGAGTTTGCCTTTGAATGCAAATGCCTCTATTACTACTAAAAATATATATGTGTAAATTTTGCTTCAGCCATGTCAGTGCAACTCTATGACCTTTCTATTCTCTTCTAACAACTTACCTGTACTGTGCTGCTCAAAAGGATCTGTTTGCCACACGTGGGCAGCTCGGCTTTTCTTGCCTTTTAACTATTTTTCTTTTAAGCTTTGCTGCCAGTTTCTGTTGGGGGTCCTTGCTGAAGTAGCTCCCACTTCACAAAAGTGCATCAATTCTCTCATGGTATTCAGGTAAAGAGAAAGTGTTTGGGACTCCAAGTCTGTAACAACCTGACAGTTGAACGTCATGGTGTGCTTTGGTAAACCAAGGCAGGAGGGTCTATGTTTTGTCAACAGCATTTTATAATTGTTAGCAGCATTTCAGAAACTGAGTCTCCCTGGACTGTTGGCTTTCTTGTCAAGATTTTACTTTGACACTGGTCCACTGCTTCTTCACAATTGAATTATTAATTAATACAAAAAAAGAGTTAATCTTGATGGAATGCAACATTTTCTCTATTTGGACTGTTTGAAACCTCATGTAGTGTTTATTTGTGTCTCTCCTATTTAGAAACATCTTATTTTTTTTTCCTATCTGTTTCTATTTTCGCTTTGTCCTTCTTCTCCCCCTTTGTTGTCTGCCAGTCCATCCATGCTATTCCAGGATCCCAGTGACCTTGAAGGCAGCCACACCACGTGAAAAGAAGAGGGAAGGCTGTTCTAACTCCACAGTTAAGCTGCTGCAAACATTTGATGTATTCTGAGACTGCAAAACACCAGCAGTCGCGTGCCTTTGCACTTTGTCTCTTTACTCTCCTAAATGATCATCCAAAGACCTGCTTAGAAATGTTAAACAACTGCTGTAATTACCCAGTCTATCTTAAGTCTTTCTTCATCTGTGTCACACTTCTTGCTAATGCCATTCTTTTCTGAATGAAACAACACAGGTAGAAATGATCATTTTTTGAGCTATTAATTTGTTTTTCCTCTGACCTTCTGCGCCGCTTTTAAGTATTTATGGTGTCAGGAATGCCTTGGTTCGCCTCATTTCTGTGCAGCTTTTATCTGCTTTTGGCTTTGTTTAGTTTAATTGGTCCCCTATCAATGCACCTCCTGTCTATCCTCTGGTGAGGGTGTGTGAGAACAAGGAAATAGTAGTTTTTAGTGTTGGGTACTCTTAGAAGTTATGGTAATGGCCAGGTTTTCAGTAGTGAGCACTAAGTTTGCCCTTTGGTTTAGTGTAGAATTCTGGTTTAGCTAAGAGATGTGCAGCAATTTCAGAAGACTGAGGGCAATTAAATCTATTTCTAAAGTAGAGATCTCTGCAAATTTACCCTAATATAGCAATTCCTTGTGTCTCCTCTCCCGGGAATAGATTGTCGTTACCCCCCTTCAGACTGTCATCAGAGTATAGCTAGCTGCCTGTGGGGAAACAAACCAAAAACAAACCAGAAGAAGTTGACTACTCTCATATTAAAGGAACAGAAAGCCTGTTCAGCCTGGTTTCCTCTGGAGTCTCATGAAGTTTGTTAAGGAAAGGGAACAGAAGGGTCAGTTCTAACTGTTATGGGCCAGATTTTCCTAAGTATATTATGAGATGTCTTCATTATACTGGATATGTCATGTGGGAAACTTGGTTCTGAGTGTGTGGTATGTTTCTGTTTTCCCCAAAAGCATGATTCCACATGCTCACTTAGTGGTGATATCTAACAGTGAGAGACTGGCTGGCAAGTAAGCAATTAATTGCTGTTTGTAGCAATGAACTTCGAGTAAATAGCAGCTTTTGTTGTTTTTTTCCTCTCTCCTTGCATTTATTTGACATAATTTGCTATGAAATTTTCACAAAAAATTTTAAATTTTAGATTCATTTGCTCTTATAGTTGACATATGGAAAATACTTCCATTTTGTATTGCATTGGAGTGTCTTTGAGAGCTGGAGTTAATAACTGGTCAAGCAATTTCCAAACATAGATACTTATCACATTTTTAAATGGTTACTTTTGCAAAATTTCTATGCCCTTATCAGTAAAGCTACCCTTTCATGTTTGAATTTCACATTCTAGCAAAATATATTAAAAGCAAATAAAACCCCACCCACTTGTATCGATCAAATTTCAACAGTACCCTGCAGTTGAGAAGTGTGCACTTTGAATAGCCTGCATGGCAAGAGTGAGTTTCTTGTTTTCTTTGCTCAGCATAGTAGAAAATGAGATTATGTCTCAGTTCTGTAGGTCTGAAAAAGATGTATGCTGTGAAATGTAATCCAAAATCCAAAAGCATCCCCGTTCTGTGTTTTATTATATGGGCAGAAGGGTACATTCAGTAAAACTGAACACTGTGAAACTGGTATCAATCAAAATCAGAATCTGAATATTGATTTAAATAACAAGGCACTGATGTTGTAGTAAGTGAAGGCAAATTTAAACAGGCTTTTTACAGGTTTTGGACTAAACATTAGTTGGTTCAGCTGGAAGTGACAGGAGCCTGACACTGGATCTTACTTTCTTTGAGCTGAAGAAGAAAGAAATGTAGAAGCTGGAGGTTGGTTTGTTCTGTTGAGAGGTCCTCCTTGCTCCCTCTGAGCCTCCCAGACATACAGGGTGCACCAGGCTGGCAGAAACAACTAAGAAGGAAGTACATTTGGATAAAAGCTTTGTGGTAATGAAAACAGCTGGGAAAGTGGTTATAGGTTTTCACCTGGTTTATAAACTCTCCTGTGTTATATGTATGCCCCAATGGGAATAATCATTTTCCTGGGAGACAAAGACCTTTTACACATAATTTTAATAGCTTAGGAAAAAGTGGAAGTGCAGCCAGTCTTCCTGAGAGTCTGCTATGTGTGCTGTGTTGAAGCTTCAGAAGAGAGCTCCTTCTGCTGTTGGTATGGGCCTGTAAGAATTGATAGATGCAGGTTGATCTAGATGGCCATGAGCCACAGCTACAGTGTGAAGGGAAGATTTATTCCATTATTTGCTGGCACAACAGGGACATTACATTGCTAGGTAGCTGTGAGAAGAAAAACACATGGGTTCTGTTCCCAGGCTTTGCATCACAACAGGGCTGGCAGATGCACGTTACCTCAAGGCTGTGTTCTCCCCTGTGCTTTTATGGTCTCCCCCTTTCCCAGCAGGGGGCTGAAGCATGTCTTCAAGAAAGTATTATCTGTACACAGGAATCCTACTTCTCAAAACAGGCAGAGAATAAACATCAGTAGGTGTAATAAATGGGATTTTCCCACACAGATCTTTTCTAGGCCTAGTATTCCCAGCTGCCAAAGTCTCTTGAAGGCAATCTACTGCCTCCTAGCCAAGTCTTCCACTTTTCACCCTTACCTCCCAACAGGGCCATTCTGCAGTTGTCAGAGGCATAACTGAGTCAGGTCATCCATGGGGACCCATGAGTTCCTTGTCAGCCTTTTGCACAGTCCTTAAACCTAACATGGTTTAGCCACATGTCAGTGGCTGGCTGGTGTGTCTCTCTGCAGATGGAGCCTGACTGAAAGTGGCAATTCCTGTGTCCAAACAAGCTGTTGATGCCTCATAGTCCAAGAGGCTGATAGAAATTATATTGGCAGTGGTGTCAGGGGAAAGACTAGACCCTTTAGAGTAATGTGACCTATGTACAGTCACGATCCTTGTAGGCCTCTTGAGCTGTTTGCCTTGGAGGATTTGCAGAGGGCCAGTGGACAATTGGAGAACTACCAGACCCTCAAGGTTATGGTAGAAAGGGAGCCAGCATCTATTACTCAGCACATTGTAGGACTTGCAGCCTAGGAGAAAACATTCTGCTCTCAAACCCCTTCTCCACCAATGGTAGAGCAGTGTTACTATCAGAAAGTCTCAGAAGGAAAAACTGTTCAACCTTTCTAAAAAAAAAATTTATTGGAGCAACATGATAAGTCTGTTCTTACTTCTGCCGACAACAGCAGCAATATACATGAAAGAAGGGAGTTTTATGAAATGTACACTGTATAGAGCTTCGTTGCATATTAGTAACACTGTCCAGATTTTCATGATTAGACTGTATCAAGCAGCAATAATACAGTGGATGCCATCTGTAACATCATTTATATCAGTAACATGATGTCTTGGTTTATGACAATGTGCTTGAGAGGTGAGACCTCTAATGAGATTTTTTCTTGTTTTATTTCCCTCCCCCAATATAGACAAGTTAAAAAATTACAGAGTCTGAACAAAGAAGGAAAAATAACAATTTTACTAAAAACTGAAAGAAACAACAACAAAAATCCCAACAATATCAGAAAATATTACCAAGCTATTCTTGTCCCCCTTAGGTTAAATCAAAACCTGGAAGGATATTTTATCCAAAGGAGAGTCCTATGCCACCGAGATGGTAGTGTGGGTTCTGACATAGCAAAACCATGTGGAATTTCCTGTGATGGGGCTGGGATGACCTGGGCCGTGCAGTGGTGGCACTTCGTTGCTTTGTGCAGCTCCTGAAAGGCAAACTCCCTAGCTATTGATGGTGGTTGGTTGCACTGGATCAACTCAGCTAAAGTTGGTGGTCTCGATCCATGTGGTGGTGGCTATGGCCTCTCGAAAGGGAAATTCCTGAGCTACTGGCAGTGGCTGGTCACACCAGGATGACTCAGCTGGGCCTGGGTATTCTCAGTCTGATGTGAAAGATGGCTGCGGTTGAGGTGGAAAAAGAGCGGCAGCTGAGGCAGATCGATCCCCAGGCAAGAAGCTCCAAAAGTCTGCAGAGTTCCAGCAAGCAAAAGAAACCAGGTATCAAGAACAAAGAGTTCTAGGGCATGCTAGTTTTTATCTCCTGTCTCCTGAGTTCCTGGGATGCTTCCCTTCAGGGACCCACCTTTCTGGCAGGTCCCAAGGTGCTGGGGACAGTCTTTCCCCAGTCCAGCTTGGACAGGGGCAGTCAGGATTATGTGGTGGTATGAAAAAATTCACTAGAAGTCTTTCCCATTTAACTAAAACTACAACACATGATCTTGCTGAAATTGCACTTCAGGGTGGGTTGAATTAAAGATTTCTTGTCATGAAAAAGAGCTGAGATGCAGATTGACATCCAAAACCTCTTTCAGCAAAGATTCCCAGACATTAGCTTGCTTAGAAATGAATACAAAGAGTTAGAGAGCTACATTTATTCAGACTTTTAAAATTTCCCTCATGAACACAGTATTTGCAAGTGTTTGCTGACTCTGCACCTTTCATGGCCCTTTCAGCTCCTTAGGAAAAAAAAATGGTGGGAATTAAGAAAAAAATTCTCTTCAAGTCTTTTGGAACTCATCCACACAAGGATTTGCCATTTCTTTAAAGAGATGAAACTTGTGTGAGCCTTTAATTCTGAGTTGCCCTGGCTTGGAGCAGTGAACAGGAGGCTGTATAGTTCTAATTTTTTGTTACTCTGGAGGTTGCCACCTGATGCCACTGAGCACCAGACTGAAAATTAACCATGAAACGTCTTAAAGGAGTGTCAGTAAAGGATGTTTCTGATATGATGTTAAGTGGAATTCCTTAGACTTAAAAGTATACTGTAAGTCAAAGCTACAAAGGAGACTCTGCAGCATTCAAATTGTTTGCCTTTTCTTCTTGATGAAGCTGACGCTATCCTATCAGTTAGTCTCTGTGGCTGGGGACCCATGGAGAACTTCATAATAACCCTTACTTTCAGCTGACAATCTGATATGTTTATGCTATGACATTAAGGTGAGACAAATAACCCTATTTGCTGCTCTGTATGTTAATTCTATTTTAGCAATGACATATGCAATATATAAAGACTTCTAGTAGCATCTGGCAGTTTCCAAAATTTGGGTAGACAGTTGGAAAACCGTATAATCAAATTATTTGTACATCTGGAGCATTTAATCTTTTTTTGCTCCACAAAAGTGTTCCTGTCTTTCTTCACCTGTCCCATAGGTAGGAATAGGAAGTATATTGAAGTGAGTTTTATTTCAGTAATGTCTGACCACTGTAATAAGATAGCAGGCACTTAAAATGCAACCCTCCCCACAATATCTTTACACACTTTCAAGGTAAGAAGACATGAAGTTTTGTCTTCTGACCACCATTCAAATGAACTTTTCAATGTATTAAAAAGAAAACTATTTTCACTTGCTCAAAGTCATTTATAGAACAAAAAGTATTAAAATAAATAAAAGAAGCATTGAGCAGATACTGCTAACAGACTTCCTTGCCTGTTGGTTTTCTGCTATTGGAAAAAATGGATCTTACTTATTTTTTTTTTAAATCCATTTATATTGCTTTTAGCAGCAGCAACATTTTAAAAAGCCACTACTTGTTACTACCTAGTCAAGAAGAACCACTTTCGTCCTCATTAGTTAATAATTCAATTCTCTTTTACATAAAATAACTGCATGTGAAAACTAATGAATTGCTCAAAACTTTCACTCCTGCACATATATAATCCATCAAATAGTTTATTTCTCCACTATTACTTTCTTGCTTCTAAGTAGCCCTTCCACATGGTTTGTGAGTATATTTTGGCAGTCTGTTTGCAGAAATATGGAGAAATATAGCTAATGTGATGATATTAATGCAAACTGACATGCAGAGAAATTTACGTCAGAAAAATTAAGCAGAGTACCTTGCTGTGGGTTATATGGCAAGCAAACCCACTTTCAAACTGTGGCTAAATTTGCAAAGAGTGAGTGGTGCTTAGAGTTGGCTGACTTAGCCATCAAAATGGGGCACCTCAGAAGGACTTGGCTTTTCAGGAGAGCAGGGCTCAGATGACTGTGTTTTATTTGCTGTTTATTAATTGGCACTTCTTGCTGTGCCACAAGCTGGGCTTCTAAAGGCAGTCACAATAATTAATTGTTTATGAAAAGCCTTATCCAGACTTAGATCCATGCATAAAACCAGTGTAGGTGTGTTGAGTTGTGTTTCTTTGGTGACAGAGAAGGTAGACACAGCAGAAATGTCCATTTCTTTGATGATGGAAGGTGAATCTGCTTCATAATATGTTGAAATAAAAAGGTTTAATGTACCCAGGGCACTAAGCAACTCCCATATTACCTTTAGCTTCTCCCCACTTCCCAACCAAGCAGGACAGTTTTCTAGACAACCAGTCCAGGAGGCTTACCTGGAATCCCAGGCCGTGGAAAAAGACAGAAATCTGCCAATGGTGGCACCAGTTAGAGGCTCTCCAGAGGGCAGGTGAATAGAAGAACCTGTTGCCGTTCCCCTCACAATGGTGCCACTCAGTTAGAAAGTAGAAGCAAATAGCCTGTTCCTGAGCATCTGTGGAAGGGACAAAGAAGTTTCAGTCACATCTTTTTTGTTGTGGCCTCGGCTTCATAGCAGTGCACTTGTGGAAATGCCAATGCTTTGCCTAATCCTTCGCTCCAAGTTCAAGCAAGTTCAGAGAAGGCTGATAGATAATGCTTACATTCTGTATACCAGACACAAGATAAATTACCCTATCCTTTTGAAAGGTCTAAACAGTGTTTGACTTTTTGTTAATAACTGAGACGGGAAGAATGGACTAGCAACACCCCCTGTCACAGGAGGAAGAAAACAGATTGCACTTCTTGCATGTGAGCAATACCCAAGCCGTGCAGTGCCCAGCTGCACAGTTCCATCCTAATCCAGCCTCTGATGCTTCCTGAGGAAGAAGCACTGTGACAAGATCAACATGGGCAGTAGATAAAAAAAAGTATGCTTTAGTAGCTGGGATTACTTTAAACACACTCTAAGAACAAAATAAGGAGGATTGAATAGAGAGAGCGTCTGATAGTGAACGACAAGAGGACAATTTAAAAAGGCAGTAATACAATGGTTGCTGCTAACTGTAGTCTTGCTCACAGTGAATTAATTCCAATATATTTACCTCTTCTGATTCTACAGTGTTTTCTCTAATTGCATCATTGCCTTGGAGGAACAGTAGTTCATCAGCTCATTCAAACTGGGTCTTGAGACCATGCAACAAAATACTGTCTCCCTTACAGTTAAAGAAGCCAACTAGAAAAAAATACCAGTTCCTTAATGCACCGCTCATTACCCATAAGAAAATTATTTTGTCTGTACTGTTACAGTGGTTGAGTCCTGCATGCCCTTGTCTCTCCAGTCACATTAAATAGGCTTCAAGGCAAGGGAGTGAGTAATAAATATTTATTCTGTGTGTTACTTTGAAACAGCACAAACCATAGGCAGATCAGCAAGAGACAGACTGGCAATGTGTGTATGTCTAACTTCTGTGAAAAATGAAGAACATACACCATTGCTAAATAAGTTTGTTCTTGTTTCTTGCTGTAGACACAAATGTCTGATTTTGAGGAAAGGTACTGTGGTAGGTTTAGCTTTAGTCAGCATAGGTCCCCATTTAGGCCTCAGTTTCTAGCAGGCCTCAAAGGCTGTGACACAGATTAGAGGGGACGGGTATCATCTGACTTAAGCAGCCAAAGAGGTATTTCATATCATCTGACATCATCAGGAAGTGTCAGGGAGTATAACAAGCAAGGTGGGAGGAGTCTCGTCCCTTTTCGGTCCATGCTTCTGACCAGGATGGTTCCCGCTCCCTGACTGCTGATATCAGGCCCTGCTGCCGGTCCGTGCGTCTGTTTAGCTGGGGACGTGAGCACATTCCTGTTAATTCCTCTTTCCCTCTTGCTGGGAGGTTTCCTTTGGGGAGGAGGTTTGGTTGGTTTGGAGTTTCACCTGTTAGCTGGGGCGACCTCGGTGAGCCTGTTATTGTTTCCTGTCACTATGTGCTATTTCATATTCTGTGTTGAGCTCTCCTCTTCTCTGTATAAATATAGAAACGTCACTGTGTTTAAAGTCTCGTTTCTGCTGTTTTCCCTCACTCTCCTGCTCTGGGAGTGGACTTTTTGACTGGGTACCAAGCAGTTGGCATTTTGCCGGCTCAAACTGTAACAGGCACATAGGGAAAGAGGGGTTGAATTGGATTTAATAATTTTTTTAAGCTGACATCACTATGTACTGTGCAAGTGTAAGAGCTTTTGCAGCGTATGTAGGCCTTCTTTAGAGACACTTGGTTGGTAGCTGTCTTTCCACAGCTGGAGAAGGGAATGTGAGGTTACATTTAATTTTTGTGTCATATGAAGTTACATTTTTATGAGCTGTCCATGTGCTTGAAGATCTTGTGCAGCTGATGACAGCATGTTAATCGCGGTGTTGGCAGCAGTCCAGAAGAAAGAAACAGTACATGTCCTCACCCCCCCCCACATACCTCCCTCCCTGCTTTTAACCCCCTGAAAATACCTGGCTATATCATCTCTGATGAGATGATGATTTTTGAAGAGGTACTTGAGTGTCTTATCTGCGAGATGCGTCATGGCGACAGTGTATGCCCTGTTAGCAATTTCCAGCTTCACAAGGTTGTTGTAGATCACACAGCACTTTCTTTAGCATCTAATAGGCAAGGTAATGCCAGTGGCATACACTCTTGAGAAGAAAAGAAAGCTATTAGAACACTACAGCTCATTTTTATTTTCTAGATCTATAGTGCCTCTTGTGCTCCAGGTGAGTTGGTTTTGGACAGGGGACTTCTGAGAGTAATAATTGGTTTTCCATAAAGGATGGAATGACTGCTGATGGATTTCAATAAAACTCTGCCTGCACTGGAATTAAAGCAGTAACACTGCTGTGGCTTTCTTTATGGCTTTGCTGGTTCTTTACGTCACTTATTTCCTCAGGATACAGCAAATTAATACATGAAATTCCTCTAGTGGTCAAGCTATCCTAATTGTAACTGGCATATACCCAGAATTCAAAGTCTTTGAGACTGGGGGCTGTGAAAGATGTGATTAAGCTGGATTCTATTCTAGTGGGTATCTAGTATGCTATTTACTGGACTATGAATTCCATAGAAAGACAAAGAAAAATAAAAGAAATGGTCAGTATAGAAAAGTAGTACATTTTCTAAGAAGTCTTAAATGACTAAAGATACCAGGACCTGACACAGGAACTTAAATGTATTCACGGTATTTAGAAATCCTGTTTTCCCTCACATACAGGGGAAGACACAGCAAATATTGACTGCAAACTTAGTAAATCAACAAGAAAATGTGTTCAAACTTCCTGCTTTTAGTGTTTAGATATCTGCAGTTTCAGTCCAGCAGACATAATTCCCTCAGTGGCTGCTGTTTGAAGAAATACTTTCTAAAAGTCTCCTCCGCTGTCACTCAAAGTTGCCTCTCTTCTTACCTCCTGTTCCCTCACCTGCCTGCCCTTGCAGTTTCCCTTTCCTCTTTTTTTTTTATTTCGGTTGTTGTGAGAGGACCTGTCACAGAAAATGTTGGCCACATACATAAATCTTTATAAGAAGTGCTGTGTTTTGGCAGTTTTTTCCACTACCAGTGAAGGATGTGCATTGATCCTTAACAGAAATATTAAAAAAGTAATAGTTGTTGCAAAGAACTGGTAATTCCTCGATCCTTTATGTTCTTGCCACCTGCACTAGGGAGTTCTGAGAACCCATGCAGTATGGAATCATTTCTGTCACAGGACACCTTTCCTTTATTATTGCTGTCACTGTTCAAGGCCAGTCTAGATGAAGCTGCACCAGAGCTACTCAAGCATGTCTGAGGAAGATCTGTCTTTGGTAGATCTGTACATAATTCTTTGACATGTTATCTTGGAAACTGCAAGAGAGTCTTGCTTACTGATTTTTGATGAAAATTAGCAGACAGGGAACTGAAGGCAGAAGTTTCAAAGAACAAATAAATAAAAGAGAATATTGAATTGCATTGATTGCATTGGTAACTTAATTTCCTGTGTTTTAGGGGTTTACCATGGGCATGCTGTTTGTTTTAAGACCAAATTATGGCATTTGATTATTAGTAGAAAAATGGATGAGTTAATATTCCTAAAGCACCTTAAAAGCGAGTACTTAATAAATACTAGGTTTTGTTACCAGTTTTTGTTAAAAAATTAGTCTCAAAGTTTCTGCTTATATATTTATTTTATACATATCAGCAAAAAATATTTTATTGTCTCTTTAATTGTAGTAAGTCTTTTTTTCTTCAAGGCAACTAGATATGTGAAGTTTGAACTTTAACTCAGAATGAACTTGGCTATTTAACAACCCTTGCACCATTGCTTGAAGGTGTAGCCATGGCAGCAACTTCTAGTGAAAATACTTAGTGTAGCAGTACTGCCCAGCAGTAATAGTTCTCCATGTTAGAATAGCTATTGGTAGGTAAGGTGTACTACCTGCCATTTAGTTATTATTTTAATAAGCATGAAGCTTTAAATACTTTTAATCCAACATTGGTTTTCATAAGATGGTGTAAGGTACTAAATGCTGGCTTCCATTATGATCACCACCATTACATTTGAATTGCAAAGACAAACAAATTTGCACTGGTGAAATACTGGAAGTGGGTTGTGATGCAGTACACCAGAGTTGTCGATCCCTTTCGGAAGGATCCTGATTTGGGCATCCTTCATAAAGAGGCTGAACATCCTCTTGACTGATGCCAGCGTGTTAATTTTTAAATAGTTGCTTTGCAACTGCAAATCGATGTCCCTTTTTAAGCATTGAGTCAGAGGCAGAGCAGTATGACTCAGACATATTTGCACTGCTACGTAAAACATGTGCTGACACAATAATTGTACGACCTTTTCCACAAATGGATACTGTGTGCTAGGTGGTTGAGATCTTTAAGGATGGCTATGGCCTAGCTAATATATGCATTAACAGGGATATTCAAATGTATCTTTCTCCACTCGTTCCTTTTCATTACACTGGAAAATGAGCTTTAGTTGCTTTGGTTGCAATACTTGATAAAGCAATGTATGCCTCTTGCCCTTCCGTTTAGAGGGAAAAAAATTAGAGCCCTCAGACTGGCTAATGAAATAGAGAGAGAAACATGGTCATTAGATGGAGTGATGTTTGGCTCCTGAGCCAAGTCTTCTACTATAAGGAAGCATTTGATGCTCTTAGGAGACTTGCTTATTTCAGTGCATAATGGTTCTGTTTATTGAGTTTGCGCAAATGCATTTGATTTAGTCAATTTAGGCTCTGCATTTAAGCAAATTACAACTTAGGACTCCATCAGCAAGAGGTAAATTAGTTTGAACGCATATAAAAGGATCTTGCTGAGGGTAAATTTACAGTCAAACCATTACATGGAAATCATAATGTGCAGTACATGTCAAGTTTGATAAATGAAGCAGGACTGTAAAATTGCCCTTATCTTGAAGTGTGCTTGCACTTAGCCAGCTACAGAGCTCAAGTGCAGTTATGTCTGCTGTCTTGAACTGGCTCAGGAGAGAGAAATCTCTCCAAAGCTGGAGTTTCTAAATTTAAAAAAGACAAGAAGAATCCTTGTAAGTATATAAGCTACCCAGCTCTTCTTCCTCTGCTCCTCAGTCTCCCCTCACTAGGACATTTGCCAAGCACGGGCACAGAGTGCTGATGCCTGTTAGGGAAAGGAATTATCACAGGAGAAATCAATGCACAAGTACAAATGGGGAATTACTGCCTAGGCTGTTGCTCTGCAAATGTGAAAGAGTGAACCAGATAACCTCTTAAAAACATTTCTACTATGTGGTGGATGCTTTTGGTTGTTTTGAGATTTCTTTGCCACAAGGCTGTTTCCTCTAGAGCTAGGGCCATCCACACCTCTATCAAGAGTATCCCCCATGGTACCAGAGAAGTATTTTGCTTTCTTGATTGCCTCAAATCAGCCACATAACAAATGGTAAAAAAAGTCAGGTAGCCAAACAGTTTTTAGTTTTGCAATTAAGATTTTTTTAAGTTTTGAAAATACAGTATGTTTGTGAAGAAAGAAACTTGTTGATATTCCTAAGGTGACTAATTATCTGCCTATCAGTGCCAAATACTACCAGTCAAAACTGTCAGTTTTTATGTATGACAAAGCAAGATATTACAAAGATGTCATACCATAAAGTGAAAGAAGAAATGGTTTATTAAAAACACCATGGAAAAGAGAAAGGCCAGTTGAAAGGTAAAAGTTTTTAATTTCAAAGATGTTTGGTAAGGGGGAACAGAAAATGGTCCATGAACTAGGCAGCTAAGTGGTAAACTTAATTCTCCATCTGTTCTAGTACTTTTAGCAGTTCCTAAGCAGCAGCAACATCCAATGTCTTTTATGGAATTACACTTTAGAGACTTCACAACCTAATGTGCCACTGCCAGCTGGTGTTTGAAAGCACACTGCTGCTGCAGTTCAGTATATAAAACTGCTTGGAGGCTGACAATAGCAGATGCCTTTTGGACAATATACAAAGGTGTGCTTGTGCACTGTGGCCATGCTTCCCTTAGTCTTGTACTGAATGTATTAGCATCTTGCAAACGAGGCCTATGTTGTGGATGAATGTTGAGCATATTGGACTGCCTTAAACCTTACCCTATCAGGTTTAAAGTGGTGTGTTGGATTTTGATTCTTGGTGGCCACTTAATCCTTCTTTCATGTAACTGGAAAGCAGCATTCTGTCCTTAGTCTGTATTTTCAAGCGTAGTGTCTGAATACAGGTTTTTTTCCCCTCTCTGTTTTCCCTTTATAGGATGGACAATAAGAAACTTACTAGCCTATGAAGCAGCATTGAATTTTCTGGCCCACAGTAATTTAGAAATGTTGTTGAGAAATCTGCTTAGGCCCATAAGCATTAGCTGCTTGTTGAATATTGTAATCTTCAGGAGAGTAAACAGTGAAAAGTACACAGACACATTGAGTAGAATTTTATGTTTACATTCTTTCACAGTAAGCTGTTTTGTATCTGGCCCTAGTGCAGATTCGCAGTTGAATTACTCCTATCTGTACCAATCCTTTTCTCTGCCCTGCTATAATGGCACTCCAGACATGCATAATTCCCTGCTGTCCCTTTGGCTCCATGAATGCAAACTGAAGTATGTAGATACGATTTCAGTGCTTTGAATGTTGTAACCTTTTCCTTTGGTGTGCACCAGCTGTAAGCAGCATCAGATGAAAACTAGGTTTTATAATTTAGAGCAAGCCATTTTTGCAAGTAGTGTTTGTCTGGGGAGTTCAGTCTTCTGCCCATCTGTCCATGGCCTGGAGGAGATGCAGCAGAGTATTAGCAAAACCCTGGCCCTTTGACCTCGAGACTTTGCACAAAGCAGTGGATTTGCTACAGCAGTCAGTACTTAGCTAGATTTTCCTACTTGCTTCAGTACCAGTGAATTCTCAACCAATCGGCTATTCCAGCCAAATTCACTCCCTCTGTTAAACCTTCTATTAATGCGGAAATTTGTTTGGATTGTCAAAATGGACTGAATAGTAGCAATCATGCAGCCATTAACAGATAAAATGGCCTTGAGGGAATACACACATAAGGTTAATTTCTTACTTTCCTAATGCTGCAGCTCAGTGGCAAAGATCTAAGTGGTTGTGCTTGCAGCTCTGGTTTACTGAAGAGTTTGATTGGTTTTTTTGCGAAAAAGAAACTACCTAGCAATGTTTGATATTACCTGGATCTGAAAGTTTTCCCCTAAGCTGGGGTTCTACTCTACTCCATCAAGAGTGACCCTAATGCTGAGTAATGGAGTGGATTGCAGCAGAGTTACCAAGTCCAATTGGGAACAACGGTTTTACCAGTGACATTAAAGGAAAGGGAGCACCCAGGGTGGCAGCAGGCCTGTCTGCAGCTTCTGGAGTGACCAAAGTTCACTGCCTATTGGTCACAGGCACAGGTCACATGCAGGCCTGCTGTTTCATTCCATGAATCAGGCTCATAATTTGGATTCTGGGGCAGTAGGAGCCAATGGAGTTCTGGAGATGGCATTTGCAGATATGGTGAAGGACAGCCTTTTGTTTCCTCTGGTCATTTGAAGTAGAAACTGTAGTCTGAGGGGTGTATCAATAAAAGTTTGGCATTTGTTTACGAGCAGCAATATTTCTTTTCAGCTCACCCCTTGCGTTGTAGGACATAGTTGGCCACGAGGCAGAGAAAGAAAAAGCCATGAAAAAAATAAGAGAAGTGATGACTTTCCTTCAAAGTAATATAAAACCAGAATTTTTAAAGAGGAATGAGATAAAGGTGTTTCTTGAACAGGTAGTAAATCAGACATACTAGAATAACCTGTAACATTTGAATCTTTCCTTAATCTTCAGGTGTAGCAGGATGATGCAAACTGTAAAAGTATCATTCTCTGCTGTCTTAGGCCAGTCTACACCTCCAGGCACCTCAGTGCTTAAGATGACTCTAACTTCAAACAATTCAAAGTTGTGGGAGTAAAGGCCCTGGTTTATTCCATGTAACCCTATGTCTCTGAGAGTAACAGGAATCTACATTACTCTACATGCTTCCTTCCCTCAATGCAGAGGAATGGACAGTATTCTGTTGACATGAAACTCAGGGAAAGAGTGAAGCCTTTGGCTGTTCAAATCAAATTCATGTTGTGTTGCAGTACAAGATCATAATGAAAACCTCAGGAAATGTAGGTTACTCTAGGGCCTCAACTGCCAGTCATCCTTCCTTGCTCGTGCCAACTAGAAGAACCAAAGTTGTCAAAATAAATTATGTTTAAAAGGGGAGATGTCACAGGAGATTATTTAGCTTTGCAGAATTTTTTATAATACTATATATCATAAAAGTTAGTATTTGAAACTCTAGACACCTACCTTCATTATTATCTTTATTATGGAGTGATAGATACATAGATCAATGAGGGGCAAGCCAAAAGCATTAGTTTAATTTTGTAGTCAAACATCCTTTAAAAAAATGGGAAAAGGAAGGGGACTCTAGCATTAGGAGAGATTTGTGCAGTTCTCTTAAAAATAATTTACTCCATAATCAAGTGAAATCTGTACGATGGTGTTAGATTTGGGTCATATAATCTGATGTTGGTTCCACTGGGAGCATGAAAAATGTATGAGAGAACTGACTGCTGGAGATTTTTCCCTAGCATTTTCTTTCTTTGCTTAAATTAGATATTTTAGTTTACTCTGTTGCCTACAAAACTTGAAAAGGAAAGGTGGTTTTCTTTTGGAGTTGAAACAGATGGGTCATATTGGGAATTATCTAGGACTTCAGGTACCTGAAGAAATTACTTATACACTTGAATATGAAGAATAAAACCACAGAAATATACAACCTAAATAATTTGGGGTCTTTTTTTCAGTTTCATTACATGACACATCAGCAGTATATTTAAGGAATTATTTTGAAGAAAGTCTGTATGGTTTTGTGTCTATTTATAAGAATGAAACAACACAAGTGATATTCCTTTCTATATATTTAAATCAGAATTTCAGCCTCTGAGTATGCTGTAAGACTTGGTGGATGAAGAACTGGTAGGCTTTTACACTAGAAAATGCAGATGATATAAAGGAAAAAAAGGTTAAAAATCCAGTAATCTAGCTACAGTATCTCATGAAATTGCTCTGAAAATAACATTTTTCATTGCATAGAGTATTTTCAGAAGAATTTTTTTTGTTTTCATAAAATATTAGACAGCTGAAAACTGCAAAGTCTTCTTTAAAAACTGGTGTGTATTTTGGGATTGGGATCTTTTGGTGGTCCTTCAGTAGATGCATTCATGTGAAAAGTATGACATACACTCTTCTTGTTGGTCAGAAACAGATCAGTGAAAGCTTTTACTTGCATTTACTCAGAAACCCCTCAGTAGACATTGTGAGATTGCTCAGAAGCACCAAAGCTGAACATGGGAAGGCCTGGAACTGGCATTCCTGGTGGTTTCTGTATTAAAAGTGAGATGGGAGAAATGGTTTGGATTTTTAAGGATTACAAGTTTTGTTGTGCATTCTAAAGTACTAAGCCAGAAAAATGTTTTTCCCAAGTTTCTATAAAGAGCTGAAAGTGTAACTTAAGAGAAAGAAAAAGGAAATTACAAAGTATTTGAGAACTGCTTGTATTTAAAATTGAAAACACAACCTTTTTCATACATAGCAGTTTGCCCAAAACTAGAAATGAAGAGGGATTTGTCCCATTAAAAGTGACTGTCTGTCATAAATGCCTAAAAGTGACCTCAGTCAACAAACTGAGTCTTAGAACAATTTTAAAAACACCAGGATATGAGGTTTTGTTTTGAAGTTCAGCAGCAAAGTATTTAAAGTGTGTGCAAAAAGAAGGAAAAAAAAGTGCACTAGTTTGCAGTCTGGAACTGGAAAGGTATTGCATTGCTCCCAGCACAGTCAGCAGTGGCATAATCTCTAGCAATTTGTATATGGCTCTGAGGCTCACAACCTACTGGTTTCAGGCAATTTTAGTCTTTATCTGGAATCTGACCACCTATGAATCTCTTGTATGGCAAAAGGTAATAACAGGGAGCTGGGATCATTCCCAGATGCTCTGCTGAATCTTCAATGTAGAAAGCTTTACTAACAGTACTTGGTGCACCCACTCACTGATCTGCAAAAACAAATTAGTCAGGTTTTTCTCTTTTAGCTTTGTTATTTGCTGAAGTAGCTGTTGTTTCAGTCTACTGAGTGTATTTCCTTTAGCAGAGGACAGCAGATGGTTGATTCTTTCCACTTGAAAGTTCAAGAAATGTAGTAACGTGCATTGTTTCATTGTTTTTGCTCTGTCCCACACATTCTTGGAAGGTCATTCAAGAGAGAAATAATTCAACAGAGCTAAGAACATAAAGGCCGCTCTTTTTCTTTTCCCCATTTCTTTTATTCAGAAACTCCAGTAATTATTTTGAAGGCAAAGACATATTTATGTGAAAGACCATTGCTGATGCAACGCTGAGCAGAGCAGTGGCAATTTCCTGCCTTTCAGGCTGGGCATGGTATTTACTCATGGTGCTCTAGTTTAGTTGTTCAAATTTTCCTTGTGTCTTCAAGTCCCAAAAAACCCCCAGCAAAACAAACCAAACCACAAAACTCTGCAAAATAATTTGGGTTAAAACAGAATCCAACAATTAGAGTAGAATCTAGGTAGCGCAATGGGCCAAGCAGTTTCACTGTTCCATATGTTGTGAGAAATTTGTAACAGTAACAGAAAAGTCTTGGGGCTGCATTTGTCCATATTTTTCAAGAATTTTGGAAATACTCAACTGTATCTGAGGTGTTATGGCCTGCTTTTGTTAAGGTGCTCAAAATGTCCTGAAATATAGGGATGAGAGTAGGCAAATACATGAGGTGTTAAGAATAAAATGGAAACACATGAATATTTTACATTGTGCTTGTTAGAAGCACTACCATGTAGGAGTTAAGGACAGTATGTGTCCCATAATTAGGCTTTTTCAGAGACAAATGCATGCGTTGCTAATTTCTAGCACTTTGAACATGGGTAACAGTGCACAGCCATTAACTGTTTCTTAACTTTAAGGGCTAATTGCAATTAAAACTAGAATACTTGCTGAAGGCAATTACTTCAGGGCCTCACAGGAGTTAGCTTTTCTTCAGGTGTATCTGATTGATGATAAGACTCCCCAAACCATTAAGAGTGGCATATACATATTTACCACCATCTCTTTAATGCACTTTCCCAGCATAAAGGTTTTTTTAGTTTTTTTTCCTCATGGCAGTTTAAAGAAAAATTGTATGCCAAAGAGGCATTTTGTAAAATACAAAGGACTCCTGCAGGAGTGTGCACTGGCAAGCACAAATTTTGCACCTAGCCTATGCACAAATTTTGCATTGCCTTTTTTAAAATAATGTCAGAAATTCTGAAAATGTGAATTCAAGTCCCTCCATGGGAGAAAAAATAATTTAAAACCCCTTTTTCTTTTAATTGCATGGTTGTGCTACCTTACTGCTAGGGTTTTTTCTTTTGTGTAGCTAGTTCTTTTACATCTGTATAGTAGCTGTTCTGCATCACAACCTTTGCAAAAGTCCAATTTAACAATTTGAAACAATTCACAGAAAAGCTAATCCACACTTCAGTGATGATTTCATAGTCCTTTAAAACATACAAAAGGCTGAGGAAAATCACTAGAACTTAGCATTTTAGTGAGACTCTAGGAAGCAACTTTCCTCTCTCCATCTATGTTTCAATAGCTATCCACAGAGCACTATAAATTTTATTTAAGGAAGATTCTGGGCAGCCTCTGCATTCAGTCTTTCTCACCAACTGACAGCATCAAGGAGAAGCAGTAGAGTTGGACTTTGGAAGCTGGTTCTAAAGAAAGGATTTCATTAATAGATAACAGTAGAAATAAGCAGAGTAGGTGTTGTGCTAATAATCTCTGTGATTCTCCTCCTTCACCACCATTCTGCTCCAAGTGTCAAGATTTTATCTTCCTTTAAAAACTTGGTTTGTGAATTTTGCTATATGTAACTTCAAGTTCATGTGTAGTTGGAGAGAGAGGCAGTATCAAATTTATTTATTAAGGGTCTTTTAAAACTGTACTTTGAGGTAAGTAATAGAATCTGGTTCTGTACTCCAACCATTAGAGACTTAATCTTCCAACATCAACCAACATAACATCTGTCAAAATCCACTGCTGTTCAAGTGATAAAGCAGAAATTTTAGGTGCAACATTTGTTTCAATAATGCCAAATTCATGTAACATTTTCCTTCCTGCACTTTGTTCCATAGTTATAGTGTGACAGCAGCCATGTAGACTACATAAAATTTTGATTGCTCAGTGAAACTTCATGGGAAACTTTACAGTCAGAATGATTTTCTAAAAGCTCTTGGGAGTGACCAAATCATAATTTTTTTCAAACAAAGTGAAAATGAAGGGCAGAGCTGTGCATGCACACAAATGCACTGTATTTAGAATGGTAAAGGAATACAAGTTCACAGATCCACCTCACCAAAAGCATTTAGGGAGCATTTCAGGGAGTAGGACTCGATGATCCTTATGGCTCCCTTCCAACTTGAGATATTCTGTGATTCTGTGTTCCATAAAACACGACCACTTTCCATTATACGTGGTCTCACTCATCACAAGAACAATGAAACATTTGCATTTCAAGCTATAAGGAAAGGGATATGTAGAAATTATTGTTCTATGTTCTGCTCCCTTAAGGAAGAGGATGGGGGAAGGGATTAGTTTATGAATTCTTGTGAGGTACGTGGAAATAGACATTGAAATATACCACAAACAAATAATTGCAGTAAAGACATTTTATTATGAATGCAGTGTAGATATAGATTTTTTTCTTAATCTGAAGTTCTTATATAAACAGGCCCATGTTGGCTGAATGACAGTTAGTTTGCTGGGCATGACAGTGGCTGAACACCCTTCAGCTCCAAAGCTTTGCTGAAGTTAATCTCTTGAGGTTTTGCAGTACCCTTGGTGAGCTTCAGAAATCGAATACATCCTTTAAAACGGATATTAGTAGTCAGCCCAAACTGGGTCACACCGTCTGAAAGAGTGGAATAAAAAGAAAAAAGGAACTATGTTAGTTTGAGTTGATACTTAATTTTGGTCTTTGAGTCCTGCAGGAGAACAGATGTCCCCAGCGATACATGAATGCTTTATTTGCTGTATATATTCATTAGTAAAAAAATTACAAAAATTATCAGTAAATGTAATAAAAGCTTATGTTAGATAATAATCCAGTCTCCTTTCTTTTTCTGTCCTACTACGACAGTGGCAGAATCTGACAGATTTAAGCTGCCATTTTTGCTACCTCCAAAGGGTGTATGATGAATGCATGCAAGTCCAGTGATAACCAAGTTCTCAAGCTATTTATACACAGAATAACAAAGTAAATAAAAAAGACCAAAATAGATGCAGTTCTTGGCCCTAACGTCAAAAGAAAGCCAGTTCCTCAGGATGGACTTCAAATGTAATTTTCGGACTTGTTTTGACAGTTTTCAAGCATGCTGGCTTTTTTTTTCTTGCTGATAGTAAAGCCAGCGATCTGAGTGCATCTCTTCCACTAAAGAAGGAGGGGATGGATAGCAGCGAGGGTGGTTGGACAGGGAAGCTGGAAATACTTCTCTCAGTGGCTTGAAATTTGTGGCCTAACTCGTTTCTCAATGCTCATCTACAGGTATGCACTTCAATACAAATCTATGTGATTGATAAAGAGTTGCAGAAATAACTTTGTATCTGTAGAGGACAGACTAGCCACAGCATTATTCTGATTCACAGAGGATCAGATGGCTGAGTCCACTTGTTCCCCTCTTTGAGCCATTACCAAGGCAATGTTACTAGAGCATAAGCAAAGCATAGTTTGAGTGTTACATGCTCACCAGGATAACCTCCAACAAAGACAGGGTCATTAGTGTCTGCTGAGGTTGAGGCCTTATTTGGGCTGGTACTATCCACCTGTCTGTCATCAACAGTCAGCTCTAAATGGTGTTTGATCTTGTTTGCAAGAACCTTGTGCCACTGTCCATCACACAAGCTGCCTGGTGCATCTGGCTCATAGACAGCAGAGAATCGGCCCGCACCGTTGTCGACATGAAACATCACCTGAAAAACATGACATGGAAGTCAGATAGTTTTCAAAACAGTTCAAAAGTTCTTTTTTGTTTGTGCTGTTTAAAGTCAGCATGGTCTGACTGTACACACCAAAGCTCTAATTTAATACCACACTCTGTGTGAATTGCTCTCTCTCTCTGGGATCTGGGTTATATCACTGAGATAAACACAAGTGGAAATGAATAAAATTGCTGTATAAATTGCCATTTTCCCATTTATTTGGTCTTAGTTTTAGGGTATTTCATAGCCCCACCACAACCCCAAGCTCTTTATAATGACAGATTAATGACTGGTTTTTCAGACTGTGAAAAAGATA
The DNA here is from genome assembly GCF_047495875.1 of Pithys albifrons albifrons. Classification (NCBI taxonomy): domain Eukaryota; kingdom Metazoa; phylum Chordata; class Aves; order Passeriformes; family Thamnophilidae; genus Pithys; species Pithys albifrons. The sequence goes on along the minus strand of NC_092459.1, from coordinate 54,895,846 downwards.
TACACAACAACATAGTATTATTAATGACAAAGCCTTTCCTCAAAACTTCTCATAGTCACTAATTTAAGACCTGATACTGCCGTTTTAGGCAACTCAAGTGTTCCAGAATTGTTCAAACTATCTTTTGAAAGAGTTAAGAGCCTTTAGCTGTATGGAAAGTGGCAAGTGTTGCATAAAGGAGAGAGCCCTGAGAGTGTTTGAGATGCCTTGACACTGGAGTAGCAATCTTGCATTTAAACTACCTGTGCTCTCTAAATCCAGTCTTTATAAAGAGATAAAACAGCTTTGCTACTCACTTTTCCTCCTACTAATTCGATGCCAAGCCCATCCATTTTCTGGCTGCTGACTCCTAGAAGAACACCATTCATTTGTGTTGTACGGAATTCAAATTCCACAAGCAGGTCTGTTCCCACTCTGTATGCACCAACTTGGAGAGAAAAGGGAAAACAATAAAATGAAGATAAGCCTTTAATACATTATTCCTAATAATCACACAAAATTGTGTGAGTATTGTGGAGTAACAAACTTAGCATTATTAATGCACTCCATTTCATGTGAAATCATGTAAGTAACTGTTATGGTGGTTATGCTTAGTGTGAGACTTTTCTAGAGAGTATCATATTCTATGCTTAGGGGAGAAAACCAAAAATGATCAGCAACAGTTTCAAGTATTGGTCTCATTTTGCCTCCAGCCGGCAGGAATTATGTAGCACTGGAAGTTTTTGAAAGCAGAATCTTCTCTTTCTCTGCTCTTTGCCTATCAGCAGAATTGTTGTTCATTACCTGTTTTGGCAAAGCCTGTTCCATCAAAGTATGTCCCTTTCTGGGAAGTGACAAAGCATTTTCCAACACTGAAGCTGGAAGTTGGATTGTCCAGGTCAACAGGTGATTCTGTCATTTTAAAATTCCTGATGCAACCATTGATGCTATAGATGACCTGCAGTCAATATTTCAAACAAAATGTATAATTGTGCAAAGTAAGCCTAAAGTATGCAATCAAAAAGTACATTTCCTCTGCTTCTCTGCTGGATTTATAGAACTGAATAAAACTTGAATTTTACATGGCTAATCCTTAATACCTGATTGTAATTGGAATCTAATCTTAGTCATACTGAAGATGAATTACATTACTTTTCAGCTATGTGATCTGAGTCACATCTATTTGGCTTAATGGAGGGGGACATAAAATAATACATCGCATAATGAAACATAGCAAATTACATCAGCAATGCAGGAATTTAATGGCCTATACTTTACCTTTTTAATTGACTAGGTTATGGGGTTGCAAGTAGATGAAGATACTGGATATAGTTCCGTGGGCTGCTGGTAATTTTACTAGGGTTTTGGTTTTTTCCTTCCTTTAATCACTTTACTGTGGGCCTAACGTTGCATGGTAAGATAGAGGTAATGCAGGTACACAGCTACTAAAACCAACAAAGACCCTGTGTAAAGGCTGTTGACTGCACATAGTCTGATGACCGCAGTGGTAAGAGCCACTTCGTTGGCCGGAGAGGCAGATGTAGGTGAGGAATGTGCTCAGGTATATGGAGGCTCCTCTGCAGGGTAGCAAACTGCAACTCTAGTTTGGCTTCTGCACTGGGCCTTCCCTTTTTCTCCCCAAGTTGTGCAGAAGCTGCATATTGGTTCTCAGATTCAGACAAAGGCTTTGATCTTTGACTTAGACAAATCTATCCCTGATATCAGTGGGAGAGTGGACAATGATAAAACTTGTACTTTGAGGAAGAAAAAGAAGATGCATTCAGAAGCAGTGCAGTAGAAAGGAGGAAAATAAACATCTGTGTATAAATTATAGCCTAGAAATATGTGCAAATACAGGCACATCTGTAGAGAAAAGTCTTGACTCTGCACCCTACCTCCTCTAACAATATCCTGAATTAGTAATTGAAAGACTTTCCAAGAATTTTTTTGTAAATCAAAGCTGTACATACTGCCAAATTATAAGGCTTATTACAGCTAAATACACCTGCACAAAATTTTGGCGAGACTTTGAGCAACATCAGTGAATAAATTCAATTCTCAACTGAACAATGCTTTCTGTCAGATTCTTCATTAATAGACCTTTCCGTAATTTCTAAGTGAAAGTCATCTCCAGATAAACAATTTTTGTTATCAAAAAAGAAAAATGCCAGAAAAGAAAGCAAATCTTGCCATCTTTACTGCTAGAATAAACCACAGAAATGCAAGATTTGTAGACAACTTTGTAACATTCTCCAATTTGCAATTTCCCTTTGCCCATGGAAAAGCAAATCTGGTTATACCTTAGCTTGGTAACAGGTAATGTAACCTCTGTCGCTGAAAGAAGAGTTTTGTGTGCTCAAAATGTGACATCTGCTGAAACTAAACAAGTAGGTATCAATCTTCTGCACTGAAGAAGAAGCCAACCCACCTCTGGTTACATAATAGATTACTGTCTAAAAAGGTTGATAAGTGTTTAGAGGAAAGCCCTAACTAAGATAACGTATCCTTTCAACTTACTTTGCTTCAGAGCCTTTACATTGATATCTATGGGGGTTTTGATTTTTGATTTTCATAGATTTTAGAAGTACTTATAACTGCCGTAAAATGTAGATTTAGTGTGCTAATATTTCTAGCAGCTTAAGTTCAATGTTTATACATGCCAACCTATGCCACATAGAAGTAGCTCAAATTCTTTTAGTTATTTCGTCTTGTTTTCAAGGTAGAATACTGAAAACTATCAGAAAGGCCTGCAGAATGAAACATAAACGTAAGCCAAAAACCAGAAGTCAGAACACAGGGCAGAGTGACCTAGAAGCCTGAGGAAGAGGAGGACTGATGAAGAGGAGGTCTCACTGACCCCAGACTCAAATCCTAAGGGGGTGGAACAGGAGTGGGACCGGGGCTGGACCAAGAAATGTGTAAAGTAGGGATTGGATAGATCATATTATAAAAACAATAGAAATCACTGTTCGGGGACATGCATGTCATCATGTATTCCTGTGGGCACTAGGCCTGATATTAAAGGACTTTCGCTTTTTTATCTTATCTCACACTAACTTGGCTCAGAGTCCTACTTTGTTTGGGTCTCTCATGGCATCAACATGAAGCCTACAACACAACACTCTCTTAATACATTACTGGTGTATTTTACTGAGAGTGATTCGAAAGGGAGGACTGGTTTTTACATGAAATTTAAAGTCACAGCTTTATTTAAATCCCAAAGCACATAAAGATTGTCAGGATCTGACAGGACTGTTATTGCCAGACTGAGCCATTTATCTGCATGGGTTCCCTCCATTACTTCTGACAAAGAGCAGTAGGTAAGGGTTTAGTGCTATCTTTCTCCTTAGATTAAAATTTGTAAATTCCAGATACATTTCAAAGAGCATTATTTGATAGTACTAAGAATTATATGTTGTGGGCAGTTACGTATTGCTTTTGTTTTTCAGTGCCTCAGATTTGGCTTCGTAAATCCAAATGATGAGTAGATTTGTCTCAGTTTGGGTTTTCTGCACAATCCATTATTTGCTGAGAAACATGATCTTACAGGTCAGTTTTCTTTATGGATACAGCTCTCAGATATAGAGTGACTACTCATACCCTTCATTCCCTACCCATGAGTTATTACAGAGACTTACTCAAGCAGGATCTAGGAATTCTTTTTTTGTATTTATTTTGTCCACCTGGACCGGAGGACTCTTGCCCCTCTATAGACTAGTATTTGCCACTCCATAAACACCTTAGTACAGTATTTACTCATGTGCAGTTTCTTTGGGAGTCTGTTTTGTTTTCTTACCAGATTTGTACTTTGCTTCCTCTTTACCCATTCTGTATAACTAGCCAGGATGAACCCAGACAGAGCTGCTACTTACATTTGATTTTTTGTGTATCTGAATTGTGCTGCACTAAATGCCTAATTTGTTGTTTGCCGTAATCAAATTTACTCAAGTTCTGTCTACTCCTGTGAAAGAACCCTCAGCACAGAGAGAGGAATAAGGCATGGAAGAGGTTTTTCTCTGATTCAGATACTGGCATATCCTGTGAGGCTGGAAGGGCCTCAGAAAAATAAAATTATTGACATGCAGTTGTGCACTTAGATGCAGTAAATGGCTTAGGTGAGAGAGTACAGTGTTCCTAGCTAATCCTACAAAGTTTAGGCCCAAATTATATTCACTTCTCTGGGCTCTCTGTCAAGGTATCTTCCGTGTCAGCATGGAAGCTGGTCATTTGAACTGATACAGTGATAAATTGATATATGCACATTTGGTTTGGAAACAGAAAGAGGACAACAGAATTCTCATGACCTTACTTCAAAACATGTTCTTCACTCTTAGTAGTAACAAAACTGATCACTACAGTATGCAGCAGTACTACTGGGTACTTTGTTCAGAGTAATTTTGGCTTCTGGTGCTTCTTGTAGAGATTCTTTCACTGTTTATTAGCATTTGTTTCTAGATGAATTACAGAAACAAGAAAGGGCAAGTGGTACCCAGAACTTATACTCTAGCTGTGTAGTGATCCAAGTGTATGGAACTTTCTGCTTTTCCAAAACAGCAAGTAACTCTGCTGTTTCTATTTCTATTTTTTGTTGCATTAACTGGATTCTGAGTCAGATCTTTCCACTGAAAGAATGTAGTGTACCTCCACTAAGGTCCATTTTATCCATATTCTTAAACAGTCTGATGGAAAAACAAAACAAAACAGGGAAGACATTGGTACCAATCAAGACATACTTAAGGAGTGTAAGATAAAATCTAAACAAACTTACTTACCGGACCAATTCTTCTAGTTGTGTAGTTAATGGGCAATCCTCCAACATACAACATTCCTACCACATCCAATATATCAGCCTTCTTGGGACTAACAGTCCCGTTTGAAATATCATCTACTATAAGGTTTCCTTCTTGCTTTGTTCGAATTACTTGTATCTAGAAAGACACACAAATGCAATACAATTGCAGATTGTTTTCTGACAACAAAGCATTTCCAGGTTGTAACTGGTCTTACAGTCCAAAATATATAACAATGCAGGAAAAAGTAGTAGGAGTGGTTACAGAAGTACCATGGTAGCAACTGTGGACAATATTTGTTCAACAAAGCCCCTGAGCAAAGTTTTCTGCAAACATCTGATTGTGTTTTAACTGCATGTGGGTCAAGAAGCATTATGACTATTATTTATTAAAATTACTGAAAGGATTTCAGGTTCTGCTAAAAAGCTTCATTGTTATGTTATAATAGGCATGGCACAATCATTTTTTCCTTGAAATTAGACAGCAATTTTAAGTACTGAGAGTAGTAAATGCTGAACGTTAAAGGCTCTGGTTGCAAATCTTTATTGCAGTGCACATTTGCAGACAATATTGAGTTTATGATTCCACTAGCTTGGACATGCCTCAAATCATAGTTCATGCTAGAGTAAATATAATACTGACTACATTCTGTTGGTATTATGGCTTCTGTTGAGACAAATGGGCTGTGAATCACATGGAAGAGGTACAGTTGCTGCAGAGCTGAGGAAATTCTACCCCAGCAACCACAGGCCAATGTCTTCAAAGTTTTATATTGAAATCTCTACAAATCAGCATAACAATAGTTCTGCATAAAAAAGGGATAAATGCATTATGCATATTAGCAGACTTCTTAACAGCATGGTAGCTGGCTCACCAGAGTAGCAAAGAGAGAAACAGCACTTGTTGGCTTTTCTTTAGCATGACTGCTTCTGCTTCAGTGTGGCAGCATATCTGTCATGCAATAGGAATGACTGAACACCAACAAAGGTGGCCTGAAGGTGAGAGACTGAACTTGGTGTTTACAGGCAACTGTAAATTTGAGATGGGTAACTATGCCTTGGGCAGAAGAAGAATAAGGGGACTGAACAGGAACTGGGAAGAGATACCCATACAGAGGACCTACACAGATAGCAGCAGCTTCTGTAAGACTACTGGGAATGCTTTAGCATAAATAATTTCAAATGGAGAAAAGGTTTTCACAAAAAAGATTATTTTTAGGAGAAGCCCTTGCTTTCTTAGACACAAAGACTGTGGCCTTTATTCTTAAAGATATGGCCTTCTCTCCTCCTCTCTCTCTCCCTCTCCCTCTCTCTCCCGCTCCTTCTTCTTCTCTCTCTCTCCCGTTCCCTCTCCCTCTCCTCTCCTAATTGATTGTTTTTGTGCTTTTTGGAATTGATCTTGTCTTCATTGTCCCTATAGAAATAGGATCTAAACAAAGGGCTTTTTCTTGTGGAGTGTCAAGGTGTATGTCCAAGGAGCACAATTTTCCATTAAAAAATTCACGTTCCAGCTAGTTCTCTTAGAATAAAGAGACAATGGTTGAAGAAGGAAAACATTTCTTCTGTATGTAGAGAAGGACTAGCAGAAAGGGGCCTTGGTCTACTGTCAGTGCTCATAGGCATTACATAAAACAGTTAAATGATGACTACAACTTCATTTTTCCCCTTTATGAAATACCTTTGTGTAGAGCAGCTGCTATCATCAAAAAGTTCATGACTAAAAATCCAGTGAAAATATGATTCCTGGAGAACAGAGTGGGAATTAAGTGATTAAAGTTTAAGAGAAAATGCAATTAGATTTTTCTCTCATTTGGTGATGAGAAGTGGATGGTCATTTCCAAATATCTGTACAAAATTCAATGTATCTTATAGTATATAATTTGAGCACATAGTTACATGCATTCTTTTCTTCTCTGTCTTTATTGGTACCTTCCAGCATGTTACCTAATGATTATATGTGTCTGTTGTCCTCGGCCCACTAATACTAAATTTCATCTTTGTGATGTTATTCCTTCTCTTAGCATCCATATGCATATAATGCTCCCTCTTATAAAGTCATAGAAGGAGCTACCAAATACATCCATGTATATCATATTTATTCCCTAATGAATTAATAATACAGGGAAGGTTTACTTCTTTATTATTCTTTTTTTTTCTTTATTCTAAGCACTATGGCTTAACAATGACATTATTAATGTAGAAACAACTGGCTTTAATGATATATTCCATCATTGTAAGCTGATACTCACCTTAGCCCTATTAGGCAGGAAGGAAGATTTCCTTCAGTTCCTTACCATAAATGGGACATATTTAAATATGTCCAGAAATATGTGTTTCCTGAAGGATAAATGCCTGTGTACCAGTGAATCTAAAAACATGAATTTTGCTAGATATTTTTTCCCCAGAAAATCCTAGTTGTAAAGTTTGGCTTGTGTAGACTACATTTTGAAAATATCTTAGAGCTAAAAAAAAGCTCACTCAGCATTGCAAAGAATAATTTAGCATTAGAGACTATTATACCTTGTGCCACTGGCCATCATTTATTTTGTTGGAAATCATGGTGCTGGTGTTTCCACTTCCCAGATCATAACTGAAGTAAGGCAGACCATTCTTTATCTGAACTGTAGCAAAATCAGCATGGTTGATGCGGGCCATATAAAACAGCAAGCCAGAATCAGCTGTTGTTCGGACTTCAAATTCAATGGTAAGTCTGGAAATCAAACAAACAGGAAATCAGTAAACAAGGAAAAGATATTTGGAGTCAGGCAGCAAATTCATCTGCTTTACCTTTTTGTGTTCCTCTAAAAAGACTTTACAGTTAGTGCCCAATTTTACTTGTCCATTAGAGTTCAAGAAAAATAATTTGGTTATAGGCAACTTGCATTTCACACATATCTGACCCCTGACATGTGACTATTCATTAGTCCCTTTGCTGTGGAAATACAAAACTGCAATCTTGGCACAGAATTTCAAAATATAGTTCACAGCTGCAGCTGTAGTAGCTAGAAAAATCCCAGCACTTGTCAAATTCCAGCAGCGTTATCCATCATTCACACACCTAATGCTCAAAAAGAGGAGAGCTGTAGTGATAGCTGGCAAATTTTGAGATTCTAATGAGTTGCATTGCCTGAAGACAGATTGCAAAACTTTTAAAGATGCAGAGAGAAGAGTTTACAATAAAGACATAAAACACTGATTCCTCCCAACAGAAAATGAGGTTGTGTCTGAGCAGGTCTGCTGACCCCTCAGACAGAATGGCAATGCTGAGAACCTCCTCTACAGCAAAGAACTTGTGAAGAAATTATTTAGGTTCTTTAGAAGCTAAGGCTGTCTGGCAACACATCAATAACCTAGCTCAAGCTAAGCTGCAAAGTCAGTACCTAAAGTAGTTGATAATACAAATGTGAAAAATCATTACATGCAAGTGATCAGGCCAGGATCATTCCTACTTTTCTAAAATTAGCATAATGTGAAAATATGCAGCACAACATCTTTATAGGAAAAAGTGAGTGTGAGCCTCATGGATTTGTAAACTATAAAGCAACAAAATTGCTTAGTGGTGGAGCATGGCACATTTGTTAACGTGATTTCAGAGCAAAAATGAACAATTAACAAGTTACAGCTTCACAAATTCATTGAAAATAGCTGCATTTTATAAACCATTCATGGAATTCCTTTGCATGTTGACATTTATATATAGTTATACTTTAGGGGGGTGACGTCCATTTGTTTCTCTGCAAATCAGTATGGGATCTGTATGTGTCCAAACCTTTATAAACAAAGAGGTAAACTGTTTCTGTGATAGCTAGTTAGGTGGGCACTTCATTGCCTAGATGTCAGCTTTAATGCTTTTTTAGGTTTGCTTCATGAAGTGAATTTGTCATGAAATGTGATCTTTTTTCAGATTATGCCATTTTATTTTGACATTATTCCAACACAATTCATTGCTGAAACAAACAACATACCTGTTTTTCACTTTGGTGTCATCAAATGCAACTGCAATGTGGCTGTTCCTCGAAAGACCAAACTGCTTGCCACCTTCCAAAATGGATGGTTCTGTGTCAGCAGCACAGGAATCCTGAAAAATACACAGCAATTATACAAACTTTGTATTTTGTATCTGTCTCAGCTGTGTACATGCTGGGATTCTTCCACCTGTTCAGGACCACCTAGTTGAGAGACTGGCCCTGCAATTTCCAGCGTGTTGGTGTCTCATCACACCAGCTAATGTTATAAACCAACATGACAGGATGTTATAGGCTTAGCTAGGCCTAAATTTAGGCTTTGATTTAGAGTAGTTCTCAGATTAGCAGTTGGCTTGAGCTGGGTCAGGCCAGCTGACAGCTCTGACTGCTACTGGCCAGTGGGATTCCATACCATATTCTGACATCACCCCAAGTATAAAAAGAGAGGGAGGTGGAGCTTCTGTCTTTTTGCTCCTCGCCCCAGCCCTGGGAGGATGTGCTGTCGCTGCTCCTGCTGAGATTAGGCTTTACTGCCACCCCACTGCTGTGTTATCTAGGGAGGTGAATATTTCCTTGTTAATTTTATTCCTCTCTTGCTGGGAGTTTTCTCAGAAAGAGTTTTCTGGAGTGTTGCTGTGGGTCTGGGTGGTTGGAATCTGTATTATTGGGGTAGGTGTCTCGGTAAAGTTGCTGGGTTTTTTCCACATTTGTGTATATCTGTGTGTGTTATAATCTGTTTTTAATTGTCTCTCTTCTGTATAAAAATAAGAAGCTTGCTGTTTCAGGTATTGGTTTTTTTTCAGGTTTTTCTTCTCCCCTCCTTTTCCCTTGGGGGAGGCTCTGACTTTGTGTTGGGCACTTGGCACTTTGCCCCCTCAACCTTACACAGAGGACCTTGGTGTAAAAGCAGAGCTCATTAAGCTGCCTGTAAAAGCAAATGAAAGCAATATATGAACATTGCTGCTTTCATGCATTCATCAGTGGACATTTTACAAGAGTCTTAAGTGATTTCCAGGCAGCTCAGTGTACTCCTAGCTCACATAACTGAGTTTTACACAGTAGGATGCCCTCTTACAGGAATGAAGCAAGATCTAAGTTTTAAAGCAGTGCTTTGTTGTTGATGTGAAATACAGTCACCTTAAAAATAATGAGTTAAAAGTAGTTGCAGATCCTGCATCTGTCAACGAGTCCTCCATTTTACTTCTTTATATTGTTTTATAACTATATTCTTCATTTAATGTGCTGTTGTTTCCCCTGGCGCTGTTGAAAGGCCCCCAAAACAATAAGGAAATCCAAGTAATTGATGGGTAGATGTTACAACTGTTGAACTCCCTGAGCTGTCTAATGTAGACACATTACCCAGGGAATAAAGAAAGAAACCCCTCCCCATCTGTTCCACTTCTATTAATCTTGAAGTGGTGCAACAAAGCAAGGTAAAATATCTTCTGCCCACTATAATTTTCTCTTTTTAATTTCACCAGGTCTTTTAATCTCTGGCCCTAAAGCTCTTGTATAAGGGCGCCTGGGGCAATGTGAGACCGTGGTAATTACCAGCTCCTACTCATATCTAGCTTTTGCCTCCCACTGAGAATATTGTGAAGAAACTGTTCAAAGGATCTAACACAACACAATATCAGGACAATACCGCTGGGAAAAAAACACCCAAACTTTGATAGCTGCAAGCTCTGTTTCTAAGCACTGTGTCTGCTATCATTTTGGGTTGGCGACAGTCTCTTATTTGAGCCCTGACTCAGCAGGGACCTGCAAAGCACAAGGTGTGGTGCATTACTTTCAAAGACTTCTTTCTCTGAAACATTTTGAAAATGTCATGAGTGACTCAGGCACTGAGATTTCAGCCACAAAAAGGAAATTTCTTTCCCCATCTCACTTATTCAGGAATGTATTTTTTGCTTTCACACGTCACAAAAATCTTTCCAACAGTACAGAGCACTTCTAAAAATTAGTTTTCCATAATTAATACTCTGGTTTGAATATGACGGCATAGAACACCATGCCTTGTGACAAGTGCACACCAATCGGCAATGGAGGAAAAAAACAGGCAAAATTCAGTAGGATCAAGTGAGGTTATGAATGTGTGATATCAGTCTTCCATTGACTAGCAAATAGGAAAAGAAATCATGTTCCCATAATGCAGGGTAAAGTTTTGAATTATTTTAAGCTTTACAGGGTTATCTAGAAGTTTAACAACTATGTTAATAATAATACTATGCATATAATACTTTCAATAACATTTGAATTTGCTAAAATTTGAAGATTTTAAAAGAAAAAAGCTGCAAAGGGGAAAAATCAATAGGGCATGTTTAAAAAACTTCCAGATTTTATTCACAAGCCTGTGCTTGCTTTTGTCTTTTCAAAGAACTGCCAGCTTCACAAGACTGTGCACTAAGCATGGATCATCAGCTTGTATTAAAATATCTCAGCTTTGTTTTTTTAGTAATGGTGTTAATGCATCCTGGCTGCTTAATAATATTCAATATTACACGAGAGCTTCAAGACTGAACTCTTCAGCTGCACTTTACTTCAGTCTTGTCAGATGTCAGGGACTTGACTGGTAGGTCAAGAAGCTAGGTGTGTATGGTAGGGGAAATGAAGAACAGAAAAGCCCACCTGTGAGCTGTCACACATTCCTTACACTCTCATTTGTTGTATTAGCAATTACAAAGAAAGCAATTAGTGGAAAAATGGGCCATTGAAGCAGTCCCCACAGTTCACTGAATACTGTTAGTAAAACAATGCAGTAACGCATAAAGAAATAATAGAAGATACCGTCATGGAGTCAAATGCAGAAGAAATGCTGGCGCTCTTCGTTTCAGTGGCAAGCGACTCCTGAGAAGCAGTGAATAATGTGAGGCAGAAGCAGCAGTTACTCAGTGCTGGGAAATATTCTGGCATCCATAGCAAGCAGGAACAGCAGACTGGTGATGAGTGTTATTTCCCAACTGTCCTATTCCTAGATCTTGTCTTGCTTTGAGTAGAGGGTAGGGTTTTTTCTCATTTGGGATTAAACTGCCCTCCCTTTTTTCATGCAGATGGATAATGGAGAAGAAAAGGTCCTAAATGGACTTAAATAGAACAGATACCTTATTTAAGTCTATTATGTGAAAATATTTTTTCTGCTGTATATTTTCCATATACAGTCTTTCTACTCTGAGATTTTGTATAATTTACTGTCATATGAGTGTCACTTATTTGTTGAAACATTTCTCTGAAAAATACTTTGGAGAACTTACATGAATGTAAACTATTCAAAACCTTACCTTGTTTAAAATACTTACAAGTCTTCAACATACTAACACAGTTTCAATTTTTCCAAGAGAGAAATGGAGTAACAGTGTTTCATTTAGATCTTTATTTCAAATTCCTGTTTCAAATTATCATGGCTCTAGATAAGCTGATATACAAAACTCACCTAGTTACGATGAGACTAGTTTTCGGTATTAATTCCAATTTTGTTATTCAAAAGTTAGTGTTTGTATTCTTAGAAAGTGTGCACTTGCTCTTTCATGTGCTTCTGTGTTTTTTGTTTTGTTGTAAGACTTGATCAAGGGATACTATGTCTGCATTCCTTCACTAAGCATTAAACTGGACAATCCTTTTTACCTTGTTGCCTGGATCCTTATCTTTCTATGGTAGCCTTATTGCACTGTTAATTTGCTTTCAACTTCAAACAGAAAGCTACATCAGAGCCCTTGTGTAACAACTACTTCATCTTGTGGGAACGAATCAAAACCACTGCCCTAGAGCATTAAAAAGCCAGAGTTTATAACTCTGGGGCCTGGGATGCCATAATAACTCAGATGGATCTTGCCTATGTTGAACCCAAGGCTCCCATTTTCTGGCACACAGGCATGTGATGTGGAGACTTCAGTAGTGCCTGACAAGCAAGTCCTTCTAGATCATCGTGGCTCGGCTTCGCGAACGAAGATTTGGGAAGGGCTCTCCCCACGTGGGTGTGCCCTTCCAGCCTGCACAGTGGATTTTTTAGGTGAGGCACAGCGTGCTCAGAACTGGCCCCACTGTTTAACTCCTAAGGTCCATCTACCACGGCTGAGCAAGCTTGGACGGTAACAGTGAAGTCCTCAGGACTAGAACCTACAGCCTCTGGTATTCCCAGGAGGTGTCCCATCCAAGGACTAACTGGAGCTGACCCTGCTTAGCTTCCAAGATCAGATGGGATCAGGTGTCAGGGTGGCATTTAACTGCCTCTTTCTAGATAAAGCTGTGCCATATATACCTGGCTAATGAAGGTGCCCATGAGTCTCAAACATAAAATTAACCTTAATGACTTAGAGGTTCTGTACTAATTTTTGCACCATTTTTTACAGAAATCCTACCTGTGCCCAAGGAAAACCAAATATGAATTCTAAAATGAGACTGGAAGCGACTGTGGCAGACTTCAGGTTCATCTGTCTCTCACTTATGGACTTACGGCCTCACTGAAACTCCCAGCTTTTTTTGTCAGGATTTTTTTGGTGTCCTTCATGCGATTACTTGATAATATGAATCTCTGGGTCACACAGAAAAGCCCAATATAAACAAATTTGGTGTTCTGTAATGCTGCGTTGTGTTAGTGAGGAGGTGTGAAATGGGAACAAAGATTAAACTTGACCTAGTACTGGTGCACCTCCCAAAACAGTTAAAAGATCTTCTGAAGCCAATCTGTGAGAAACTTCCAAAATTACTGACTCCTTTGTATTTACGATATATATATATATATATATAGATATATATATATGTATATATATATTATATATATATAAAAGAAAGTTAAATATTATGGTTGTTAACGTCTGAAACCTGTCTTATTATGGTAGTCTAAATTCTGATAGTGTAAACAGGCTCCTAACTAGGGAATGTGCAGTTTTTTCACACTTTCTGGAAACCTCACTCATACTGAACTATAGCATGCATAAACCTGTGGGTTGTATGCAGATATAATAACATGCAAAGAATTTCCCCCCTCCCAGTAATATCTTCCAGTGTATATATTATTCAGTTTAATATTCAGATATCTAAGCATATATTTTTAGGACAATAAAATGATGCATCAACTTACAAAACTGCTACATTTGTGACAGAAGAAGCATCTTTCTTAAATTTTGTTGTATAAGACCGCTTGCTATTATCTAGCTATTTAAGATTAGTGGCAACAACAGCTGAGCTCAATTTAGCAGTGACTGGGATTTAATTTTGTAAGTCTCCTGACTAAAGATATAAAATAGAAGTGGAGGAATTGCCACATCAAACAGACTTCCTAGTTTACCTTTTTCTTCATCCTGTCACTAACATGACTATTATGTGCATGAGAGAACAGCACATGAAATATCATAATGACATGTATTTCCCATAGGAAAATTTCCCTTCCAACCCCAAGCAGGTTGGCTTATATCCTGAACTGTAAGAGTTTATGGCTAAGCAAGCAAACAAAAAAGAATTTAACACTATATAATTCTTTAAATTACTGTGTGATAATACAAGCAAATGCCACTATTTTTGTGGCAGAGTGCTTTGTCATTCTTGATGGGTGGCCTTTCGATTTTGGTCAGAAGAAGAAACTTTTCAAACTACCTGATCAAAGTGATCTGCACTTACAAGTAATGAAGGTAGAGATGGTGTTGGAGGAGGAGAAGCATGAGGAATCCTTGGCCCTTCTTTCTCCCCATTAGTGTCTGGTTCAGGTTGGATGAGGACTGTTGCATGAGTTGGTTTATCTTCATCCTCAGGTGGCCTAACCTCTGGTTCTAGAGTGGGACATCGGCCAATATCTGCATTTTCAAAGGACACGGGTTGAGCAAAGTCCATGGGGCTGAGAACACACAAAGAAATTGATGTCTGTTATTACTTTTTCTGCCTTTTAACCACCCATTTATCAAAAATAGCTATTTGCTGCAGTCTAAGTTCACTATGAAGGACATAAAAGCCAGGATTTGTTCCATCCTGTAGAAATACATAGAGGTACAGAAGCAGAACACTTAAATTAGAGGTGATAGTCCCCACTGGCTTTCCTTCCTACAATGAGTGCAGAGAGACAGGCATCCACTTTGGCAAGATTTATCAGCCCAGGTAGTTTCAATCATATTGCTTAGAAGTCCTCTCTGACCTACAGTGGTGGCATGTGGGGTGATGAGATCCTAATTTAGTTACTTCAGACTTGTGAAAGAAAGATTTACTTTGGAACTTTGTATAGAAATTTTACTTTATTCACCATTCTTTTTTTTTTCCCACTTAAATGTTCCTTCCAGATTACTGCATTTTCCACAAAGCAAATTGATTCCCATGGTGGTTCTCAGAATTTGTATACTCTTACACTTAAGTGTTAGAGTACACTATAAATACCTATTGGTGATGCACATCTTGCTGCAGTGCTACTGTTGAACTTCCCTGATTTTATGGAAAAACAGATAGTGTTGGCTTGTCTGTAAAACAGTTCATTATTGCATAGTCTTTGGAGCATATATTGGAGACAAAAAACCAGGAAGGGCATATAAACAAAATAGATCATATCCTAGGATTTGCTGCTAGTATGATTCCTTGCAACAATGAACCTTCTTCTGGCCACCAAGGTAGTCAACGAGACTTCCTTAACTAGACATTTGTTGGCATCAATGAGACTTACGTGGCATTAATGACAAGATTCCATATACAGCCCTCAAATGGTGGTATGTTTCTGAGAGGTGTAGTCTGAAACTGAGAAGTAGTACCCCCTACAAAGAGTTTCTTAACAGAGATGGGCTGGTCTGAAGGCAACCTCTGAGTCTGGACTTTGTCTTCATCGACTTGAACAGTGAACATCCTGTGAAAAAGATTTGAAAGCAAAGAAATTGATATTTTACTCCGGTTATTGCTTGTATTGAAATCACCCCTTTGCAGGTCCCATTTACTTCTACACCAGCTGTAGCACTGAGCAACCCAAATTATGAAATTAGCAGTTCACATTAAATGCCTATGACCATAGGATGGTTTTCAGCTATTGTTATGCTTTCTTGGTAGTTGTCTGACAAAGCTTGGCAAAATTGTGCTGTGGAGGGGCAACAATACCAGACCATGGTTGCATAGGAGGAATTTATTTGTGATGTGGCAACACCGACACAGGGAGGGCCAAGCCTGATGTACTGTGATGGTAGATATGATCTAGATGGTCTAGAGCTCCACAGGAAGGGAACAGCACAGAGACACATTTTGTTTGGACTCCCTATTTCTTGGTTTGTACAAGTTATTATCTTCTTGCTGGGGCACAAGCACTGCTACAGACTGCTCTGGTTGCAGGAGCAGCCACAGAGACATACTGTACACTTTTTAAAGATCTGGTAGCTTTTCCTGGGGGAGATGGCTGAATAGGAAAATTGCTGATTGTTCACTGTGCTGTAATTCATTCTCATGGGTGAGTCACATGGCACAAGTCAAAGACAAAGCAATCCCATGTAAGGTACTGTTAAGGCAGAACAGAGGTTGATAGATGCCTCTGAAGAACAGCACCACTGGCTAACCAATCAGTTTCTGGCAAATAACCTCATTTTTACCAACTGTAAAATTATATTGAACTCTGCTGTTCTTCCTTAACTATAATTACAAATGTTAGCAACTGAATACTGAAAATATTTATTGCAAAGAGGCTTGTTTTCACATGTAAAATGCTTGGCTTTCTTATTTACAGAAGTCCTAGATAGAACTGGATAGTGACTTATGCACCTGAATTACACAACTTCGGTAATACATCCAAACCATCCAGTTTCCTCATAGTTTTAGATGGATTTATTTGGTCTAGAAAGCTGCAGAATAAGAAAGTGATTAATTTTTTCCAAGGGTTGCAGGAAGCAGGTATTAAGAGATTTATCTTTCAGGACAATCTCTAGGAAAGAGATTTCTCTGGAGGCAGTTCAGAGCAACAGACTAATTTAGGTTCTTGTTATGGGTTTAGCCAGGTGGGCCTAAATTAGGCTTTAAAGTTCAGATTAGGCCTGAAATTGTCAGCTGACTTGAGCTGGGCTGAGCTAGCTAACACCTGACTTCTTCTAGCCAATAATATTGTATTCCATACCATATTACATCATCTCAAAGGGTGTAAAATCCAGTGTGTGGGAGTGGCTTGGTTAGTTCCATCATGGCTGCACTAAGAGGAGGACATCTAGCAGCTCCTCTACTATGCTAGGCCCTGCTCCTGTTGCCCCTGCTTGCATTTTGTTTGCATTCAGGGAAGTAGAAACATTTTTGTTGTTTCTGTTTCTTGCTATGTGTCTCTCAGAGTACTTACAAATCTAGTGTAATAGACTTTGCTTTGTATTAATTGGGGAGTGGGAAGTTATTCCTAGTTACATATATGTAACTTGTGTAAGTGTGTGTTATATTGTAGTTTCCTCTTAATTTTCTCCTTTCTGTATAAATACATGTAGTTAGTTCCAGCATAAACCTGGTTTTGAGGGTTTTTCTTTTCTCTCTCTCTTCTTTTCCCTTGGCTGGCTGGGGGGAGGAGGAACCCTTTCACTCTGTCCTGGACAAGTTGGCATTTTGCCAGCTCAACCCAGGACAGTTCTGTGCAACGTCCCAGAGAGGTCACTTCTCTCCACTGCCTTCAGAGGAAGCATAGGGAAATCAGACTGTCGATACTTGAGTTATCTTTTGTGCTGCTGCATGTTAGGTATCAAGCTGTGGCTAACCATGGGAAAGATTCAGGGTCCAAGCAGAACCATGGAATGATGTACATTAGTCTGTTATATAGTATCCTATAATCACCTTGGAAGAGAAAGCAAAAACTTCATGAAAATATGGACAATTATTGCTCTGACGAGTTTTCACAGGGTGTTCCTCTCATTTAGTAAAATAAAGTCTGAGTTTTTGATAAGCAGGGAAAAGGTTAATCTTAATTTATATCTTTTCATATCCATTTCAAGTTACAGAAACTGCAGAGTTCAGATAATTGGTTTTGTAACAAAGTTACTTTGAAAACACAGAGGTTTCATCTGAACAAGCATTGTACAGCAACTATGCCTTGATGTACCCTCACATGTACCCTCACAAGGTCAAGTACCTCACAAGTACCTACTGCTTAAAAGAACTTACTTTGTTGTTTAGAGCTTTTTAATATTACCTGCATATTTGTGTTCTGTCATGGTCACACAAAATGTATCACAAAATGCAGTCATTGATTTCCAAAATAACTTTTTCTCCCAAAGAATTTATAATTTGACTTTAGTCACTGAAGTAGAAGAGACATACTGACTGAAAGCATTACTTACAAGAGGTTTTTAAACAATACAATAGAAATTCAGTCACAAAATTATCCTGATAAAGGACAAAGCAAAGGAAAGCAAATTACAGAGAGAACAGAAGGGCACCTTAGCACTAGACAGATGGGAACTGTTGCTCAAGAAGGCTGCAGTGCTGTGGGGGTAAGTGGGTGAAGCCTAGACTTCAGTGTGCTAGGTTAAGTGCATTGTGTAACATGCTGGATGTTACACAGTACATTCTGATTTTTTAAAAAAAATATACAATTTTTTTCATAATCCACTAAACCACTGAATGTACACATTTGTATGTTCAAATGTCCCTAATAAGCCTGTTTGGAAGAAGGGCTATTCCAGGCCATAAATAATACTGACTGCCTGAGTCCTACACACTACAGTAGTGCTGTTTCTAATCACTTTCTGAATAGTGAAGTGTAATAAAAAACTTTTACAATGCCTGAGAAAGGGCAAAGGAATTTAAGTGAAATTCTGTTTAAAACAACATGGTCTGAGAAGGTCTGTGATGGCTTTTCCAATAAGAATGACTGTGGGACTATGTGTTTTCACTGTTTTACCATATTTAGCTGGGCACCACTGTAACCACATGTACATACATTAGCACATGGCATCTCAAAAAGGCTACAGGCTGGTGTGCTGTTGCTGTTTATATTCTTTGAAAATGGTTAGTTTTTCTACATGTCCTGAAAGGTGATTTACTGCATGACAGCAGTATTTCTCATTACAGATTCCACAAATAAAATATATTTCCCAAGAATAAGAAGGTTAAAGATGCCAATTCAGAGAAATACAGGTCTCTGAAAGAAAACACGTTGATAGCCTAGGAAAGCATGTAAAGCCAGCTCTGCAGAACAATAAGGACTATCAGAAACTTACTTCTAAAAATTTTTGGATAATGGCAGAATTATATTAGATTTTTTTGTCTCAGCAGAAGCCTTTACATGGATTGCCAGAGATAATACATTTGCTTTGTTGAAATAGCTGTGCTGTGTGGTCTGTAGCATTTCTTGGTATTTTTTACCCTTTAGCTCGTTCTATCCGGATGGAGTGTGCTCTGCCATCATGAAACTCGCCAGTGTCTGGTCTGATGGTGATTCTGTGTGGATCCCGCATCCCAGTGGAGATGTGCACTTCTAGTCGACCTCTGTTCAGGAACACTGCGTAGTAGGCCTGCAATATATATGTTGGTATGAAAAGGTAAGTTACATCTGCAGGGAAGTTATTTAACTTAGTTTTACATTAGTGTGTATATTTAATTGGCTTACCAGATAAAAGACACTGTTGTTTCAGTTCTGCTGGTGCTGCTGTTACAACATTCAGACTTTGCATTTTTGCAGTGAGTAATAGGTAAAATGAGGTCATGCTGGAAAACCTCACCAAAAGATTTAACTCTCTGCATACCTATTTTCAGGGAAGGGTGGAGGCTTCTAACCTATAATTTTTCTGGTTTTTGTTGTTACAGTAACTGGTCTTAAATCCATCAAGCCCCAAACAGCATTGATCTCAGCATGAGTTCTGACTTTGGAGGCTGGCACACCATGCCTGTAGTTACTCTAGCAACAATATCATACTGTAGTAGATTTCAGGATGTCAGATCCAGTTACTATAGCAATAAGTGGTCATGTTCACTTCTGTGACTTGAAGAGCTGGGAAATGATAAAGGAGCCCCTGCCCTGAAGATAATGTCATACAGGTGAGCAATTACAATGTGCTGTCCCTGCAGTGTGTTACTACAGGTCACTGAAAGTTCTCTTCCAAAACATGTAGAAAGAAGAATAACAAAATATTATTTGCCAGAAGTCCTGAACAAAACATTCTATTTATTGTTGTTGTAGTATGTTTGTCTGTCAGGACTTTAATCAAGATTTAATCAAGAGTTGAATAATTTCTAACAGCAATCACACTTTCACCAATTAGTCACTTAGGACACTGTGGATTTATACAGCAGATTTGTATTTTATGGGAGAGGAGGAGAGGCTGGAGCACTCCAGTTGTGTGCAGTGATATCAAACAAGGAGCTTATCTCACATTACTTTTGGCAGCTTTTTTATTTCTCTTTTGGTCGCAGGGGAACTAAAATTATCCTCATTTATATCTCCGTGAAGAGGAATGAGAGAGTTCCCAAGCTTTAATAGTGCATGAGTAGTCCACAGAATGAGTGAAGAACAGTACTCTCTAATATTTAGGTTTTGTTAAAAAAACAACATGGAATATGATAAAAAACAAATCTGCTGCTTAGCAACAAACAAC
Organism: Pithys albifrons albifrons; assembly: GCF_047495875.1. Taxonomy (NCBI): domain Eukaryota; kingdom Metazoa; phylum Chordata; class Aves; order Passeriformes; family Thamnophilidae; genus Pithys; species Pithys albifrons. Next base: position 54,875,603 of record NC_092459.1, on the reverse strand, counting down.
AGATACCTTACTGTAAACCTGTAACAGAAACAGTTACTACAAAGCAAAAACCAATTCTGATCTTCTATCAGATTCTTCATCAGATAAAGGATAACATCAGAAATAATTTATTCCCAAGCAATGAATTTTAACTCAAGTATGAATATTTCACAGTGTCTTGGAACAAATTAAGTAGAAGTTCAGTAAAATTATGGGTTTTCTTTAACTTTTGCTGGGTGGCTCGTACCTGTCCTGTCTGTCTACGTTTTCTCCTCAGAGGGGCAGCTTTCCTTCCAGTGTTTCTGCGCTTTCTCCTGGGGGGCACAATTGTGCCACTTGTGCCAAACAAGATGATCCCAGACTCACTCTTGGTGCTGAAGGAGAGATTGATTTCTGTGCCCATGTCAAAAGAGACAGGCTGCAGCTCCACATAACCTGGCTTGGAGAAGCTAACTGTATAAATGTTCTGTAGGCAGAAGCATACAGGAAAGTGCATTAGTAGAATTAAAAGCAAGAATATGAATGCACAGGAAGATCTCTTAACTAAAATAATACACTGTGTAAATATAACTAGTGTGAAGAGGTTTCAAGTAAAACAGACAGCAATTTACTCCTCAAAGTGTTGCGCAAACACTAATTTACCTGTTTACATCTGGCATCATTAGCATATTTCTGGAATCCTGTCTTACAGAAAGGCAAAGTTCCAGTCTTATGTCCCTATATCCTCTTGGATTAAAAATAACTGCTCAAGGGAGTTTTGGTTTTTTGCACATGAATGTCTTCCATTGAGTTAATACAGTTGGATTTTGCTTTTGAATTATTGCAACAGGTAACAACAGCCAATATGAACATAAACTAGATTCTAGTACTTGTCAAATGTGCCCAGAAAATACTTTTCAATAATCAGTCATTATTGCTTCACTGAGAGCCACTGCTTTCTTGATTACACGGACTCATGAATGAAGCACTTATTGCACATGGCCCAACTCTGGATATTGGTAGCCATTAACACAATTTAAAGAGTAGAATATGTCATACAATAATAAATCAGTATATAATTCTGAAGATTTTCTGTCATCGGTGCCAATTCATGTATTCTTCCAGCTGTGGAAGACCAGTCAATAGAAACAGTGACTTTATTTCTAAAGTAGTGTACCACTCTTTCAGTATAGCAGAACTGTTTTCGGGTCTGGAGAACAGATTATGCCAGATAAAATCATTGCTGCTGGTGCTCACCTTTCTCTGAAATCTGAGGATATTTAAATAATTGAGTGTATATCCAGTCTTTAGCTTACTTCTCTTTTTTTTTTAAATTTTTATACATATCTGGTTTTGTAAAATTAGAATATTTTATTTATTTCCCCAACAAAATGGTTAATCCAATTAGATTTCGTTCTCTGAAACCTCAAGTGTTACAAAATAATGTGAAAAGCAAAGTACTTTCTAAGATTCATAGCAACGAAAGGAAATGAACACAATTCTCCTTTCCTGTTCTGGAAAGAATCTACAATAAATGAAAACAAACTTGAACCTCCGTATCGAATTTTCACTGAAACCAAATCTGTAAGATTTAAAAGCATTTAAGCAATCTGCTTGTTTACAGTTTAGCTTTTTCCCAAACTTGAAATCCTAAAAATATGGATCTCATAAAAGATCCATTTAGTCTAGTATCCTGTTTGAGAGTCCTACCGTTGTGTGCTTTTTGCTCTGATGAGGTCCAGAGGTTCAAAGGATAAGCACAATAAAATAGGGCCCTCATCTTTATTTTGGCCTGGTCAAGTTCCAATTACTGTTCAAAGGGAATTTTTAATGTTTTGTAGAAAAAAAAAATTTGAAGAGCATTGGGTTAACAACATTTTATTTGGCTTTACTGTAGTTGTATCTGATATGGAACTCTAATTATTACATCTGCTTGCAAAACGATCTTAAATTAAATAGATTTCCAGGGAAGAAAAAAAACCCCTCTTTATTGGGAGGCAAATGTCACTGGAAGTACTTTTTTATATATGAAGATTTTTCTTTTCCATGGAAAATGACTATATTCTCTCCCAGATTTCAGATCAGATTCCTTGAATTCTGTATTCATTGAAAGGCTGCTAATTGCAAGCAGAAAGAATCAAAAATAAATGGACCTGAGTTGAATTTAAAGCTAAAATAACAATATTGATTGTGTACATCTTTCGTGATAAGTAAGAAACGTGCCTTCCGGCTCAGTGGTAGTTCATAATAGTAAGTTTTATTATGAACTGTATTCAGTTTTATGTACTGAATGACTTTACAATAACAATTAAAAAACAATTTAAATCCTTGGGGTTTATGTGCATCAAAATTTTTTGGTTTTTGGAATGTTCTTAGTGTCTATCTCATTAATTTCAATAATTCCTATGTTAGGCAGCTGAAACAAAATTGCTATGCAGTTCAGAAAATCCTACTCTTTAGGGATAGGGATATCACAACTAACCAGGGATACTGTTCAAGAAGTTAGGGTCTGGAAAACTGGTCTACTTGCTGATCAGAAGGACTTATTACTTCTTTCTCTTATATATAACTGTTTGGATTTTCAGGTTATATTGGTATTTGTTAGATTCCTGTTTAAGGAATATGCCTTATACAATTAACTTATTATGCCATAAAATCAGAAACATTTATACCCGTTAGGACCAAAATACATGGAAATCAGACTAACCTCTAGAGTGCATCCTTTTGTTAGACCAACAAAATCAGGGCTGCTCAATATATTATACGGTGTCCTTGAAATTTCAATGTCTTTGAGACAACCTGTGTATTTCTCTAAGTTCACTTCAGGCCTAAAAAAAATTTAGAAGGACAGTGTGTTTTCAAAAATAGAAATTAGGGACACAGTCAGCCAGACACACACACAGACACATACACTTTCAGATGCACAGATGCTCGATTTTCATTTTTATTTTAACTACCCACATACATTCAAATGTTGCCTTCTACCACCACCTATCAGCACACATTGAACTCTTGCCTTACATCACTCAAAAGGCATAACAGGAGATTCATCTATTCTCCAATTAACAACAGTTCCCTTCTCAATTTTTTCTTTCTTCTCTTTAGTTTTTTTGGTTGGTTGATTGTTTTGGTTCTGGGTTTTGGGGTTTTTTCCCCTTTGGTAAAGGCATGTCCTCACCTTTGGTGTTAAAATACAGTGAGCTATAAAACGAGGAAGTTGTTGTTCCTCAGGCAAAGCATAAAGATGCAAGCTAGGAAATCGTAACAGTAAGGAGAGACCTTAACTGGAAGACATGTTTCATTCCTCTTTTTGCATGCTAGATCCTAATGAAAGAGGAACTTTAGCAGCATACATTTTTTCTATGTATCTTATTTTCCCAGAATCTTTCCTGTGAAAACTGCTGCATATTTTCTTATGACAGAGCAATACACTTGACTTTCTCGGGTTGTTAAAGAAAACAAAACACTTGGATTTGTTACAGAATGTAGCTATCCATCTATGAAAGGAAAATACTGAACAGAATTCAAATTCCATGTTTGACTCATCAGCTGGCTGACAGAAGAAAGTACAAACCCCTTGAATGTAACACCAAAACTATCATGCTTTAATGAAAAAGTATGATATCCCAGGCCAGGAACACCAGAGTGAGACCATAACTGCTGGCAACATTTGAACAAGGCTTGCCAGAAAAAAAGCCTTATAAAGTCATTTCAGAAAAAAAATGTTGCCATTCATGCCATGGAGAGTAAATCCAAAAAAAGGAAAAAAAAGCACTAGTTAATTCACTCACAGTATTACCCATGAGTGTTTACTAGAATATCTGAATAAGATGAACAGCTCAAATAAAGAAAAATTAATTTGGAAAATAAATATGGAGTTAAAACTGGTATGAGGTGAGAGGAGGTTGGGGGAAGGGAGGAGGAGACAAACATTTCAGCTCCCTGGAAGGAAACAAAATAATTAAAGGATATTAATTACAAAATAAAATCATTTTGCACAGATGCTAATCAGCTGTATGTTTTGGCACTGAAAGCTATTCTTTGCATTATAGCCATCCTAGCAAGCGTGATGTATTCTCTGGCAAATTAGTATTCTCTACATTAGTTAAAGCAAGCATCTGGTTTACTAAAATGATCCATATGCTGCTTTATTTACAGTCATGTAGTTACAGTGACCTTTCACTTTTCATTTTTTTCCCTAGCTCTTTTCCAGGTCCTTTATGGACTTATCTTTCCAGCAGCAGAACAGTTTTGCTCTATCATTGTCTGTGGTCCTCAGAGTCTCCTGTCTTTGTCATCCAGAAACCGTTCTTGTTACTACCCTCTTGCTGCCCTGCCCAGTGACAGGCTGCCTTTTTTCTGTTCTGTTTCAAGCAGTTGATGTTATCTTATAATTACCAACCCGTATCACAGAATTACAAAATGGAAGGTTGGAAGGCACCACAGTGGGTCACATCTGGTTCAACCTCTTTGCAAACACTGAACACTTGCTCAGTGTTTTCTTAAGTCTTTCTTCCTTGTTCCCTTCCAAAACATACCAAACAAGGTTCGAGTTCACTCAGATCTTGGGGGGGGGGGATGTTTGTTTGCTTTTTTGTTTGTTTTGTTTTGTTCTGTTTTTTTGCCAAGCTGGGATCAGTTTCAAGGGAAAACAAACAACAATTTCTGGAACTTGGGAGGAAATAATCTTCAAGATCAAGGCCAGGGGGATGGGGGTGAAATTGCATTTTCCCAATTCAAGCCAGGAATTAAGCTGAAAAACACAGCGAAGTTCAGTTCTTATCTGAGCATATCAAAATAAAAGTAATGAATACAAATAGTTGCAAACTGATAATGCAGTCAGAAGTACGTGACCTCCACCTCTCCTCCTCATCCTCCTGTTCTTAAACTGAGAAACGACAAATTTCACAAAAATTTGCACCTTACTTTCATATCCTCCTCAGTAATTACTTAATAGCCTCCAAGCACAGTGCTCCTTGCCTCACATGGGACTTCACTGCTCTTACAGTCTGGAAGTCTAGCCAAAGTCAGCAATACAGCTGTCTGTAGCTCTGCTTCTGAGGCATTCCAGTGTTGCAAACAAACACAGATGAAGTAAGCAGCTGTGTGAAGAAAATAAAAGTTGCTTGTGTAGGTTTGTGCAGAGCATGTAACGTGACAGTGTTAAGCTCTTGAGAGCAGCTTTGCTAGCTGTGGCAGGAGCAACTTGCTGAACTAAGAGCCTTAGCGCAACAGCTGGTATAAGTACTGCCCACACACTGCTGCTGCTGCTGCGTTGCTGCCTGTGCTTTCAAGCCGCACTTACTAAACACATGCAAGTCATGCAAGCAATCTGATTATTTTTACCTTGCTTTCATACTGGGGTGAGAAAGACAAAAAAAGAAAAGAATAAAATTGCATTAATTGTAGCAAATGATAATTCTCTTATTGCTAGTTCATGATGTTTATTAGCAAGGTTCAAACACTTCACAGTGAAGCAGATATTCATCACTTACAAACAGCATGTAATAGAAGGTAAGATTCTATATACACTATCAGGCTATAACAATTAACAGGTTTGCTCTGCAAAGAGCTACCTTAAAGTGTAACATATCAAAGGGCTTTTATGATTTGTTGCTATACTTGGTTGTGAGTAAAAGCAAACCATGTAAAAGAATGTGGCAGAAGTGACATGACCTGATAATTACAAAGTCACGGATACCTCAGTATCTATTGTTTGCAGTAGCTCAGCTTTGCCCTAATCCTCCTTTCACTACTTTTGATTCCAATTTACCATAACATTCATCTTGCCTTAGTCACTGCTGAATCATAGCTGGAGGCAAAATGGTTATCACTGGTCTGAGTAGCTGTGGTACACTGATTTTCTAAGCAACCACAAAGGAAGTGGAAGATAATTGCTCTAGACATTTTGTTATGCACTGGTGTGATTTCACAATTACATAATATAGTGTTGTATTTCATGAGTAAAAGAGATCTTAGATCTTTTTATTGCTGGGTGATTTGACTTCAGAGGTCAGTTATTATCCTAATAAATTAACAAATGCATCCATTCTTTTAGAACTAGAACAATCTGTGGACTAATCACAACAGTTCCTTGTGCACAAGACCACTTCAAGGATGTCATTATGCCATGTACTTAAAGCTGACATAGATTAATGGGCTTGTTTCTGTGTTGCTCATCTGACCACTGTAGCACAGAATTCTCTTGTTCTTGTAAATGAAAAACTGCTGAATAATAATTTAAACTTTAAATAAGTTTTTTGGTCTATTCAAAGCCATGTAATAAAGTCACTAAATTCCCATTTCTTTAGTTTATTGAAGCTGAAGTTGAAGTTTCTGAATAACACTATGCAATATTTTAAAAATAAGTACTGGGAATTTTATTTGTGTAAGAAATTCAGGATCAGACTTCTGAAGGGAAAAGTTTGCTGTATTTCATTCTACATATGTTAAATATATCAAGAATATTGTATCATATACTTTAAGCCTTGAATACAGGAGGGTTTTTATCTAAGCAACTTAAGTCTACAAATACTTTTAAATTATATATAAACAAAATACTTTTATACATATTCAAAGTATACTGACAATGATTATGCAAACACACGAATACTCATTTAACAGTAATCCCATGAAGAGTAATTCAATTTTTCTACTCATGTACAAGGTGAACACTTGTCCTTAATTTTGTGGAAGTATAGAGCCACTTCTATGAGTCTGCAGTCATAAATTCTATTTATCAAATAAAAAAATACTTTAAAAGTCAGCTACATCATGATTGTTGCACAGTGTCACAAAGATGTACTACACCGCTACTTTTATTTTCATTGTATTTATGCAAGGTGAGCTGTGCGAAATACACTGAAACACATAACATGTGCAAATAAAGCATCGTCTGCTGTGGCAATATGTATTGGGAATTCACCATTCACTTACTGCAAGTGAACTTGAGAAATAAATACAGAAAATAAGATTACACTGTACACAATACTTGCCAAAGGTAAAGAAATTGGCTTGAGCCACATTACCTTAGATTTCTCAGGGTTGGCAATCCTCCAAAATATATTTTCTCATGCCCTTTTAAGTTGAGTCCAAAGTGGCTGCCTGTAGAAGTTGTTGCTATGGTCTCTTCTTCATTGGTGTCTATGTCTACAATCGATATGTTGGCTAAAAGAAATTTCAGATTAGTGTCAGAATATCCGACATGAACAAGGATATCTTAATGTAAGAAACCAACAGAGAAATATTTGGAGGGTTAGCATGTGAGGGGAGAAGCAAGGAAGGCTTTATTTTGCAAATAAGATATTGGATTTCCATATTGTCAATTATGGGCAGGGGAAGAGACCTGCACTTTGTTTCCGTGACAACCTTAAAAACTGTATCAATTCTGTATGCTTTATTTTTATGTATTGTCTAAACCTGTTTTCAATTTGGTGTCTTTTTTCTGTCACCGGAATTTGGAGCTAACACTTCATGACAAAGTCAAGACAGAAGAGATCATTTTATGTCTAATTTGTGATCTCAGTCCAAAGATTGCCACTTGAACAGGATTTTTTAGTGTAAAAGTTTGTTAACCATTGTCATTATGTGCCTTAGAGATTGGAGATCAGTCACTCTATACCATTTTCCCACTCAAAGCAGTCAGTTGCTGTCATGTCTAATCTCAGTCTGGAGTCAGTGATGTGCTACATACAACCATCCTATTTAAGTGCTTGTTCCATGTATATTTTTTATGTATGGATTAGTACATAATGTAAAGTTCAGTTAAAGAGATGAGACTTAGTGAAAAATGCTGAGCAGTCCCCAAGGAAGAAAGGGGTATTCTACTACGGGGATGAAAAAAACAGGATTTCTTTCTTTCTTTTCTTTCTTTCTTTCTTTCTTTCTTTCTTTCTTTCTTTCTTTCTTTCTTTCTTTCTTTCTTTCTTTCTTTCTTTCTTTCTTTCTTTCTTTCTTTCTTTCTTTCTTTCTTTCTTTCTTTCTTTCTTTCTTCCCTTCCTTTCCTTTCCTTTCCTTTCCCTTCCTTCCTTCCTTCCTTCCTTCCTTCCTTCCTTCCTTCCTTCCTTCCTTCCTTCCTTCCTTCCTTCCTTCCTTCCTTCCTTCCTTCCTTCCTTCCTTCCTTCCTTCCTTCCTTCCTTCCTTCCTTCCTTCCTTCCTTCCTTCCTTCCTTCCTTCCTCCCTTCCTCCCTTCCTCCCTTCCTCCCTTCCTCCCTTCCTCCCTTCCTCCCTTCCTCCCTTCCTCCCTTCCTCCCTTCCTCCCTTCCTCCCTTCCTCCCTTCCTCCCTTCCTCCCTTCCTTCCTCCCTCCCTTCCTTCCCTCCCTCCCTCCCGTCCTTCCTTCCTGTGGGATAAACATTCCTGTTGTACCTTTCCAAAACCAGATTAATATTCCTTTCCTTTTAATACCTGTATCCTCTTTATAAACACAAGATATTCGAATGCTATTAATAAATTACAATTATGTGACATTGTATTTTGTCTTAATATCTCCTGAGTTAAATATGAACTAAGATAACTGTCTAGCAACAAAGCATTCCTCCTTTAAAGGTACAGCAAATCTGCAAGTGAGAGCTCTAAATTATTTTGGCTACTGTCCCAGCTCCCAAATCTCCTTCATCCAAATACAAAGGGAGATGGACTGTGCTTGAGGGGCAAAGGCCAAGTAGAGAGCTGGCACTGCTGGGGGCAGAGGAGGAGGAGTGTGTTCAGGGGCTCACAGTGACCCTGAAGATTCAGAATGTATAAGACTCAAGATACAAAGGCACAGAATTTGCCACAGCTGTCATAAATAAAATTGTCTCAGGTAAGATTCTACCAGCCCTACATGTAGACTACAAACAAAAAATGGTGTTTGCCAGCATGATAGCTAACATTCTTTGTGGTTTATCAAACGCCACCACTTCACATTTTGTGCCAGTAACAGGTTAAACAATCAGCAGAACTTCTGGACATGTTCCCAGTTTTTTCCCTGCAGATTCAGATCACAGCACACTGCATACCATTGGAGAATATAAAATAGTTGTTGTGTTCATCTACTGAGAACTGTACTATCAGTGCTGAATTCATTGCTTTTTTAAAGTGCTTTAGTATATGCTCAGCATGAGAGGACTGTACAGCCTGAAAGCTATTGTTGTCTTAAAAAAAATCACACTGATGTGTTTCATGCTTTGGAACAACATCAGGGAACTGATGAAAAGGCTTCTTTTATTCCCCACTCAGAAGAATTTTAGAATGCAATTTATGTAACTGTATAATAGAATTATGCTTGAAAAATAGGCTGCCTGTCCATGAAGGCCCATTTGACCTGTAATCTACATCCTCCCTGTGATTAGATGGTTAGCCGTACTGCACCGGTAACTGGGAAAGTCATGGTTTTGACACCACAGGAACTTACCTTGCTTTTGAATTCTTGACAGGGTGAAAGATTTCCACCTGCCATCGTTATGATTCTGGTTGCTGGTGACTGAAGCTGTACCTGAACCCAGATCGTAGCTGACTTTTATACGCCCACCACTCAGTTCTACACTCATGAAATCCTTCTGTTAATGAAAATTATTAGATACACAATTATAATTCTTGTTCATTGAGGTTAGAGGCATATGACATTAAATAAACATGTGCTAGTCCTGGGTGACAACAGACAACTTTTTTCAACCTTAAAAAAAACTAAGACATTTACTGCCCATGACTCTAATGTACAAAAGTCTGATCAACAAGTTCTTTTTCCCCTTTTATTTTCTTCTGGATTGCTAAATTAGTTGGAATCTTGCTAACAACTTAGCTGGTGTTTTGATGGGATGTCTGTAATTTTATTTTCTTAGATTGAAGACAGAAATAGACATTATAACCCCCTGAAACTAATACTTTGCTTTGAAAATATGTCTGCACTATATAGTTAGTGTATTTTCTACATACCTCAGCTAGACTTGAATTTGCAAGGTAGAACACAAGAATAGTAAAGATGCTAAAATGTGCATGTTTTACCAGGATTTCCACGGAGTAATCTGTACTGAAGCAACAGAGAGCTATCAAGTCTCTTATTTTCATCAATGTGACACCACTATCTAAGCAGCAACTGGCGACGGCTGACTGGAACAATGATATATGCTCCAGTCCCCTACAGAACAAGAGCTGACAGGATACAAAGAGCAAAACAAATAGCCAGGGAACTGGACAGCATAGAAGGCATTAATTAAGTAATGGTGGAACTATGACCCAGGATGTGAATGTACCAGAGAAATTTTAATTAAAACTTTACTTATGGCCAGTCCCACTTTTTCTGAGTAAAATTTAACAAACTAAGTATTCTAGATTCTTAGGCATGTCTATCCATGCATCACTAGAAAGAGCATCCTCAAAGATTTTATAAAGTCGGACAGTATCTTAAGAGACAAATCATGTCAGGGTTCAGTTGCCTTCCAGTTCCCAGTTATGTTATTCAAACATTCAAGTAAATAATTTTTTGTAGAAAATGACATAAATTAATAATAATTATACAAACCCATCTAAAATAATTACATTAATTATACTTTCAATAGTCAATTATAAAAGTTAATTAGAAAAACTACATAAATACTTCATTAGCATAATAAAATGCCAGTTTTTGCTATAGTCAGTCAAGAGAAGCACCTGCCTCCTGGATACTTCCAGCTACTCTGGTAATTTTTTCCAAAATACAGGAATCTGAAATAACACTGATTTACACAAACACAGTTTTCATAAAATAGTGAGCGCTCAGTTATTCTTCAAGACATCAGTGAGAACTGCTGCATGCAATTTCTGGCCCATGTGAAAGGGTTAAGGAAAGGACTCTCTTCCCAGCCAGTCATGCAAGTCAATCTGGATCAGAGATGTTGAAGATGCATTATTCAGATCTGGACAGATGTCTATAAGTAATTTCTCCCTGTTATCCACACACAGTTGATATTGTGTATGCATAAAAGCCTTGAACAACTTTATAACTAATGTTCCTATTCTCTCTTTTAGCTGTAAAAGGCCCCATTTGTACACTTCGTAAAAATATGATCGCCGTTACATCCTGTTTGTTCCACCATTCAGTTCCCCTTTAATACCACTCACATTAAACATGAACTTTTTCTTTGTATCAGTAGGAGTTCTATGTAAGAATTGTCTCTTCCCATATTCTCCGTCCTCAGTCTATAATATTTAAAACTATGAACATACAACCACAACTGAAGATGTTTGCACAGGTAAATATTTGGGATAAATAAAAATTAATTAATAATTTCAGAAAAGCTGGAATTTCCCTCAGTCTTAACATAATGCTCCCCAGCCAGTAAACACTAGGTAGTCAACCTCTACACTATAACATTGTCTTCACTTAGCAGTGAAGCATCATACCAGCCGACATCATACCAGGACAGTGGTACATTAAATTACTATTTATTTCCATAATCTGATGAATTCAGTCACTGCAAAGATGGCATGAAACCTGTAAGGAGTGTGGAGTTAGCTGGTTGTTCTTACCAAGTCATCAGTAGCAAGATACATCAGCAGGGAATTTGATGAGAAGGTCCTGAATTTGAACATAACTGTGGAAATATTGGGGTTCCAGCGGATTGGGCGGCTCACCATGGCGTAGCCATCACCATCAAACTGGACTGTTCCTTCACCATCTGCCACCTGTGGGCTGAAAAGGGGCAATTCCAACCATTTTCCTTTGCCTCATGAGATTAAAATAAAAAGGGGGAGGGGCTAGGAGAGCGTGGGGTCAGCCCAGGAAGACTTCCTGAACTTCGCCTGATTTTGTATGAAACTCTGTTCTGACAAGTAAAGCTGTAAGGTCAGCTCAGCAGCTGTCCAACATCAAAACACAGCTGGGAGGAAGATGGAAGAGGAATATATCACATAAATCTATCTCATGGTCTGTAAGAGTTGCAGGCATCCACGAGTCAGTTCTCACACCCTCTCATGCTTTGATTAATCCTGGTTACTGGTTGTGAGGAGTCTTTCCATCACAGCACTGCTACACCATCTTACTTCTGATAACACATTGACCACATGTGGTGTAGTTCCAACCAATGTCTGTTGCATACAGACTGGACCTTGATGGCTGCTGTGGAAATTCCTGATGCTTACCCCCGAATGTAATGTCACTGCAGACAGGGTCCCAAAGAAGTATGAAAAACAGGGCTTTACCTACCTGACGGCACACCCTTTGCATTCGCCTTCAATATCCCTGAAATTCCAGAGTCCTATGGGTTTGCTGTCTAAAAAGGTTTCACCCATGCAGCCAGTGAAGGTGGTGACTCTTACAGCGTCTGACTTCTGCAGAACAAAACACAAATCTCCATGGAATTCAATTTCAAATGGTCTGCTGTGTCTGAAAACATAACTGGTATGATCACAAATACCAGAAATACTTCTTAATATTTTATTTATCAAGAGCTGTGTTTATGCAGCCCTCTTACAGAACAATTGATCAGTGAAATGTGAACTAAACTTTGTATCAGTCCTTTGTATCAAAGGGAAAAGATCTGAGACTATGGGGAAGGCCTAGGCAGAACAATTCCTAGAGAATAAGGGGCTTCTCTGCCTTCCACATTGGTTTTCCTGGCCATTCAGAGAGCTGCCTGCTCTCACCTGTTCAAGGTCTATCAGGGTTTTCATTTAAAACTTCTTAGAAAGGACTATAAGTAATCTTGCCCACAATACAATAAGCAAAGTGTTTCTATTGCACTTAATGCTCAAACCTCTGGAAATTTAGCAGTGCCCAAGCTAAAAGACTGTGAACTCAACTGTTACACCTGTAAAGTTCATGCTGAATTTTGGATACAGAAAAAAGTACAGATGACAAAGCAATTAAAACCCATGTTCCATCAAAACTCATTAACCTGGGGTCATGCACAAAGGGTAATGCTCATTAGATCATAACATGGTACCACAATGAAGGTAGTTAATATATGACAGTACAGAGTACTCAGATCAAAATTCTCTTTCTAAAAAAAGCCTTGTTTCATTTAAATTTCACTTCATCGATATGAACTGATTAAAAATCTATACACAGCTATTTGATATAGACAAGCACCTGCTGCTTTCCATACAGCAATTACAAATATTAAGATCTTGCAAGAGAACATGGAGAAGTACAATTTGAAAATATTCAAGGAGAAGTATGACTTAAAAGAATTAATGTGCTACTGATATTTCCCAGGGTAATTGGAAAGGTTTTAATTAGCAACAAATATGAACTTAATGTCACTTCTAAGAAATTCATGACATCTGAGTATCATAGTTTTCTACTCAAGTCAGATGAAAGATGTTTTTAAAAACTGAAAATGAACCTTCTTTTTGAATACATTGCAAAGATGCATGCAACAAGGGATGTGGACAAAACTGTAGAACAACTGTAAAGCACTCCAAATCCCAATATTATGAAAAAGCAGATTCAAAGATTTAAAATATATCAGTGACCTTGATTAAATGTCCAAAGAGCTTCATAGTTTTAGAGAAGTTTCAGTTAGGGTCTTCATTTTGTAAGCCAGAGAGCTGTACCACATGATGATAGAAATTCAAAAAAACCCTGAAGTTATCTTTTAATTCACAATTACATTTGAACAAAACAAATCTGATAGTGTTTAAAACCCTAAGCTGCAAATATACCAGTCATACCAAACTTACAATAGACTGCCTTCCTACGTATGCCCTTGTCTTTATTTAACTGAAGGAAAAAAGAATTCAGGACACTATTCCTGACTAGGATGAAATAGAGTTCTTCAGAAAATACTTAGAGAACTTATTGATATTGAAAACAGCTGTTCTGACATCAGAGTTTTGCATTTCAACTCTTTTGTATGTTGTGTTATTTTAACCCTCAAGGGCATATAAAAACTTTAGAGCAAAAAAAGTTCTTTGAGTTCACTATTTTGGAAAGGTCTAAATTTTAGCTTTTTTTAACACTAAAATATTGACCAGGAAAAAAATTGTTAATTGTTTTGCAATTAATGCCACTAGAAAATGAGTGCTAATTGGCTTTTATTGGAGAACATTTTTTTTAAAAGATTTCCATCCACTCTATTTAGCATAAATCTTCTATTCACTCTCTTTCAGTTTAGTGAGTGTTATGGGTTTGGCCAGATGGGCCTAAATTTAGGTTTTAAAAGTTCAGCTAGGCCTGGGAGTGTCAGCTGATTTGAGCTGGGCTGGGCTAGCTAACAGCTGACTTCTTCTAGCCAATAATATTGTATTCCATACCATATTGCATCATCTCAAAGGGTGTAAAATCCAGTGTGTGGGAGTGGCTTAGTCAGTTCTGCTATGGCCAAGGTACAAGCCGGACATGAGCCAGCTTCTGTCTTGGAGCAGGCCTTGCACCTGCCCCTGCTGCCTCTGCTTGCATTTTGTTTAAATTCAGGGAAGTAGAAACATTTTTGTTGTTACTCTTTCTGTTTCTTGCTATGTGTCTCTTAGAGTACTTACAGATCTAGTTTAATAGACTTTGCTTTGTACTAATTGGGGAGTGGGAAGTTTATTCCTTGTTATATATATATGTAACTTGTGTAAGTGTGTGTTATATTGTAGTTTTCTCCTAATTTTCTCTTTTCTGTATAAATACATGTAGTTAGTTTCAGCATAAAACTGCTTTGAGGGGTTTTTTTCCTCTCCCTCTTCTTTTTCCCTTGGCTGGTTGGGGGGAGGAGGAGCCCTTTCACTCTGTCCTGGACAAGTTGGCGTTTTTGCCAGCTCAACCCAGGACAGTGAGGTAGAGGAAGTCATCAAAGCAATGAACAGGCAAAACCAAGAGAAAATAGATTAGGGGTCTGATGCAGGTGGAAGTTAAAAAGAGGAGTAGTACAAGAGAGGAAACAAAAAATGAAGAAAATAAAGCGGAAACATCAGTAGGAGACTGCAAAGGAGGAAGTGATTCTGTGGATACATGACAAAATAAAAACCCTGAATGCTGAGGAAAATATATTGTTATACACATTGTTAGGAGACCAGAAATGTATGGAAACAGAAATGAATTCCTGTCACTATGATACTGAAAGCCTGTCAGAGCAGCAGTATGTTCAAGGTAGAGCGTCCGGCTATCGAGCAGGAACGAGTTGCTTGAGCTAAATGCTACATCAATACAGCCACAGGACTTCTGATTATAAGTTAACAGTACGGGCAGTGAAATCTCAGGTCTATGCACCTAGGTGTATGCTAATTCCAATAATCTTTCAAGAGTGCAGGTTCACTACTTGCTATTAAAGCACCTACTACAATGATACCAGCATATTAAAATTTAGTATTTCTATTTTAAGCAATAACAAAATTTGTCCACATAAGCAGCCAGTTAATACACTAGCACCAGACAAAACATTACCTTAATTTTTTCAGTTAAACCACCAACAAACAGCACAGCATTAACATCGACATCCAGAATGGTATATCCAGGTGGAGAGACAGCACTGAATGTGGCTGGCACGATGCTGGCTTTAGGACCATCCAGAGCTCGCACTGATATTGTGCCATTTTTCCCAGTCCTAGGGATTTAAAAGAAATAATTTAAGAATACAAAGTCAGTAGTTACATCAAATATGGGAAAAGTCCACTTTATATAGCACCTTTTAACAGAGGCATGTATTACTCACCTGATTATACTCCATTTTGATACAAATGAACAGGCTATTATGCCTGCCTAAGTTAAAGACATGATCATAAAGTCAGATTTTTTTTCTCACCTGAATGCCCTTTTGGAACAAAATTCACTATACACATGAAGTGGAGTTTGACTAAAACAAGGAAGTTGCATTTTAAAAATTATTCTAATGAAATTAGTGTTAAGTAATTGTTTCTTCACATAACAAATGTTTCAGGAGAGTTTCCAAATGAAATTTCTGAATTTCATAAGGTTTATTAGATTGTATTTGAACTGAAATGAATGATCCTTTGATGAAGTACTTCAGTTTCCTTCACTGTGATGCACTGAGTTTACATTTTCTGCAGTGGAGCTCTCTGGTTGCTTATCAAAGAGGCACAAACCCCATTATGTTTAAGAACGTTACCATATTGTTCTCTATGCATCACATCAAATATTGATGGTAATGATGACAACAGACTTTGCCATTTGTTACCATGCATCAGTTCTTCTTTTACTCCTTAGGTTATATTAATGTAGTAAGTGGCATAGAAAGAGTTTGCTGACATGTATTTACAACAGAAGGAAGAGAATGTGGGAAGATGATTCATCCTAGCCTTTTAGATATACAGAAAGGTATTTGAAGGGAAACTTAAATAATTTTAAATCCTTTGCAATAATTTCCATAATATCAATTTAGTATGGATAGCAGCTTCTCATAGAAAGGTTACTACTCAAAAGAAGTAAACTATTAGGCACATATAGTCACACCATAAATGAGTGTTTAATCCCAAACAGATAGATCAACACACAGAATCTAGAAATAGGCATGGAGTATGACCTAAATCCTGTCACGATACATAAAGCATTTAGAGAAGTTCTTGATTTTGAAAATTTACTGGACTGGAGCTCTAGAGGGTAAAAATATCCTGTAAAACTATGCTAAAAAATGCTCTTCAGAAACTCTTTTGTCTCAGAATCTATAACCCCAAAAGCCAGAACGAGTTGATAGTTTTCTTAAGAAATAACATGGGACTGAAAACCAAGCAATTTCAATTAAAAAATAATAATTTATTTTAGATATTTCAGTTTTGATGAAATGCTCCTAAATGGTGAAGGATGGTTGCAGTTAACATTTAGAGGGTTTCCAATCAATGGTGAGTACCTTTGTAGATCTATGCAGTCTTGCCTGCTTTGTAGTCAGGGATCTCAAGGCTTCCAACGTGAAAAATATGTATTTGCAAAAAAGCACTGGAGCTCTTTGGTTACCCACCTATACCTTGACCTGGAATCTCTGGAAATCATAAGGATGGAAGTTTCAGTTTCCCATGGAATCTCCAAAGTGACATCTGGGGCATGCAAATATGATGTTGCAATAATTCTAAAAAAGTGTGCTAGAGCTATCCACATTATTCTAAAGATTTTTTAAAATTCTTTTTAATAGCAATATTTCACCTGGTATTTTAAAATCAACTAAATGCTAAGTAGATAGCTTTCTATGAAGCAGAAAATCCAACTTTTACTTGATTTTTTTTCAGAATCATAGAACTGTTAACGGTTGGAAAAGACCTTTAAGATCATCTCATCCAACCAGCAACCTAGCACAACCATGTTCATCATTAAATCATGTCCTCAAGTGCCATATCCACGTGTTTTTTGAACACTTCTAGAAGTGGTGACTCCACCAATTCTCTGATCAGCCTGTTCCAATGATGTACAACTCCTTCTATAAAAATACAATTTCCTAATATCTAATCTAAACCTCCCCTGGCACAACTTGAGGCCATTTCCTCTTGTCCTGACATTTGTTACCTTGGAGAAGAGGCTGATCTCCACCTGCCTACAACCTTCTTTCAGGTAGTTACAGAAAGTGGTAAGATCTCCCCTGAGCCTCCTTTTCTCCAGGCTAAACAACCCCAGCTGCCATAGCCAGTCCTCATAGGACTTACGTTCCAGATCATTTACCAGCTCTGTTGCTCTTCTCTGGACACACTCCAGCACCTCGATGTCTTTCTTGTAATGAGTGGCCCAAAACTGAACACAGGATTCAAGGTGTGGCCTCCCCAGTGCCGAGTACAGGGGGATATCACTTTGCTTGTCCTCCTGGCCACACTATTGCTGATACAGGCCAGGATGACACTAGCCTTCTTGGCTACTTAGGCACACTGCTGGCTCATGTTCAATCACTGTTGACCAGCACTCCCAGGTCCTTCTCCAAGGGGCAGCTTTCCAGCCACTGTGCCCCCAGGCTGTAGCACTGCATGGGGTTGTTGTGACCCAAGTGCAAGACCTGGCACTTGGCCTTATACAACCGGACTCAGCCCAACAATCCAGCCTGTCCAGATCCCTCTGCAGAGCCTTCCTGCCCTTCAGCAGATCGACACTCTCAACCAAATTGGTGGCATCTGTGAATTGACTGAAGGTGCCCTTAATGCCTTGTCCGGGTTGCTGATGAAGATGTAAAACAAAACTGACCACAACAGTGAGCCTTGGGGAACACCACCTGTGACTGGCCATCAGCTGGATGTGACTTCATTCACCACCAGGCTCTGGGCTCAGGCATCCACACAGGTTTTTACCCAGCAAATAGTTCACCTGCCCAAGCCATAAGCAGCCAGGTTCTCCAGGAGATTGTTGTGGGATACAGTGTCAAAGGCTTTACTAAAGTCAAGGTAGCAATATCCATAGCCTTTCCCCTATCTGGTAGGCAGGTCACCTTTCCATAGAAGGAGATTGGGTTACTGAAGCAGGACCTGTTTTTTGTAAACCCACTCTGGCTGGGCCTGATTCCCAGGCTTTATGACCTTCCCTGGCAGCGAGTTCAGATTGACAAGCCTATAGTTCTCTGAATCTTTTTTCTGACTCTTCTTGTAGATGGGTGTCAACATTTACTAACTTCAATCACCTGGGATGTTCCCACTTGAACAGGACTGCTGGTAAATGACTGAAAGTGGCCTGGTAAGATCTTCCACCAGCTCCCTCAGTAGTCTTGGGTGAATCCCATCCCTATGGACTTGTGTGGGTCTAAGTTGCAACTGCTTTATTGCAGGAAGTTTATTGATATGAAGCCCTTTAGAGGATAAAAGTTCTCTATGTAATAATTGTCGAAAGACTAGAAGATGCTAAAATTTATTTTAAAACTGTGGAAGTCTAATGCTCTCTGAAAGAAAGTTACTGGCACTTCCAATCTATATTGTGCTGCAATCAGGATTCCAGTTTAGAAACATTTAAATGCAATAATACAAAAGTCACTGAGCAGACTGACACTTTTTAGGGTATCTAATAACTCACAAATAGTACGGATGTCTTTCGTCTTCAAACAGGCTGAAATGCTAACAATGGAGCCTCTTCCATAAATAATTCTCTCTTATTTATGGAGGACAATAGAGCTTGAAGAGAGATCTTGCCTAACTTGACAGCAAAAAGACATTTCTATCCTGTGCATGACAAGTCATTGGGTTAGAAGATATTGTTCTAGTGATAGTCAGTCCTGTAAAACTGGAGGATTATAGAAGATGTACCAGCATTATGTGGCTGATATGTGAAAAGGTAGTGATAGGGCACTAAATTGGGAAGAGCTGTTGTTATGGGTTCACCTAGGTGGGCCTAGATTTGGGCTCTGAAATTTGGATTAGGCCGAAGCTGTCAGCTGACTTGAGCTGGACTGAGCTAACAGTTGACCTCTTCTGGCCAGTAACTTTGTATTCCATACCACATTATGACATCATCTCCAGGGAAGTAGGAACCAGTGTGGGAGTGGTTAAGGCAGTCGCTTCTCAGCCCTCCTCTTGGGAGGACGCACGATGCTGTCCCAGGGGGGATGGAGAGGAACAGGCCCACCACTGGCTCACAGGGTACCTCAGGAAAGTAAAATGTGTTGTTCTGGGTCTCTCCTTTCTGCTTGGGTTTGTCTCCCTGGGGAATAAGCTTCTTCTTAAGTAATGTGTAGTTAGGACAGTAGAATTTGTGTGTTCGTTAAGAAGTTGAGGTGGGGAACTTGTTGTTGCAGACTTGTGTGAGTGTATATTTGTACTCTCTTCTAATTATCTCTTTCTTTCTGTGAAAAATATATGTAGATTTAGTATAAATGCAGTTTGAAGTGTTTTTTTCTTTCCCCTCTCTTTTCCTCCCTTTCCCTGGTGTTAGGAGGGAGGCTTTTCTCTCTGTGCTTGGGAGGGTTGGCAGTTGCTTATCTCAAACCAAGACAGTTAATGGTGCTGAAGCCCGGGAACGACGGAGGACCTTGGCGGGTGTCCCAGAATCTTGGCAGGCTTCCCGGGAGGATTGTTGTAGAAACATAGATTGATAAGTGCCTTGTTTAAGTACATCCAGAACAGAAAATGTAAACAACTCTCCCTTGCTGTTGAATGCTCGTTTTCACTGTTTCACTGTCTTTGTGAGTTCAAACAGCTCGACTGGTGTCTGCTGTGAATGTAGCCACTGCAGAAAAGAGAGGCCTATGTAAGCTGTTCGTGTGTGGCAAGACATGGCTGTTTGATTTGAATCCCTGAGGACTCATCATGTGAATGCTGATGTGCCCAGGAGCCAAGCTGATGAGGAGCATCTCACCTGGACTGGCATGGGGAGGAGGTGTTCCTGGCTCGATGGGCCCATGGTGCCTCAGGCCACCTGTAGGTGGATAAAGTCGAGGGGTGGATTTAACCGTGAACACTATTCTTAAGGTTATCCACAGTTGTGAAGCGTGTTTGCCATTGTGAGACCCCAGTGAACAGGGAAAAGAGGAGCTGCGGAACCCCCTGCAGAGAACCCTACAGATGCGGCGCCCGGAACCAGCGCCCGCAGTGCTGAGCGACCCGCAGGAGCCAGAGCTGTCACTGGTGGGGCTGCCGCCAGGGCTGCGAGCAAGCCGGGGGAGGCTGCGAGCCGTGAGAGGCTGTGGGCTGTGAGAGGCCACGAGCCATGAGAGGCTGTGAGCCGTGAGACGCCGCGAGCCGTGAGAGGCCGCGAGCCGTGAGAGGCCGCGAGCCGAGCCAGGGCTGCGAGCGAGCCAGGGCTGCGAGCGAGCCAGGGCTGCGAGCCGCCGGGGCTGCTACTGCCTCTGCTGCTTGCTTGTGCTGCTGTCGGGGCTGCTTCCGAGGCTGCCAAAGCTGTTGGGACTGCTGCTAAGGGGGATGGGTCACATGGTGAACTGTAGTACTTCTGTGTGACCAAGGAGAAAGACATGAAGAGAAGCCTGCATATGCTGTTGATGTGTGGTGGGACACTGCGGTTTGAGTTGAATCATTGAAAACCCGTCGTGTGAGTGTTGATGTGCCCAAGAGCCGAGCCGATGAAGAACATCACACCCTGGACTGGCTGGGGGAGGGTTGTTCCTGGCTCAATAGGCCTATGACGCATCAGACCACCTGTAGGTGGATGAGGCCAAGGGGTGGATCTGACTGTGAACACTATTTTAACCCCAGTGGGAAACTAGAGACTCCTGAAGAGAGGATGGTAACCCTACTGAAAGACATGAACCATCAGATAAGATGACCTGAGTTGAACTGCTGTGTTCCCATCTGAAATATCTACCCCATCCTAATGGACTTTTAGCCACATTATGGAGGGGTGGGAAACAGCCCTGGAAAAATAAAGAGTATTTAAGCATGAGAACCTAAGATATGAGTGACATAATATGGTATGGAATAAGGGGTGGAGAATGTTATGGGTTCACCTAGGTGGGCCTAGATTTGGGCTCTGAAGTTTGGATTAGGCCGAAGCTGTCAGCTGACTTGAGCTGGGCTGAGCTAACAGCTGACCTCTTCTGGCCAGTAATTTTGTATTCCATACCACATTATGACATCATCTCCAGGGAAGTAGGAACCAGTGTGGGAGTGGTTAAGGCAGTCGCTTCTCAGCCCTCCTCTTGGGAGGACGCACGATGCTGTCCCAGGGGGGATGGAGAGGAACAGGCCCACCACTGGCTCACAGGGTACCTCAGGAAAGTAAAATGTGTTGTTCTGGGTCTCTCCTTTCTGCTTGGGTTTGTCTCCCTGGGGAATAAGCTTCTTCTTAAGTAATGTGTAGTTAGGACAGTAGAATTTGTGTGTTCGTTAAGAAGTTGAGGTGGGGAACTTGTTGTTGCAGACTTGTGTGAGTGTATATTTGTACTCTCTTCTAATTATCTCTTTCTTTCTGTGAAAAATATATGTAGATTTAGTATAAATGCAGTTTGAAGTGTTTTTTTTCTTTCCCCTCTCTTTTCCTCCCTTTCCCTGGTGTTAGGAGGGAGGCTTTTCTCTCTGTGCTCGGGAGGGTTGGCAGTTGCTTATCTCAAACCAAGACAGTTCCTCAAGGGCAGGGAGGCTTTGCAGAGAGACCTCAATAAATCAGAGAGATGGGCAGTCCCCAGTTGTATGAAGTTAAAAAAGGGCAAGTGCAGGATTCTGCAGCTGGGACAGGGCAACCTTGGTTATGTGTATAGACTGGGGAACAAGAGGCTGGAGAGCAGCACAGTGGAAAGGGCCCTGGGGGTCCTGGTTGGCAGCAGATTGAATATGAGTCAGCAGTGCCCTGGCAGCCAGGAGAGCCATCTGTGTCCTGGGGGGCACCAGGCACAGCATCACCAGCTGGGTGAGGGAGGTGATTGTCCTGATCTGCTCTGCACTGGGGCAGCCTCACCTTGAATATTGTATGTAGTTTTGGGCACCATGATATAAGAAAGATACTAAGCTAGTAGAGTGTCCAAAAGAGGGCCACAAAGATGGTGAAGGGCCTTGAGGTGAAGCTGTATGAGGACTGGCTGAGGTCACTTGATCTGTTCACTCCGGAGGAGAGGAGACTGAGAGGAGAACTCATTGAGTTACAACTTCCTTGTGAGGGGAAGCAAAGGACCAAGAAGTGACCTCTTCACTCTTGTGACCAGTGACAGGACTTGGGGAAATGACATGAAGCTAAGTTGGAGGAGCTTTCAGTTGGATAACAGCAAAAGGTTCTTCACCAAGTGGGTGGTCAAGCACAGGAACAGAGTCCCCATGAAAGTGATCACAGCACCAGGCCTATCTGAGTTGAAGAAGTGTTCGGACAATAATCTCAGGCACACGGTGTGATTCTTGGCGTGTCCTGTGCAGGGCCAGGAGTTGGACTTGATTATCCTTGTGGGTCCCTTCCAACTCAGCATATTCTAGGATTCCATGAGAAATTTATTTAATGTCATGCATGCGGTGTTGGCTCTTTTGGAGATGTATGATGTAAATGAGCTGACTTTCGCAAGTCTTCAACATTAGACTATAAAATACCATGTAGAAACTTCTGCTCCTTGATCCCTTGAAAGCACAGTCTTCATTGAAAAGCATGGCTTCGATTTGCCACAGTAGCTCAAGACTGAATTCTTCCTGAGCTAGACTGGATGTGTCTACAGTGAATTTGTGATTCAAGCATCCTTTGTCCTCAAAGGAAGGACACTTCTTAAACTCTGTCATTAACAATCAAAACAATGGTAATACTTAAATCACAGCTGATTAAAATCACAACTAATCAGGTTCTGCTCCTAATTGAGGCCTGCTGAAGTCAAGTGACATTGTTTCACTGATCTAGTGAGTCTCAAAAATATTCTCTCATCCATTTCACTGCCTCACAAAATTGACATTATCTGCATGTTGTAAATCTGCTTTAAATCATTTTGTCACATACTGTTATGCCAGATTTTCCTTTGTTAATTGAAACTTTGATTGATTGCAGTTCTTGATGCCAATTAGGTTTGCTTCTGTAAGCGGATGAGTAACTCTGTGACATTTGTTAAATTTCTGTACTATCAATGTATAGAGAATTCCTTTAGAAATTTTGATAGAAACAAAGTTTACTTCTATTCCATTAAAAAGAATTCAAAATATTTTCATTCTAATCTCTGCATATACAATAAAATGCAAAGGATCAGTATGCTCTATATAAAAGGTGATGAAAATTAAAAGTGTCCTTCAGAAACAGATACAGTAATTATCAATTTAGCCTCACCTAACTGGAAATTTTGGTGCAGGCATCAACTGAACACCTCTGATTGTTACTCAACAGACAGATATTTCATATTGAGATTTCATTTGAAATGCCGAGTGACCTTAAGAATTTTCCAACCTCTGTGCCACCACACCTCTTCTTTTTAAGACCCTTTGGGATTCTTGATTAAGAACTGCTATCAACTTACAGCGAGTTTAACACCATATCATTATTATTATCAACGCTTGTCACCACTGAAAACAATGGCAAAATTCAGCAAGGCCAGAATTTCGTTTTCTGCCCACATTCTAAACAGATGCCCTGCTCCAGCTGTTCAGGCGATTCTGTCAGACTGAAAAGGTCTGTGGCTGGAACTGAGCAGAAATTCAGAGAAAATGTGTGAGGGAATGATATTAATAAAACTCTCCAACAGCTTATTAAGGTGGCTAGAGGAGAGTTATCAAACAGACTAAAATGTTCAAAATTGAAGACTCTTCCATAGGCTACGTGATTTGTTAAGTCTGCTTTAAGAATGCAAAATCAGTCCCAAGCTCTTCATCTGAATTCCACAAATCCAACTAATGCCTCTGCAATGTAATTCTCCCAAACACTGCTCTGTACGTTTGATTTGTGCAGTTGTAATTGTTCTAAATTGCTGATCCAGCACTTTGTTCAAAACTAATGGCATGCACCCTCTATATATCCAGAACAACCAGCTAATAGGTAATGGGCTTTTGTAGGATGTGTGAATTTTATACCATGTCCTGGCTCCACATTCTGCTGAAGCAGCTTTCTTGTAAATGAAAGCCTGGCTTTACTGTGTCATGAAGCTGCTTTAGTATGCGTAATATTAACTGGGGAAGATTTCAACAATTCGTATTGTACCCCAGTTTGCATTTTCATAGCAATAAACTTTCATTAAGCCAGCTTCTGGAGATGATGCCATAATTTTATTTAATTCTTTGCTCTGAATGGCTGATTTCTGTGATTTCACTAAATTATTTAAACTGGATGCCATTTCCTATTCTGAGAGCTATACATATATCCAGAATTAGAGTGCTTTGTTTTCTTTCTCTTTCATTCTCTCGTTTTCTGACTATATTATCCATTCTATGTTTAGTACTATGTGAAATTAACTGTAATGATGCAGGAGAAATTATTCAGCTTTCTATCAAACTATAATACAGATGATGTTATCTAAATTAGTAAAATCTGTTCAAGATAAAGGCTATAAAGTTATGCAATCCTTATGCTGTAATAACTACACCATATGTCGTGTGTTTGCTATTTGAATGGAAAATATAAGCTTCAACTAAAAAATCTGGAATTTGAATATTTACATAGCAGTATCTCTAAAGTTCAAAAGCATTAAACAGTGGATCTCAGATTACAAAATATATTTTAAATTCCAAGAATATTTCCTTCTTCAGTTTTCATAAACTGTATATTTTTTAAATATCTCCAGTTTGATCATTTTGCCTATGGAAATGACATTTTGAGTAAGAATCAAGATCCTGCTGTGTGACAGACCATCCATTTGCAGTACTGTCAAGACCAGAAATTCAAAAAAACTGCTTCTCTTTAAAATTCAAGGAGAAAAGAATAGTTATGCATTTGAGTGCCAAAACCCGCAACTGATTTTAAAAGGAAGCTAGTTGAAAAAGAGAATCAATAGGGTGATAGGTAAATAGAAGGGACTATAAGCAGTCATAGATTGTTGATGCAACTGGGGAACGATGTGATTAAAACAAATCCTTGATACAGAACAATTCACTTATCAATAGCATTTGTAGTGTATATACTTTTGGTACTAATAGATGTAGGTTCAAAAGCTTTCATTAAACCAGACAAGAATTTCTCATATTAGCCATTTTTTCTAAAATCTTGGAAATGAAATATATACTTACCTAGAGGCTTCAATCCGGTACCAAAACCCATCATCAATAGTCAGGTCTGGATACTCTACCCGTCCAACTCCAGATCCCACATCCCACAGGAAGCTCACCTTGCCCTTCCGCATCTCTATGGCCAAGAAGTCAGTCTACATGTAAAATATGAAAATAGAAACAATCTCATACTTTAATTAAGGAGGTTTTCCAGAACTCCTAACAGTTCAGAAGGTCTAATGAGGGACCAAAACTTCACATATAGAGAGTAGAATATGAACAATAATTCTCACAGTGATCTAAAATAAGACTCTCCTGCTTTCCTTGGTTCAAACAAGGAATCTTAAGCCAAACATGGCAAATAATTTCTCTCAGTGATGAGAGAAATGAGAAAATGACTGCCAGAATTATAGAAAGGTTACTATTTTAGCCCTCAAGAGAAAGATTTAACTCAGAAAAATATTTTTGAAATACCCCTTGGATGGCAGAAAGATGTTGAGATACATGATACATACAGCCTTTTCATTTTGTATTAGGTAAATAAAATACATAGTTCAAAATGTTGGAAATAGAATACTTTTCTCATTTACTGAATTATTATTGGTTATTCTAGAAGTCTATCTGCTACAGGCCTCATGGGAGACTGAATCAGACACCACTTTTATGCTTGAAATTGTAGTCGACTTAAAATTACAATAAATAGGAGATTTGACAGGTGCAATATTATTAGTTACTTCATTCCCAAGTGAAAACTCACAACCAACTCCAAAATTACACTGGTTGCACTGTGAATTTTAAAGCTCTAACATAGTTCACATACAATGCTGCTATTTCATATCTAGTTAAAATAAAGATATATGTAAAAAATTTACTGTTCATATTTTAGAAGTTTCTATATTAATACCAAACCCAGCAAATGTCTAGATTATCTTAGACCCTCTACTATTGCTTTGAAGCCTCTGTGAGGAATAAAAAAAGCCTTTCTCATCTTCTGTGTTTGTCAGTAGTCTGATTTGATCGAGCAACTCTGACATGAAAAGCAGGAAACAGACTCACAAACTTGGCACTTCCAAGGTAAAAAAGCAGATTGTCAGCAACTACTGTCTTCACATTGACAATGACGGTGTTGTATGTTCCCTTCTTTATATCTGGTCTGTATGTGCGAATACAATTGCCTCCAGAGGACACGGACACTTTGATCTTCAAAAAAAAGCATAGCAGAAAGAATTCAGTTCACTGTTTATTACCCCATAATTAACTAGAGATGTTTCCAACTAATTATAAAAATGTTATACTCTTTTTTTTCTTTCACACTTTTTTGTTACATGTACCAGGCAGTTGCTTAGATATGCAAAGAAAGTAGAAACGGGATTTTCTTTCTGAAATTGTTTATTAAAAGGAAATAAAGTATCTTTCTGGCATTCAGATTTGAAAGGAAAAACTGTATAGATTAAAAATAGCTAGAAGACCTACTGGGCTAACGCAAGGAGCAGTGAAATTCTAGCAGTACAGGAAAATAAGCAGCACTCCTGAAGGAATCCCAGCATATTGCTATTGGGTAGTCAAAATGATCTATTTTTCCCTTGCAGTATCTCTGATTATGAAAATTTAAGACACTATTTCAAAATTATTTTTAAACCAACAGTTGTGTCTATCACTGCTTTTACATCATCCATAATGGAGTTGGCATTCATAACAAAATTTTATTTTCACAGCTGAGTGGCATATGCATTTGGATACATGTACTACTTTCCTCAGGCTCTAAGCACAGATAAAAACAGGATACTGTTTGCTTTCATAATGCCAGCACAGACATAATGACAGTACAATGGTATTTCAATCCCAGCTAGACATGTTTATGCATTAGAGGAAATGTACATAACACCAGCACCTTATGCTTAGGGCAAACTTTGCTAAAAAGGAGATCTATTTTAGGACCAAATTCACAATTTCCCTATCTCAGAAATGCTGAGCAGTTAAGTACTTCAAAGCCTTCAGACAGAAGATGAACATAACAAAACATATAATTACTGTAGTCTTTCTATTCTGTGCAAATTTCATCAAGTATATGGAATATACTTTCACAATATCCTATTATTCTTTAGGTTATTTTTAAACTATTTTTCAACCAGTTTTGGGGAAGATTTCTTAAGTGCCATCTTCAAAACATTTTTGCTTTGCTATTTAGGTTGCAAGCTCAATAAACTCAGTATTAACCAGCTGATCCTCAAGTTGATAGTATTACTGAGTCGGGAGATGGACTCCAGACTCACTAAAGGGACTAGATATATAATCTTTACTCAAGTTTGAGTCCTCAGCATTGCTCTTGGACAAAGAAAAATCAAAAATATGGGAAAAGCAAATATACAAAGCAATTTCAGTGAATTTGAGATGGTGTCATTCTTGAGTAATGTAAGTTCTATGAAATGAAATCTGGGGCTTAGTATCAGTGCTGAAACAAAAAAAAAACCCAATCATTTTTGTTTTCACTAAAACCCCAGTCATATTGTGACTTTTCTGCTGTGCTATCATCTATAGTACTTAAATAATAACCTTTTCAGATATATTCCTATAGATGCCATTCATTTAACAAGTGCATGTTTTAAATTAAGAAACAAGACACAGAGTGAAAGTCATCTGAATATTCTCTTTTTATCCAAGAAATTAGACACCATTATTTTTCTCTCTCTACTTTGTTTAAAATTAGGAAGGGTTCATGCTGTGGAAAAGGAATAAAAAAGAAGAAAAAAATCCCTTCAATACTCAAAACATTATTTTTTTGACTTACCGAATTGGCTTGCTTCCGAGCTTGGTTTATCAGTTCTTTTATCTGAGAAATATTTTTCCCTAAGTTATCCTGAAGTTCTTTGATTGGCTTGATTTTATCTAACAGGCGATCTGCTTCCTTTTCTAGGGTTTTAATACTGGAATCTGCATCAGCAACTTCATAAGAAAGAATAAGGCAGAGTTTTAGAGAATAGTGTCCAAGAACAACACATTGCAAAAATAAAACCTAAGAAAATTCTGCATACACAATGCTCAGGTGATTGTATATGCTACTATGGGGAACACACAGACCAGGAAGCTACCTAAACAGAATAAGATAATTCCAGAATAGTTAGAATCAAGTTAAAATAGCAAGAGTATAAAAAACAGGTGTTAAAGCAGAATTTTGAAGATGTAACTATGCTTCACATCAGTATGATAAATGAAAAACATTTTCTGCAGCAAAATACATTTATGAATTAAATATTTGCCTTTTTTTAATAAACGCAAAATTTGAGGAAAAATGCTACGTTATGAAAACTGGTTAGTTTCTGTTAGTAATTTCTGAAACAGGGTTAGAATTAACTTGACATTAATTATTGAACTATAATGGGCAAGTAGAAAAAGAATTTATTCCAGTCACAAGCTTAAGATTCTGTATGTGTACTGAAAGCAGATTTAAAAATAGTGGCAGTAAACTGCAGATGTTCTTTTTTAGAGGAGCACTTCATAATCTTACAAGGATATTTTTGCCTCTTTTTTTCTTTAAGTTTCAAATTACTTTTTTGCCTCTCAACATAAAACTAGTGAATAATGCCCTTTTTTTGACAATTCAGCAGAAGATCTAAGCTTGCAACAGTTGGCTAGCATGAGGGTGTGGCTTTTGTGGATGACACTGAAAGGGACAAACAAACATTTACAAGAAGAATGTATATTATGTGAAAATAATAGTCACAGCAATAAAAACAATGCTTAAATAAAGCAATAAAATCTGTGTAACTAGTTTTTTGGATAGTCACCGAAACACTCCTACCAAACATTCAAGATGCTTTTTAAGGTTTCAACTTAAATTAGCTGCCAAGTCACTTTATCTCAAAGTTTTCAAAAAAGTAACTATTTAGCTGTTTCAATGAAAGTGAAACATAGAGCACCATGCAGAAGTTTTGGTGGTAAGCATTGAATCATCATTTACTGGAAAATGCACACTAAAAGCTGCAAGTAAGAAAAACGTACGTACAGATTTCTGCAGGCAAGATATGGAGACAAAGAAAAGAGAAAAAACAGAACATAACGTAAGAGAATGTTTTGAAGATCTAAACAGAAATGTAAAGTAAAATAAAGGACAGGACAAGTCTATATAAAACTTTTTTTTGTTTATATTTTGCATATCTACAAAATGAGAATTCAGGGCCTGAATTTTGACATAGAAGAGAGGGTATGTCTACTTTAGAATGTGCTAACATACTCACTTTATACACCTGGAATGGTTTACTCTACATTACTCATTCTGTAATCTGAGTATCCATTAACAGTTGGAGAATGGCATTTCTGGAGAACATTTTCGAATGCTAATGTACCCATAGGCTCAGAATACTTGAGCTAGGACAGATGGCTTAGTCTTAGTCTAGATGCAGCAGTGCCAAGAAATCTCTGCTTCAAGGCTGCTTCTCAGTTGTTTCTCACTACCCAACAATAGGTCAGTAATACAATATTACATGAATGTATCAGAAGGTCTGATAGACATACATCTTAGACCTTTTAGATCTGTTTGTTCCATAACCTGCCATAATCTAATCACACTTTTTCAATCAATAACTACTTTTCATATTGTCTAAACTTGTATAGATTGAATTGCCCAATGGGAATCGTACTGGGGCTCACACATGTATCTCAGGTGATCAAGGATGGTGCAATAGGTAAGCAGTGACAAACAGCTGTTGGGATCAACTTCTTTCACTAGTACAGCATCAATTGGAAGAGGATACTTGTCCACAGAATGAGAATAACCTCCTAAACTGTATGTTTTTAGTGTGCCCAGTTTTATCAAGCTGACAATAATCTTGGGAGCTCAGGGTAGCTAAGAAATTAGTCCTTCAGTAATTTTCTACACACTCTGGTTTTGTGGTCAGCCCTGGCTGTATAGTCCTATAGAATATGGTCTAGCAATTTAACATAAAATGTGTTATAATTTAGAATTCATTTTTATCCATCATAACCAAAGTGAAAATGCTAGTCATTGTCACATTTGATAACAGAAGCCATGGTGGGGAAAGAAATAAAAAAAGCAGACAAAAGCCTATTCCCAGAATCTCCTTTCTTTCTTTCTTTCTTCTAAAGTGCTTTCAGTGTTCTTCCAAAAATAGTAACATATATGAAAGAAGGCATGCATTTCTCCAGGGACTGATTATCTGATTGACTGAAGACAGGTTTAGTGTAGGGTATTTTGCTTGAATCAGGCAGTGAATTGCCAGTCAGTATCTTTGATTATTCACCTCTTAAATACTTTAAAAGTAGGCTGCAGAACAAATCTATCCATTACATTTTCATCTTCTGACATTAGCTTTTCTTCCAGCTACTAGCACTGGTACTGTAAAATTCTTTTCACAGAATCACAGACTTGTTAAAGTTGGTCCCTTTTTGTATAAGAAGTTCAGAAAGCAGAAGCGATAGAGATTCCTTTTATCCCAGCATACTGTAATAATGCTATATAAGTGGAATGCTGGAGGGTGTCTGTTTCATTTTGAGATACAAAATGAAAACCACAAACTGAAAAAAACACCACCAAACAACCCAAAAAAGATCTTACTGTTCTTGATAGGATCCTTCAGAACAGCATTTGTTTTGGCTACATCATCTGTAAGTTTACTGTAGTTGTTTCTCAAGCCCAGGAGATTCTGATTGAGGTCTTTAATTTGGGCCAGGACGTCATTTGCAGTGTCGTTGGCTTGTCTTGCTTTGTCTTTGGCTGCCTGCACCTTTACAGCTGTATCTGTAGGTAGAAAAGAATAATGAAATGATGAGTACAGAAGTTTCTTTTGCATATCTTAAGAATAAAGTTATGTCAAAGTTCTACCATCTTAAATTGTGTTATGTAGTTCTTTGAGACCTATTTCGGTCATAGTAAGACATAGTTAGTTTTAAGTTTTAATTGCAGAATCTAGCCCTTTATGTCTTTTGAGACATCAGTTGCATGTGAAGAAGAGAAAAGGCTCCAGCCTCATTTGTATGCAAATAACAAATAGTTTTTAGCCGGTAAATTTGTGTGCAATTTTGTTGTTGCTGTTGACTCATTAGTTAACCTCTGACCAAGTGCCATATATAATATTTTATACCTAGAAATAGGACTTTCAATCTTCTGATGTATAGAGTACAGAAATCTAACTACAGGCAAAATTTTGAAAAATTGTGACAAATATTTTTACCTATCAGGGGCACACAGACTTAGTTAATCACATACACCCATAGACATCCTTGGTGACTGCCCCACCTCTCTGCCTGAAAAATGGAAACCAATGTTCTGTCTTTGAGGTGAAAACTCTCAAGTTGAATGGTTTTGATTCTGTTATTGATAAATGATAAAACAGACAGCTAGGTATTCAAGTAGGTACTTATTCAGATCCTATGTAAATAGGATTGCTTTAAAACTTATCACACAGCTCCGGTGCTGTTGCCATGCTGGGAATACTCATGTGATGAGCCAGCAGCGCACGTTGTGCTTGGCTAGGGAGCTACAAAATTTTCTAAATCCCTATAGATGTGAGGAAGTGAACAGGCAGAAGATGTTGTGGTGGATGCTTCAGCTTGAAAGGGAACTGATGTGAATTCCCACCCTATCACCACACCTCAGTGGAGTCATGGGAGCCTGCAGGATCCTGTTTGGCCACATGCTTCCTGTGAAACTGCTCTTGGAGTTGCTTTCCTCTTGTGCACTCCAAGGTATCTTCTTGTCCCTTAGTCATACAAAAATTTCAGTTTGCAGCTCAGAAGTTTGGACAACTCTGAAATAACCATGATAGTGCCCCTTGTCATATTGACTGGGGCTTCCTGTGGTAGCCTGTGATGTTAACACTGTGTTGCAATAGTGGAGAAGGCACAGGATGTTTGTGATTTCATTCAGTTTCTAAGAGAGAGCTGATAAGAGTTAGTTTATAGCAACATTTCCTTGAAGCAGTTTGCACATTGCTGATTCTGTGACTGTGTGAAGACCTGGGAAACACAGACATTTTCTCCATTTCGATGGATCAACAGCATAGGTTTCCAAATTTTCTCCTAGGCAGGTTGTTTTCCTTTTGTGGAACATCTGATGTGGTCAAGTCTGTGTCCTGGGGAGCATGTAATGCTTCCTAATGCTATAGATAATTGGTGGGTTTATCCTACATACTGGAGAGTTATGTGAACCCTACTACTTCTTTTTGAGTAAAGATATATCTATGCTCCACCAACTTAATCCTTTTTTCTGAAGTTTTGGCTCTGAAATGCCCACAAAATACAATAGCACCTCAGAAATACAACTGAACTTTCCATAAACCATTATCTTTTCCAGTCCTGCCACATGAAAAAAAAAAAAGAGAGAGCGCTCTGATTGCCTTTTTGCACTTCCTTTTTTCATCATATCTAAGTAGTTCCTTTTGGCAACATTATTAGAGGTCATGCACCGTTCTGGCTGACTGAAAGTTGGGAGTTCCTGTGTTACTCCCCCCTACTGCCACACAATTTTTTTTCAGCAACTCATTAAATTATGCCATTCCTGCACATGTGGGTTCTTGTCCCACATGTGATCTACCTGTCCATCCCATTCTAATCTTTATGCTTTTATTTGACTATTAGTATAGGATGGACACAAGAATTATTAGTTTAAGCTGTTCTCTGCTTCCTTGAATCCTCGAACAAAATATATCACAGCGTTATTTCTTCTCCCTTCTTCATTGATGGCTTTCCTGTTGGACAACAAATTTACTGCATTTTCTTATCCAAGCAATTTATTTGCTCTGAATTTCATTCTTAACATAAATCAGCCTGTTTTGATGAGAGTCCTTGTGCCAAGAGCAAGCATCCTGTAACTCCAATCTGCCAAGAGTTTAATACATTGCTTATGATTGCATATTTAAAATTTCTTTTACTTGTTTCATATTTAGTAAGCTGTGTCCCAACATTAACAGGCCTTAGATGTCCATTTTGTTTGACTGAGACATCTATCTGTGCACAAGAAGACAAACACTCATGTCAATATCTGTGACTAAAACTGAAGAAATGGTATATGATAAGCACAAAATATTAAACAATTTGTTTTGTGAATGACTGATTTCAAGGATTACTAAATCTAAATCAAAACTTTTCAGTTAGTTGGAATCTTAAAGCCACAAAAATGCACAAGATAAATAGTAAATCATTTATCATGTCAAGGTTTTACTTGCAGTCTAAACCTTCCCGACCATCGGAAACCAGCCCGAATATAGATTTTCTTTAGAGGCTTTTCTTAAGGCATAACTTCAGTTTATAAAGTGCTTCTTGGAGGGAAAGGTCATAGCAGAATACATTGATTAAAACCTTTTTATTTGCTAAAACATTCGTTTTATCATTCACTCTCCATTATAATGAATCTGCATTGTAGCTCCCTGTCTCTTGTTATCACAACACAATGTAGGTAACATCCCAGGACTCTGGGATTTTAAAGAGTATTGCATTTTCTTTTTAAAAAATGTCTATATGGAATGACAAATGTGCACACGTGAGAGACAGAAACTTAAATGCTAATGAAGAAGGAGAGTTTTTGGGTAGGTGTTGGTGAAACCTCTGACTTGCATAAAAACAGCCCAGGTGCAGTGGGGGTGCACACCCATCACCAGAAGATAATCACAATAAACCAAACTTTGTTTAGCAAGAAGCTGGTTTTTGAGCCAGATAATGCCAATAAGAGGCAAATCCCTCAAGGTGGGATAATGCTTTTTATCATGCCAATGTCCTCCCTTACACAACTGTCTCAGGTCTAAAATTCCCCTTCCCCAGGGTAGGTATCAGAATCTTCTTATGTAGGCCTGACAGTATTTATCCCTTCTGAAAGGGCATAACTGTCTCAATTATGCTGGTGTGAGAGGGCAGCTGTTGTGTCTTAGAAGGAGTCATAAACCACCAAAGACCTCTGACTCCTTTCTGGGGCCTTCCACCAGAGGACTGTATGGGATCCACTGTGTTGCATCCAACAATGTAAAACTTCCCCCCACCGCGGGAAGGTATCTGGGGGTTCCCACCTGAACCTGAATGTATATTATCCCATTGAACTTTATATTGTGTGAGGCTTCCCCAAGCCCAGGTGGATGAAGACTGTGACCATCACTTCAACTAAGATATCTAAATTGCAACGACCAAGTCTCATTGCTGAATCTGCAGGTGGTGATCTTTCCTCTCCTTTGTCTACTCTTATATTTTCTTTCTCTTTATTTATTTTCCTTATATATTTCCTTAAGTGATATTTTTATACTTTCACATAGTTATATTTCTACAGTTAATAACCAAAATGACCACATACTTCCTTTCCATTGCAAACAAATTGTTCTAAAATAAACCTACCATACATACATATACACAAACACTGGTTACTCAGTCTCATTTACCCCACCTTTAGGGGCAGGGTCATAATATGAGATCACTTCAGAGTCCTTTAAAGAAGGCATGTTCCAGTTTAGCATTTTACATGCTATAAAAGATATACAACACCAAACAATGACTGGAAATGTTGAGAGTGTGGTAGAAGGGTAAGACAAACCCCGGCAAATTTCACTCTGCTTTTTCTGTAAAGTCCGTAAGTCTTATTCTTCTTGGGTTAAATTGCACTGATGAAATCACAAGGGTTCTTTAAACAGTAATTTCATAAAAAGACTTTTCACATATAAACAAAAGACTTTTTGTCTCAGAGTGTATATCATACTCTGATATAATTATTTTGTTTCAGAAACCTTTGCAAACTGCAGAGCATGGTACCTTTTACCATGTCAAAATTCAAACTGATACCACATAACCATTTTCAGTTCAGTTTTCTCTCTCACATTGCTCATCTTTATCTTATAACAACAGTCAATGGTTAAAGTAGTCACAGGATGGACACAGGCAAAGACTGATAAGACAGATGTTAAGTGATGAAAAAACAAACAAAGAGCAGAGGTGAGTCAAGTGTTACAAGACTTTTTCAACTTACCGTTAGGAAGGGCTGACAGCTTTCCGAAGGTTTCATTCAAAGCTTTCAGGAGAATGGAATTCTTCTCATCAGCATCTTTCAGCCTGTTCTGCATGCTGTCCAGATTGTCCTCATTTTCTGTAAAAGGTCCATATGATACAGAGGTTTTAATTCTTTGTTTCCACTACCTTTTCTTTGCATATAATTTAAAATGCATAACAAGCAAGCAATTTTTCATTGAGATATTATGTTGTGTAAATAAGTAAGTCCAATAGAACCTGTAGGGTTCACTAATCAACCTCTGTTTCTTTAAGTTCCCTACTTCCGTGGTATGTAAATACTTAAGTTTCTTGTATTGTTGTATATTTATCAAGAGTTGTGCAGAGGAAAGGAAGAACTACAACCACAGATGTTATGATTTAGGGAAATTCACACAATGAGCCACTGATGGATTCAACAACTGTGCTGTTAGTCACAGTTCTGATTCTTAGATTAAGCTACTAACTTAGGGTGTTTGTCTGAGTTGAATGAGTTGAATTCAGTGTGAAAGAGGCAAGCATGATTAGTCAACTTGCTGCTGCAATTTGGCCACAGCATAATTCTCCTGGATTTTCTCAAATATAATCAATGTTGACAAAACATCTGAGGAAAACACAAGATCACTTTGGCACTGATCATCAATATGAGAAGAACACACTAACAACAGGTTATTATGAAATAAACACAGTAAATTTTTAGGGAAAATGCCTGTCTAGTAAATAACATTCTTAGCTAAAATTTGTTCAAATCGAAGAACTGGTAGAAATCAAAGGCACAAGTGTATCATATTTGGTACATTACGGCTGAAACTGATGTTCTTCACAAGTTCCTATTCTTCATCAGTTGCTCTGAAAAAAACTCATGGAGGCTCTTTTGAACAGTATCCAGCATAGGAATAATTTTTCAAACTCTCAAAAATGAGGTTCCAGCTAAGCTTTATAGCTATTGAAACAGACATTATTCCAAAATTCAGAAGTAAGTTTGGCACAAAAACTGGTAGTCAATGTTTAAACTACTATCACAGGGGACATTTTTCACAATTTCTTCCTATCAATATGAAACTCCTTGGAACTGATAACTGGTAATTTCTTACTTTAAAGGCATATCCCACTGGGAAACTAATTCACCATCACTGAGACTGATAGCCAGAAGAGGAGAATAATATGTAGAAAAGGAGTTCAGGATAAAAACTATAACTGTGATCTTCTGATATGTGACAGGTTATGGAAAACAAACACCTAGTTTTCAGATACTTGTACAAATAGATACTGGGATAGGAAAATATACTGGAGATGAGGTCTAGTGGTGAATTACAGGCATTTGCTTGCCAAAATAAAAAGCCACTCTTTTTAATAAGGGACAATAATTAGATGTATCACTGATATTCCAACCCAACCAACATCACCAGGGCTGTAAACCTTTTGTGGGAGAAAAAACAGAATAGTAAATTAAACTGAGGAATTGTTACTCATATTCCACAGATTCTAAAAATGTACGATTTCTTAAAACTATATGTGCAAGAAACAATTTGTAAAGAGAAAAATCAAACAAATTTTTTATAGCTTACAAAAAATCACTAATTAAATTTTCCAAGGCCATAGCAAGATTGAAATAGTACATAGAATTTAAATGAGAACTATACTTTTGTTGTTATGCCTTTTGAAATGTCATTCAGGAAGAAATCTGTTAGAATTATTTAAATTAGAGCAACACACAGTACTGCAGGAGTGCCTTCACTCTTGCAAAATGTCCTGCATAGGAATAGCACATTTGTGTAAGCGGCCCAGTCAACACTAGAATAAAGTTGGAAAGAAGCACAGAAATTATAAGAACACTCTTCTTCTGAAAAACAACTTTATTTTAAAAATGACAGGTTTTGTCCCCACTGCTAAACCAGGCTACTGGTAATGTGATATTGTTAAACCAGGATGAACTCATGAGACTGGTCTTGCATGCCCTGAGATCTTATCTGAGTTAATTTCTTGTTAAGTAATAATACTGACAAAATTGTTTTAATTTCCTCCATTTAATTCTGAAATTATGGTCTGTCTGATAATTCCTTGTTGTCTCTGGTGGGATGTTAATGTTAATAAAGTGTCAATATTTCTGAGAAGTTTGATTCATTTATGGTGGGGGTGCTCTAACTTTGTAGCATATTTTTAAATTATCTCTTTTTCTCCTCTTTACTCTGCCAGATCCAACATGCTAATTATCCCCAAGTTATATTTCTGAAAAATCATATTTCCAGGTTTCTCTTTCAGCTCTGTAACCATAGCAGCAACCTGGAATTTAATGAGGGAAGTTTCTCTAGAACTCCTGAAATACCTGTCTAATAGTTTTTCTTTTAATTCCTCAAATACATTTTAACTGTGTGGTTTTGTTTTGCTCTTTTTTAACTACAATAATAAAGCCATAAATAAGTGTCCATAGGGAGGCTCTTAAACAAAGAGAAGTGAGGAGATACTATGTCCCATGTCAGCTTTTCAAGGAAATTGTTCATTTTGCTCAGTGATATTAAGATGAAGTTTTATTTTGAAGTAACTTCTCATACTGTAATCCAAATGGCCTCTTTACTAAGCACTAAACTAATTTTCTGTATGAATCACAAACTGAACTGACTTCACATCAGCTTTTCCCTATCTTTTAATAATTAGCATTTATGAAAAATGTTGGAGCTATGATTTGAAAGCCTGAGATCCATCAATTAATCATTGAGGCTCGTCAAAATATAGGCAGCTACAATCTGTTTTTTCTAAACTACAGATCTTATCTGACTTGGAAGAGATTGGTAGGTCCGCACTGCAAGATCTCAGGCCCTGTCAATTCACATTAGAGCGTAGGTTGAGGACTATCCTGAAAAAATTATCTCAATATTGTTTCCACTTGATTAGTTCTGCAGAGGTGGCACAGGATGCCAATAAATGCACCATTTATTGTTCAAGCCAGCAAAACTAGTAATGCATTGCTGAAATTCAACCTTAAAGTTTAAGCAGGAACCTGAAGGACTTTGCATGTATGGGCCTTTAAGTTTTCTGTCTTAGTTAACATGGACAAAGATTTTCAACTCCTGTTTATATTAAACAGAGTATTATAGGATAAAACATCATCCTTTCTTTCTCTGAGTCAATAAACTGAAGTGAGCTAAATGAAAAAAAATCCAAACCTGCACACATCTATTTCATGTTAAGATGGACTTAAGGATTTAGTTACTTATTGTTTGTACTCAGTGATCTACTCTTACAAGGGACAAGTTTTTACAAGCTGCTGTAGATCACATACATAGGTGACACTGGTGATATGCCACCAGCACCTATATAATGGAACATAGTGGAAATAGATATCTTCTGATAGTATGAAAAAAAGCAGTTTTTCCATGTGGAAGTGTTCAAAAAGGTATTATAAGGCTGTGCTACCGAATGCATGTATCCCAAAATCTGAATAAAAGTTGAACTCTACCGAGAAGCAGAAAATGTGGCTGTTTTTACTGACTGGAAACTGCACAAATGATCTGACCATTACCCGCATCTCTGTTATCTTTGCACTACTTCTTCCAAATAGCATTCTTGCTCCCCACAGTCTCATCCTGTAAAGAGGAAGATGGGGCACAAGGCAAAATTTTTATCCTAAACCAAGACTTGGCATTAGGAACAAACAGGGGAAAGAAATCTAACAGCAGAAATGCAGCTAATGATGTTTAACTTTTAAAAAGACTACTTTCAGCACTGACTGAAATAATTTGGTGAATGCAACATGCTAAGTCAGCAGAAATACAAAGCAGAGAAGTATATACAAACAAGGGAACTATCAGCTGGATACGTTGCCTATCAGCTGCAAAATGTTTTAGCTAAAAATATTCATGTGTTGTCAGACAAGATAAGTCCCCCTCAAGTTGTCAATTCTTCAGCAAAAGAAATTATATGAGCAGAATTTCAGGAGCCACCTGACAGCAGTCTCCAGCTGATGAGGAGTTTATACATCTTATTTTCACTTCCCATTGATCAGTTTTGACAGTCTGTATATAGTCTCAAATCTGCACTGGGGCAAGTATATTTTAAAAACATTAAATTCAAAATTATAAGGAAGAAAAATTGCTTCTGGCAAACTGAAAAATCCCTCAAGGCACAGTGAGAACGCAGCTAGGAGGCAGCAGCATTTACTCACTTGTAGCCAAAATTTCAAAACTCCTTCTTAGCCTAAGGACTACGTACTGATTTCGCTTCTCCCACCAAGGTTATTCTTTCCAACTCCTAGCCCCACTGAGAGAGAAATTACTAATCTACATTTTAATAGCTTCTGTCAGAAGGTTTGCTTTGTAAGGACTGTTTCAGCAGTCTTTGGTGGTAATATAAAACATTTTCATGATTAACAGCCGTTTTGTAACTCAAGAAATTGGACACAAATCAGGGGAATGTCATAATATAGGAAGAAAACACTCCCACCTCTATCACAGCCCAGCCTCGATTTTAGGAGAGTATATTAGTTGAGCGGCTTATGTGTCTTCATTACTTTAACTAATGTACTACCTGTAGTGCAGACAGAGAAATTTTAAACTAGTGATTACTTCCGCCTACCAAATCTTTACAGAGTGCCCATTAGGCATTCTGCACTTCCAGCTGAGACTCTGAACACGGTGGCTTTATGGGATTTCTAAGAAAATACCTTACTACTAGCTTGACACTGAACTCTCACTTTCTATCATGGGAACATCAAGACATCCAGAAGGAATTATGAATACTAACAACATGTATTCTATGTTATTCGCAATACTAATAATATCACCACTTTGTGCAAAAGCAGGGTGGGGAATAGAAATCTGTCATTGCATTTTATTCTTACACATCTGTA
Organism: Pithys albifrons albifrons; assembly: GCF_047495875.1. Classification (NCBI taxonomy): domain Eukaryota; kingdom Metazoa; phylum Chordata; class Aves; order Passeriformes; family Thamnophilidae; genus Pithys; species Pithys albifrons. The sequence goes on along the minus strand of NC_092459.1, from coordinate 54,835,424 downwards.
TTCTGGGCACAATGTTAACTGATCTCCATGGGTCAAGCTGTGGAGCATGACCATGTTTTATTAGATGCAAAAAGATGTACTGTTCAAGTTCAGAATGTTTGTCTTTATGAAGGCCTTTAAACCTAAGACATATCAGAGAGCATTAAGAAAGCTCCACCTCATTACCCTTCAGTTTGGGGCAAGAAAATAGACAAAGATCTAATATGTGCCTTTTATGCACTGCTGCCTGCTTGCATTAGGTTTGCTTTATGAATCTTTAGAGTCTTTAGACCTTTGCTTCTGAAGTACGAAACTGTAATCAACTTAAATTCTCACTGGTACAACAAGAGAATACTATAATTTTTTTTCAAAATTCTCTCAAGCAATGCCTTATTGAAGTTGTAATATATCTTGTCTCAGGGTTAAACTGAACGGCCTTGTGGACCTATGGAATTCACATACATCCAAAGCAGAGATATTGTTCTATTTTGCCCTTGAAAACAGGGCACTGCACTATGTGGAACACATGGCTACACCATTATACTGGCCTGGGGAGCCCATAGAGATACGGACTCCCCTCTGTGGTGTCCAGTCTGCTCAGACGAATGCTTTCGCAGAAAAGAGGCAGCACAGTCATTTTAGTGTTTCCTACAAACCAGCCATGCCAAACTGCAGCAGTTTGCATTCCAGAAAGCATCCCTATTTTTCCTACTTCAGCTATGCTACTGAAAATGTACACTGGCCTCTCCTCATATTTTGGGATTTTCTGTATTTCCTGAAATATGTTCATCCAGCCCTAAACTTGTACTGGATCTGTCAGTTGCAATAAAGAAGACTCTAAATACATGTCCAAGATTTACTAGTAACTCAGATGCATTTTTTTTCTCAGATCTGCTACAAGAAATTAATGATATTTTTCACTTTCAAACAGTGTATGACAGTGAAACGCAATTAATGACCTTATGAAACATTATGTTTTATGACCTTACTAAACATTATGTTTAGTTTTTAACTACTTCTATGATTGGAAATCCTAGAGCTGCCAAAACTAAATGTAAGTGTAGTAATAGCCAAAAGCTGCATGGATTTCATCCCTTTTGCTCTATGTTCTTCTTAATGTACCTCCCAGGAGGCCAAACAAAATTTTGTATGTAAAAACCTGAAAGACAGGGGTTTGTTATAAAAATATGTCTTTTTTTCTAATAAAAAGTATTTTAACTGAGCTAGCAGGACAGAAAAGCTTCAGGCATCATTGGTGACAAGTTTAAAACTCGACCTTGAATATTTACTATGTGTGATTTTTCTAGTTCTGATGCATGAAACAAAAAAACCCCCAAAACCGGCAAAAAAGTTCAGCTTGATTTTCAGATCCCACGATGAGCAAAAAATATCGTATCATAGCTATTTTTTCTCCTCACTTTTATTTCTTTAAAGTCCTAAATCTGCTTTCTCATGAGGTTTTCAAGTGTTACATTTTTTTCATTCTTGAGGTTAATTCCAGGTTAAACACTATTATACTTCAGCCAATTAACCAGACTGAACTATAATGCATCTAGTATAAAAGATTTCTTCGAAACCTACAGTGACTGGGCGTAAGCTTCTCAAAATATACACACACCAAACTCTTAGATTACTAAAGGGAGGGGATTACAGGGCATTAACTTGAAATAAACCACAAAATTGAACTTATTCTGCCTGGACTCAGTATTGAGATGAAGGACTTTCAAAGAATTGTGCAGAGGACACAGTTAACTGATCCTCCTCTCAGACTTTAGTACACCAGTGGCACAAACACTGTATGTTCCTAAATTGCTTTCTTTGTTATATGTAAAACCAAAAAGTAATTAAAGCAGTAATATTTAACATTTTTCACAAAGGCATATATGTGAAACTTTGTGTTGGCCTACTTGAAAGTGGATAATTGTATCATACTTATTTCCCCTCAGGTGTAGCCAAAATTAATTAGTTTTTCAATTTCTTCCTAAGAGTGCTGTGGAGAAAGAATTATTGAGTAATGCTAAATAGATGCTTCATTAGTGCTGCAATAGGTATTTTCTTAGAGAACCTATAAAACAATCTATCTGGATAAAGACCCAAGAAATAAACTGCTTTTGGTTGCAATGATCAGATCATTGAATCATAGTATCTGAACAAATGTTTGTCCAAAGATCATTTTTCTCTTGACCAACAGCCATTTCTCACTGATGGTCATTTAAGATGTTTTCAATGATTTTCAAAGGTTATACCTCCCTAATCTTCTCAGTAATAAATCCCAGTACTCTGTATTTTAATTACAAAGAAGATTTTCCTAATATGTGATCTGTATCAGTGCATTTAAGATATGTTAGTCTCATCTTCTTTGGAAAAACCTTGATGTAACTGAAGAATATTAGATCCCCTCAATTATTTGTCTTTCAGTCAATAAATCTGCATTATTTCAATCTTTCTCCTCATCTCTTTTCTGGTAGGTCACCAGTTAGTCTTCACAGTGTCTTCAGGACTCTGGAAACTACCTCAACCCCCAGGAAGTTCAGTGCCCAAGACTGTAGCTAGTAACTCAGCTGAAGCACTAGAAGCCCTGAACAGAGTGAGAGGATTGTTTCATGTGTTTTTGAAAGAGTGCATTCCTCTGGGACATCTGCCTTTTTCACCCCCACCCACACATGATCCATGCTTCTCTTTTCTCTTGCTCTAGAGAAGTGCTATGCAGACAAATGCTCACCATTTTGCATTTCTGCAGCTGCCTATGCATTCATACAGGTAAGACCTCCTATCTATCCATACTGACTACTGTCCTACCTCCTCACACCATGCCATTCATCAGTCACACTCTCATTTACTGATGAGAAAATATTAAGGACATCATACATATGGTCTGACCTGAATTACCAGCTTTTAGATCTCACTGAACATCACAGTTCAAAAACCTTATTTTTTTTCCCAGTGGAAAATATTGAAGAGAAATTACAGATGTCTTATTTTTCACTAGGAAACTGAAGTATTTGGTTTGGAATCAACAAACCTTATGACATAACCTGCATTTAGACATGTATTGGTGCTTTAGGAACAAAGAAGTTTATAGTTTTGGGGTTTTTTTGTTGTTGTCTTTTTTATTTAAAGAAAATGCTTAGCAATTCTCACACATTAGTCTGCCAAACAGCTTCGCTTGACCTCCCATGCTTCCATTTTCAAGCAAAACCTCACAGATTTCCTCAAGACATGGTATCTCTGACTAGCATTGCAAACCCTGCTTTGTATTAAGAAGAATAAAAGTTTAATATTGGGTTCATTTTTGTGCTACTTTTAGGGCAAACCAGAATCAGTATATCCATCTCCCCTCCTCTCCCCACTTACTCTTGCCCTTACTGTAGTTAGGAAGAGAAGACCAAAATTTCATCCTCGTCAGCCTTCCTGTGCAAGAATATGGACAGAGAGGACAAGCATTCCTGCATAATGACTGGACATAGAAAAGAAGAATCTTTTTCACTATTGCTCAATTACAAATCAGATAATGAATTATACGTTTTTCCTACTGATCTGGTTTCTTATACTGAAAGCATGGCAGTTTCACAATGGTTTTTTGTCCTACTTAATAGGTCTGAAAGCCATATACTGCACATACCTTTAATATCATTTTCTAACATCCTGGCTTCATTAAGGACCCTGAAGCTTTTCTGAAGAGAGCTCCTGGCGCCATCCTTCAATGATCCTTGAGGACCAGATGTCTGTAGACAAACAACCAGTGTCAAACATACAGGAAAGTCTGAAGTCATAAAAGACACATGAATATGATCTAGAGTAAACAGTCATCTAAATGATGAAGATGTGCTCTGAATTACATCCCATTGCCATTATACTGGTCTACGAGAACAAAAAAAAATTGTTTTTCTAATTTTTTTTTTATTTTATGGGAAGTCAGATCTCCTTTGGAATACAAGTGATGACTTTAATAAGAAGAGACAATGTTTCCAGTATTAAAGAAAAAGATTTGAGTCTTGGAGTAAAACTTTGTCCAAAACAAACCAACAAAATAGAGTTCAATGTAAAGATGTATTAATCCTTCCAGCTAAGGATAGAACACAATGCAATAGAGTATTTCTCCGTAACTGCAACTAGAACAACTTTAGAAGCCAGATTGGATCTGATGATTCTAATACTGACAACGGAGATACTTTTGTGGTTAAATTAAAGAATTATAATTACTAGGTCAGTAAAGAAATAAGAAATAGAGTTTTAAAAGAAGCAGTTACTCTGAAAGGTTTATTACTAAGTAACCATCCTTCATCATATCATGCTACTTAAAGATCTTTCTTTTGAAAAACATCCATCTCTACCTTCTGTGAGAGAGATCAGAGATCAATAGATGGAATGATTTTTCTAAATCAGATTAGTGTTTTCAGTTGGTAGGAAATGCTGTAGCTTCTGAACCACTTACTGTTCAGTTTGTAAGACTGAACTCAGGTCACACATCATACTAAATACACTTCTTTGAGAATACTCCTGACAGCCAGATAACATTCTCTATTAGTCATGGGCCATAGCCTCATAACTAGTATGTAATTAAGAAGCAGCCTACTTTTCATTTTCCAGGGCAGAGACATATACTCAAAAATTAACTGTGTCAATTAAATGACACAATTATTATTGCTATAAATTATTTATATAATGAATAAGCCCAGAGGTGACATTTCATGTTCTACTGAATTTCTGCTGTTTTTCAACTACACTGTAAAAACCATATATTGTACTTGCCATTTGTTTTTCTTTTAAAAATCTTAGAGAATGCTTTTCATATTTTCAAAATTCATGGCATATGTTGTCATGTCACAAGGGTGTAGCTATCAAAGATTCCTTGTATTCCTTTATATGGGATATAAATACATGCCTCTAAGCAAATAAGGCACAAGCTTGCCCTCTTCCAAGCTCACCTGAAATAAGCTGCATACAAAAAATTCCTTTGTAAACAAATTCCTGTAAATGCAAATTCCTTTCAACATCAACAGAAACACAGACGTTCAAAAGATGAACAAAATTAGTTTCTTCTAGATTTTCTTTACCACATAATAACAAGTAGCACTGGTAATAGAAAAATACATAAAACTCCAGAAAAAAATCCAAAAAACTACTCAATTAAGCAAAATACTGTTCCTGAAGGAAGAACATTTGGCCAGATTTTGTGGCAGATGCACTTGTCAAATCAGATAATACCTTTACATTTCTTTTTTCATTAGCAACAGGATCCAGCGTGTGATCACTCTGGGACAACAGACTTCAAAAATAAGGATTATTATTATTATTGTTGACTAGGCATGGTTGACTGGTTGTTGAAGCAGTTTACAGTCAATAAAGTGAAGTTGGTAGGCTAAATTTACAATGCAAACCCAAAAAGTTCATCAAACCAAGGACAATAATTGGGTATGTGCTGACAATTAATCAGAAACAGATTTCAGCATGAAGTTAATACTAGGAAAGTCCTGTCAGAGATAAATAGATTTTTACTGATTAAATGCTTTATATTTTTTAAAAAATAATTCTCAAAGTGAGGATTTTAATCAAGATATCTGATAAAAAATGTACTTTTTTTTTACTATTTTTTCGTGTGGGTCATGAGACATCAACTTCTGAAGCAGTCAATAACTAAAAAACCAAACATTTTAGGCCTTTGTGTGAGGTGAGTTTGTGTGCTTCCGGCAAGCCTGAAGCATGGTAACCCCCTTTATGATTTAGTAGGATTTACAGTCAAGAGTCTTTGATGTTACTTTCAAAATTGGGACACTTACTGTTAAAAAAAAAATAGTGATTCAAAATAAATTACAAAATTGCAGGGTCTCAGGAATCTAATTTGTTCTAATTCTGCCTCTTCCAGAGTGTCCATAACCTGTGGATAGTATTATCTTCTTCCTGTGCCTTTCTCCACAGCCTCTACCCTCCTCAAGCAAACTTGGTGTGACTTCAATCCCTGCAGCACCTTGTGGCAGAAGTGGGACCCCATTATGTACCCAAACACACCAGTCTCAATCATGGTTTAGAGGCATAAATACACTAAGACAGTTTTGAGGATCACATAGTTGAACTTACACACATACAAAGTGTTTTACAGAGCTAAGTGATAATTCACATCAGTTAAAGATAGTTCTGCCTTATTCTTAAATGATTTTCTTTTCACATACACTTATATTGTGAAGTTTTCACCTGTGCAAGAGCTTTACCAGTCCTGAAGATAGCTGAGCATGCTGAAGTACCAAAAATGTTATGAAGGATTTGCACCTTAGGACATTCTCACAAGGATGTCTAAGCAGCTTTGGGCAATTACAGTGAAAGAAAATCTAGACACACAACATAACTGTTGGAGTACCACTACAAAGAAAGTCAAAAGCAAAGAAAGAAGTAGGACCCTAAACATCTAATGTGTTCCAGTTACTAGTCTGTAAGTCCTCTCTAACACGCCTGAGAATAACCACAATTTTTCAAGATATGCTGTAAAACCATGATTCTGATCTGTGAGGTACAAGCAGAAACTATTAACGTGACTCCTTTCTAATCACTTACTCCCTAATGAGATGTTGAAGCTGCTTGAATCCTAGAGACTTCTCATTTGTGATGAATTTATTTTGCTTTCGAAGGGGAGAACAAATCCATCATAAAAAGCTCAGGAGGAGTTTTTCTGTGATATTTTTAATACATTTTTTCCTGTCAGGCTTCCTGTAATCATGACGGATTTTAAGCATCTTTCATTCTTGCTTTTAGCAACATTAGCTTAAATTGAAAAAGAAGTAATTTTCCCATTACAAAATAAACCTCCCAAAATCTGCTGAGGTATCACTAAAGTTCTTGTAAAGAATTTGCTCCAGTGACATACAGGGTAGAACCTAACACTGAAACCTATCCCTGCCATCTCTACTTTATACATCAGCTTGTTAGTGTTGGCAAACCTTCCTCCTCTTGCCCCAACATCATAGTTGATAAATGGGAAAGGCTAGGATTAAGGATTCATGTGAGCTCCAGCACTTTTCTGCATTATCTGCTAGCATCTCTAGCTCAGAGTCTTTTACAGGCATCCATAACAGCTCTCATAAAGAAGAGAGCATGGCTCCATCTTTCAAAAGGAGGGGGAAGACATGATCTGTCTTCTACACAGAGTCTCCAAAAGCATCTTCTCAGAAAGGCGGTGACACAGTTTCTAGGGGATTTTCAGTCTGAGCAGGCTCAAATCCACAAATGCTGCCCTCTAGGAGACTGTTTGAACCACTGTGCTCCAGACAGCCCTGAGTGAGGGGACACTTACTCTTGTGCTGAAGCTCAGCTAATAGCTCCTTGGGACTTCCAGAAGGAGGGACGTGGATTTACCTGCTTACCAGTTAAACTCTTCACTTAGGATGAGCAAACATTTAACAGTCTTTAAATAAAACCAAGAAAATAGAATAGCGAAATGATGACTGTTGTTCACAATTGACATACTTTTTAAATCTGGCACATAATCCTCACATGATTGTTTAGCAAATAATTGCTAAATCTATCTTGCTTTGCAGCAGTTTGATGGTAAACCACTGATGACCTCTATATCAAGTCAATTACATTTAAAAAGCCTCAGCTGCCTCAATTTTCTTCCTCATCAACTAGATCTCTGTTTCACATATATAGCTCATAATAAAAACCAAGCTGCCTCTAATGATTACATGCAATGGAGATGCTGAAAACATCACCTTAATATCTTAGTCTCTTTCCTTGCTATTCATTTTCCTCTACTTACATCATATTACCCATCTTGACCTCCATCACTCTTACATTATTTATCCACTTTCTTTCTATGCTGTAATCACCCAGTTCACCATCTGATACATACACTTTTGTCATCACCCTGTAATCACTTGCATTGTTTTTTTACCGTTCTATGTATGTCTTTCTTTCCTATTCAATTCCTGAATCAGGTGCATGTCTCACTCACTCCAAGTCATCAAAGGAGCAAAAGACAGCATATACTAGATTTGAATGAGAAGGGATATTAAAAAAAAAAAAGGCAGGTCCTTATTGTCTTCTGCGGTGTAGGCGTTCTGGTGAAAAAAATAACTGTTTAGAGAGAACTAGCACATATTAATGTGTGAAGTGGAATTTGTTAATCAAAAAAGAAATACAGGAGTTAGTGTTTGAAAAAATGCTGAAAATGTAAATAGCCTAAACATATTAAAATTTCTGTGCAGTGGCTACATCATTTTATCCCTCTCATGAATGCAGGCCTTTACAGCATGTGATTGCTTTGCTATTCCTATAATCAATTTGACTGAAGTAGCTCTCTGCAAGCTACCTTTATTCATGTACAAGTGCTGTGGCTACAAGTTGCTTCTATTCATCTATGTTTCTATATCAAATATAGGTTCTGGCTACCTCATATTATACTGTCATTGCCTCTTGTTTCTGTGTGCCTGTGAAGTGCATGCCAGTTACTCTCTGACCGACTTCCACAAATTAGCCATTAACTCCTTTGATATTTGACACAAAAGATGATTCTGGCTATGCTCAGAATGTTTTCTGCTCACAGGATACACATTGAGGAGCTGAGATCCTCATTATGACTCAGGTTGCTTTTACCTTACAATTCTATTTTTAAAAGTTCTGTTTTCTCTGAAAATTTGCATGCAGTACCTCATAGTGAGAGTAAGATTTCTCTGGAACAACCAGTTGAGTTCACAAATGGAATAAAAGTTTTTACTCCCCTCCTACAGTTATCCATTTCTAGAATTCTGCCAGGTGCATGCAGTTCATCTGATGGGCAGAGGACTGCCTCTGAGCATTTTCATGCAACTGGGTTGAAGAGTTAATTAAGGTATGGAGTTCTTTGTATTTAATGGATGACTTGCACACATCTAAATTAATTTTATTTAATATCAAACGGCCTACAATCCTGACACAAAGCTGTTGGCTTGAGTCTTAAACAGAGACCAAAAGCTGAAAAACAGAGGGAGGAAGAGTAGTAAATAAAAATGGACCTTAAAAAAGGAATGTGAGTTAGGAACAAATGGGGATGTAGTCTAAAGGTGCACAAAACTCTCACAACACAAGAATCTGTGGTGGCAGAGGTCTTTACATAAAGTCATAAGATGGCAAAACACAGATCTGAGATAAGGTGTAGCACAGTTTCACAGAAAATCTCAGGCTTCTACTCACAAATTTATTTATTTTTCTTACCGCTTGCATAGCATCATTTGCCAAAGCCTTGGCTTCCCTGGCAACTCTTTCAGCTTCATCTGTGTAATCCTTGATGTTTGTGTAAGCATTGAAAGCACGTGTGGCATTGAAAGAGAGGTTTTTGGCTTCAGTAAGGATTCTGTTGGGATAGGAAGAGTAAACACAGCATTAAACCACAACCAGAGCTTAATGGAACACACTATTCTACTTCTTCAAACCAAACAGCCTATATTTCTAAGGCTATTTCTAAGGTGTTTCTTTAGAGAGCAATGCTACTCATGAGATCTCAGGAGTTCCAGCATCATGTGTTTAATGGAATTTATGTTTTATCTGTGCAGAAAGACATAAAGAATAATGTTTGCTAAAAGGGAGGTTCTGTGAGATAACTATAGATCAGACCACTGTGCTTAACACTCTAATACAAGTAACGCATTCATCCTGTGGGTTTGTAGCCACACAGCCATGTGTTGAGCCAGAGAACTCAATGAAATTTGCACTATATGAAGATGAAGGATCATCACAGACATGTTTTAAAGTAGAATCTCTGAACAACTAATTTCTTGGTCTGGCTGCCAAACACAGATTTTGAAGATCTCACCATCTACACCAAATCCTAAAAGCTAATTTTGCCAAACAAAACGAAAAACAAGCAATAATGCTTCATACATGTTTGGTTGACATGAAACACCACATTCTAGTAACTATAATTAGATTAAAAGGTAATTATAAACAGTTAATATTTTCTGGTGCAGGGACTGATCTCAGCTAACCTCCTTCCAGGAGGATTTCTAGTCAACATGCTGAGGAAATAACTTTTCTTGCACTTTCTCTGTGTGATGTATTCAAACATTTTCTAGGAAGATATTACTACACCCCCAGAATTAACTTGAAGACAACTATCTCAGTATACATTATTATTGATGGCTATGATATTTTTACTGAATAAATGGGCTAAAATCCCCATTTGAATTGGGTAAGAATGGTTCTTAACTAGAATTTTTGCCTCTCTGGGAAAGGCTCTAGCCATGAAGGTGTATGGCAATATAAGGGAGACAGGGATACTCTTGCTGGACCTGTTCCAGCTTGTATAAAATAGTTATTCAGACTGTGTGTGAAAAAAAAAAATCATCCTGGTAATTAATCAGTTCACTGGAGAACTAGGACAGCTTGGCTCCAATCCTCTTGCATCAATTACTTACTGATTTCTACAAAACGTCACTTGAAAGACAAAGTGGACAGAAGGTATAATCCCTGGACTCCACAGGTGGTCAATACAGAGAGAGATATTCCCTTCAGGTTACTGCAGAAACTACATGACTGAACTGCCTCTGCATCACTCCTGGAAAAGCATATCTCCTTCCTCAACTACAGATGGAGCTCCCTAGCCTACTATAAGTTTCTGAGATGCCCTGTTAAATAAATGTGCAGCCCAGAACAGCTACCTAGCAAGTGGCTCAGGTACTGCTTAGAAATATGGTTCAAATCCCTTCTGATTAAAGGGAACTGAACTGAATTTGCCAAATGGTGCTTACTCATGAGCAGGCAATTAGCCATATGCAGAAGCCAGTACTACCTCCTTGCATACAGAAAAAATAACAACAGGATTTTTTTAGGTTAAATTCATGGACTGTTCCATGTTCTAACACTCAAAAAAAGTTCTCACCATCAATCAATACACTACTTGAATCCTTAGGGGTGATTGGAGAGAAGGGGCTCTCCCTTGATTTCTCCTGTAAGATGAAATGGTATTTTACAGCAAATTTAGTATTATCTGAAAGACACTTAAGTACCATTTGTGATGATAGTTTTTAATTTCTAAGACTAACAGAGACTGTATATGCCTGTAAAGTGTAACTGTTTATTGTCAGTGCACAAAGTAAACAACTTTATCCTGATGCAGGATTAAATAGCACCATGGTATTTCTTTGTCCTTTGAAGTTATGTATCTATCTGACCACATAAAAAATACTAACTTTAAACAACCTGGTTTTAGACATAAATTTTGATGTCCTTGATTCTGCATTTTTTATTGTTTTTGAGAAACTGAGTTTGATGTGTGGATCTGACAGAATTATACATGGTACTGTTATACCACAGTGAATGTGACTTTGAACACCACCCCAAACTCCTTAAGGCCAAGCTGTCAACTTGCATTAAGACAGAAGTACATAAATGCATCCGTAAAAAGTCTATTTAGAATAGTTAAAAATCTCTATCTCAAAATGTATCTTGCCAACATTTGATTAAGGAGGCATAGTATTCTTGTTTGTCTACATTTTCTCTACTTAGTTCCTTCATGCCAACTTTCCATGTATGTGGATATTTATATGTGGTTGGATGTGATATAATAGCTACACTTTTCTAGAAACAGTGACCTTCAAATCCTTTCTATGCAGAAACCACAGCTATCATTACTTTATGCACTCCCCAAAACATATGTTAAACTGGATATCTAAAGAAGTGTGACTATACTGTAAATGAAGCCAGTCATTTTACAAGTATCAGACACTTTATCAGAGATAATTTTCTGCCTTTTTCTAAAACTACAGATTCTGGCAAGAAAAAAAGATGCGTTAAGGGTCTGCTCACAAGTCTTTGGGATATTTAAGTCTTCATATAGCTCTAAAAGACGTAAGCAGTAAAAAAGAAGCACATTGTTGATATTTAAAGAAAAAAGTTTTGGGTTTTGTCGAGTTTGTTTTGTTCGGTTTGGTTTCGTTGGGTTTTGGGTTTTTTTGTTTGTTTGTTTTTTTCTTTTTTTAATTCATGCAGTGCTTTTATAAAATAATGAAACCCTGAAGCTACACTGGGGACATATCCAAGAGGCAGAATATTAATGATCTGTTTCTGAGTATTACTATTCCAAATTTCACTTAGCATTTATGGCTTGCTTTCTTAAATGTACAAAAAGTAATAAAACAAAATACAACCTCTCTTTCTCCCGCAAAACCCCAATAAACCTCAATCAAAAGAAACAACTCCTTATCTTATATTCTTCCCAGGAAACTAATTTGATGATGACTTATAAAGCATCATTCTTCTGAAAAGGCTGTCTTATAAATTAAGATCCTTGTGGGTCCCTTCCAACTCAGAATAGTCTGTGATTCTGTCTGTGATTCTGTGACATTTCAATTCTCACTTATATCTTAGGAATGTGATAGGGGTAAACAGAAACTGAAGATTCTGCACTTAGGTTTATGCATTTTGGTCCAGGACACCTAATTGTTTTTGGGAAACATTTTTAAACCACTAGAGGAATTACTGTCCATCAGTGTGAGGGATTTCTGACAGTAAACAACATCATGATAAGAATCTCCTACCAAAATGGTAATCTTAAAAAGAAAAATACTGCTTGCTTTTAACAAATGTGTATGAAAACATACAGTGACCTCTCTACGAATTTCTATTTTTTTCACGTCAACATAGTAGTAAGCATATATAGTACGTTAAACTGTGTTATGAGTGCATCTGAGGGCATTCTGTACAGTTCACGCAGCCTATAAGAATTGCAAGACGTATGAAACCATTTACCAGAGATACACACACAAATGAACAAACTGGAGAGCTGTATACTCATATAGAACACTGGTTATTTGTATACTCTCAGTGCCAGATGTCTAAGTTGAAGAAGAATGCCCTCCAATTTCTGTGAAGCAATTTTGCAAAGCTGCTTAATGATTTTGTCATTATCAGTGAATGTTTGCCTTACCCATCCAGAACGGCAGATGATTCATTCAGCTGGGCTGCATGGTTCTCAGCTTGCAACACCTTTTCTGGAAGCATCCTGTCACGAATTTCTTGTGATAAGTCATCTATTTTATCTTTCAGCTGATCAGACATTGGTTGTATTTTATCTGCAACACCTTCTACATACTGAAAATGTCAAAAGAAAGGCATTTAAATTGCTGAATGCAGACACTCTGTAGCCCTATAAGTATGTATATGCCTATAAAATAGGGGTTTTTTTCCTTGTGAGCCATTATCTCAACTTATTCATTAAAACTTAAGGGAATTAGTAGAGTAATAGGAATGGCTTGGACTGCAAAGCAGAGAGGAAATAAACGATATACCAAGAGCTACATGTCTCTCTAGTAGAAGCTTTTTTTTTACAATTAAGGAGCTGCACAGTCTAAAAACTTATAAACTCTAATTTGGATTTGTTTCCTAAATGTAGATGCATATGCAGTTATACTAAATTGTTTCTATGCTCCAAAAGAATAATTAGTTAATAACAGAAGTTTCACGTTTCAGGACCCTTTGAGTGACTACAGTGTTATTTTTTTCTTATTAAAGCATATAAGTAAGAACTATTCTTTTTGAAGACCTGCCATTCCTGTTTCAATAAGCAGCGTCAAATTGTTTCCTTTCCCATTTCTCCAAAAAGTGTTTTTCCATGCATTATAAGAAATTTCAATGCAAGTTGGAAATATATCTGGAACCAATGATATTTCAAGTTACTATTTTTCTTTTTTTTCTCTCTTTTTTATTTATTTTTTTATAGCTAAGGCACTGATCTCAAACACTGTTGATAAAACTTTTAAGGCAGAATTTTCAAAACTGTTATGTAAAATCAGAGTGCAGTCCTTTCCTCTGACTGATCTATCTAGACGTAAAATTGTGGCCACAGGCAACAAATTATTTCTGAAGTTTCATTCTGATATGCACATAGAGTTTTTGTGTAGATAAATCTACACCTAAATTACAGAGTCAAAGCAAGATTGTGAATGGGTCTGCAATTCTAAAAAAAAAGTCACAACTACAAGCAGAATATCATATTCATAAAAAGCAGGCAAATTTCATGAAAAATTATGAGCTAGCTCTTCATGTGTTTGATTGGATCACTTAAATCACCAAGTTAATAATTTTTCTATATCAGGCTATCTTGCCTGCCACACAGCAATTGAAAAATGCATTCTTCCAACTCAAATATTGCATCACTGATAAATACAATGAAAAATTGGATGTTACTTTAATTATGTATTTTTCTTCCATAGTGATGCTTTGTTGTACTAATTCTCAGATAAGGACGATAAAACACTCACCTCCACAGCTATGCTGATGTCATTTGCAAGTTTATTGGCTTCATTAAGGACAGAATTCCCTTCCTGAAGGGTCTTTTCAACACCTTGTCTGCCATCTTCTACAGCTTGCTTCTTTTTCTACAGGTAATGTTCACATAAAGAAAAATAGAAATTGTTCACTAGATCGAGAATGCCAGTTCAAATGCCTGTATTTTGTCACCATTCCGCAATGCCCCTTCGCGAATTCTCTGAGCTCACAGAGCAAAAGCAGTGACAACAATAAAGAACATGTCATATAAGGTATCTTTTCTTTGTCCTCCTATCTCCAGATTTGGATAGCCCTCCCACATGGTACAGTTTTAGAGGTAACTGACTGAAGTACTATTGCAAAATTAATAAGTTATAAATCCTAATCTTTAACCAGATGTGTAAGTTCCTCATTTTGAAAATGACCTCCTCTGATTATGAAGGAAAAATTTATCATAATAGTTTGCTGCTTTCCTACTTAAATCCATTGCTACTTCACTAACTGTTGAATGCAAAAATAAAAGCTTTGGAGTAACCTTAGGATTCTTGTTTCTCCAATTAGTAAACCTACAGCATCCTGTGTAGTACGAATGGGCTTCTGAATAAGGAATTGGTCATTTCCTGTGCAAGATTCCCCGAGTATGACAGATTAGTCTGATAGGAGACCATGGCAGCCATGTGGGCAGGACTGCTGGAAAGGATGAGTTTAGGTACTCTGTTACTATGATGCAAAGAATATTTAAAAAACTGAGATAGCAGGTAATTTCTCCAACCTTTATCCATCCACCTTTGGGAAGAACATGCACAGGACAGAGATCACCTAACTTCTTCAGATCACGGAATTTCCTTAACTCAATCAAGCCCCAAAATCTCTGCTGAGAACGGTGGTCTCAGAACTCTACCTCATACTGTACTCAAGGAGAAAGCTCACCACGATACAAACAGAGTTGAAACATTTATCTTCATTAGGTTGACTCTGCTCTTTATGTCTTGGTTAAATGATTGTTAATGTACAGTCTAATACACTCTTTAAGTCTCTGCAATTTAAATTAAATCACAAGCAGACCCCACTTCTATGAGTGAGATCATTTATAACAGCTACTAACTAGAGAGGATAGACTTTGATTTATTACTGTGTAATATCCACATACCCCCTTCAGTCTTCTTCCCAGGGGTTGGAGAGGGAGATGAAAGTGTAAGTTTTCTAGAAGCAAATATATGGCAGCAAAGATTTTAACTGAACTCCTATTTAAATTTTGAGCACACGATTTGAATTTTACATGACTATTTAAATTGGGATGAATTTAACTTCCCCCAGAATGATAAATCCAATGTACCGTCCACAAAGCAGATGATATTATTTCTGTAAAGCTGGGAAGAATTATACTTTTAAAAGCCAATGCATTCTCTTATGTTCCCTTTAAATTACATCAGATGTAGTTATATTTTAATAGTATTTTTGGTTTGCTTATATTTTTGTTTTAAGATTTAATCATGCAAATGTTCAGACTTTAATCGGAATCCAAGTAATCAAGGATAAAACTTGAGAGCACTCACCTCTAACACGGTCATATTTTTTTGGTTGATTGTAGATAAACGATCAGCCTCCCAAATTTTACTTGTCGCTTCTCTTAGTAGATCTCGAGCATCATCAACTTTGGTGTAGTAGTTTGCTAGCTTGCCCTGGACCTCCTTTTTGAGATCTTCATTTTTCTCACTGGGCTCACCAAATAATTTCTTCACCTTGTCCAAAAGATCTTCTGCATTCCTGCAATACAGTGCCATCCATGAAGACATGGAGTTGATATTCCCTACACCAAATAATCTGAACAGTTTTAATAATATGCAAATGAGATAGACTTCTAAATTAAATCTGAATGTAATTTTCAGGAGGACACATGTTTAATAAAGTGAGATGATAGTTGTTCTTAAACCTTTTCTCAAAGGAGGTTTTTAAATGACACTAAGGTCCTATTTATGAAGTAGAAAACATTCAAATATCTTCCACTGAATACTGTCTGAGGTGTTTTGCTCTTTTTTTTTCTTTTTTGGTAAACTGCCATTCTTGAAATCTCTCTAGCAAAGTGAGATTTAATGAAATATTTAAACTTGTCAAAAAGATTTCCTTAATTCACATTAATGTGACACATGACACAAGACGGTTCCCTATCTTGAACTGTGGAGGATCTGTAACTATGCCTGATTTCAAGCTGTCATGAAGCAGACAACTGTTTTAGACTAGTCAGTCAAAAATTATAAATGTTTTCTGGTGAAATAAAGAGAAAACCAGGATACTTGTATTTATGACTTCCATTAGCCAAAAAATGTTGCTTATCTAAAATGAATTCTGGGATATTTTTCATGGACTTTGCCAGCCCCGGTTTTAAAGGACTGGAGTACTCGTGATGGGCCATGGGATCAGCTTCATGTAATGCAGTACCCCTGTGTTAATGTAATGATATGCCAAGGACAGAGAACAAAAAAAAAAAAAGAGGTACTTCAGGCACTTCTAAAATGATGCTTTTGAGATAAGAAAAATCCTAAGTAAAAAAAGAAATTTACCACACTTCCACCTAGAACAGATTAAGTTTCTTTTCCTGTTTCATTGTGCCAAAGTGTGGAAAACAAGAACTGTATTTTTTGAAAAACACTGCAGTTTGGCCTGCCTATAGTCCATTCACGTAGGAATCTTTTAAAAATAAATACATAAATAAATGCACCCCCAAAAAAATCTGAAAAGTGGAAAAGATTTGCTGACACTGGACATAATTTACATGATGGATTTGAACTAGAGCCAAGAAAAGTCAAACTGTTATCTTAACCTTAGAATTTTCTGAGATGGATTGTTTTTTTCCCAATCTGTTCTGCCTTTGGTTTTGATGAAAAAAAATCATATTGTGAATTTCCAACTTGTGAAGACAAAATAAACTAAACCCTAGTATTGACACCCTATCACAGAAGTGTAGAAAGGAAATTCAGGATTTGTCCCATACCTCCTCCATTATTCTTTGTATAAGAAACTCCTATCTTACACTTTTGGCAAATTTTGACACCCTTATGACTCTGCAGTACTGGAGGAACGGTACAAGACAGATGGATTTCTTTTTTATTCCTGTGCTCCACAGCACCGTTCAAACTACCCATCCATCCAGTAGTCTACCACAAAACTCTCCCTTGGTGGTCTAAAAATAAAACTTCCTTATTGATCTGTTGTCCATTTTTCCTTCCGTTTTTTCTAATGCAATATGTAACAATCTGTTCCATGTAATCCCTTGCTTTAGGCACCAGAATTACTGTGTGACTGGATTGCATGGCATTCCTGAAATATTCTCTTGGACATTTAAGCTGTGCTACTTTCACTAGATACCATCCTAGAAAAAGAATAAAACTATACAAAAGGCTTGAACTATTAGATGAAACAATCACAGATCTGGCCTAACACCTGAAATACTATATGGTCTGGATCCTCAAAATTAGTGCAAGGGAACAAAAAAAGATTAGAAACTGATGACAAAATAATTGAAAACCACCAGCAACTGTATATGAAACCCTAAATATGATTACAATTGTCCTGTCTGGAGTGGAAGTAAGGACTGACATCATGAAGAGTATGGATAAAGTGATCAACTGTCTGGTGTCTCTCCAAATAAAAAAAAAAATGAAAATATCAGGAAGCAATGTCAAAACACAGGAGGTATATCTTCAAACGCTCTATGGCTGAGTTATGCAATTCATTCTTACACGACACTGGACAACAGAGGTTCACAGAGGCTTAAAAGCTATCATACAAATTCATGGAAGAAAATGTTGCACAAAAATAAAGCTATTCAGCATACTAGAGTGATAGAATTCTGGATCACTTGATAGCATCTTAGTGGTATCTGAGAAAATATGTAGGCATGTTATAAAATATTGAAAGATTTATTTTATAAGTATGAAAATCAGGGCAGTTCAGAACAGCAAATGGTATATTTCTAACATGTTCTTTTTAGAGAGAATTATTGACTAATGTTCCATTTGAGTACACTAAGGCAATCAGATTACAGGCTGGATTTGAAAAGTTTGAAGGAAACTGAGGAGAAAAAATGCATATATAAGAGAAGTTTTGCCATTGATGAAACCAGGAAGATTTTAATTCATTTGTCTTGTTCATTTAACTTCTGTGAATTCACTAAAAACACAGGAGAGGATCCCCTGAATCTTGTCATTCTGTCCGTGGACAGAATTCTGAAAACAAAATACAATCACTGCCAAAAGACATCTCACCAAAGAGTAAAAATTATTAACTACTTCAAAGTGATCATGAGACTTGCAAGAACCTTACTTTATTTAAAAGTAAATATTTCTAAATGCATCTCTAGAAATTATATGAGCAATCCACACACATGCAAGCGTACCTACAGATTTCTAAGAATGATTAGTTTTTCTTCATCCTTTTTCCTTGAAGAATGTATCCTATTCACTGCCTTCCTATACTATTTAAACAGTTTTATAACATTTTTCTTGAAGAGGCAGTCAGGAAACAGTATCTAGGGTCCTTTCCTCCCTAGCTTGTAATCCACAGTGACTAATTTTCCTTCTGTTGAGTTCACTGACAAAATTTCCTGGATCTCAATGACTGCCTACAAAGAGGTAACCTTGTCCTTAACATAAACCATACAGCTTTGGATGAAATCAATGAGTATATTCACATACCTCTTAGTATAAAATGTGGTTTTTTTTAAAAGAAATTTAAACACTTGCTTTGTACATTTAAAAAAACAATGGAAGAGGGAGAGAAGGTTCTTCTCTCAAAAAAGCCCTGCTGCATTTTCTACTCTATTTATTGGGCTAGAATAGGAAATTATTTTATGGTAGTCTGACAGTCCATGTTGGCTGCAGCATTTGAGGATGAAGAACCCCATGTCTGAAAGACCCTTTCTCCAGCCTGTCCTAAAATTGCAGGCAGCACTTTCAAAGATCTGCCTGAGTTGTTGTTGTAGTTTGGGATTATTATGTAAATTCTCTCCCCTGCCACTTAACTGCCCAGGCCAGCGGTTAACAAAAGAAGTAGTTAACTGTTGATGGCTGGGGTGGGGGCAGGTTTGTCTCTTTCGGTTTCTTTTTTTTTTGGATTTCTCGGGAGTCTTGGCTCGGCGGAACGGGGGAGTGGGGGCTCGAAGGAGGCAGGCTGCTCTGCTGGTTACTGCTGGGGTTTTTTTCCTGGCTGTCTTGCCGCTGCCCACCTCGGACTACCTTTCGTGCCGCGCTGCTGTTGCTACCTGCCTTGGATTTGCTGCTGGTTGCTCGTACCTTTCTGCTTCTTGGACGGGGAACACAGGGGGAAGAGACTGAGTCCATCTGAAAGCCCACTGCTCGTCTGTTTCGCTGGAGAGGGACTGAAACTCACTCTGCAGCCAGCCGGGCTGTGACAAGGACACTTAAGTATAACCTTTTCTCCCGGAGAAAAAAACCTGCTGGGTTTTGTTGTTGTTTTGTTTCTTTTGGTTTGTTTTTTTTTCCTCTCTTGTGGTGTTGGGGAAGTGGGTTGTACTAGTCTGTTTACATATATATATATATATAGCAGTTATCCTTCTTGTATTAAAATTCCTTTTCTTAAATTTGATAAAGAGTGGTGTGATTATTGTGGAGGAGGCCCCTCCCCTGCTTGTGGGTAAAACATTTTGGTTTTTTCGCCTCAAACCGAGACAGTTGTTCTCATCTCTGCTTTTTCCTGGTGTATTTCTGTGTGTGAGCAGAGAAGACTTAGATAAGCCTCAGTGGCATCAGATGAAAAAGCAATAACACACTGCTGAAAAATACGTTCGCAATATACTATTTCTCAAGAGAACAGAAAGCAGAGCCATCAGCATTATGGGAAGAAATACTGTACTGGCAGAATTTTGAGAAAATGATCCAGATTATAAAGTCTAGGATAGCCAGTGCAAATCTGTTTCTATACTGCTTGGAATTCTTAGCTAATCCTGTATTCTATTTACGCCTCCTTACAGTATGCACACACCTGGTAACTGACATTTTCAGACCTGAATAACTCCATCCACAGATAGTTTTCTGAGCCGTCACAACTTCAATGGACCATGTAGCTGCTCAGCTGGATTCCCTGTTAGTTGTTTGCTGTGGTGAAGTGCTAAGCAAAGCCTAGAAATAGAAGCTCTAGTTTCTATTCTAGCTCCAGAAATATGCCTGATCTGACTCACAGAGGAGAAACAGACTAGCAGAAACTTTAACTTCAAACAAAGTATTTTTCTGGATCAGGTAAGTTTTTAGCATTTTGCAAAATGTTATATGAACAGCTGCCAATATAATTATATATAATAATTATTATTTTTACAGGTAACTAAATAACCAAACCCGGGGCTTCTGAACTATGCCATAGAAATGGAATATTCTGATCCATACCATTCTATACATGGCAAAATACATCCTTTTGAATGTCTTCTCTATTGGACAAACTTTGAAGACAGATAATATTTTTGTTATACCAACTAGTTTTCCAGAAAAACCAAAACAAAACAACAAGCTTCTAGATAAGCTTTTTAGTATAAAAGCCATTCATTAGGTCTGAAGCAGAAGCTAAAACCAAACTGAAAAAATTGCTTAGAATTCAATTAGAAATGTTGCTCGTACCTGTGGAGCAGAGAAGCAATTTCCCAGGGATTGATTTTCACATATGTAAGCATTTCCAAAAATATAAATGCTACATTAACAGATATGATGTATTAGACTTTGCTTTCCTTCACATTTCTGTAAGCCTCAGCTAGAAAACTTCATTGGAAAAGATGAGAATCACATTTACAAGAGTCAAATATTATCACTAGGAGGTTGAAGCCGAGGTCTCTCTACTTACTCTAATTCATCTTGAGCTATTCTTTCTTGCATATTGAGCTCTCTGTTTCTCATCTCTATGATCATTCTTTCAGCCTCTCTCTGCAGTTCTGGAAGACTTTTCTCCAAGATCTTGTCTTGAGTTCTGAGTGTCTCATTCAGTTTTATAGCATCCTCATTTGCAGCTGCAGGGGACCAAAAAACATTTATATAGGAGGTTAGTAATAAACAACAGAGAAGCTTTAAGCATCTGCCCGTCAACTCTGTCAGCAACTGGAACGCAACTTGCACTGCTTATTCCTGCTGTGAACTATAAAGGATGGATAATCCAGTGATCAGTATCACATGAAAAAGAGATACATGTTTCAACAAACCTATTATCGTAATTCACTTTTAAACACAATAATTAAAGTGAAGAAATCTTTATATCCAGTATAAGAAATACATTGCTTCCCTTCTCCTCCTTAAAGAAAGAATTTGCACTGAACCTTCAAAACAGCAGAAGATAATCTACTGTATTGCTCATAGATTTAAGGAGCAGGCAGTACTAGCAATGAAAATTAGATATAAATTACTTTTGGAGACCTTACAATTACGTCACTTTTAGCATTCAAACTTAACAGTGGTAGGAAGAATAAACAATTGTGAAATTTTGGCAAATGAAGGAGTGTGGGGGTGGCAGTGTGTGTGTGTATCTCTTAAGGTCTGAGGTGACTGATGAAAGCATCCTTAAGGACCAGAGAACCACCTGTAGAATGTGGATGCCTTGTAACCAGTAGAATCTTTCCATGTATGTTAGGTGAACTACTGACCAATAGTGTACTGGCATGTTATATCCAGGAGTAGATAAAAGTGAAGCTGTTACTAAAAATAAAGTCCTTTTTCTACGGTGAGCCTTCTGATCACACTGCAGCCCGAGTTGTCTCTGCATCCTCTGACTGCCGCCAAACTAATCTACATTACCCCAATAAAGGGTGACCCCCAACATGCCCCAATAAAGGAGAGAGGAAGGAAAGACACCTACAGATGTTTAAACCCACTCGTGTTCAGAAGCAGATAACCAGAAATAGAAGAGAATGAAGGTTGGAATATATGAAGTATACTGTAAACATACTATGTGTTTGGAACCACTGAATTATTCCCAACTGATAAAGCTGTATATATGGCATCAAATTCAAGAACTGTCTAAAATCTTTCTGCCATAGCACACCACAACATATCAGAATATACACTTTCAGAAGCAACTAGGTCATTTATGACAATCAATTCCATTTCCAATTTGAAAAAGTACTGCTGCCTTTTCATAGATACAGAGCTCCTAAGAAACTGATTTCTCCAAAATGGCACAGTTCATGGTCCCACGGGTAACTCTGAATATTTTAAACTAAATCTTTAATTGAAGAAATTAAAATCAGTCTTTCAAACTTCAAATAAATGACTGCTTCATCTACACATTGCATAGGTTTAGAGAAAATTATGAAGAAAATTATTATCTAATGATGTTTTGATTAGCTGGTGAGAACTGAGATTTGTGTCTTTAATCAGGAATGGTTATGTGTGGGGTAGTGAGGTCTGGGAAGAGACTATACTTTGCTCAAATGGATTGTGGTTTGCTTCTATGTACTAAATTATATATCATTACTAAGTTACCTCAGGTCAGGAATAGGTGTGTAATATTTTTTTGTTGTTGTTTGGCCAGGCTTCGCGAACGAAGATTTGGGAAGGGCTCTCCCCACGTGGGTGTGCCCTTCCAGCGTTCGCAGTGGATTTTTTAGGTGAGGCACAGCGTGCGCAGAATGTTTTTTAATTATAGAATAAATAAAGAGGGATTTAACCCCCTGAATATTTACTTTAAAAGAGAAAATGGACATATTATCTAAGTTTACCCTTCCTACCCATTCTTCTCCTAACAATCTTTTCCTTTGCATCTTGGTATACTGCAAACTATCAAAGTCCAGTGACAGGAAAAGATCTGGATGCACTGACAAAGACAAAAGCAACGAAGTGCATAGCAGGGAAGTTCCATAGTTAAGAGGGAGAACTAGTTACAGGTAGTCAGAAGTTCAGAGAGCCAGCAATCAGTTCAGTCAAATTGGATGAATGGTCATTATGGCCATTAGAAGAAATCACTACAAATTCTTACTTTTAAGAAGGAGTTTGTTTTACATGTGGTCAGGAAACGTGGACATAATTTTGAAGAGAAGAAGGGAAATTACATGAAGGTGAGTAGGAGAGTTGGGATAATATTCTTCCGTGTGTTTCAGTCTAGGAAAAAAGAGGCCAAAGAGAAATGTGATTCCTCTCTACAAAATATACATAGGGGTGGGACAAGAAGTACTAGGGAGAGGAAAAAACAAATCTATTTGAAGTAAAGAACAAGATTTACAAAACAACACACAATGGTAAACATGAACATTTTTTTGCTAGAAATGTGAAGGATTCTAGTTATGAGGAGTACTGAAACTACCTCTTCTTCAGAGTAGAAATTGCTTTGAAGGTGAGAGTTAGAAAACTTGTGATGGGAGTGGATGGCTTAACTCAGAAGGTATCTATCAGTCCTGTGCTCTTGTATTTAATGTATTCCTAGAATTGGCCACTAGGCAAACACATTGATTTTAAAGTTTTTGTCTACTTCTAAGGTACAGCATAAATTTATTTCAGCCCCTCAATGTTTTCTAACTCTGTATTTCCTACTCCTGAAACTGCTTGAGGAAATTTTGTTTGGGTTATGAACACTGGGCATAAACTTTGTAGAATAAAAGAATTGGTTTTGCTCTTGTCATCCCAAGTTTATCTTGAAAAATCAGGAGCCTGGTCTTTTGTTTAAAAGAATTCTTGAAAACTTGCTCACATTTTCTTGTTGCTTTTCCAACATTTTTTCATGTCAAAGTTACAAGTCCTAAAGATATCCTGAGTAACTGTTCAGTTCAGCTGAGGGTATGTATGGGGATGTGCTACATGGAAGGCAATATAAAATATATTTTACAGCACTTGGACAAAAGTGGAAGATTTCCCTTTCAAAGAAATGGGGCCTCAAAAGCATAGCTACTGAAATCAGTACTGCAATGAAAATTTTGAAGAGGAAAGAACTGGTTAAGTATTTTTCAAGGAAAAAAATGGTCTGTAGTTGCCAATTATTTTCATGCTTTTCAGCCACTGCCTTATTAATAGCTTCATGCAATATATAGGTCTTGCTTCTCAAAGCCATCTACAATACATGAATTCACTACAGTGTAAGTGCAGTGGATCAGTCTGTGGGAGAGAGAAGCTTGGCTTGGCTCCATGCCACTGCTTAGGTAGGGTTAAGAGTCACTTGCAAATTCCAAGCAGCAGATGTTCATTAACAGCAAGTAGTAATGCATTTTTGAGGTAATGTTGGGGAATTAAGATGAAGTGTTAATGTACCTAGTGCTAAAATTACATCAAGCTTCTTTACCAATATGTATTTTTAACTGCTTTGAAAATAAACAAAAGCTAAGCCCTGTTAGTAACTTCATCATAATAGCTCTTCAAGTAACTGCAAAAGTCCTGAAGAAACATACTCAGTATTCTACTAGTCTGTTCATAATTACCAATACCCTAACTGTATAAGCTGCATATATAGATTTGAAAAACAATCTGAAGATAATTTACTGCATTTTCTTCACATTTAAAGCACATGACATTTCTCCGTAAATAAAATCTTCCTCATTGTCTCTGATACTCTTCCCTACCATTGTCCAATTTTCTTGAGAAACAACTGGCATATTTTACTTTTTCCAATACCTTCAGCAGCTTGGAGAATTCCTTTGACGAACTGCCCAAGAGATTTCGCTCTGTCATTAGTCCTTTCAGCGTCCTGCCTGGTCTGCTCACCATCTGCTGTCACCTTAGTGGCCTGATAATCCAAATTCAGGAAAAATACAATTAATGAACAGGACAAGGCTGCACTATGTGATATTCCTACTGGCTGAATCTATATACAAAACTTTTCTCAGGCCAGAGGCAATCAATGAATTATTGATCAGATGCATAGGAAATGACATGGTCTGTTCAAGAACACAAGTTTTATTACCTTCTCCTCTAAATGGAAATTGAAAGGCTTTTATTTTAAGTTCTTAGAAACCCTACTTGTGTGCAAAGTGCACGAAGGGAGACAGGATGAAATTATCCACTGACGTTGCTTAAAGAAATGTTGTGTGGAACCTTTTAATAGATTCTTCAGGGAATACTTTCCACAGTTGCATGCCTGTGTACTTTTCAATTGACAAAGTGCAGCAGGTATCATGAGCTCTTTTCTTCTTCCCTGGAGGTGTTCTTGAAGAGACAGTTCATGCCAACAAGCAAAGTGAACTTTAAATCAATATATTAATTAAAACAAAAAAGTGAGAGAAAAAAATAGTAGAATTTTTTTCAGCTCTAATGTTTGAAGTTGCTTGTTTATTGGGGTGCTCAGTAAAATGTTAACTTTGTGTAACCAAATGCTTTATAACCATATTGAATCACAGCAGCAGCAGGAAAACAGACATCTGTTGCAGACCTGAAAAAACATGCCAAGGAAAGGAATCATCTTAAAACATTCTGCTTAGCTCTCAAGGTCTCTATTCACAAAATGGGCCCACTTTTATTACAAAGAAGCAGACTATTTCAAGAAACAAAGTGTGTAACTGTACTGTAAAGCAAAAAAACACCACTCCTCCCACCTCACCCCTCCCCCCAACCCCCAAAATGCTAGCTTTTTGCTTTGGGGGTTCTATTCCCAAAAAACATCTTGAAGTAGGGCATTATGATCTCTTCTGTCTCTGAAACAGCTAGAAGGTCAGTATTTCAAAATAAGCTTAGGTTTTCCCTGACTAGAACTGCACAAACAGTTTCTCAGTTACAAACCCACCCCCACTACCATAATGGAAGAGAAACAGGAGCACTTAAAAACATTTGTTTTTGCCTGATTAGCTTCTAGATGGAAGCCCTGAAGATACATCAGGATATCTGGGTTTTTGAAGGGAAAGCCCTGGCGTTATCATACTGCTTACAGTTTTGGGCTCCTTCAGAGTAGTTACACTGAAAGCAATTTATATGAAAATGGTTCAGGTAAATATAATAATACAGGAAGAATTAAGAACCCATGCAGGCCGGGGGAATTTTGTTCTATTTCATCCCTCTATCAGTACAAGAACACGTATTTTCACATTTATACAGGTTTAATCATACTATTGATTACTTCCTCTAAGATTTACAAACCCCTTTTATCTGCTTGGATACAGGACTAAAATACTCTTCCAGTGAGCTGTAAGAGGCAATTGAGATAGTAAAAAGGCAAAAATTCAAAATGGTCTTGATGGACCACTGCTCTAACACTGCTTGGCATTTCTGATGAAATTTCATTCTTCAGGTAACTGAAAATACCTTATTATTTATTGTCAGATCCTCTGCAAGCAGCCTTTTATTCTTTGGGTTTTATTTGCTTGGAATATTCACATCCAGTTTTATTATATTTTATACCATTTCTAAGTCCTTTGCTGCAAATGGTGTTTTATAAGTTACATATACCTTTCTTAGTTTTGATTACTGTTTCCACTTTAATGTTAATTCAAACTGACTACTTTAACATCTCTATTTATGACTGAATAGCACATACTACATTTTTGTGCAAATTAATCTGTCATTGAACAATTTTCATGTCCTTTCAGTGACAGTTCTCTTTAGTACTTAAATCCTATTCAGGCCCACTGAAGGCTTTCTGCATTTTGACATAATTTTTTTTTGTTGAAAAACAACCTTTTCCTTCATTATCTGGTCTAGTTTTAACTCCATAAACCAAATTAAATGGTCAACATCCTGCACACTGTACCTAGCCATTCCATGGGTAATTAAATATTTTCATTTGTTAATAAGGCCCTATTAATTTTCTTTATATTTAATTCACTACAGTTCATCATTTCTATAGAGTCAGTTTTCAGCATCTTCTAACTGTTTAAACAGGCTCCTGAGGGAGCAGGAATAAGGGTCAGGCAGACTGGACCCAGAGCATGGGTTTGGAATGAATGTTCAAGAACTCTGGACAAAAATAATACTTTTTGGCATAAAGGAGATCACTAGCATGGAAATCCAGGAAAGAAAGTATCTGAGATCAGTGAATGTGCTTTGGTGATGTCCATAGCTTACACTTCATGATGGAGGTTCTGTGGAAGGCCTTGTCCCAGTCTGGAGAAACCACTTAGCAACTTAAACTATTAGCAAGTATAAGCAACTATACACACATTTTTGTATGCCTCTGGATGGCATCTGGAGAGGTTCCTTAGAGGAATTTCTCCAGCTAGTGAGCTGCAGACCACCTAAGGAGGAGTAAACACAGACCTCACTGTACAGATGGAAGTTCTTGGCTCTCCCTCCAAACGCTTCCAGCTATTGCAAACTAAGTTGCCTGTACTACTAGTTCCTTAAATTTTCAAGTTTGAGAAATTCAGCGATATGGGAGAAATGTAGAAGTTTACAGAGACAAGAAAAGCATTTCAATCAAGATAAGTGATTCTGATCCCTGCCCTTCTTGAAGGCTCTAAAGGTACCTCATTAGAAGGGAAAGTGGAGGTTTTGATGAAATGCAATGAACTGAAGAACAGGTCTGCCTCTGGTGCTGAGTGTGAGAATGTGCATCAAACATGAATGTAATCAGTGCAAAAAAAATGTGAAGATCTTCCATTTGGCAAAGTAAATGAAGCAAAGAATAATGCAAAAAAAGGAAGAAATCATCGACTGAAAAGCTACCACAGGGGAGCAAAATCCCCAAAGATTTTGTAGTGACTAAATCTTTTTGTCTTCTGTATTTTATCTTAAAAGCATTTGACTTTTTTCCCATGGAAACACTCTCCTCCTCAATTTTTGTAAAGCTTTCTCTTCATCACTACAAGTTTCACTTTGAAAATTTAGTGAGCCTGCAAATCAGATATGGGGAAAAACTTTGGCATCTGTGGTTGCACTATGTAGTCCAAGTGCTAGCCATTATGTAATTATAAGCTGCATGTTCACTTGGAAATGAGAGTTAAACAGACTACATCAGGACTCACATTTCTTTTTCAAACATTATTCCTATTTAGAAACACAGAAAGAGAAAGGTAGGAGTTGCCAGTCCCCGAATTTAAAAAACCCAAACCACTCCAATCCAATTAACAACTCTCTGTAAAGATAACTGGAAATCATAAGACTTCTCAGTCATTGCAAGGATGAAGAATTTGAGATAATGTGGCCACCATAATAACTCCCCTAAGATCACACATCCAATATATTTTGCCTTCCAAGAGTGGTCTGCAGAAGGTCAGAATTTGCAACATTATTTTAGGTCTTCTCTATGGGGGAAATTGGAAAAGGATACTAAAGAGCAACTTTACAAGTGGAAAACCATCTCCTTAGCCTAAGACTGGGAAATCTTAATAGAAGAAATATAATCTTCCCTGTTTGTAGGGCTGACATGAGTTAAAAATCCAGCTAGACTAAAAACTACCAAGTGATTTCTGGCAGAAAAATAAAAGATCAAACAGAAGTGGTAAAGCAAGCTTTCTCACGATGAGAATATGTATAGATAGATACTTGTGCATGCATGTGTGGGGGGGTGTACAGACACACACATACAGGCCTGTATATGCAAACACACTACAGATGCTTCCTTACCCAATACTCATGTCAACACTGAATAAAATCCACACAAAGGAAAGAGTTTCTCTGGGAATTTTACATCTATAAGCCATGTACAATTTAAAGACACGATGCTAAAACTATACAGAGTTTATGCAATTGTATATTCAGCAGTATAGTACTCCACATCTTTCTTATTTGGCTCTTTCAGCTCTCAAAGATGACTTTTGGTAGTCCTTCACACCAAGGTACTTTGGACAGCTGTAGTTGCATCGCGGCTGGTTCATTTCCCTATTTTTTCTCCACTAGGTGGCACAATTTATATTATTTTCTAAGATACTGTCTTTTACCGACCAAAATAAGGTCTGTTTGAAATAAAAATTTTTTAATAAAAAGAGTAAATAGCACAACTATTGAAATCCAGAAGAATCCAACTATCATCATAAATG
Source organism: Pithys albifrons albifrons (assembly GCF_047495875.1). NCBI lineage: Eukaryota > Metazoa > Chordata > Aves > Passeriformes > Thamnophilidae > Pithys > Pithys albifrons. The sequence continues at coordinate 54,806,332 of NC_092459.1, read as the reverse complement.
AAATATAGAATACATATATTTAATTAAACTCATGCATCTCTTCAGTATCAGCTTTTCAAGATAAGCTCATTCTTGGATGTGCTGTGTGGGCATGATAAAGTTTACTTACATTATTATGAAGTACAAATGTCTCAGTGTCTGGGCCCACAAAAAGAGGTTGTTAGAGGACTTGCTGCCATTGCAAACACTGAGACTGAGAAGCATCTTATAATTCATCTATTCATTCACATTCAGAAGATTTCTGTTATTATGCAGCCTTAACCAAACTCATAGGCCCCAGTGTGATCACAGACTTACTCTTGTCAGCAGTTCATCCATTTCTGTCACCAGGGTATCCAGATTTTCTCGTGCTAGCTGAAGAAACCTCTCTGGTGCTCGCTGAGGTGAAAGTAAGTGCTGTTGGGAAAGAGATAGGAGAATGAAAAATACATATTTAATGGATTTTGGTGCTTCCAAATATTGTAAAGAGGAACCATTAAACACTTCCTTTTCATTTTCATTACAGTATGCAATCCCTGTTGTCATTGACTTTTGCGTCACATTCATTCAACAGACTTTTCTAAGGAAACTTGACAACTTCATGTAGTTTAGCAGAGACCTTGCAAGTGTGGTAGGGAACATACAGTATATAAAATACATAATCACTTTATGTACCACCAGCATGAACATAATTTTATTTGTATGTAACATCTCTTCTGTGCCTGCAAAATAATTCCTTGAAAATATGTACAGAAATTACTGCTGCAATATTTATTTATTAAAGTAAGTAATATTTATTTATCAACAAAAGCAAGTCTGAAGTAATTAAATCTTGAATTTTCATTCTTTCCTGAACCTGCTCATGACTGTATGTTTGAACTGATTCAAGCACAGTTGTATTGAAGCCATGTTACTTATGTATGTGAATACTGTGAACATACCTTTAGTTCCTGTGTCATATTCTCAAAACCGTGTAACATTTTATATGGAGCAGGCAGTGGACCACTAAGGTTAACACTCAGTATCATCTGGTTTAGCTGATCCAGGTCATTGAGAAGGAGTCCTGTGCATTCATCATCACAAGCTGGGGGAAGACCGACAAAGCTTATTTCTTCCTGCTAAATGTTTAAGACATGTGTTTGAGTTAAAAATTACATGGTACACATACAGTTCTGTGAAAGGTGACACTAATTTCAGAAAATTTACCCCAAAATCATTGTGTGAGGAAAAATGGAAACAACAACTAGAGAATAGCAAAGATGTTATTGCTTAGGACTTGGTAATGGGACAGTTTAATATAAAACAGAAAGAGCAAAATTGAAAGGCTTACCTCATAAAGAGAAGATATAATTTATGTTGTCACTATGGACTAGCCAATATAAAATATTAAATTAGTCAGACAATTGGTATGAATTTTGAGAAAAGTGGACAGGCAATTTGGAAAATCTAAGTAGTGCTGTAAGAAGCATAGTAGCCTTACGGCTTTGAATGTAAGAAAAAAACTAAAAAAGTCTTAGGATTTATGTACTTAGTAGTCATAACAGCATGGCCAAGCATGCTAAGCCTGTAATGCAGACAGTTGAAGGTACAAAGGTAAAAATACTGATAGTTTCCTTTTTAAAATGCCTCTTTCATCAATCAGTTTATAAGATTTTCCTTTCTTGCAAATAACCTTCAGCAGGAAAAATACTGGTGAGTGCTGCATATATCAAAGGGAGTTTGTATTTTTCCTCCCCTTGCTTTCGATTAACTATCACAAGAAATTCTCATCTTGTATCATTTATGCAGCAGACAGGAAAATTCTTCATCCTTTAGAGCAGGGTTATGGGAATACCTGTTCCCTGCATAAAGACTCTAGGCAGAACTGACAAACCTAAACATCTCAGGAGATGAAGCAAACTGAAACAATGAATTCACTGGTGATGTTAAGAGACATAGAGGGTTGTACCTAAAGTTTTACAAGTGCGTAATTAATGATTTTTTCTTTTTTTCAGAAAAGGTAGGCAGCTTAATGACTATTAAAAAACCACTAAGCAACATGTCTTCTTTTGTAGAAAAGAGAAGTAGTTTTCAAAAGAGGGTGACTTCTTTTTCCTTCTAAAATCTACTCTCCATGTACATTAAATTTTTTCTGTTCTTTAAAGTTTTCACAGTTAGCTATATATTGTTCTTACTTTGTAGATCAAGTGTTCAATATAGCGAAGAGTCAAGTCACACATAGAAGAAAAAAACCAACTAGTTTAATACACTATGAAACCCGTGTGATGAAAAGGAGTCAAGGTAGATGCTGGCTTAGTGCAATAAGAAGTGGGTGCAGAAAGCTAGATACTACTGTTATTTTAGGACTTCCTTTTGCATTTTCATTGCTTCCCTTTGCAGACTCCTTCCTCCTATTTCACAGTATTTTGTTACATAAGCAGTTGGTAACTGTCGGCATGATACATTCTGATTTATGCTTCTACATGGAATTTAACCCCCCTAACATCCCAGTTCTTGTCATCTGTGCGCTTGCTTCTAGAAGTCTGCGAGAATTAAAGGAAAAGTAAGTTTTACAGCCAACAATGTTTCATATAACAAACACCTATTCTGTAGCTGATCAAGAAGGTAAGGAGACCTGATAATCATTTTGCGAGATGAAAATAAATGATCTCATGCCTGAAGAGAGTTGGCCTTTACTGTTTGGGTTTTACTGTAGTTTTTTTCTGATACATTATTTCACTTCTGAAACAAACCAAATCTATTCAACTTTAAAATTCTTAGTGGTTGGTAAGAAAATGCTAAAAATTTGCTATGTGTTAAAGACAAACTCAATTCACACAAATAAGAAAAAAATTAACATCTCGTGAAGAGGTGAAGTATTCTTAATGAGTAAACAATCAATAACTGAGCATTCGGCATAAATTGTACAATAATCAGGTTGAAAAGAGGAACTGCATCAGGTGAGATCACAGCTGAGTAGATGAGACAGGACTAAGCTACTCCAATACACAGTCTGAAATGTTCTGTAGCTATGGGAAATATTTAAAGAGCGTGATTACATTTTACAAGACAAAATACTTCTGTGTCTGTCTATAAAACTGCCAGGATAAATTTGTGTCTAATATTAACAAATGCAGAACTAAATTCTGATCATTACAGCAGTGCAAGCATGTAAGAGGCAAATCATGCAATCAATATTACAACAGTACAGCAAGCAATTAATGTAAATTACTGCCTTTTCTATTTTCACCACACTTTTCCATGCACATTAAGTCCTCTAAGGATTTTTACTTACCTCTTGTGAGAAGTATCTCCAAAGAATGCATGCAAAAAGAAATTCTTTTACGTTTATGGCTAACACTTGAGTCCAAGTTACAAAGAGAAGATGATGTACCATAAAGGAAACACATGACTGAGTACAATGTGTTCTTCCAATGGAGTGATTATATGACACAATATTGCTTTAATACATTCACTGCTGTCAAGATTCAGAAAACTTGTGTTACGACTAGGTAATTTTTGGTCTCAGGGCAACCATGCATCCTTTATAGAATGAGTCTTCAGTATTAGTGTTGCTTCACAAAAAGTGTTGTACTATTGTTAGCTCATTATTCTGTTGGCTATTACCTCATTTTTCCCATTTTGCCACTGTCTCATACCAAAAAAATAAAATAGCCTTCCTTTGCACCCCCAAAAGAGAAGCCCAGTACAGAGTTGAAAGCTTTAGCTTCCTTGCCACTGCTGCTGGTTTCAGATAGCTTACAAGATCAATACATCTCTAAAATCCGGGAAAATTCAGATCCAGATCAGGGTCTAAAGCACATACTCCGGCTTATTTCTGATTTTGGTTATTAAGAAATCCTAATTTCCTGGTTCCAATACATACCAGTACTAGTTCAGTTTAAAGAATGCTTGAGTTGGGTGAAAGACATTGGATTATGGGTCTAAACTCAACAGGAGCTCACGTACTACAAAAAGGGAGAACAAGTGATAGGCTTACCAGCTCCTAGGCTGAGCAGGGATATCCATCACTTATTGAGTCCAGAGGACACAGAAGCAGTTTCCCAACACAGAGGTAAATTTAATTCTTACAGCTGAGACATAATGGCTTACAACTTCTGTTATATTCAGAACACTACAGAAGCTAGTCGAAAGCTTCACAGATCTGGGTTGTACACAGGATCTTTCTTTTCAGCTCACTCTATAAAAGCTTGCAATAAGAAGCTCCCAGCTCCTGCTGGATTAAGCAGTGCGTAGGGACTAGGAGAGGATTCTCTTCATGGATTCTTCAAGATCTGCTTCTGACAGAGACAGCATCTGTGCCTAGTTCTGACTTTGGCGCTATGCACTGTTTTAAAGGAAAACCTTGATTCTACCAGGACCAGTGGCCGGAAGCTCCCTTGTTCTCCTTGTTGTAGAACTGATAGGCAGCTGGGAGAAACTCCCTCTCACTGCAAGCACTAGTTTCAAGTGTAAATATCTAAGTGTTCAAGACCTGGTATTAAAGGAAGCTCATTATATAATTTTCTCCTTTTACCAATATTGAATACTTAAATTCATAAAGATGACAGTTTTTTGATTGCAGCATGGCTGAAGGTATTTTTATTTTTTCCCTACAAGACTGAGTTAAAGAAAAACTCCTAACAATGTTTGATCTACCTGTGTCATGATTTCTTCCTGCTCAGTCAATTGCTTCACACTTAGGCTTTTGCTTGACCCCAAGGCACATTTGTGACAGGAGCACACATCCGCATAAAGGTTTTACAGTTTGTGTTGCAACAGAGTTCAAAATACTGAAGACATCTTTTAAGTCTCCATTGTAATTATGGCAGATACCCTGAAGGCATTAAGAAAGTGAGTTCTGTGTTGCCATTTAACATATATAGCCATATTAATCAATTAAGCCTTGAAGTTTTCAGTAGGATCGTTTTGTTCCTAAATATGGCACAGTAGCAAGCACAGTCACTATTCCAATAACACCGCAATCCAGGTTTCTTCATTTTATGTACTGCAAACTCTACAACTGAAGTGGCATGTCACAAGGGACAACAAAAAATACACAAGAGGATTACTATATCTAAGAAAATACATGCTTGCTACAGGCTTGATTCAAAATCTTAGAGAAGATTTGGGCGACCTTTTGTCATATTTGACCATATACAAGGATTCTGGCAGCATTATGAAAACTAATTTAAACTTTCTCTATTTTATTTTTATTGGCTACTGATTATTTCAAAAGAGAAGGGAAAATGAATGTACAAAGTCGATTACTTGAGTCCAAAAACTACAAGGAAGTATTCATCAGGACAGTATTATGAATATCTGTACAGGACTACCTTGATGGTCAGTTGAGCTGAGGAAATAATCCAGCTACTTGTTGTACTAATGCAAAAAGAAAAAAAAAATTAGAATTTTTATGATGTGTAGCAGATCAGACTCTTTTAATACTTATTTTTAAAAAATCCACTTTTGGAGTATCATTTTTCATTCCCTGATGGTTACCTAGAGAAAACAACATTGTTCTGTTCTAAGAATATAAAGGGAACTGAATGGTCTCTGTGCCAAGAACCTGTAATTATCTTACCATTGTTATTCAGCAGTAAGCAAATTCTTCCCCTTTGTACAGTGGCTTTTGAAAAATCTATTCTCTTTCTATTTCACCTCTAGCTTTCTAAAATATAACTATTATAACACAGCACTGAAAAGTGACATGCAGTAAGCAGTTGAAAAATGACACTTTATGATAAAAAACAGTAAGAACTCAGTAAAACAGCTATATCAGAAATAGATCACTTTAGTGAATATATATTTTTCTTTTCTGTCTTTTCACTTCAAATCTTCACTTAAAAATCTTTAGAATATTTGTGATAAGGGCTATGCTAAAATATAAATGTTATATTTAAAGAACAATGAATTACAGTATTTTGGCTAAAATACCTCTCTAATTTGATTTAAATATGCAATACTTGGTTTTCAGGTCATACTGCATGGTGACCTTTTGCAGAATTCACAAAAAAATTTAAAATCAAATTTCACTTTCCCAAATATGAAATATAACATATTAACAATGGACAGCTTAATCACATTACGTCTTATATTACTTACAACTACACCTTTTCAAGCATGTATGTATGTATGGCTGGGCTTCACAAACGAAGATTTGGGAAGGGCTCTCCCCATGTGGCTGTGCCCTTCCAGCCTGTGCAGTGGATTTTTTAGGTGAGGCACAGCATATGCAGAACTGGTCCCACCCTTTAACTCCTAAGATTCATCTGCCATGGCCGAGCGAGCTTGGACAGTGACAGTGAAGTCCTTGGGACCAGAACCTACAGCCCCCGGTATTCCCAGGAGGTCTCCCATCCAAGCACTGACCAGGGCTGACCCTGCTTAGCTTCCAAGAGCTGACAGGATCAGGTATCAGGGTGGCATTTAACTGCCTTTTCAAGCAGTTCATGTGAGTGACTGTGTTTACACATATTTTCTTTAAGTTACACCACTTTACCACCTAACCAGGCGTTCTTCAAAATTCTGACAGGTACAATGCAATTGCACTAGTTGAAATGGAAACACAAAAGAGCAAAACTAGAGACATGTATACAGCTCATTTTAAATATAGAAGGCAAACATGATTCTGGCATTCATTTTCTGGACATTAGGAGCACTATTATTATTACTATTACAGTTTCATTACAACTAAAGTTAGTCAGAAGGGAATTTCCTGAACATTTTGCAATTGGTCAACATATGAAAGTAAAAATACATTGTATACAGGACCAAATTCTCAGCTGCATTAAATTTAGATTGGAACAGCTCAATGTTCTGAGGGTAAGGAAGGAAAGCTGAGGGGTTCCCCAAACAAAGAGTCTAATGGTTCTTTGACAGCACAATGACTACTAAAGCACATTAGGGGCTGCAGTAATGAATCCCTATCAACAGCTGCACTCTGACATTCTAGGTAGTGCTAATCATGGGTAAATTCCCACCATGTCTATGCTTGCTACACTCCCTTTTTCTGCCACAGCCCCTCTACTCACCACAGGCTACACAGGTTATTGATTAGGTGTGTTTTTTGCCATGTCAGGGTATTGCATTGCATTAGCAAAAGCAGGTTTGGAGTAATATGGGGGTCAAGGAACCTTTAAAAAAAGGGAAAATCATATAATAGGAGAAAATAGGCATAAAATGTCTAATGAAATATTTAATTACAGTTTTTGCAATTTAAGACATGGATGTTATTGAAATGGTATCAATAGTAGCAGCCTAGTTCTTGTGATAGGGGAGATTTAAAGCACTTCCCATCTTTTCCTATAGGTGGTTCCTATCTTCATGACTAAAGAAATCTTCCCATTTCATTCCTCATTTCTACCAGGTTTTATGGTGAAAACTGACTACATAGTTAAAGTAAAAATGTCACTACAGATAGCATAGACACATTTAAACTCCTGCATAGGAGTATGTTGGAACTAAATCAGAGATTACAGCGAATCCCATTTTTCAAAGCAAAAAGGTGGAAAATTTGATTTGCCTGCAAACAGCTTTTCCCATTCACAGCAAGGATTTTTAACCTTATTATCTACACAATGAAGTAGTCTGATTAACAAATTGGAAAACCATTATAAATGGTAATTTGCATTTAGCCTGTTTTAGACAATGAAACACTGTCATCCTGGATATCCAAAAGACTTCTCAGAATACTGATAACGTAAAAGACCAGTAAATAAAACCACTAAGTCATGCCTGAGATTGGAAACATTGGCAAATGCTGGAAATAATGAAAGAGCTATTCAGGATATTGAAAAACAAAGTAATTTTCATTTAGGTGCCAATGGTCCTTATTTTAAAATTTTGTAGCTGTAATACATATGGACTTAACTCGCACTTACAATTCTTGAATTCTCCCTGGTGTGCAGGCCACAAAATGGAACCCAAACTATAGTTACTTCAGCAAAGCAACTACTTACTCTACTTGCATTCATTTTTCTGTAGTTTAAATAGTTTAAGATACTAAGTCCAGAATTAACTCCTAACCCTACGTCATACTGCAGGACATTAGAAGGATATTTCCCTTAAGTGCACTAAACTTTTAATTGATGAATCAATGCCATTTCTAGATTATTGTCAATAATATAGAAATAGAAGCATTTATGTCTGTATTCCCGGTAATCTATAATCTCTACCTAGGATTCAGGACTAATGCAAAAGCACTGAACTCAATAGTCACACTTAGAAGCTTAGCTCTGCTAAGTTGATGACTGCCAGAGAGCCGATCACAACCATTAACTTGAGTGAAAAAATGTTCTGTAGTGCAATCCTTGACCCTACATAACCAATGCCTTCCTCTTTAGCCACTCAAAGAAGGCATGCATTTCATTCTTGACTGATATGATGCTTTCAGACATTTTTAGCACTTCTTTTATTTTATTTTTCCAACTTGCTTTTAAAATATTTGCAATTTGTTTTTGCTTCACTGCTTGATTTTAGTATTAGAAAACTGTACGCCTCTAGGTATTGATGTACAAACTGAATGAATTCTTTCAAGAAGCAAAATAAAAAAAAACACCAGATGGCATTTCCTTGCCTTGTGTCACTCACATAGACACCTCCTCCTCCATGGAAACGTTCCAGTTAAAAAGAAAACATTTAAATCAGTTCATTGTGCCTTATCAAATATGCACAGATTAATAAATATTATATATTGTGGACTTACTGGAACTCTACCTGTATTTGACTTTAAAATGAACAATCATGACATTGAAGGGGGAAAAAAATCACGAAGTTAGTCCTTCAAAAGCTGGGAGAGATAGAGGACAGAAAAATGTCTTAATTCCGTCAGGGCTGACCAAGTGTTCTAGAACCGTTTTTGTACCTGGTTTTGTGTATAAGATATAAACATACAACATCATGGGATATTGTAGACTCAAAACAAACACTTTCCAATTCCATGGAAAAAAAATCCAAACAATAATACAAGTTAAGACACTTGGTATGCACCAAAATTGAGAGTAGAACAAAGATATTAGTACAGTAGAATATAAATTTGTGTTTTAGGCTATGAATTTTCTATTTTAAACAATAGTTCTTTTCTCCTGGACATATTGTATTGTCATTCCTTACATTTTTTAAATTCCAATGGGTGGCTGTTGAACCAACACGATAAAGTAAATCTGGGTAAAAACTTTGTGTGTGACTCATGGCATAGAGCATTGTGATTGCTGGGTAAGCATTTAGGAGAATCACTTAGAGCAAATATTGTCACAACAGCAGTGACAACCTGTGATGGGTTTGATCCATGGCTTCCTCAGTAACCAGAAGTAACTAAGGAAGTGGACATTACATAAGTATTCCACACATGTTTTCCACGTAAGAGTAGGAGGAGGGGAGATAGGAAGGAGTGGTAGCCTTCCTTCTTCAGGCAAGCTCGGGGGAGCAGGAGGAGCCTGGATGGTCCCTTGTTTCTGTTGGTTTTCCTAGCTCCGGATGTGGCGAGAGTGTATCATTGCCTGATCTCCTCCTTTCTCACAGTTTTTAATTGTATTTGTCTGTTTCGTTTGTTTTGGTTTGGTTTTGTCTCTCCTTATTTCTCGGTAATCAGTCCTTTTACCCTTTTCCCTTTTCCCCTAGGGTAGGGCTCTACATAGTGTATACAAATTGCATACATGGTTGTAGATGTTGGAAAATATAATTTCTTTTTAAGTCAGTTCAGTTTCTTTTGAGTTCTTTTTCTTTGCCGATTTTTTCCCTTGCTGGGAAGGCTTTGGGAGGAGGGCAGTCCAAGGTTGGTAAAAAAAACTAGGCCAAACCTTAGACACAACTTTTAACAAAATTACAGTCTTAAAAAAGCCAAAAAGAAATCCTTCAAAGTTTCGTTGTCATTTTTCAGTGAGCATACTAAAAAGTATTGAGAGTTTTCCCAACATCTCAAGGCCTGTGAGAAAAATGGACCAGATGCCAGAGTAGTAAGAAACCTGGCAATTATTTTCAAACACACCCACACAACTCACTGTTACACAAGCAGGTTTGAATTTCTGAAATATGGCAAACACAAGTAAATATTATCCAAAATTACATTAGTATACGTACAAATGCATTTCATGCCATCACGAGCATGCCGATGTTCACAGCCAGCACACTTCCACCCTGTGAATCCAGGCTTGCAAGTGCACTGTCCAGTGACAGGGTCACAGGGGACAGGCAGGGAACCATATGGATCACACTCACACTCCTGGCAGGAGCCTCCTGGAATTTGTGGGTTTCCCGTGTAGCCAGAAGAACATCTAGGCATTGAAAACACAAAACAGGATTTGGCCAACTGAGATGCAGTGTATCATAATGAATACTTGGCAATATTGTAAACAAAATTTATATGGAGATTCATGAACCATTGGAAAAAATCTCTGGTGCTTCATGATTTCAGGGAGAAATATTGCAAACTGTCCAACAAACTGATGATAAATTCTAACTAGGACATGGAACAGTCTGGATGGAGGAGGTATGCAAAAGTGATTCCACATCCTTAACAGTTTTCAGCTAGACTTCTATTACACCACAAAAATAAATTCTCCATTATCAATGTTTGGCCTACAGACCTAGCCACTTGTATTAGAAGTGAAGTGAAATTTCCTAGTAGACACTTGCCAATTTCAATCATCTTAATCCCTCAACGTTGCTAGGGATGGGACAACAAACAACTGCTGTTTAGGTTATTAATTTGCAATTCAGCATTAATATGTTTATCTGTAACTGCTTTTCACAGTCAGTGCCGATGAGGACACAACAGTCGCTAGAAAAAAAGGGCATGAGAGACATCAAGATACACTATTAGTATGGCATTTAATTTTAGATAAATTTTCTATTTCTCCATTTAACTTCTGAGGCCCGGAGGAAAAAACCCCCTCACAAATCAAAAAGTAAGACTAGGACAGTGTTGGTGATATAAATAATACTGATTATCACTTTACAGTCAGTGTACATAAAAATTGTCAATGTTGGCTGAGTTTTAAAAACATATAAAGAGGAAAAAACCCAAGCATGTATCTAAACACTGATAAATGCATGCTTGCAGTATCAAAAAAAATCGGTCTCCTTCATGCCTTTTCTACATTTTATTGCCCCTCTTTCCTCTTTTCCATTCATCCTACCTTTGACAGTACTGGCCTTCGTATCCAGGTGGGCATGCAGTACACCGGTAATCACTAGGTCCTTCAGCAACACAAGTAGGGCTGAAACTAAAATAAAACCAAGTAAATAATTTTTTCCACTCTATTGAATCATTTCACTTTAGTCAGCTGTGCCGAAGTGTCCAAGGTAAGCTCCACTCAATGTAAATGGCAGCATTTTCTTATTTGCTTATAAAAACCTGTAGGAGATCCCTCTTTTCTGTTAAGAATCTTGATAATGCCTTGCTAGTATCATACTTGCACGATTTGGACAAATGCTCTGAGGGCTGTATCAGAGGGGATGGAATCAGCAATACCCATGCTGGAGGCTTGTGCAGTTGAACGGTCACTCACTGTGATCAAGAAAAGGAAGCACTGGGAAGGATATGAAACCACAGATTCAGAAACTGAGCTAACAAACATCCAGCCTTTCCAGTCTGATTTAATTTTAGTTTGAATGCAATGCGATAACCTGGGAAACATCTACTTAAGAGTTACTTAAGACATAAAGAGGGAAAAAAGAACCAAAATGAGAGCTCAGTGGAATCTTCCAAAAAGGCAGCATCAGATGATCTTCTCAAGGAGGTATTGAGGAGAAAAGACTAGTCTACAAAGAAAAAAAAGTAAAAGCTATCTCTTTCATGATCAGGGAGAGGTCTTATTCTAATAATAGAAGACACCAGATTATCTTTATTAAGGCACTTTACTAGTGACTGTAGAGTGCACCTATAGGGACTGTGCAAAGCGGCATTTTGTTGGTATTATTAGCGTATTAAGTGCCTGCACAGGCAGTCAAATAAAAAGGGTAGGTAGGGGAAAAGAAACAGAACTAAAAATTAAGATAGTGCAAAACTGTGAAAGTCTTTCAAGTCTTTGTGGAATTTAAACCAGAAAAACACAGAGCTGGCTAGTGGTGAGCCCAGAACTCTTTTTTGGTACAGTACAGTCAGCATCCTGCTCTAACCTGCTTATAATGCATTAAATCAATACTGCTTGAATAAGTATATAAAATTACACCTTTGCAAAAAAAGTAAACAATTTGATTGATTACTTACAAACTCATTATCCAACACATTTTCAACTCAATAAAAATAGATCCACACTAGGAAAAATTCATTCTTTTTGTTATTTTTCTTTTTCCCCCCAGCTTATCATGTTTGAAGCTGGTTACTGATTGCACAAGAGTATAAACACAGTATTTAAAATTTTAGTGGAGTTTTTATATAATTTCATAAATAAAAATAATTGCACTATACCATTCACAAATACTATCATGTCAGTCATGACATAGTAAGCTAATGAGAGCTCATTAGCTATCTGCATTTCATGTAGATTACAATTATTTGACTACCATAGAATAGCTGCAGATGGACTACATTTCTTAACAGTATCTTGAAGAGCTTTAATTGACCTGCAGAAGACACAAATACAAGGTATGCTGTTATTTTTCACCTAATACTGTAACTTTATGGAATGGATTTATCCCACTCTATCTACAAGTTAGGCATGTAGTATAAGCCAACTGTTCAGGCATTCTCTATCAGCACTGGAAAGTGGAGATGCACAGACATGCTTAGACACACATTTAAAATATCTCTTTCCCTGCCCTCTCTCCAGTGGTGTTTTCCTTCAATTTTAGCTTGGGTGGGATATACAGTTGTCTGTCCCTGCATTTACTATACAGCTACCAAAGTTGTTGATGGCTGCAGCTAACAGAAATAAAAATCTCTTCCATGACATTTAAAGACAACTGAGTTAAGCTATATAAAACACAAGCAGTTCTGTTTTACAGATCGGTTGATCTTGTTCTTTGCAACTTGCGTGTCTTTTTTGATATTAATAGATAAAACACATAGTTAAGTTGTAACAGAAAACACTCATGAAATGGGTACAACTCAGAAAAATTTGCAGCTCAAACTGCTTTATAATTTTTCAAGATGAAGTATATTTCTTTAATACCTGAGATTTTGAAAAATTCTTAAAAAAACCTTGCTGTGGATGAATGATCATGATGTCTTTAGCTAGTAATGTTTGAGAAAGGATTTCCCTCCTTCAAAATTAACTCGAGACCAATCCAAAATGATAAAACGAAGAAGAAATAACCCCCCCAAACTCTCAGCTATACTACTGAAATACTCACTAAAGCATCCTAAAGGCCAGAAAAAGCACAGAAAAATGGTTTTACAGAATGCTTCCAGCCTTTCAAAAGAACAATCATGAAACACAAACCTTTTTAGAGCTGTATTACAGTCTGATGCCAAATATCATTAAGAGCTTCTCAACAAAACAACAAACAAATCTCAAGTGCTAAAATATCATCTGCTGGGAACACATGCAGAGGCATCATGGAAAGGCTCATTAGCATAAAGCAACCAATAAAATTTATGCTGCAATAACTATATTGCTTTTAAATTATTCTATCTTTCACAAATTGCCTAAAACTCATGTAACATTAAATAAGGAATCAATAAATTCCATAGTGGAGTGAGAAAGGCACTGTAACACATTTATACCAACATAATATATGAAGGCAAGAGTTTCTGTAGCTCCCTTGTGGCTATATTGTACTTGAATTCTACTTTAGCTTCATTTATGAGAATACCTTTATAACACACATTCATTATCTTGAGTATTGCATTTTCAAGCACTTATTAATTTATTCATCACAAATTAGTGAGGGAGCAATTTCCCACTTTTAAAGGAAGATCAATTAGCAAAAGAAGGTAAGAAAATTTTAGTATAGCTTCCATGATGCAATTTTCCTGTAGCCATTTGAAAAAGGACACAGTGAGCCCAGAACAAAGCTCTGTCTTGCTGGAAAGCTAATTCTGCACCATGAGTTTTCTTACTTACTTGTTACTAGAAATGGATAGGGGACAAGCACAAGGCTGACAGTCATCCGGAGACCCTTGGACAATGCCATAAAATCCTGGTGCACATCTCTCACAGTGGTGACCAGCAGTATTGTGCTGACAATTCTGCAGAGGAAGGAGACAGAACAAAAGCTGTATTTGATAATTACAAGAAAGCAGACAAAATTTTGTTCCCAGCCTCAGGGATTCAAACATACTTCAATACATAATTTCTCTCTTCCTGATATGATTCTCAGTGGGAATCCTTGCTCTAAGCATCTATCAAATGCCTGCTGAGTAATATGTTGGCTTAAAAGAAGAAAGAATAGAGGTCTGTAGCTAACCAGATGTATCCTACAGATTTTCTTATCCCATTCATCCTTTCTTCCCTCCTTTGTTCCAGCCATTGGAGAAAGAGAAATATTTGAAATTTAGTCTTACTGTACAGGTGACATGTATTACTGCCTATAAGAACAGCATTGTGTTTATTGTAAATCACATGGTACATTGCTCCTTCGGTTTGCAGATGTATAGTTTTTCTTTTGACACAAATATTAATTCAGTAGGAAAAAGGCACTGCATAATCCAAAATCCAGAAAGTCAGAATGGAAAACTTCAACTGTTTGCTTTTATGAACCCCCCTGAAGTTTGACACTTAAGGTATTTAAGTAAAATTGGATTAAAATATAGTCCTCTGATATTTTACACAATTTAAGAATTTTACATTAAGATTAGCCTGGTGCTTAAGTACAGAAGTGTAATACCTGGCAAATTGATGTTTCAGAGTCACATATAGTACTGTGGTCATGACACTGACACACAACACAGGTGCCTAAGGACTGAGCAGATGTCCATCCCACAGGTGGAGATGGATGCCTGTAAAATCCTGGAGAGCATGACTGCAACAAAAAAAGATGTAGAAAAAACCAGATCATTACAGAGTGGACTGTGGATGGGGAGCATTGCAGGCTCATCTTTCCAATCACCAATTTTAACAAGTTGTGAAAAGAATCTGACAGGTTTCCAGCTGTGTTACAAACAATATACAGTACTTTACAGATAACAAGAGCCAGCCCTAATTGGACACAAGGCTGAAAAATCCCAGGAGCGCTCCACTGGCACCAGGCTGTTATATTACAGCTTGAGAGATCTTTCATTGAGATGCAGAACACCTTTCTGTTCTCACTGTGCATCAAGCATCATTCCTTTCAATTCTTCAGAAAAAGGTTTGTTTTCAAAATTTTTTTTTCATGAACTGTGGAGAGCAAGCATGATGATTCTGTTTCCTTCATACTTGCCAAGTTTTTCAGGTTCGACAAGCTACTATCTGCCTACAGACTACCTGATGGATAACAAGCAAAAGCCAAGTGATAATAAACAAGAATGTGGCTGCATGGCTGCATTATTTATAGCTATATAATTTAAAGACAATAAAAGGACAGAATTCAAAATGCAAAAGATTTTCCATGTCTTGAGACTTAGCCCCAAACCAAGTTTATCAATCACTGTCTCATCTACCGCAGCTTGGCAACAAAATTCTGAGAACAGCCCAAAATTACTAGCAAAGTTGACACATCCAAAACCAAACACTTGATCTTTATTTCTGGATTATTATGGAATTCTATGCAATTCACTTCATAGCTCTCAGAAAGCATATAGCTATGGCTGCATAAAAACACAAACAGGAACATTTTGACAGCTAAGACCATTAGGAAGGAGTAAGCAGCTACAGGAACTCATTTGTCCCATGTATAAATCCCACCATCTAGTGGTGCCAGCAGCCTGTGAAGGCTGTCTAATGAGGTAATTTCCTACTGTTTACCAAAATTTCTGCTTTTTTGAAAAGAATGGGAATAGTACACTTTCCACACAGCAGTAAAATTGATGCAAAATAAAACAAAAGAGAACCTGAAGTAATTTTTTGTGACCAAAAGTATGATTCTTCAGAGAAGCACTAGCTGACATGTTAGATTTATTCATAGACCACCACTCTGACAGTTATATAATCAGTGCCAAAACCTTCAGGAGTCTAAGTTATGGAAAAAGCATAAACAAAATTATTTTCTTTAGAATCACAAATAAAGTAATCTAACTTATTTCTGCTTTCCCTTTTTTATTTTGAATTGGACTACTTTAAGTTCCCTGAAGCATAGAAACAGACTATCTGCTTTTCATGGTTTGTGAAGAATTCTAATTTAGATACATAATCTCAAATGAAAGTAATTCTGTTTCTTACTACAATTTCCTGGGTTTTTGATTCCCTCCATCCCCACAGGAGTTCTTGTCCAAACACGGTACAAAACACAGCTTTACAAGTTCTGAGTGACTTTAGAATCAAGGTAGAAATATATGGTACATCCTCAAACAAAACTAATATCTGTTTTTTGTTTCGTTTTGTTTTGTTTTTTTTTCTGATGCCATTAACAGTCTTTCCACCTATCTTAATCAAAGTATTTCTGAGATTAAATGAGACATAGATAAAAGATAAAGTAGACTATGTTTTAATTACTAGTTTGGAAGTTTTTCAGAAGTAGCCATTAGGAAAACTCTTACCAATGCTTTTTTCAGCATACTACTGGATTAAAAAAAAAAAAAAGAAAAAAAGGAAAAAAAAAGAAAAAAAAGAGGGAGGATATAAATGTCACTTCTAGTAAAAACTGCTGTGCACATAGTCTTCAAAATGCAATTATATGGATAAAGCATGGAACAGATATATATACTCCGTTAGCATTTGTTTAAAAAATGCCAGTGTATCAGATGCTTTATTCCCTGCTACAATTAAATAAACCTTCACAGAACACACCATAACCTTCACTGAGCACACTAAAAATAAACTCAGTTAAGAGCATGTGAAGATCACACAATTAAGCATGAAGTATGAAGGCTGCAATTGACTCATTTATTGCAGACCTTGGTGGGTGTGAATTAAAATAAAGTTCTAATTACATTATCATATATTCAGTTACTTACTCCAATTTTTCTCCAACTGCTAGTTTGGGAAAACCTTTACAGCATCCCACTTAGTCAGAATGTCTGAGGCATTTACAGAATACTGATGGTGTTCCTCCTACCTCCACCCAGCAATTGCAATCAATGCATTTAGAATTGCTAGTGTTGCTTAAAAGTCAAAACATGCTGTTTTACACACAGAAAGACTGGCAGTCTCATCATCAAGAAATAGACAATCAAAAATATTAACTTCTATTCTGCAGACAATGCAGAACATCTTAAACACTCTCTCTGGTACCTATCATAAAATCCATTTTACAAAAACGCAAGTCAGCTGATTCTCTGTAAAACTTGGGTATTTTTGAAATATGCGATCTTCAGCATGAAAATATTTACATAAGTAAAAAAAAAAATATGATGCATGTATAAGGAGGTTCTAGCTCACTGAGTTGAACATTTTCTCCCAGCGTTCAATGAGTTAGATATTTACTATTTCAATAGTATTATACCCGCATGTGTTCAAAAAGGCTTAAGGTATGAGTCTTGATCTGTCAGTCACACAATTCAGCCTCAGAGATGTTGTTCCAATAAAGCTCACTTCCCTGTATACTAAGGATTTGAGTCACCGTCATGGTTTCAGTGGCATATTGCCTACAGCAAAAAAACCAAAAGTGCTTAAATTGCTTGTGAGAGAAACACCTGAGGGAGAAAGTAAGTAATTAAGGGAGAGTTGTTGCCAGTTAAATGAATTCACACTCTAATTACTTTTCACACTTTACCAATGAACATACCAGAGAAGGTACAAAAATTTTAGTGGGAGTTAAGTTAGTACTGTACCTCACAAGACAAACCAGAATAACCTAAAGGGCAGTCACATTTCTCTATCAAGTAAGCCTGAGGAGTCATCCCAGACACAGTGCCGCCTTCAGCAACTTCCAAGGCGATTTCAGAAATCCTGGAAAAAAGGAGCAAACACCTCTAATGAGATTAGTCAATCACTAACTCAAAACTCGTTAGTTCATAGTTAGCTGGCATGGGAGAAACAGTCTTATTCGGCTGTTTATAGGATTCTCCATCTCCAGGAGACAACACTGGTTTTCACATCTGCTATGGAAACTATAAAGTTAACACCACCTCTGGTCTCATTTTCCATCTCTAGCCAATAGTATAACTAGCTAGCTCTCCTGCTTGATTCTATCTCTTCTTTTAGTCTCTTTTCAGCCAAACTACTAACAAAAGTTCATATCTGAGTCGTCATTTGGAGGCACTCATTAAGAAACTAAAGTCACATATTAAATGCAGTACAAATTCATGACTCTCAGGGGTACAGCAATAAAATTGTTCACTAAATGAGCCTTTAATGAGGAAACTATTTAAAAAAAAATCTATCCTCAGCAACTAAAGCAACCTAACAAGCTCTATAACAGACTTCAAAGATACTGGACATTTGCCTTTTTAGCAGGAATTTTAAGATCTGTAGCCAGACACCTATCTTCCCCCACCCTCCCCCTCCCCACCCCCCACCCCTTTGGAGTATTTAGACATATAAAAAACAATTCAAAGCAAACATGCCTACTACAGAAGCATCTTCTAGTATTAGAAAGGGATATGTTTCTAACATTTTAACTTTCCACTCATTTGTTTGATTGTATTAATAATAATAATATTCTTGCTTCCCAACCAGTCTTTTGTCTTCCAGCATGAGTGTTGTCCTGACAAATAGGGTTGAGTACATCACAAAGACAAAAAATAAAGCATCTAATGGAATATGCTTAATCCTAATGCACTCCAATTCCAGACTTTCAGCTTACTTCTTTATTTTGGGGGTTTGTTAGTTTGCTTAAATTAATGCTATGATCTGGGACACCTATTGCCTCTGAGAAATGAAAAGGGCAGAATAGTGTAAATTTTAAAGCTTCAGATATAATGCCGACCTAAGATAAAATGTCAAAGATCATCTGACTAACTAGCTGAATAAATGTCAATAATGCAGCTAGAGTCTATTCATTAAGTGTCTAAGCACAGGGCTAATGGAGAGGAGCTCACAGAACTGCTCATCTTCTCCTCATGCTTATAGTTTGTTCATCTTCTCCCAGACCTTGATTACTGAGTGACTCAGTGATGCTCTTCTGCTCATTGGCATATAGGCACCAATGTCAGGATGAATGTAGGAAAAGCAAATGCCTACTGCTAAACTATATGAGAGCTTTGTGATTGAGCTTACATGACCAGATCCATACCTCTTGATACCTTGTGTAAATATAAAAGCCCCCAAATCAATCTGGTATCTTAAACCCTGTTCTCTTCTGTTATTACTTGAAGAAAGGGGTTCAGTGGAGCAGGGAAATTGAACAAAAAAAACCCAAGCAAACAAAGCCAGGTCAAAACAGATTGAAAACAAAAAGGGCAAAACCATTCAGATCTGAGATGTCAATGTAAGCTTACATTGACATCTCTGTACATTTAATGGGAAAACCAAATGAAATCTGCTTTCCCATTATCTTCAAGGCTGAGGCAAGGTTGAGAAACTGTTTACTGTCAAAAAGTTGTATTTACATAACAATACGCTCTAGGAACACAAACCTACCTGTTGTTTATGTGTAAATGTTACTTAAGGAAGATCTGGCTTGGCTGATTTTTGAAACTCTCTATTAGGCAGTAGTCAAACAACTGTTACCTGATCACTGCCAGAAATATTGAAATAATTTCCAGTCAAATTGAATGCATACTTCCAATTCAAATGATTTATTATCACAGCACAGTTGCGAAACCAAACCAATAAAAACAATGTTTCCATTTAGAGTGGTGAATGTGAAAATGGGGGCAACAAAATGAACAATACAGGAGAAAAATGTCTGGGTTTGTATTCTAAGCAGAAACCTCTAAATCACTAGTAATGCTGCAGCTTTGAAGCTGAAACACCATTAGCATTGCTGCTAAACTATATAGTTCATACAGTGCTAACACTAGAATGAAGTTATTTTTATGTTTCCAATTGCCGCTGCTACTTAGACTTTATTTTAAAGTGTTTTTCCTGTTGTTTATCACATACCTTCAGCTTTTAAACTTCATAATTGAAATTCAAGCACTATTAAAAACCTAAAAAATTATAAAAATACTTCATATATATTTTTCCTCCTCCCATCCACAGT
The DNA here is from genome assembly GCF_047495875.1 of Pithys albifrons albifrons. Classification (NCBI taxonomy): domain Eukaryota; kingdom Metazoa; phylum Chordata; class Aves; order Passeriformes; family Thamnophilidae; genus Pithys; species Pithys albifrons. The sequence continues at coordinate 54,786,265 of NC_092459.1, read as the reverse complement.
TTCTTTTGCTTTATACTTTCCTACTATGCCCAGTCAGGTAGAAAGAGAAGCTTTACTCGTTTACTTCAAGGCCCTCATTTGGAAAGCACAACACACTCTATTTAAATGAATAAGTAAAGTTAATTCAAACATATGCTTAAATTTGAGCATAAATATTGTCCTTTAGAGGGTCTCAGCTTATTTTAAATAAAAGCCTTCAATTCTTACGCAAAGTAATATTTCACTAACCTTTAAAAACATTCTGTGGGATTTATTTTTAGTCTCATGCAAAACTTCCACTGAAATCATTCAAGGTGCTAACCTGAAAAAAATATTAATGTATTCCTTCTATATTCTACCTAAAGCCCCAGATGCCATGTGGTAAATGTTAAGTATGTAACTAGACAGATCACAAAAATCTATTGTAACATAACCACCTCCAAAATCAAATACAGAATTATATGCAAGGTTATGACTTCAGATGGAGAGTTACCAGACTGTAAAAACATATTCTGGTTCTTTAAGTGACACCTTGCAAACCTGTCCTGAAATTGAAAAGTCCTCCCCTGTTCTCATATATGCCTCATTACTCTGTATAAAATGGTAGTGTATTATAATGCAGATGCAGTTCAACCACAATGTCACACACATCCCAGAACAAAACCAGGAGCTTCACTTTCAGAAATTTCCTTGATGCTGGAGCTGAGATATTTGATTTTCACTTCCACAGCTGAACTAGGATCTCTACATCATAAAGGCAAGGGAAGGAGAAACAGACGTAAAACACGAATATGCACCTCGAATTTTCCACGTTGCACTGGAGTTACCTTCATAACTGTTTTCATGGGAATCCTCTGTGCTTGTAATACAATATCCTACACGGACTGTGCCAAAAATAAATGAAACTGATGCAAACATTTATGGCATCTATTACTAATATTTAGCATCTAGTCAGTGCAAGCTGCATGAATACTTTTTTGTAAATTACATACTTTAAATAGAGACAATAGCAGCAACAATGACTGTTTTCTGTCACACGATGCTGCAAAGGTGCATGGTATCTGCCCCTATTATTCACCCTCAAACTCCAAAGGCAAGGCTCTTATAGACCTATTTGTAGCCTAAAAATCTGGAAGTAATTTTAGGCTACCACTTTTATGACAGAATCATAAAAAGGACCTCTGGAGACCTTTGGAGTTTGAGGCTGAACTCTGATTATTCCCATGTTCTTGCTAATAAATTTTGCTTGCAAAGGATATTGTGAACTGATTATTAAAATTTTTTTGCAATAGTCTATATAATCTATTCTAAAACTTCTTTACTCTCAGGAGTTTTTCTTTCACGTCTTATGTGAATCTTTTTGCTGAAGTTTAAGTTCACTTTTGTTTTTGACTTGCCCACCATGGCAACAAGGAACTCATTCTTCTCTTTCTGTGACATTTTAAGCATCATAAGGCAATTTCTAGTTTCTATAAATATCTAGTTCTATTCATCTTCTCTCTCAGGTCATATTTTCTAACCTTTGATGATGTTCACTGATATCCTCTAAACACTTTAATAACTTGTTTCTTGAATTCCACTAATCAGAACTTATGCTTAGACTTTATTAGTGTCAGGTGGAAGTAAAAGAGATTGTTTTTTTTTCACTTTGCAGGCCATATCTGTTTATGCATTCAGATAGAGTATTAGCATTTCTCAACAAGAATACAATTACTGAATCATGTTCACCTGGTGATTTGTTGTAAACAGCAGACTCCTATTCAAATAACAGACAACTAAGCAGTTGTTCTTCTTTTTGTTAAATTGACTGCTACTTTCAGTGTAAAATCTTATACCTGATCTTTAGATTGCAGTAGTTTTCTGTACTGCTCCACTCATTTTTCCATCTGATGTCCACTTCCAATTTACTGTTATCTTTATCTCCTCATATATCTTATTATCTAATAGATTGAATAGAAGATGTTGAGATTATTTGATCCAAACACACTCAATTTCCCACTTGCAGGAGAAATATCCTTTGTGTACTAACCCTTTTATTTAATTACAGCATCATATTTTCATAAAATAGACATATATTAGAAGAAACCCTGGGTTTCTTTCAGAATGTCTGTGCTTACATGTGTTTTCTTCTCTAGGAGTCTGAAAGAAGAGATTTCATTTGCTTCTTGTAATTTAAATTTTCTATTGAATATAACTTCCCTCTCCCGTGTCTTCCGCTATGCTGAACAGTAACTCATTCCATTCTTTCTTCTCCGCGATGGCTTTTAGCTGATGTTATGAATACAAATTTTGTTGGGAAAAGCTGGGAGGTCTAAGAGGTTATCTGTCACTACTGCACTATTTGAGACCACTGCATGAAGTAGTTACCTGCTCTGCCTCATGATATTGCCATGAGTTGCCTTAATAAGAATGTAATGAACATCATACAACACATTCATGAAGTCTTCCCGGGATACAGCTCTACTTGGTCTTGAGTCATCCCCATAGTGCTTCCAGGTGAAATCCGCCTGAGACATCGTCCTGTTGATGCCTGAGTCATCATGGTAATATTCCCAGGACGCAGTGTTTCTGACTCTTTGGTCATCACCATAATATTCCCAATCATACTGAAAGGCAGAAATGCAAAACCATACTCAAAAACAGTATTCAAAACAACTGGGTGCTAGTTTGGGGGTAAAAAAGGCAGACAAAAACATTATTTACCTCTGTCATCTCTATCTCGTGCCTTGTCAGCTGCCCAATCAGAGGGGCAGCCATGTGCCGGACAATAATTCTTGTATGACTGGGAGGTCCACCTCTTATGATGACTTGTGGATAATAAGTAGTAAAACCTGTCTCTTCTCGTGCTTCAAAGTAGATGGCATATTTCAGTTTCCCTCCATAAGCAGAGAGCTAACAAAGCACAAAACCAAATTTTAATTTTCAGGGAGCTAAAAATAAATTCCTGGGAAGGAGCTAGATGCACTCTGCACTGATCAATGAGTTACCTGGGGAAAAGGGATGTGTTCAAAACCACCCATCAGCAATTTGTTATTGTACTACACTAAAACCAATATGGTATCTAATTCTTTATATGTGCCTTGCTGTTCCCCCAAATTTGTGTTTAAAGAAAGAAACATCTAAACTTTCCCAAGCCAAACCAAGAAGTATCGAAAGTGCAAACTAAATCATCCAGAGGTGCATAACAACATCAAAAAGGAGGGTTATTTCAGTAATTTTCTGCTATGTAACTTACAAAGGTCAGATATTTTTGGTTTAAATAGAGATAAAGAAAAAATTGCAAGAGAGTTATATTAAATTTATGCAGATTAATTTTTCAAATCATATTTTAATGTGAAAATCTGTCCTGCGGAAAAATATTACATATTAATATTTGGAAATATCTATGTTAAATATTCTTCATGTTACTTTATGAATTTCCATGATAACAGAGCAAGTAATTTTTAATAATGGAATAGTATTTATTTTCTTTAGAAGTACCTTCTGCTGTGTGATGACATGTTCATTTGAAGGGAAAAAAGGCACTGTAAAATAGAAATATAAGACTAAAAAAACCCCTCATGTCAGTATTCTATGGAATTTCAGGTTTACCTTTCGTCCCTCAAACTGCTCTGGAAGTCTCCAGTAAACAGGTTCTGACCGAAGATCCTGCATCGCCTGTTCTATATTTGCTACTATTTCAGGAGGCTGGAATGCAACCCCTGAAAGAGTGCTGCGCTGAAGCTTTTCATCCACCAGGGGCAGAATCATTTGCTCTGGCTTCAAGGTCACCTATGCATAGTCAAAACAATCAAGAAGAAAATTAACAATTTTTCCCCATGAAGTGTTAGTCTTTAATTCTATCTCCTTAAAAATTATTTCTAGGTAATTTCATTTCACATCATGAGCAATATGTCACAAAGCAGTCTTGTTACTCCTTCAGGTATAAACAGTGATAATAATGACTTTCCCCTTGAGCCTTTTGTTCTCATGTTAGCAAAGAATGTAGTAGCACTGGTTAAAACAGTTTAATCAGCCAGTGATTCCCTGAATTTTATCAGAGGGATTTTCATAGTGCTATTTCAGTCTCCAGCCTCTTCTGTTTCGATTGTGAGAAATGTACCTTATGAAGAAGGATGGTTGTCACCACCACTCATTACACACTACTGGGTCTGTGGAACACGGTGCCTGGTCCCTTGACACGTCTATGCAATATTCAAGCTAAATGTTCTTCAGGCAATATGCAGAGAGTGAGGGCTCGGTGTGGCTTTCTGTAACTCTAAATTCAGATTTAATGAAAAATACAAGGATGCCACTTAGATGCTTGTAATTTTCTTAGACTTGTTGAGAAAGTCTCAATAGCATTATATTGAAATTATTATTTTGATCAAAAACTGTAGTAAGAGTCTTAGTGATTCTCTGCCAGTGTATCACAGGGAGCGTGTGAACAGATGCAAAGATCACTCTTGAAAAGTGAGGAAAACAAAGAAAACAAATGCAGAGTCATATCTCTAACAGTCAACCCATCAACAACAGACTGGTCAGGAGATAGGAGTCAGGAATCAATCAAGCCCTGCACTGTACTTCCAATGTCCTGATATTTATTTCCATTTATCGCAGCATCTAGAGACTGATCAGACATGGAACCATTCCTAACATTGCCAGCCCTAAGTGAGATTTACTGAGTTTCCATCATAACTGTATTTGACTGTTTAATACTTTAGATATCCAGAAAGGTGCCAACACATTTGAATTTCAGATCAGCCATACCTTATTGCCACATAAGACAGGATTTGCTTGTTTAAAAAAGTGTAATGCCATTTGAAATACCTGAAAGTATCTGAAATAGCCACTAGCAGCTGGCACAACACAGGACACCAAAAACTAGATGAGACAGAGACATACACTTATCTTTAGGTATAAGCATAAATACAAAAGGAAGTTAATCAAGAGAAACAAAATAATCAGCAGGTTTAAACTGTTTATGGTTTGTATTGCTACAAAGGTCAAAGCCCAATTATCCAGAACTGTTGCTGTCGTGGAACTTGATTAAATTGTATAACTTGTCAGCCTTCTACAGCCTTTCCTCTTCAGTCTACCAGCATATGATGGGCAAAATTGAAATAATGAGAAAAACTGGGTCAGATCGTAATAAGTCACTTCATCCACTGGGAAGGGAAAGAGGTGCTACTGGATTGAACAGTGAAGAGGAGAATAAGTTGTATTCATATTACATTGAACAAGAAATATTAACTTGATTTCAGCCTAAGTTTCCTTATCTAACTGATGCTTGTACTGGACAAGTCTGGGACTTTGGCTTATTTGCACTAGGCAGAAATTCCTTCTGTGGCCAACATACTTTCAAACAGAGACAGGACTGAGCATAAACAGGGACAGAACTGGTCTTTTTCCGTTAGAAATCACTCCTCCAGAATGCAACTGAGGAGCTGGCACAGCAGCGACAGACAGCAGTTGTTTCAATGTGTGTTTTGTCCTTGTTGTACAGATAGGTGGAAGCATCCAGTCTGCCTTATTTGTCAGTCCAGTATAGGCCTAAAGGCCTTCCGCAAAAAAATGGAGAGCTCTTTGTTTGCTCTGATGGATTATACCTTTCCATTCTTGAACTTAAATATAGCTTCAATAAGCTCTTTTTTAAAAAAAGCCCCAAAACCCAACAACATCAAAACAACAAAACCAACAATGAAAAAACCCCAGATTAATTGAACTATGGAAAATTTGTGCTGGACAACAAGCAGTTGTGATCCTTGAATACACCTGACATCAGCTATCCTATCACTCATTTTCTTATCTACCTATTTACTTTTAATGTCTTGACCCTGATTGTCTAATGGAACATACTGCTCTCACCACTTCTCAAAGTATAAAGAAAAAAATGATTACTTAAATGTTTGGTCATTTTCTAGCTCCCTCTCAGTGCCTGACTAAAAGATGCCAGCAGGAAACACCATTATCGCATTACATGGCTCAGCAGTTTCCTACTCACCCACACGCGGATCAGCCCCCTTGCCTCAGTGCACTGTGTGGTCAGGCCAAAGCAATAGCAACTGCTGCAGCCAAGTGGGTTTCTGGCAGAAAGACCAAATGTACCAGACTTGCACCTGTCACAGTGGACACCTTCCACATTAACCTGGAAGACGGAGAATATTTAAAAAAGGGAGGGGAAAAGAAAAAAAAAACCCTAACCAAAAAAGCACGTTTTATTTTATTTCAAGGTAGCAATAGAAAAAGAAAATCATGCAGGGATGATAATAACAGGGTGCAGAAAGAAATAAGTGTTAGGAAATATTCAAGGAACTTTCCAGTTTCTTATCACGTGTGTATGCAAACATATGTAATTAATGTAATTAAGGCATTTGCATTTGTATCCACTGAGTAGCTCTGAGCAATGGACACTGGTTTCACACTGACAGTTGTAAGCACAGAAAAATTAAAAGGCACTTTGGGCATGACATGCTCAATAACTGATTGATAAGATAAGAAAAATAAGTTGTTCTGAAATTGCCTGTGTTAATCAAGCCTTCTGTTTAATAGGAATTTGCATTGACATGTCCAGATATTTAAGGTAAAGCACTAAATGTTCTTGCTGAGAAACATATTTTAATGGAAATTCTGTAGAGAAAGCTTTCCCCTCTTCATGAATTTTTTCCACATCATTGAACAGTATTAACAAGGCTGAAATGTTCCACTGTTGTAATGTCAATGCTTTTATTTTCATTTTTCAATTAGTCCAAATAAAAAGCTATTCCAGATAGAGCAGATACACGATAATTTATGCAGAGCCTTTTAAAACAATTTTCATACTCAGATCAAGGTATTAAAAAAACCCCACCAATATGAAAGTACTGATTGGCTTTTCCCCCATACACACCTAATTTTTTTTTCTCTTGAGCGTAATGTGAAGAAGACAATATAAAAAACAAATTAAACTTTCCAAAGCTTACATAGGAAACCAACATTATCCCTCAGGATTTACCATTTTTAACGCTCATTTCCACATGTAACTACCAACAAATGTGCCTACACTGTATTTAGCTTAGATTTTGCTGCTTTCTGTCAGAGATGACAATGAGGCTCCTGAGCTTTTGAAAGCTCATTTCTGCAGCTGTAACAGCAGGTTTAAATGAGAATGATTAACATTTTCTAAAAATCTAGTTTCTTCAATATATAACTCTTCCAAAAATGTTAAACAAAATGTTAACCAATGCTAGATTTGAATTTAATCTTAAAAATACATTCCAATTAAAAATGCTGACTTAATTCCGTATTATTTGTCCATTTTCTGTCATAAATGGTGATTTTTGTTTGCTTCTAAGTTTATTTCATGTCAATTTCTGTTCCTTATCATTAATCACCAGCTAAATATATACTGCTTATTTGCATTCACAGAAACATACAAGCAACTATATTAACCTCAAAAGAATCACTTCTATTTAAAAATGCCATCAACCACCCTTCTTTCTACTTAGTGCTTGTAGGACCTACAAGAAAGATGATGACCCAGAGAAGCTGTGGTGTATCTTTCTCTGGAGATATTCAAAAGCCATCTGGACACAATCCTGAGCAACATGCTCTAGGAAACTGCTTGAGCAGGGAGGTTGGACTAGATGACCTCCAGTGGTCCCTTCCAACCTGAACCATTCCGTGATACTGTGACATACTGGATCTAATCCAGAAATGGGGCACCAAGATGGTTAGAACAGCCGGAGCTTATCATGTATCAGGAGAGCCTGAAAGAATTGAGATACTTCAATTACTCCATTTCAGAGGCTGACACAGGGCAAATAGTGTTGAGTTTTACTAAGACAATCCATGTGATCAACTCGCTTCAATTTTGCAATTGTCTCACCATCAAATGAAATAGTATTCATGAAATAGAACATGATGGTTATTTTCTGTTCAAATACACCAGAAAACCAAGAGGGTATTCAAGCAGTTTACACAGGTGTTGTGAAATTCCTCTCCATCCTTGGAATTACTGCCACAGCAGCATCTTTCAAAAAAGGCCCTAGGCTAGATGACCTCCACAGGTCCCTTCCAACTAACTTGTTCCACAGTTCCTCCACTGAGTCTTTAAACTCAGTATTGACTGGTGCCCATTTAACAGAATAATTACCTGGCATTTCAATAATTTAAATTCATCCTTCATTTTACTAGGTCTTTCTGTCAGTACAGACCAAAAGAAGAAAAATAAATAAAATAAATCAAAATCAGAGAAGGAATCTCTAGAGGTCACTTTAAAAAACCTCTTTGAAGTGATACTATTAACAATACTAGTCAGGTTACCTGCACCTTTTTCTAGCCAGTTCTTGAAAATCTCCAAGAATGGGGATTTCACAATTTTTCTGAATAATCTCTTCCAGTGCTATACAAGCCTATTTTCTTTTCTAATATCCAACTCAAAATTTCCAAGATGCCATTTGCAGCTGTTATCCCTTGTTAAATCTTTTGCTACCGTAAGAAAGGACTTAACTCCACCAACTACTGTTTGGATTTCCTCTTATTAGCCTCTTTTTTCAGACTGAGTCTAGCTCTCAGGACATCCTCACAGACTCCTTATAGCTCTTCTCTGGATCCTCTACAATTCCTCAGCATCACTTTTGAATCAGGTCCTAAACTGGACAACATTGCCAAGTGCAGTCTTACCAACACTGCGTAAAGAGTAGAGCACTGAGTGGAGCCTGAGTAGATAAAGACCTTCCTCTGCTGGTCATGCTCTTTTTGATGTCCTCCCTTGCAGCTGCATTGGCCAGGATGCTCACTGCCCCCAGCTCAGGAGGCAGTTTGCCTTATCTATAAGGAGAGTATAGGGTGGGTTTATATTGCGCTTTTCAGCAGGATTACCACTCAGGCTTTTTCCTCCCAAACTGTAATGATTCTTAAGGTCATTCCACTCCAGTTCGTGACCTTTCAATTTTCCCAAGCTTTTCAAGTAACCTCTAGACTGTTCAGCATGTCAACTTCTACCTCTTCCAAATCAGCAATATTCTCAAATGTTCTGATCATGAATTCTGTCATCTGTGTCGCTGATGAAAGTATTTGCTCTGGGGTACTCTGTTTGCTGGTTACCAACCACATGTCAAAACACCGATTATTGCCCTTTAAGGCCAGCAATCCATCCCATTTTCAAACCACTTAAGTGTGCTGCTCTTCCAAGAACAATTCCAAATAAGAATGGAATGGATGATGATGCCAAAAGTCTTTGCTTTAGTGATCCTGAACTGAATGCAGTCAGCTCAGAACAGATACTACTGCAGTGAATTCTACCAATGAAATGATGAATATTGACTCCATCTAAGTCAATGTACTTTGAACTAGCACTGTGGCATACTGTGATTACAGATTACATGTGATTACTGATGTGTTTGCTTTTATTTTGCCCAATATCTGAGCAAGAATTGTATTATGGGGATAAACTGGCAACAGTTCTGTAACAACAGAAAGAAATTTAAAGTGAGAAAAAACTCAAGAGAATGCTATACTGGCAAGCTTCAGTGTGTGAAAAAGCAACTAACAAGCACTTAAGTCTTTCTTTATGTTGGACTCCTCCCACAGCAGTTAGCAAATGCACTGTGAAAACCACGGGGATTTGTCTGCATACATTGTTGGAACAAGTACAAAGGGCAATGAATTTTGGAATACACTTCTCAGCAGCTATAAAATCACTTCACAACCTTCATTGTCCTACCTTGCAGCTGCACTGGCCCGTATGATCAATGCATGAGCACTTCCCCTCTGTATCACAGCTCTGTGGATCAGTCCCAGCTAGGAAACACTGACAAGCAACACAGTGTGGATAATTCCAGTAGCCCAACCTGCACTCAGTGCATTTATCCCCAGAGAATTCAGGGCGGCAGAAGCAACAGCCTGTATTTAAGTCACACTGAGAACTTAGGGCTCCAACAAGGCTGCAGTCACAGGGCTAAAAAGGAGAGAAAGGAGGAGAAAATTGCAATTGTACTTCTGAAAAAAACCCCAAACAAACAAACAAAAAACAACTGAAAAACCCAACGAAAACCAATTGAAACCAAAACCCAACCAAAAAGCAATTCACCTCTTTCAAGTATCTGTAGATAAAGTACAGCAGTGAATTTCTGCTGTCTAAAAATAACATATCTAAATTGTAAGGGTAGCAATTTGTTTTTATTCAACAAGGGTCAAGCAAATAGTCTAAATACATTTACATTTATATGGATGGGTTTTTTCACCAGATATGATTCATCACTGGAAAGTTTGGCAGTGAAAACAAATAAACCTGAAAGTGTCAAGGACATGGAATATTTCAAGGACAAAATTAACTTGCAACCTACAAACACTCTCTATAAAAAGTGTTTTGAATGTAAATCCTCTTCAGGCATGTTCCGACCACTTTCCTAAAACTGGAATTGCTCAGGGGCAATTGTTTCAGTGGTTTCAGAGGAATCAAATTCAATGTTTATTACTCATCCATCAGATAGGTGTCTTCTTCAGACAAAAAAGATTCCTAGATGACAGTAGTTTACATAGTAAGGGCTAGAGTTTTAGTCATGCCGTACACTGGGAAGTAAACTTGCTCACAGAATGAGACTTGCGCAGGCAGTTAAGGACAGAAATAGGTGATTTGCCAGGGGGTCTAGATATTGAATACAGAATTAAGTAGCAGGGAAAACTACAGACTTCCAAAGAACAGAAGAATTTCTCAGTGCTATTACTGTGACTGCACTGCAAAGTTAGCACAGGACATTGACTGGAATCCCTGGCGTGACCAGAATCTCATATGGAGGAGTTCAGCTTACAGAAGCAAACTCTGTGCCAATAGTCCAGGTTACCAAAGTAACTGACATGGATAGACTTGCTAAAATTACAGACACAAAGCTGAAAAAGAGAGGAAGAAAATGTGGATTCAGTTTCTAAGCAAAACTGTTTATTACATGACTACTTAGAGTACCTTTCTTCTGATCTGAAAAGACCATGTATAAGGAAGGTGAATATATACAGGAAACATTCAAACGCCCTCTTTACAGAATGCCAGAGAAACTATTTAACAGTGGTTAAATGTTAGGCTGCTAGATTACAACCTAACCTAAAAAGTAAAACCTTCTGACAGAAAGAACTTTATACTACAAGAAATATTTGAACATAAAGGTTAGAAAGCAAATTGTTCACCATACTCAGGAATAGCTTGGTTTGCAATATCAAAACCTAAATTACAATCAGATGCTATATTTGTTTTTACAGTTTTATGCAATGTTCTCTATCCCTGAGTTATAAGAGCCTTAAGAAATATCTACAAAGATTGCAAGCAGGAGATTCACATCTCACTTTGCAGAAATGAGCTGCAACGTACTGAAAGAGATATGGGCTGATAGATCATTATTAATTTAGATGGTGCCATGGAACTGTCATACTAATGTGCTCACATAAAAGACAATCAGAGGATATATTCCAGAGCTCAAACAGAGGTCTTCAACCTCATTACGCTGGTTTCAGAAGCCAAGAGTCTCTATCAGAGCAGCACAGCAGAGGTTTCACAAGGGGAGTTTTTCATACATACAAAAAAGAAATAATTCTCAGCAATTCTTTGCAGCCTGAGACACATGACAAACAGCCTTTCAAGAAAAAACATTGATGGTGTATGACTATGTTCAGACAGGATATAGTTTTTTGGATGAATTGTAGCACTACTATAAATCCCTCATCATCAATGAGCACAGCAGAGAAGAGAAGGCATTTGAGCTTTGCTCAATGTCCACTGTCACCAGTTTTCAACCTTAGCTGAATACTACTCCCCTCAACTCAAGGGCATTAACAACAGCTTTCATGTTCTCCTTTATATTCTGTCATTGTTTTTTTATTTCTTCTCCCATCTCTTCAGATTTTTTAAAACTCTGTGTCAAATATGGTGATAAAAAGAATTTAAAGGCTAATCAGAAGGTTTATTTCCCCTTTAAGAACAGAAGAAAAAAGAACAATTTACAACTAAGGTGGATGTTTCTTTTCTTCTCTGCTTGATGTCTTTTATGCACAAATTGAAACCCTTCTCAAGCAAACTTTGAGTACAAATTCCCAATGGTAACACCATTAAATTTGTTCCACAAAGGCACTGTCAATTACCTGTAAATATACATCTATATACATTGTTCAATACTGTGGTCATCTCCTCAATCATGTTAAACACAGCTATAACAAAATAAAACCAGTTTCAAGCAGGACACTGACTGAGCATGATGGTAGAATGAACAGGGAGTTTTGTGTTACAGGCTGCATGCCTGAGACAGAGGATTTGTAGTGCTCAGTAACAGATCGCCAACATTTACATCACAGTCTGATATCAAAACTTGCAATGTGGAAACAAACCATGATTTACAAAGTAATAACTGTATTCCAGCCATAAATTTCTGTGAAAAAGGTAATGCACACAGAGAAAATAGAAATCCACTCACCTTGCAGCCACTAACAATGCTGTGGCCCCAGTAATTTGGTGCGCATTTGTCACACGTCTCTCCAACAGTATTGGGAGGGCAAATACAGCGGCCACTGACAGGATCGCAGTTATTACCGAAACGTGAACAGTCACAGGCTTCATAGGAGACAGGGAAAAAATAAAGCAGAGGAAAAGTTAGCCCTTTATGAAATATCTGGAGAGCAGACCCCAACAGGGTTAGGAACATTCCTTTCCTGTATAGTGAACTCTCAGCTATCTGTGAACATAGTAGAGCAGGAAAGGTAGGGAACCCAGAGAAACCAAAATCAGTAGCAATGGAACACAGGTTAACTGAAGTTGAAGTAACTGCAGTGAGAACAGAATGGGAAAAATAAAGGCACCAACTGCTGAAGTGCAGGGCCTTCAGAGAAGGTGCAATCCTGTGACATAACAGCAGGAGTACTGCTGCACAATTCCTTGACCCACATGCCTCCTGCAAGAAGCCACCTGAGTGCCTCTGAGCCTCCTATGCAGGGAACTTGCAGTGTATTTAACCTCTTATACCAATCTGAGCCAATCTCCTGAAATTTCTGCTGCTCTAAAGAGACTTATTTTAAAGGGCAAAAGAGGTGTTTCAGTTTCTTTTTCTATTTCTATTCCTTCTCTTTCAGATTACTTGTCCTCTGCCTTGGCAGGACATCAACAAGTTGCTCTTTCCTCTCTGTGGGAAACTGGCATTCTTCACATATTATATTATATTAAAAATACTTCGGGTTTGAAAGTGGTTCCAGAAGCAGTCTTTGCACTTAAAGGATTATTAAGTGAACAACTCATTGGTGGAAAATAAAAATTCAAGGTATGTAAGGGGTAAGTAGTTATGGGGCACAAGGTACCTAAGTGATCAAAGGAGCGGAACTGTCCCATAGTTATTTTCATACTATCTCCATTACCCCTGAGGTCAGAGAAAAAGCATCATAAGTTATGACTCTCTGAGCAATATTCTGTTCCTTGGGGTGTTTGGGCTTAATTTACATTCATGGCCTTTACTGTATGACATACTTCAATTCAGAGTTAAACTGGAAAACGAGATGTGCAAAGATAGAACTCATATCTATAGTTGAAATAAGAAGTGACCTTTATTTTCCCCCATCAATGCTTTCAAAATAAGACAATTGTTGCAAAGAAGTTAACAAGCTTTTCCTCCATCATGCCAGAATAGGATGTGTTGCTTTTGACATGCTGTGGATTCAAGATGCTTCAGAATACAACTCATTGAGAGGCTAAGGCTTTTGGATATGACATCTCTCTATGGGCTTCAAGGTCTTATAGAAAATTAGCTTAAAAGACATGGAAGGAAAGAAGGAGATAGACTAATATTTTTTTGGTTTTGTTTTTACTTTTAACACTATTAAAAAAAGGGAAAAAATACAACACATTTGTAGCAAGCAATAGTGAAATAGAAATCTCTTTTGTATCTTTGCTGCTAGAATGTCAACATTAACTGATGATGCTTTAGGGTTTTTTATGATTCATGGGGGTTTATTGCACAAGAAAAAAATCAGATTTCATTCCTTTTGGATAAATGCTAGATAAAAGAGGTCCAATATTTTATTTGATACTTAACTGTCATTATGGAATTTATTTTTCTGTACTTTTCTTTCTAGCACAATTTGATATACTTCTATTAAATTTCTGATTTTCTTTGTGAGTCATAATTTAATTCCTTATTTCTTGTCATTTGAAGGAATACATAAGAAGCCTACTAAAAATAAGTGAGGAAAAACAGCATGTTGAAAACAGAATTCCTCTCCATCTGTTCTATTTAGTTAGGAACTTTTCAAAATCTGAATGTTCTGAATTTCTTTAGCTGTTGCTGTTATTTTAAACACTTGATGACCATATTTCTATTTAAAATGTTGCACAGATTTACTCTGTCATTTCAAAGTTTGCCAAGAGAGAAATTATAATTTTAATGTGAAATCTAATAGCCCTCTGATATTCCTCCCCAACTGTATGAATTAACAACATCCATTTATTTTTCACAGTAGTGATGCACTTTTAAACTGTGAAATGTGAGAGTAAGATGCTAATCATAAAGATAAACTATAGTATTTTTCCCTTATATGTGTTAAAGGTTTTAGGACTGCAGTTATCATTCGCATTTTATTTCAAGCTCTTCATCTGTGAGCCTGGGAACCAATCTTTCCCTTTTCCAAGGTGCCAATGTGTTTGCACTTTTCAAGGCTGTAAATGTTTTCTGAACATGAGAGACAATACCATAGAGGAATGTTTTCAAACATAACCTCTAATCAGGCCTGTCTCAAGGTTTACCCACACTACAGGTAAAATTGAATTTTGCTCCACCAATGGTTGTCTTGATTTTCCTTTCATTAAAAAAGGGAGTTAAAAAAGGCAGGGAGGTAGTCTTGCTGCTTCTGCTGCTATTCTGAATAGGAAAGCAGGAAGAACAGATTACCAGACTAGGTGATTTCTGCTTTTGGAAAGAATACAGTTTATGCCTGAAGAATAATAGCAGCATTCTGGGATCCCAGCAGTCAGTCACACTAGAAAACTAGCTATGTCTCCGGTGATCACACTTAAGTGTGTCTGAGACTTTAAGAATACAGTTCTACAGCCAAGATGGATATTGCCCTGTGAAGAAACCTATCGATAAGGTTCTTTTTGATATAGCAATCTGTAATACTTCAGGGATAGGAAGCATCCATTTCAGTCTTTGACCTAATGTCCAAAAGGACAAAAATAAATGTAAAGAAGTGGCTGGATATATTTATGTCCAATGCTAGAGTTTCAGCATCTAAAAAAGCAGACTTTTCGTATGTTTACAGAAGGAACACAGCAGATAGATTTACCTGAAGATATTGTTGTATGCAAAAAGTATACAGGTAAGCAAGAAACTAAATATTACTGTATAGAAAAGGATTGCATTAATAAAAAAGGTTTGGGATAAAACTAGAAGCAAAGGAGCTTTGTGTTTTTGTTTTTCTCTTCAAGCTGATGTGATTTGGCAAGAACTTTAATCAGACTTCTATGATACCCTTAATGTAAGTCAATTATAGGAACTTCATAGAGTTTGGCAGACAGTACTTGGAGTAAAAGACATTCCTGTTCCTTCTAAACATAGTAGATAAGCCATAAACTGATCCTAAAATGGCAGAAATTGCTCAGGTCTTTTGTTCTTGCCAGTGACTATCCTTGCCAACTGACTGATTTACAAGGCTGTCTATGAACATACCTAGCTGTCAGGGAAATCTGTTAGGCAATCCAAAACCAGCCAAACTAGAATCTTAGGAATAAACAAACAAACAAATCCGCACTTGCGTGCAAAAAATTTACATACGAGTACAGCCTCCCTCTTCAAAGTTGTAAAATCCATGTGCACAGCGGTCACACTTCTTTCCTGTCACTCCAGGCTGGCAATAACACTGTCCATCTCCATCACAGTCAAAGGACTTGGAACCGAAAGAGTTGCAGTTGCAGGGAACGCATCCTCTTGAAGACTGTAAGCCAAATGTTCCAGGCTGTCAAAGAGAGGGTAAGAGCAGTTAGTACATGGAATGATTACCAGGAGAAAATAGGAAGAGCCGAGACTGTAGGGAGATCGTTGCACTTCCTCACTGAAATTGAACTATAGCGATAAAACCATGGAACAAGGGCACTAAATGCTCTACAGAGCCGAGAAAGAATAAAGATTTTAGAATGTTAGTGGATGTTATAATGAACATTCTGTAATATAACGCATTTCTTCCGAGGCTGTGTTTCCGTAAGTACAATTCTCACATAGAATGGAATGTATGTCAGCACCATATACCCACTCTATGCCTGGTTGTAAGAATTTGTCAGGCAGAGTTTTTTGCTAGAAGAAGAGTGAATTCAAATTCTCAGCTATGAATGGAGATTGGTTCAACTGGAAAGCCTCCAAACAACTAGATTTTATCTTCTCTTGGCAGGGGCAAAGTCTACACAGTATTCTGTAACTCGAGGGCATTTCTTTTAAATGATACGCAGGAATAACTTCACAAGAACATAGGTATAATGTATTTGAGTACAATCAAAAATTAATGGGAATTATCTATTTTTAAGATAAAAACTCTGTCTTTGGATCAGGCCTTTGTTTCTCTTCTATTTTCTTTCTTTACTTTCTTTTTTGCAATGATTAATATAAAGTTTCTATAGAACCAGTGTAGATATTATCAACTACAGTAATAAATTTACTCCTTAACTTCACTAGTGGAATGCAAAAAGTATACTTGTAAAGAGGAGAAGACACACACTCATTTGTTTACTGTAATCTGGAGTTCTGCACAAAGCTTTCAACAACAGACCTCATGGGTTTCACTGCACCAGCCAACAGAGGCTCGTAGGAACAAACCACACTTGATATTCATATTCTAAACTCAAGTCTTGAGCTAGAGTGCTTTAAAATGGGAGTACTTCTCTACATTTTTTCAAGCACTACGATTTTCAAAGAATCCTGAAATCCAAATAATATTAATTACTTCACTTGAAATTGATATTACAACATTTCATAATAAAATCTATCAGAGACTTTGATGGAAAAACAAAAAGTTAAAAATGAGATATTAAAACGATCACTGCTAATGAATATAAATGGAACAAAGTGGAAAAATATGTACTTTACAATGTACTACTGTACTGTCTGTGATCCAGGCATGATATGTTAGATTTTTATCTACTATAAATCAGTAGATTTCTCAAATCAGTGGAGCTGGACTGGCTTTGACTAGAGAAGTGATTGTCTCTCTGTACTCAGCACTGGTGAGGCTGCACCTTGGATATTGTCTCCAGTTCTGGGCCCCTCATTACCAGAAAGAAATTGGAGTGCTGGAGCTTGTCCGGAGAAGGGTAACAGAGATGGTGAAGCGTCTAGAGAGTAAATTATATTAGGAGCAGCTGAGGGAGCTGGGGTTATTTAGTTCCAAGAAAAGGATGCTTGGGGATGACCTCATCACACTTCACAACTCCCTGAAAGGAGGTTGTAGCCAGGTGGGGCCAGCCTCTTCTTCCAGGCAACCAGTGACAGAACAAGTGGACACAGCCTCAAGCAGTGCCAGAGGAGCTTCAGGCTGGACATCAGGAACAATTTCTTCACTGAAAAACTGGTCAGACATTGGAACAGGCTGTCCAGGGAGGTGTTTTCACCATACCAGAGGTGTTGAAGAAATGACTTGACATGGCACTTGGTTGACAAGGTGGCAATCAGAGGTTGGACTTGATAATCTTGGACGTATTTCTCAACCTTAATGATTTATATGGATTTGTCCCAGAGGAGAACCCCTAATCTCTTGTATTGGTGAATTCCCAGAAGCTTCAGAAGCTTTTGAGGAAGAAGTCCTGAAATCTGATCTCTGAGGTTAATACCAAAGTTCCACACCTACACAGAGAATCTGCTGGCAGGTATCAGAATACATGACCACATCTAAGGTCAGAAGTTGCCCTGAAGAACCTAAGAAAATGCTTGAATAAATAGGTAATAAAGAATTATACTGACTTCCATTTTCAGATTCTACATTGAAACATTTTGCCAATTTCTGCATGATAAAACACAGTGTTATCAGCAAGAAAGAAATATTCAAACTCACATAATTAACTCCAAGGTTCAATTACATATATGCCCATCTCTAGAGATTTCTTTCACACGGGAAGAAACACACAGAAATGTGAATATGGAAAATCTCAGGACAGACATTCAGATTAATGCAGTGAACTAACCAATGCACAGCATGCATCTTAGTTCTCAAAATAAAGTTTGATAAGATCTAATAAATTCTGTTTATGAGGGTGAAAGTCAGAAAAAGTCTGATACTAGCACTGCACACTCCATTAAGATAGAAACGATCACTAGCAAGCTGGGTTGCATTCTGTGAGGAGATCTGCACAAGGACATTCTGACCAGTGATGCAAACCTCAAGATGACTCCCAAGTTAAATTCTCAGCAAATCTTATTTACACAGAAATTCTAAGAATCACATTTACTGAATAAGAGATAAAATCATGGATCAAGATGAGGAAATACAATGAATTTTCAGAATATGTTCTTATATTGTGTCCCCATCAGTGTATGTTGAGTGTTTGTGTGGGCAACAAAGTAACCTCATGCATGTCTAATGGGTAAAAGCTCATTTCTCTAGGGGAATCCATATGAATGAATACAGCATGGGGCCTGGAGTCTGGTGGAGGAGAAAAAAACACTGCCAGGTATTTTTCGGACAGAATGTAGTAAGTGTGGAGGTTTGGCATTGCAGGGAGAGAAAAAAACAACATTCCTAAAACACTGCTCTGTTAGAAGCAGTTGCATCATAATTACTTCATTTTAGGAAATAAGTTGGTATGTGATAAGCTCCTGTAATTTGGGGCATTACATTCAAATAACTGGCACTGCACTGAGGTAAAAATGGCTCAGATAAATGGCCACATTCACTAATGAGAACTTTTAACACCAGTATTTTAAAATTAGATCGTAACTCTTTGGCTCTGGGGCTGATCCTTCTTGCAAACTCCTAAAGCTATTGATTCTTGAATTGTTGGAAAAGGAAGTCTTACACTGCCAAACCCAAGAAGATCCCACTGATTCCATTGATTTATGTACATCTCCCATGCATTTTATGCATACTGCTGCTAATGGTGCTGTTCTGAGATTTATTCTGGTATTTGACTTATCACCAGTATCACTACTGGCACAATAAGAAGCCCTAGGATTGGAGAAGCATCCTAAAAGTCTGCCCATCTTCTGAGACTCTTTATTTCTCAAGAATTTCTTATGTTGTAGCACTTGTATTTAAAATAAAATAAAAAACCATGCTGCTTGAGCTCCAAACACAAGCAAATACAGACGTCAGCCCATGCAATGCACACAGTTTCTCATTTA
This sequence comes from Pithys albifrons albifrons, assembly GCF_047495875.1. Taxonomy (NCBI): domain Eukaryota; kingdom Metazoa; phylum Chordata; class Aves; order Passeriformes; family Thamnophilidae; genus Pithys; species Pithys albifrons. The sequence goes on along the minus strand of NC_092459.1, from coordinate 54,766,979 downwards.
CCAGAGTCCCAGACCGGTAAGCACCTCGTGGGCACCCACTGGCACTGGTGGCACCCCATCTCCGAGGGGGTAGTCGAATCTGCTGACTGCTTCCTGCATTTTCCTGCAATTTAGGCACCTGTCTGCTGATTTCACAGCGTCTGCCCATGAATCCTGATTTGCAGATACATCTTCCCAACATATCACATTGCAGTGACAAGGATCCTAAAGCACTGCAGCCACAGGGTATACAAAACAGCTTTTCTGGGGCCCAGAAGTAGCTAGGCTTTAAGAATGAAAAGTAAACACTGTTAGAAAGTAAAGATATGGAAACTACACGACATAATAGAGTATAGGAATAAAGACAGGAGTAAACATATTAGTAAACAAAGATCAATTCCAATTAACTGCCAGTATTGTATTAACAAGCCTGAACTATTTGCTGGGTACATTATGCAATCTGAAAATTCCATTGATACCAGCAAGTTTTCTTTGAAAAGACTCTATAAATACTGTTGAAAATTGAGTGTGAGCAAACAGCTTGAGAAATTACATAATTTTAAAGGGTGGAAACGATCCCTTTGATTCCTGCAGAATTATTTATATGCTTTAATATACACACAGGTGGAGGTATTCTGAGGACACAGGCTTAACCTGTGAACCCTTACACTGAGCTAGAGAAACATGCAGCCAGCTAAAACATACTCCTTAGCTGCCTGAAGACAGTTCTGTGAAAGTTTATGAAACAATTTCTGCAGTGATTTATGAGACAGGAAAACACAAAGTGAAAGCAAGAGACACTTTCACCAAAAAATAATACATTGTTTGGACAATACAAGAAGAAACTCTACAAGCAGAACATTCACAGCAGAAATAAACTAGCACCCTACTCTTTTTTTTAATGAGATGCTATCAGACATTTTACAACTTTCTTCACAGAGAGATTACTCCCCAAAGCTGCAATACTTTTAACTAAGTTATTTATAGAAAACATAGAAAATGTAACGTGTATACAACATGTATACAAATATACTGATACATACAGTGAGGCTTAAAATAGATTAATTAAGTGTAAACCCATGTTCTGTGTTTTGTTCTAGAAAACATTTAAAAACCAACGATTTTACCATTCTCTACTGAAGAAAAATCCATATATGTTCCTTTAAGTGAAAAACGAACAACAACAACAAAAAACCCTATCCAAAACCAAATGCTATTTAGTTAAGACAAACAGGGACAAAAGCTGAAAGGAAATACCACTTCTCGTCACTCACTTTGCAGACATCACACCGGCGCCCAATTACGTTGGCTTTACACTTGCACTGGCCTGTCCGAGAGTCACAGAGCTCCGAGAAGGAGGCATTGACATGACAATGACAGGCTGCAAAGGAAGAAGAAGGAGATGTTAATGTGTTTCCTGAAGCTAAATCCAGTAGCTAAATGTTTACATTGCAGATTTTGCCCCTCTGAGAAACACCCAGTCTGAGGAAACCAGGAAGGAGTCATTCCCATACACTGACAACACATGTTAACCTATCCACATTAATATGGCATTTTGTTGCAAATTATTGCAGTCAGAAATTTTGCCTCAAGTTCATTAAGAACTTGTTTTAAATATTCCTTTCAGATCAGCAGGATGTTTAGAGCAAAAAAACCCAGAACGATGCAGGCAGGGTGTGTACAGAATGTAGCTATGGCCAGTGGGAGGGGGTTCCTGCTACACATGCTGGTTCTGCTGCCCAGGAGTCCACTCCTTATTAATGTGGTCATGAGGAAATATTGGCAGGCTGAGGACCCAGAGCAAGGCTGACTCCAGGGGTGAGTCTTATAAGGGCAGTAATGCTCTCATCTGCAAGGCAGCACTCTAGAGTGCAGCTGAAAAAGAGATCAAGGATTATCTGCTACCATGACTCTCCAGGATTTCTGTCTCATCAACAGCATCACAGTTCCCAGAGGAAATGTAACCCAACTGACCAGCCTAGCTCATCACAATGCTCTCTTAAGGATTTAAAAAGACAATGAAAATGCTGTTTCTTGAGGAAAATGGCTCCTAAGTTGTTATGTTTTAGGAGAAAAGAAATTTTGGGGAAGATTTATCACTCTTTATGTTCTTCAACCACAGCCCTTTTGACATGGAGAGATAAGGAAAAAATCCCTTTAGCACTCACAGTAGAGAAGAGGGATGTGATTGATGTCACAGGGACTATAACCATGCAGTCACTGGTTCTATCAGCATGAGTTGGTTCTTGCACATCCCTTTTCTTTCCCTCAGATGGGAATGAATTCACATCTCTACATCGATTATCAATCTACTCTGTAAATTTGGTTTCCAGTCCACACTTTGCCTTCCTGCATATGTTGTTTCTTTCCTCAATCTGACAGCTTCATTTTAGGAAACACTTGAGTTCCAGCTGTGAACACATGGTGGTCACATACTTTCATGTCAGAAGGTGCCATGTGAAAGAACACAGTCATATTTTTCCTATATAGAGATTATTACTACAGGACCTCCCTCATTACTTCATTGGACTTGGTAATTTACAGTTTCCAATTATAAATTGAAAGGACTGGTGGGGTTTTTATTTTTCTCTCCTCACTTTTGAGGTACTCAGCACAGGTTGCTTCTTTTAAATGAAAGCAACTATAACTCACCATTCTGTTCATGGCATTTTCTCAAATATTTGTAAAAGTTCTGGAGTAAGTAACAAAAATATGTTGGTTCTGCTGCTAATATCAGTCTTGTAACACCTTCAGAGGTTTTCATCTCTTTCTGTTTTGTAATATATTTTTTAAAAGCAAACATTTAAAAACACTTCTGATGTAATTAACATCACTTATCTTTTCCTTTCACTCTCAGTTTTCAACACTAAAAAAATCCATAATTTATCTTTCATCCTGTACACAGCACTCTTTACTATGGTATTTATGTTTTAAAACTGCTGACACTCCAAACTGTACACAGTGATGAGTATCACTGTACATATATGTTTGAGTATCTTTCTAATCAAAATGGTCAGTGGGAAAAGATGATGCAAAAGCTCAGACCCAACAAACCACAATCCTCAATGCAAATTAATAGCATTTCACCAACATTTTTATACAGACCTAAAAAAAAAGTCAGTCTGATTTTAATTATTTTGCTTACCAGGCATATGAAACACAAGAATCAGAAATAAAATTTACATTGATTTCATAAACAGATGAATTTGTCCTATTTATATGACATACTAAGACAAACAGCACACCACGGTGTTTTAACTCACTCACAGATGACTAAGTGGAATGCAGTGATAAGGGAGAACTTAGAATATCAAGACTTTGACTGTTTTTCTTGGCTCTGGCAGTACATACATACAGAAGAAACAAAGTCAGGGCTATTTGTCTAATAAACTTACTCAATCTGATAAATTGCATTTATCTCACCTAAAGCCTTCTCATTAATTCACATCTCCTGGGAAAATTAGCTCTTGCCCAAACCTCCAAACGGTTGTTTTAAGACAATATAGCCTGTCAGAGAACTTTGTCTTACTTTCTTCCAAAATGACACTGGTCAAGACCCTTCATACTCTCTAGATTTGTGTAAGTATTCATGAGCATGTATTTATGATCAACCTACACACTTATTCTCCTCCAAAAGTAGTACCTATGCAGTGGAACATAGGCACACTTGAATATTTGCTTTAATTCATCTCATGACACTGAGATCTAATACCATCAGCACAACCTCCAGGTATTTGCTTCAGCACACTGTGCTGTTTCACTCCAATAAACAACCTACTAGAACCAAATCAAGTTTGCCAAGGACATTTGTTCACTGTTCTTAGATTTATGATTTTGTATAGATACACCAAAAAATTCAGGGATGCTGTGAGGATATAAAGCTGTATTGTCATTTGAAATGGTTAATACACACAACAGTGCTGCACTGAGAAAGAGCAAGAAACATTTCAAACAATAATTTGAAAGCAAATTCATGCTTTGCAATACTCTTGGATTTGGCTTTTTAATAAGGAACAAAATGGAAAACAACAAAGTAAAGGCACAGTTCCTCTGATATTGTAGCTGCAGGGCAAATTTCATGGAAGTCTGCAAAGGAAATAAAAAAATCATATGCAAAAAAGAAAGAGCACATGAAAGACGGAGGAGATGAACACAAGGTAACAGCAAGCATAAGGCTATGAATACATTAGGGGGCTCTCCTTGTCAGTGATACTAACAACAAAAGCAAAGCTTGGAATTCAATGTAAAATATGTATTTATTTTTAATACTTTTGTTTTAATTGTGTGTTTTCTGAATGCTCTTCATATTAAATTTCTTTCTCATGGAGCTGCCACTATGGTCAAAGCAACAATTCTATTGATGCCTCAGGAATGATGACAAGGTTCTGGAAGCTATGATTTTGAAATACAATTCTTTTTAAATCACTTTACACACTTAACATTTTAACTTATACAACAACATTCACCACAACCTGTTAACTCGTGCAGAGAATATATGTGATTGTCCAAATTTTTGCCAGCATTGCATAAGGTACAGAAAGCATTTTCACAGGTGTGTCTTCATAGTTATCTATGATTTTGCATACATGAGTATTTATTAGCCTTAATTGAGAAACTAGGTGGTGTTCTGCATCTTGTTGTGTCCCACACACTCTTAGGTGGTCCAACACAACCTAGTATTTTCACTTTCACACTGCAAGTCCAAGTCCTGGAAATGGATGCTACTGGCTCACAGCCCCATGCTTGCAACACATCCTGCAGACATGGTCTCCATGTTCCTAAGCAGACAGCAGCTAGACAATGCTCTAGCTCTTTTACTTGCATAATTTTATCCTGCTATAACACTCAGTGGAGTTAATCTGAGCTTATTCCAAAGAATCAAAAAGAATTAAATCCTTGTGACAGTGAAATAAAATAACCCTCTCTTTGAGGGCAGTTTTTAACCTGTTTTATTCCATTTCTCAGAATAGGATGGAAGGGTATATGAAGAATGTTTTTACGTTAATAAGCACTTGTTCTGCATTCTGAATTGTGCCAGTAATGGCTCAGAGAGAGCCACTGCCTCCTACAGGAGCAAAAACTCCTATTCCAACCAAATCTTCCATCTCCTCTCAATAATTTTTTGTAATCACTATGTGCAAGTATGAGCTGGGGCTCATACTTAAACAATATGCCACCACTCAGAAGTGGTAGCTTGCTGCAGCGCCAGGTATCTTCCTCCAGAGCACTTTAGAAAATTGGTCTGGAGACTTTAGATTCTGCTTTACAGGTGGGAGAACCTTGCCCTATAAACAGCAGCAGCAGTTTCCAACTCTTACTGAGATCATGTAGGTGGGAAGGAGGACACAAGTGCTGCCACAGCTGGACCCTACAGTAAAAGAAACATCACTGTTTTCATCACCAGTCTCACTAGTTAACAGGATTTCTCTGCATATAGCAGTTTTAGTGAATAGTTTTCATTTATTTGTATTTATTTTTGTAGATTTGACATTTAGTATAACCTTTTGCATACATGCAGTGCTCCACTCTCCCTGTTTTTTTCCATGTCTATTTCAACTACAACTTTTTAAATATGTTCTTTCTATTTACTTTAAAGCCTCCCTTTTCAGATGCAGATGCACAAAATCATTTTTAGAGATGTAACTATGCTGTATTATTCTCCTGCTCACACATACAGAGGCACAATCTTCCTCTCAGGAACACAGTTATAAGATAGATCAATACTGTCAGGAACTGTAAAAGTTTGTGACTTACGTTGACAGTTCCTTGCATCAAGAGCATCACCAAAATATCCATCAGCACACCTCTCACAATATTGGCCTGTTGTACCTGGCTTACATATCAGACAAGCACCAGACAAGCTGTCACAGCTGCCAGGAACGGAGAAGTCGAGGTTGTCATTACACTGGCATGGCTGGCATGATCCCCCTGGTATTAGAGGTTGTCCAAAATAGCCTTCTGCACACCTAAGGTAAAAGACATCATCAGTTAGGACTCTTAAATGATCCTCTCATTAGAAATATTTAATTCTGTTGCCTCCCTAATCACAAAAAAATTATCTCGTGTGTCTGAAGCTTTTTTTTTCCTTTCTCCTTCCTTCTCCTTTTTAACAACACTGAAGATACAGTACCAGCTGAAATCCTGCCAGTTCTGCTAGTAATTAGACTTCAGTGGGAGAAAAATCTTGTCACTGGCACTGACAGAGAGACAAAGCATAGTGAGAAACTTTATTTGCACTCTAGAGGAGGGGAGTTTGGACGAAATGACCTTTAAAGGTTCCTTCCAACTAAACTACTCTATTATTCTGGGTTAGATATGCTTTGAATTTCAGCACGTCATGCCTAGATGTTCTGTACTCATTTACCAGCAAGCTGATGACTTTTTCCCCTTACCTTAGAAACTTGTTTAATTTAGAAAAACAACTTTAGAATGTAATACACACATAAATTTGTTTACCTAATAAGATCCTCTCCTGACTTAGCCTTCCCCTGATATACTGCATAGGCAGATTTGTTTGATTAATGGATTGCTAATCTCTGTGTACAGGCAGGTAACAAAAGGATTGCTTATTATCACAGGAACTATGTTGGTGTGTACTATACCTTTCGCATTTTAAGAGAGTTGTTTAAAAATATCACCTTCTTTTCCACCTTGCCCACCAGCAATTTCCTGTGAGTACCATGTAGAACAGATTAGTGAATCTGACCTAACTTGACTTTGCATTTAAAGCAAATTTCTACTCATCTCACAGCCTATTTCCTATTTATATTCTGGTCTGCTTTCCCTTTCCAGTACATTTACTTGCACTTCATAGTAAGAGCAACTTGTAGATATTGAAGAAAAAAAAAGAGAAATTGCCCAGTTCTAGCTAATGAAGTTATTTGTGTGCATCTCAGATGAACTCCAATTAGTACAAAGAAAACAGAAAGTACATAAAACATGTTGCATAAATTAATGGTTTCTACTACTTTAAAGTCAGTTTGAATGCAGTTCTAATGTACACGGATATCCACTCTACTTCATAAAAGTATTGGATGGCATGGTTGAACAAAGATTTTGTGTATTATCCTAATACATGAATGTAGAGCACTACTCTCCTTTCACTCTCATCCCTTTATGTTTATCAAGCCCTTCCTTTTCCTTGCTTCCAGAATATCTCAACTGGATCCTAAACAAAGCTGTCTAAACATTTGTTAATATTATTCAATATCATTAGCAAAGATTATAAGAAATGGATAATTGAGACTAGAGAGGAAATGATAGTAGGAACTAATTGAACAGTATTTTGTAGTAAGATATAACACAAAATAGGGTTTTTTCCATTCTCTGAAAATATCCACAATGCAGACCATAGATAAATAATACATATAAATAGTCCAGTTGTTTTGGTGCATGTAAGCATTTAAGACCGTGAGTTTTTCACAATCTAGCCAACTGTGATAACATAGTTACCTTTTACAATTACTCCCTCATAGCAACAAGACATCAAAATCTTGTCATTAGAGTAATTCAGGCATTTTGTTTTCAGAACATGTCATGAATGTAGGCATTTATTTTATTTTCTGCAAAGAAATGGATATTTTTTCCTTGATAAAGGAGATCTCAGCAACCACAAAATAATGATTTTTTGCTTAATTTTGCCAAAATCAGTTGGATTTTTTCAGTGATGACATCTCAGCTACAATGGCCAAAAATGTATCTTAAGATGCAACAATTAATAGTCATGTTTTATCAAAACTAAAGAATATTTAGGTAATTCATGCAGTTATCTTACTTTATCTAAACCAGATAAGTTAATCCAGACTTTGCTAAGGTCTCTCTCACTTACTACTGGTGTAAATCTGTCATAAATCTGTATCTTTTGGTCCTACTCATCTATTTGACTTCACTGAATGTGTGTTCATTTTCCTCTTTCACTTTCATTTAGGGGTTAGTTCTGTATCTGATAGCATTCACAGAATCTTGCCAAGCAGTTCACAGAACGAATACTTCAGGGATTTGTGCAAAATGCACTGTTAATAATTTCCTTCTATTAATAGCAGAAGACCTTGATAACTCTTTGTATTCTCATCAGTTCAGAGTTTGATAATTAAAATTAGAAAAACCCACTACTATCACATAGCCATATTCTTCTTGTATACATATATAATTGCGAATCCAATTGATGATGATCCCGAAAGTTGGGATAAATCAGTTAAGCTCAAAAACAAACTGTGTACCTGTATCTATGTGTAAATTCTTCCTCTTTTTCCTCACTTCTCCTGAATTTATAGGAGAAGATTAAAAAATTCACATTCATTAATTCCATCTTTGTTCCCTTAAGGACATTCCTACTTCAGCTACTCTTCTCAGATTCAAAGCATTATATGTTTGGCAAGGTTTAGATTAAAAACCATCAATAATGAATATAGCATGGAAAATTACTTTTAGGAATTACACAAAACACATGTATAAATAAATGACCGCTAAGTAAAACATAGTGTCTCTGAGATTAAAAAATAAACAAAATTAACAGTAAAAGCAGTGCAGAAAAGATTGTTTACATATATTTTTTCTACTCTAATTTTTACTCTCTGATGTAGGTTTATCTGTGACTGACACTGGTTTTACTTAGCAGAAGTGGTGCCAAATGCAGGGATACTATTTAAATATATGTATGTGTATGTATGTGCACTGAGCCTGGACAGTATGGAGTTAATATTCTTCATAGCAGTCTGTATGGTGCTGTGTATATACACATGTACACACAGAAACACAAGTAGGCCTATTTTATACATTTCTTTATATTTACTAGAAAAAAAATCTCTTGAGACAGAGTTATTTAAGGCTGCAAATGCAAACACTTGAAAGTCTAGAATTACTATTTTTACAGAGTCTTTGAAATTTATGTGCATTCAACCTGTGTACAGAATCAGGCAAAAGCCCTGTGGAGAAAGAAGCTTGCGAGCATGCAGTTAGACATCTTAACTCAGGTGCACAGCACAGATGTTATTGTTGTGTGACCAACTATAAATCTTGCATTTTCTAAAGCCGGAGTGCGTACCTTTGCAAGCTGTAAACAATACTACATAAGACACTTGTTGTATCAAATCTCCTGAAATGTTTGACCCTTTTCCCATCAGCACTGTAACACAGACTTGGTCCTTTGGCATGAGTGGAAGAATTCGACTACCTAGAATGAGCAGCAGTTTGCAGCCACAGCACTCATGAGAGACTGTGGTTGGTGGCATTCTGTGCTAGACTTGAAAAATGAGCAAGGTGGGGCATGAGCCAACTCACCCTTCTTCCCACACATGCAGTACACTGACCTCTCATTTCTCCTTCTAGGAGGAAAAGGTCACTGAAACTATGAACATAAATGACAGAGTGCTACAGAAAAAGCTCACTCATTTTGCTTCTTTTCCCTAAAGCTGTGCGCTCTTATCTCTATCAAGACTGTATTTGGAAAATGTATTTCATCATCCTGTAAATGTCAAAAAGCTGTCCTTTGAGCCCAGGGTTTTCTCATACATCCTTTCTATGAAGTTAAGAGAATGTCCATCCTACTTCATATGCCTTTGGAAAAGTGAGCAATGATCAAAGGGAAAAAAATCTTACGCCCGCTTTGCTGGGGAAAAATATTAAGTGGGAAAGCTGGCCTTTCTCTACAGTTATAGATACAAGGTAACTCCCAACCTGCAATTATTTTGATGGTGTTATGAGCTGGACCCTTCAGAACATTGAGCAATTTTGGCAACATTTTCCTGAAGAGTACAAGTGAGAGAAGGAGCAATTTTTTTTTGACATTTTACAACTCAGACATGTATACGTATCTCCCTAGGGGACAGGATATTTTGAGAGCCCAAATAAGTACAGTACTGTGCATGCTCACTTCATGATACTTAGTATGTCACGATAATTTAGGATTGTTCAGCTAATGAATCATGTGGCTGAGATCACTTGTCACTTTGTAGTTGCTAAAATGAACAGGAATTTCATGTGAACTGTTTCAGCAATTATGTTTCAACCTGTTAATAGCAAAAGGCAACATGCTTTCTCCTGATCATTGTTATTGACAGCTGCAGACATTTCCAAGCAACTTGTTACAAGTGAAAGCAAATAGTTCTGTGAGTATTGGAATTAATGCCCTAATTTCCAGTGGATTTATAACTTGTGGTTACAAGGCTAAGGGCTGACTATTTGCTGCAGGATGTTGCTATTCAGCAGGGAGTAATCCCTCAGGCTACAGCAGCACTTTTTTCCTTGCCCCATGAAAGTTTTCTTAGGGGCAGAACATTCAGTAATCTCTCTTGTTCTCTATCTCATGTATTCTCTGCTGTTTAATCAGGTGAGAGTTCACACAATATTCTCTCCCTATGACATGTCCTGATTTATTAACCTCTATTTAGTCCCTTATTTTCACAAAACCACTGAGAACAATTACTATCTTTGAAACCTTTTATCCTTCTGCCAAATTTGGTTAAAAATTGCCCTACAAGTTCAGATGACTTTGCAGGCAGCCAGATAGACAAAAAGATCTCACTAGCCCTATTTCCTTTGGAAATCAGGCTAAAATCCAAGCCCATCATTTATTTAGATTCTATCCTACTTCATCTACAGCCTGTGCTCCACTCAGAAACAGTACTTGTTGCTAATGGAAGCTGTCAATGACCCTGCATCGACAAACTGCCACTAAAGTGCTCTCGATGTGATTTATTCCTGCCGTCATTAACATCACACCCCACTAGCTGAAAGAAGGTGATGACTTCCAAGACAGACAGGAAAAGACAGGCAGAAATAGCGTGCAGCAGGAGCAGACTTGGTGTTGATGGGTGGAAACAGGTGACAGCCTGCACTCTCACTTCAGGACAGTTATAGCACAAAAGGGAATTTAAAAGGAAGTAGCTGCAAATTGGAAAGACGGGACTATAAGGAGATTCACAGCATATGGTCAGGTTGCTGCTTTTTTGGTTGGTTCTTCCTCTTGGTTCATTCCTATTTCTTCTCATCTCAGCCAGAGTATTGTAAGACTTCATGCAGAAACCTTGTATTTTTTTAGGGTTTACAATGGAAAACACTTCAAGCAGCTCATGGCAGTGCCAAATGCCAAAAGCCTACTGAGAGATCCCAGTGCCATGATTTCACACCCCTTAACTTTGCCAGCCACCTTAAAGAAGTGTCATTGGCAGGGTCACAGGGGACTAGGATAATGGAGACAAAGCCAATACTGATTCCTTATTACTTCCAAACAACTAGCAGAGGTCCCCTGGCACACTAACTGCTCTTGAAAGCTGTTCCATCCATGTTAAATCCCAAGGGACCAAAGGCATGCAGACACAGTGATAAGATCCCTTTGCTTATGTGGTCTCATGTCCCGTGAAAAGGTGTTCCTGGGAGCTTAGCACCAGCACTCACACTAGCCATCTGTTGCAATTAAATTCTCTATATGATCCTTTCAGAATAATATCTTTGTATAAATGCAGGAAATACATAGTGAGCTTTTTAATATATGTGACAAGGAAGAATTATCCTTTTTGTCATTAAAACCTAGTTTGTTCTTTGTGCTAAATAAAGGGGAACAAGAAGCAACAAAAATGTAAAATATTATTTTAAAAATAATTAAAATCTACAAATAACATATTAGAAGAGCTGTATTTTCACTGCATATTAGCTTCTTTAAGAGAGGAATCAGTAATTCACAGCATATTCTATTCACCATGCTCTAAACATTCAAATAATGAAAGAGACAAAATAATTACAAGAATCTCAGAAGAGTGACAGGCTAGAAGAAACTTCTTAAACAAAAACTCTTACTTCTCAGAAAAATCTTGGAAACTTTACATTTTACCGTAAGATAATAAAATAAGCCCTAGCAAAATACCAATTCATGTATGCAGTATCAAAAAAAATGCACAGGAATTTCTTCAGTGAGTTTCAGCACACAGGAATGGGAATGAGAAGGGCATGTAATAAAAAGGTAGAACAGTTTCACGTGATCAATACTTTTGTTACAGTTGTCATATGGTTAAAAGCCTGCTTACCTTTCACAGCGTGGTCCCACATACCCAGTGGGGCATTCATCGCATATTAATCCACGACTTTGGTCAAAGTGGCATGTCGGGCTAAAGCTGTGTTGTTGATATTGAGAAAGAAGAGGAACAAGAAAGAAACATAAAGAAAAGATGGTTAGCAGCATAGCTGTCTTCCCACTTCAGAGATGGTTCATTTGCAAAATAGTGCCCAGGAAAAGTGATTCTGGTCTAGGACACGGAGCTTAATTTCAACTCCAGCAAATTGAATTTGGAATGACTCTGCTATTTCTGAAACACTGAATATAGAGCAACGGATGGCAGCATCCCAATAGCCTGTTATTACGGGACTTGAGCCTGCCACTGAGTGGTCTGGATACCATTAAAAAGGCAGGAATGTACAGCTGTTTGTTTGTGCCCCCCAGGGCCTGGCAAAACAATCTAAGCTATAATACAGCCCCTATATAAATCTCTCTGAAGCACAACTGATTAAAAGCTCAGTTAACTTTGTGTATGTCAGTGGTAAAAGGAACCCAGTGAACAAGAAATGGGAGGGGCAAAAAGGGAAATATCTCATGCAGCTTCCCAGAGAGCACACTTGAGTTAATCAAGTGCCAATGACCTCAACCTGGAAGCCACACGCACGTTGAAGTTTAAGAATATCTTGCAGACTAGAAGGCTTTACCTCTTTGCTATGCTCTAATTATTTTTGGCTGTTTTGTGTTATTTTCTTTCTTTTATGAATAGGAATACTGTAGGCATTTACAAGCTCCTCCTCTCAATGTCCCTGTTTAACCGTTTAACTCTGAACTGTGCTCCTTCTGTGTTAGCATTCTGCTTTCCATAATCTTTCTCCCTTAACACACTTTTCTGAAAAAACCTCCTGAGACTCTAAAAGATACTTCACAGAAAAAGAGGCAATCTGTTCTTCTATAATTCTGTAATGATTATTAGAGATAGAAACACACTAGCATTTTTATAAGGCCTCATCTAAATAATGGTGTTCAACCCTGGTCAACCAAACGGAAAAATAGAAAAAGGAAAAAACTAAAAATAAAAGAATAAGATCAGGTGCATCGTGGAGTGACTATTCACAAGGGGAAAACAAAAGATCTACCTGAAAAGAAGATGCTAAATTAATCTTTTGTAACCTAGGAAAAGAGAAGTTGAGGAGCAATAGAATTGCTCAAAAACATCAGAAGGAAGGTATGTTCAAAGTAACCGCTCATGCTACAGCAATAACAAATAGATACAATCCAACCTTGGATATATTAAAGCAGGGCATACTACAACACTTTCTGGAAAATAATAGGCACAGGGAAGGCAGAAAAGTTTAATTAGAATAATTTAATGTGATTAGCTGCTGGTGACTACACACCACTTCTCAGGAGTCATCCATCTGTGATCTCTTTAAATTTTTTTCAACTCAAACTTTTTTAAAGTTACTCTTTATTCTTTGTTATCCTATAGACATAAGAGATCAGTAAGAAAAATGTGTCATGGTCAAGTCCAATAAATATAGACCGGTATTGGGATTTTTCCTTTTCCCATAAGAATTACATTTGTATTAGTTTGGAATGTCATTTACTTAATAATGGATTTATGAATGCATGAGGAGTCAGTTGAATAAATAATAATTGCTCATTCTCTTTTTTAATAGCAATGAAAGCATACATTATTATTGAATATAATCAGCAGCATCTGACTTACTTCAAATAAGTTTCTGCTTGTCAGTCCCAACCTCACTCTTTCCAAGAACTACATGGGGAAACTTTGTGGAGATGCTATCAGAGCCCTTTAAAGCGTTGCACAAAATTGACTTTACCAAAGTGCCACCAAGACTCTGAATTCAACTGCATGCATTTTAAATGTTGCAGTAATAATGATGATAATTATAATAATGATGTATTTATTATTACTAACCAATAATAATGAATAGTAGAATTTCTGTGGTTTAAGGGTTATGCTCAGACCTAGCCTCCTTGATTCTTTCTCTGACTTAATTGTCAATCCACATCTCAACATATCAAACATTAATATAATGAGAAATTACCGTCTGCATACTATAAAGAAATAGGTGATAGCATGTTGGTACAGAAAAATCAACGGTGAGAAATTCAGACCTATATAGAGCCTCTGAGACTGAAAGCAGCTGAGAATAATCAAGGCCACAGCTGCTGCAGACCGGTAAAGGAGAAATCACGCCCTGGGAGTTCTCAGCAACTCCCCAGAAGTTTCTCATGAGAACTCCTCAGATTTCCCACATAACATCGGAGGTGTACCTGAAAATAGTCAGGATGAGTTCACCAAAACACTGTACTTGTGAGATATGGATTATAACCAATTAAAAGTTGTGGCCTGATGGTGTGAGGTTCAATTTAGCCAATAGAACCTAGCTTTAACCCTATATAAACCGTGTGCAGTGTGTAATAAATGGCATTCGCTTGACCACATTGGTCTGGTGAGTGATGTCCTTATTCCTCCGTGTTATTTATTGTTTAATAGTAGGCTAAGAAAAGAAGAGTTTATCTTCCTGATTGCTGAGAACCTCATTACTCGCTAGAGCTAAATACTAAAGAACTGTAAGTACTGATTGGCCAAAACAAGCTTCAAAAAAATCATACTCTGTCTTGATTTATCACTGCTCTTTACTGTTTTTTACATACAGTAACAACATTAGTACCAGTCAGGACACAGTTCAATTATGAATACACAGTAGGGTATTGTCTTAGTTACAGTGGCTGGGACCAGTGGGTGTAAAAAAAACTGTGTGTTCTGCATCCTCTATATAATTTCTGATGAACTGTCAGTAATGGACTGTTTGCAGCAGCTGCCCAGGGCACATCAGACACCTCAGGCTACAAGCTGGGTGTTAAAAAACTCTGCAAGGCACAGGAATGTTTCTATCTTCACACCAGTGACTCAAGCGTGGTAACTCCCCTCTGGCGAGATCTCAGCACCTTCACACCCAGCCCGAGGGGTTATGTCTGCCAATGAGCAATTAGGGACTGGCATAATAAGCAGTTGGCAATGGCCTAGACCATCAAAGATTCCAAGAATATCGCATGACTCACAGAGTTAAATCAACACTGGGAAACTCCTCACCCTGGGGGAGGCACTGGGCGTTCCCACCTGAACCTGAGCATATATAATCTTCAGGTTTGGGACTTTTGGTAGCACTCGTCAGATCCAGAAGTGGACCAAAACCTCAGCAGGACTGTAACTGCCACTCTCGACAAGACTGTGATCATCATCCTCACCAACAGGTTTTCCTTTCCTTTTCCTTTGTACTCAGGGGAACCATGTGGCACTCAGGACAGGGACTATTGAACACCATTCTGCTCGTGTCCCAGGGGGCTGGGTTATACATCTGTTCTTTTGTGGGTTAAACCCAATTTTTCTCTGTATCACTGTATTTATTGTAATCTTTTTAGTAAATTGTAACTCTGACTTGCAATCCCTTTTGAATTGCGTTAATTTCTCCTGCCAATTTACCTTTAAACCAGCACAGGGATATATGAGATAAGTCTATGTTGGCAGACAGCACTTCCCAAAAGCTTACAACTATGTTATAGAAAACATCCCTTGAGAATATGTTTGTGATTTTATTTAATACTACAAGAAAATATTAACATTCTGAGACCAACACAAATTCCCAGTTCACATGCTAAGAGTTTACTTGTGACCTTCCCAGGTTGAGTGAGATACCTTCTATCTCCCATTTCCAGTGATAAAACATTCCTGTCAGTCTTTGTTACCCATACTTAATTTATCACCACATCAAGAGAAGACCAGTAATTATCCCAGACATCTATATTTGGTAGAAAAAAAATACATAGATAATTTTTATGGAAAAAATCGGTTTATTTGAAGCCCTTAAGGACTAAGAATGTTAGAACAGGTTGTAGGAGTGATACCTTAATGAGAAGAGATAGGACAAAGACCAGTGTCCATTAAATATACCATTTATAATATGAGTATTGATCTCATTTCCATCATATAAGCACATATATGTAGATACATTAAAAAAAAAAAAAAGAAAATACAGCCAAGAATCTAGAAAATAAGCCCAGCCAACTCAATTTTAGTTTCCTGATTTGGCCAAGTGCTCTTTTCTAACATATGGCAAGCCACTTATGACTCTTGCGCTTCAGAAGGCAGTTTTATGATTGGCTTCAAAGGCTAAATAGGGAAACTCCTGCCACTAGAAAACAGGAGAGGGACTTAGGTCAACAACAGAACAACACCATTACCACATCATTTCTAAAATGAACGAAACAATTCTCTTCCACTTTATATGACATTGCAAAAAAAAGAGACTCAGGTGCTGTGAGAGCAGTGATGGGAACCAGTATAAACATCATAAAGAAATGGGACACTGTCATAAAAGTTAAAACTTATTTTTAAATAGAAATATATCTCGCAGGCTCATTGCATGGACAATATTCTCTACGTAGCAGGAATTTACTATTAAGCTTAGAGACCTACAGATGCCCTGTTATGTCATGTTAGAAATTAAATACTGAAGGATAAAATCTATACACAGCTATTTACAATAATTTCTACATATAATTAATCATTGTAACTTGTTCAGTTACACAGAAAGTACATGACTTATACTACATTTGTGCAGCAACACAAACTTGGTAGAATTTTCTTTATTTTTCATGTGAAGGAATCTGAATAATTTACAAATATTCCTGAAATAAAAAACTCACTGCCAACTAAGTAAGAAAGAAAAGAAAGTATTTTATCAGCCTACAGGTAACACATTAAATCTTTAAAAACCTCTTTTTTCCTCATAAATAAACTTAAAATTGGTCTAGAACTGTAATGTCATGAGAGCTTGAACCATACAATGAGTTCTAGAAAGCCAAACTTCACAGGATTCAGGACCTACACAGCTTCACAGTTCAAAGAACATTTATACTACGTGTTTATTTTGTACCTCTATTTTTAAGTAAAAGTATTGAAAAGGAGACTCTCAACATCAAAAAAGGAAAGTAAAGTGCACAGACCTCTGATAAATACATAATGGAGGTCTCCAGGTATTTTGCCTGTCAGAACCTAAATTCAGTCTAGACTTGGTTTGCTGCACATCTGTGCAAGATTGAAATGTGATCATGGTTTTCCTGCTTTGTCATCATCACAATGCTCTTAAACAAGATAATTAATTAATGATGCAAGGAAATAGGAAGTAATGAAGACGTCAGAGGAACAACGCCTGAGCAGCAGATATAAAAAAGCCACATAAATCTAATAAAATCAACTCAAGAGCAGTGCTAACAAGAAGGCAGGCTCCCATTATACAGTCCCCTGGAATTTCTGCTCATAAGTGCTCAGACTATTCCTTCTCTGATCAGTGCAATTTTAATAAGACACAATGGCACAGACAAGACTCAGAACAGTTTTATTCAACTACATCGTGTAAAATGATTTTGGTACTGTTATTTCCCAGGTACTGACTGGGACAAAACTAATGAAAAAATGTTCAAGCCACTTGGTCTATTAAATTAAGCTATTAAGCAGCATAGACAAGCTTTTGGAATGAAGAAAACTTTTATTCTTAGATCAGAATTCTGAATAACTTTTCACTAGTATTTTGTTTAATAAAACAAATATAGCGATTATTCTGAGATATGCTGACACAATATTTTCACTTGCAAGATCTAAGAATGAATATAGAATTCCAAACAAATCACTGAGCAGAAAAAATCACTATTTTACCTGATCAACAGAAATTGATTTTAAATTCAGTTAATGAAAAATCCAGCCATCAAATCTGTAAATTCAGCTTTGAAACTAGAAATAACTACTCTCAAGGAGGACAGAAAAGCAAACTGATTTGAAAAGCAGTCATGCAAATAACTGTGTTGTTCTTTCTAGCTTAGTCTCATCCAACTTTTGTTTTGATCTCTGCCTGTGAAGCACTCTGTAAAAGTTATTTTTTTAAAAAATAAGTTTATATTGCAGAATATATTATTTGACTGAAATGAAGAAGATTTTAAATGTACATGCAAAAACATAAATCAAGAAATTATGCAATCCACTAAGTGTAAAATTGTAATATACAATAAATATAGGACTTACTTGTTAGAAGGTATATTTAAGGGGCAAGCACACA
Source organism: Pithys albifrons albifrons (assembly GCF_047495875.1). NCBI lineage: Eukaryota > Metazoa > Chordata > Aves > Passeriformes > Thamnophilidae > Pithys > Pithys albifrons. The sequence continues at coordinate 54,748,868 of NC_092459.1, read as the reverse complement.
ACTGACAGTCTTCAGCTGATCCTTTAGTAGGATCACCATAGAAGCCAGGAAGGCATCTATCACAATATGAACCACCTGTGTTGTGTTTGCAATCCTAAACAGAAGATGAGAAATACAAATTGACCATTAGAGAAGTTACATATGGAAACTTACATATTAATTCACCTAGCCCATCATATAAATTCCCCTAGCCCATCATCACACCAGGATTGGAACTGCTCTGCAACATACAGTCTAATTTTTTGCTGCTGGTTGAGAAACAGTTCTAGAAGTTAGATGTCACAATCCATGATTCATATGTGTTGGATAGTTGTGTTCTTGCAGAGAATTTTCTTCTATGTAAAACAAAAAGAATATTTAATTGCAAACCTTTATATTTCCACCAAACAACAGCTGTATTATTGCTCTAGCTTGCTTAAAGAAAACCAGCATTCAGAGCAGCGTAAAACAGATTTAGTATTGCAGTCTTGCAACAGGCCCTATTATGTGACAAACTGTTTTCAGATACCGATTCCAAAAATAAATCCCAGACGACATCATTTATAAAAATGAATTATTACATTTCACATGTAAGTGCACTAGTTTTACAAGGTATATGACTAGCAGTATTTGTAAACAGTAGCAAAGCTGGAACTAGTTAATACAAGGACAAGGACACTGTATATATCCAACAGTTTTGTGTTCGTCTACGTGACTGGCTTTCATAATAGAAGAGAGTTAATCTGAGTGCATGAAACATGCAACATAAAAACGGCACTACTAGATTTACATTTTTGTTCCCAAATTTTGGCTGATCTCAAATTAAACCATCATTTAGCACAATGGAAATTCTGCTAATATTCCTGTGAGAATAGGCTTCCCATGATGACTCATAAGAACTAAGTTTTAAAGAGTAATTTTCCACTCTCTATTCATCTTACCTCTCACCACATTGGATTTAGAAATTCTAAATAATTTCACAGAATCCATAATAGAGTCAGAAAATTAGTTTTCTGGCTTAATCTCTTTCCTTTTTTCCCCAATACTTTTAGCACACCACACTATTCCTTTTGATGCAATTTGCCATAAGATAGCCCTTTCACACTGAAAAACAGAGAAAGTAGTAGTAATGATTTGGGCTGTTAAATGCCTTCTTGATGTGCTTGGGTGTGGACTGAAAAAGCACATGGCAACTTGAGTAAAAGAAATGAGAGATTTCATTTAATGGGGTGTGTTATGCTTTGTTTTAGACAATGGGACAGATCAAATCTAGAAGCAGCTGCTCAAGAAGTCTTCAGGTTTGTTTTTGTTTGAGTTTTTTTATTAAGATGTAGGTACGTTCAAACATGATTTAATTTAAAATTGTTTCATAAAAACACTTTAAAATTGTTTTATCATTTTAATAAGTCATGCATGTGGTACTGATTGCTTTTTAATAGCCTTACTCTCTGAAACACATAGTTTATCCTCAATAAAGAAAATGGCAGTATTCTAAGTAAAACTGAGTTCTTCACAGCTTTCCAGAATTGCAATGATTTGTACATAGTGGGTTTTTTTTGCATTGTGCTCTGCATAGCCAGCACTGTACACCTGGGCAGGCGAAAAAGGACAACACCGTTTTCAGTCTTGAGTCCACTGGAGTCCAAAGCATCTGTCTGCAGAAAGCTGTTTGTTGTTTTGAAGAGTACATTCTTATTGCTAGTTTATACAGCCAGTGTATCTTTGAAATGAAAGCATTAGTCACGATATTATATTTTAATATATTTAGAAGATTGTGAGCTAATACCAACTTATTGAGACCCTCATTGAATTAAAACTATGGCTTTAGAACAGTAGCTGGGTTAAAATCAATTTCATTAGGTCATTTAAGTCCATTTGATTATTATTTCAAGTGCTGACATTAAAAAAGGATCTACCAGTCATACCAAAAGAGTACCTGGGAACAATAAGATATGCTTTTCAAAGAAGACATGTCAAAAATAATTTAAGTGTTTCAAAAGAAAAATCCTTTGCAATTTAACTTTTTAAAGGCATCATGTCAAATTATTTGTACTTTTTCTGAAAAATAATGGATTCTCCTTTTGTGTTAAGTTTAGCTTTAAATATCTTCAGACATATCTTAACATTTCTGAAGAATATGAACAGCTTATATGTCAAGGATGTTATTAAAGTGAGACGAGCTAACACATTACTTTAAAGCTTTGAATCTCTTGCTGAGTGGTATTTGCAGCTTCTCCTTTTAATGTAAAAAACTGAAACCTTCCATTTTGTAGGAAAACAATTCATCTTACAAAGACCTGACCACCTTCTCTTTGATGAAATATTTTCTAGCATCTAACATCAGTCATTTCCATGTACTGTGTCTAATTCTCCTCAATCCAGATAACTGTGTTTACCTCCTCACAATCACAGAATGATAGAACATCCAGAGGTGGAATTTATGCTTTGAAATTCCACACACTGTATCTCACACTGTTTTGAATGCATCAATTTCCTGGACCTCTTTTATCTCTAACCACCATCAAACTTCACTTAGACAACCTCTGGGTAACTAAGACTGTGGGATTTATTTTTGTCTGAAATTTTATGTATGACTCGGACCTTGCGCCCAGAAAACTTTAGCTGATGTCCTGGAATGTGTTTTCCATCATTTCCAGCTGAGGCAAGTCTCATTTTTTGGAAGAAACCAAATGAACATCTCTATGCCCAATATCAGGGAACCCTAAATCCACACTGAAAACCAACTCCTGCTTAGCTGCGTATGCAGCTGAATGTGTAAGAACATGGAAAGAAACAGTCACAATAGAATGCTAGTAACGAAAATAAAACTTTAATCAGGAAATATGACTGAGTCCAAGCTGGTGCCTTTAGCACATTGCTGCCTTTCCTCAGGATATCTCTAACAGAGACAACCAGGGAAGCTGTTACACCTTGCTAAAACAAGCGAAAGCACAAACCTGGGTAGCCTATTCTAGCATATTCCCCAGCCGTTCAGACATGACAATAGTATTATGTTGGAAGCATGAATATGCTCTTCTAGCATTTTCAAAGTACCCTAATGTTGCAGCCCGATTCAGGTGGCTCTGGAGGACCACCTTACAGGTTTCCTTTTCACCTTAAAAGGACATGTTTCCAGCCTCAACCAATTGGAGTCAGACCACCGCACCTGGGGCGGGATCACTTGAGGTCATATATACCTGTGTTTTTGAATAAACTTGGGATTTGCTTTACATCACATCGGTGGTGCAGTCCTCGCTAGGCATTGGCGGCGACAAATGGTGGACCCCAACGTGTCTCAGAACATGAAACCCACCTGCAGGCCTGCCTAGAGCCTTAAGAAGTGGCCCCTGAGAGCTACTATGCCCCAGTTTTTTTGGGTGCTTTGTGGAGAAGCCCCTGAGAGCTTCTGTCTCCCTTAAACTTGGGAGTTTTGTGTAGTAGCCTTGAGAGCTGCTGAAAGAACGTGGACTGAAGGAACCACGACCTTCGAACCGGTGAGTTAAAGAAACATGGGAAATTCCAACTCGACTAAAACGAAGTTATTGCTTGATAAATTTGAGAAACTAGCTCGTGTAACGAAAACAGACATTGAAAGACAAGCCTTACAGGAATTTTTGGATTGGTGTTTCACTCGAAAGCACCTAACAGATGCCAATTCCACGCTTTCCATAAAATTATGGGACAATATTGGGGCAGATTTGTGGAATTTAGTGCAAACTGCACCCGAAGAATTTCTGCCGCACATTTCGTCATACGCAGCTATAAGGAAAATGCTGTTAGAGGTAGAACGAGCCCGTAAAAACCTCGATCTACCGGAGAGAAGGGAAAAAAGTCAGTTTCTGCAGAGCAGTTTTTCCCCTGAACATCCTTCTGCACCGCCGTGGGCATCGCCGCTCGCAGAAACGCAGCCGCGGTACCCCTCTGCCACCCCGCTGCCGCCCGTGCCGTCCGTCGGACACCCACCGCGGTACCCATACGCGGCACCGCCCGCTCCCGCTCCGGAAAACCCGACAGAATCACAGGAACCATGGAATCAAAGCTTTTCCACGCCGTTCGTCACCGCAAAAAGCCAAGAAGTCGTCTTTGCACCGCCTTGCAACTACCAAGAAACAGCCTGTGCACAGCGAATGAGACCACCGGCTGCCGCTGTAGAAGCGGCCGGACCTCAGCAGCAACCTTGGAACCCCACGAGACACGCCGCAGGAAACCAAACCATGAGTGAGTTTTATTTAAATCCTAACTCCGAGAAGGCGCGATGGGGAATGCCCTCAGCCGAGAGAGACATGTGGAGGGGGAGACAAACCCCTTGGAGTTTCTCTGCCCCTGTCCATCCACCTTCGGCGCCGCCAACGCCGCCGCTGCCGCCAATGCCCTGCGGGTACCTCGGGGCTGGGGTCGCGCCGCCGCCGCGCTCCCCGCCGCCCCACGGGTACGCCGGAGTCGCTCCGTTGCGGCAGGAGACTGTTGAGGCAGACATTCCAGCAGGGCTACAGCCGCCCGGCATAACCGCGTGGCCAGGAAAACAGAGAGACCACGTGATGGCAAAGCCCGCGAAATCAAACAAAGGAACGGCGCGCCCTGACCACGAGGCGCCAGGACCGCCCAACCCCCCTCCCTACTGCCTGCCAATCACAGCGCATGCGCCAGGCGCGAGTCCCCCGCAGCCCGCAGGGGCCGGGGGCAGCTCCGAATTCGCCCGCTCCGGGGGCGGATCAGTTCCCGCGCCACCCCAACCACCTCCTGCGTGGATCGACCGCGTCATGGAGAGGGGAGAGACTCCTCCCCAGTGGAGGGGAGCCACCGGAGCTCCCCCTGGGCGTTGCCTTCACTGTGTGCCATCCATAGCGCAAGGGTCCCGAGAGCGAGTTCCCACAGCGCCGGTCGCGCAGGACACAAGCGCTGCAGCACCAACGGGGACTCCCTCCCCGATAGCCGTGCGCTGCCCGCAGCTGCCAACACCGGCACTGGAACCCCCCGAGCCGGTAGAGACTGCCCCTGCACCGGCAACCTGGTATCCGCAGCCTCCATCACCGACAGCCACACCCACCAGCTGTATCCCAGAATGGAGAGCAACAGAAAAAGAAGCCTCTGTTTGGGACATGCTGGGGGGAGATGGAAATTGCAATGCTGTTAACTTAATTTCAAAGCTTTCTGATACCCAGGTACCAGATTCTGCAGATGGAGTCACAAAGCCACCTCGCGACCTCACATTTAATACCCAGCAAAGGTACAAAGAGTTAGTATCCATAGCTGCAGAAGTAGGTACACCTTCACCTTCCCTGCAATCCGTGGTTTCTGCGCCTGTGATTAACACTACACAAGGCTTAAAATGGGAACCACTTGATTGGAAAATTGCACAAAAAATACACAGTGTAGTCTTTCAATACGGCTATGACAATGCCTTGGTAAAAAACCAAATCACAGCCTTCATAAAATACAATAACCTAATCCCAGCAGACACTAAGGTTTTAATGGAGTTTATTCTACCTTCTGCTGCTTATATGATATTTCTACAAAAATGGAAAGAGCAGTTAACGGAGGAACAGGCAAAAAATATACACTTAGAAACTGGACATCCCTTAAGATTAGCATCTTTAGACCAGCTAATGGGATCAGGAACTTATGAAGACCCACAAACACAAGCTGCATTACATTTTCATATTTTGCAACAGTCAAAGAATGCTGCTTTGACCGCATTCTCTAATCTGCCTAAGAAGGGAAAACCTTCTCTACCCTATATGCAAATAATGCAGAAACCTGGACAGACATTCATGGAATTTGTAGATAAAGTAACAGAAGCTTTGGATGCTGCTCCAAATATTACCCCTGACATTAAACCAGTATTATTGAAAGATCTGGTAATTAATAATGCCAATCCTCAATGCAAACAGCTCATAGCCTCTCTACCAGCCACAGCTACTTTGGTACAGTTAATTGAAGCCTGTGCCAGATTGCCCTGGGTAGAAGAGGAGGAAAAAGCAAAGCTACATGCTTCTGCTCTAGCCACAGCTCTTAGCAAACAATCCACCCAAAAAAGGGGGAAAAGACCCTGGAATTTAACAACAAAATCTTGTCCAGCACAACCAAAATATAGCAGAACTCAAAGGTTCACTGGAGAATGTAACCGTTGTCACAGACTTGGTCACAAATCCCAGGATTGTCATTCTAAATATAAAAAGGATGGTACTGCTCTAACAAACATGGGGTGGGGAGCTGGACCTCCAAAAAACCAGAGGGGCTGCAAGCCATGGGGCGCAGCCAGTCAAATATCTCATGGAAACTGGAGCCAGGCTGCCTTCCCCATATGGCAACCACAAGCAGCAGTAGCCTAAGACTAGTCGTTAACTGTCCAATCAAACAAGAACAGTCTAGTAAAAGAACATGTTGTTTAGCCTGTATTTTGAAATTCTGTTAATTTTCAGTTAAAGTGCAGTTTTGAGCTTATTGCACTACCAAGTTGCCCAGCAGGCTGCAGGGGTAAGGATACCTGCCCCCCTAAGCTGCTGAACGTTTTCTAGAGAGCGTAAGATCATCAGTACTTACTCTCTTTCAGTGTTGGTTATGTTTAGCCTTTGTGAATTTTCTCTGTGAATTCACACTTGTTTGCTGCTTTACCAGGAGTGTATAAGGACTAAAAATCAAAGCTTCATTCTCAAACCTCTGTGATGGCCACACAGAAGTTCTGAGAATGGACCTTGAACATAAGGAGATTTAGTTCAGCTGGACTGAACTTGCTTCTTTGCTAAGTTAAGTCACTCTGCACTCTTGGACACTATGCACAGAATTTAATAAAATTTGTAGTTTGTTTACAGTGGTCTGTGCAGTGACGACTGCACAGGAAAGACCACAATTTCACGCGTGAAAGAAAAGTTTCTTGTTTTGCACTAGTTGTAAGTTTGCAAATTCCAAACATACATGTCTTAGTCATGTATTAGTTTGTGTGAGTTTACAAAGGTTACTGTACCTCCTTCCAAAAGTTCTATTTTGAAAAGAGAGGGGGAGGTAGGGATGTGTAACCTGCAAATACCCTGTTAAGTCTTGAATTAGCAAAATTTGAGATTTTCAAAATGTTATTTCTCAATTTTCAAAATTTTCAGCCTTTCTGTTCAAGTTGCAATATGCATGATGTGTATTCTGTTGTTTGCATTTTTGCTTTGTTCTTTGAAACAAAAGGGGGAGATGTTGCAGCCCGATTCAGGTGGCTCTGGAGGACCACCTTACAGGTTTCCTTTTCACCTTAAAAGGACATGTTTCCAGCCTCAACCAATTGGAGTCAGACCACCGCACCTGGGGCGGGATCACTTGAGGTCATATATACCTGTGTTTTTGAATAAACTTGGGATTTGCTTTACATCACATTGGTGGGTGCAGTCTCCGCTAGGCCATTGGCGGCGACACCCTAATGTCAAGATTGCACAGACAATTCCCTTTCCTTGTGTTACAAATGTAATTTAGATGTTGCAGAGGCTTTCTGTATTTTCACCTGTGGAAGGACCTATACTGCATTTAGGTAGGACATACCATTCTGTGATGGTGTACATGAAGATGAGTGAAGACATTTTGTCATTCTGATGACAAACACCGTCTGAAGACAAGTCCACCAGATCTGACAAAGGCCTCATCCTACATGGTATATGCTGTTCATACACAAAGGAATGCAATACAACAAGGATGACACTGCAGACTGCCCACTGTGCAATTTGAACATGTCTTAGGGGAGAAAGATCTGAATTCTCTGGGCTTACTAATAGTGACATACTGCAGTGAATGGAACACCTTGAAATGTGCTTGCTTTTCACAAGGTTTAGGTTTAACCAACCTCCTAAAGCTACTGTAAATGTTGTATGTGTAATACTACAAAAGAGTATTTCTGAATGTTAGAGCTTGCCCTATGTACCAAAGCAGTTATGTATATTACAATGGTAACGAGAACAATGTATCATGCAGCGCTCTGTGGCTGCTGAGGGGATCAAAGGGCTTTGCAGGTTACTGCAAGATATGCGTTAAAATGAGCTTTTTATATAGGCCTGTGTTGAAGCAGATGATTTGAGCTTTTATCATGAGTCAAAAACATATTTCAGTTTCTTTTCAGCTACATTTCAAAGCTAAGGAAGAGCAAAAGAACTATCGTATCAGTAAATTAGGTGCCTAAATTGTCTGTTGTATTACTGAAAAAACATCATGAATAATAATAAGGAGGCCAAAAGGCTGTGTAAACCTCAATAGAAAGAATGCCTTTGATGTGAAACATTTCTCTTTTTCAACATTCAGACTTGTCTCTCTTCCACTTCAAAAGGCTTATGATCCAAATTGAATAGCAGCATTTATAGCCTGCATGGATACTAGCCAATCTGACTTCCAGTGCTTTCAAAGATGCAAGAAAATCCAGAACTGATTTTAAGCTCCCTGTGTGTCTCTTCTCTATAGCACGATCTAGTATAAGCCCAGACAGAACACACAAAACACAGAGTGCTTGATAACGTGTATAGATTAAAGTACATCTTCAACTTGTTATTTTCCACTTCCTGTGGTGTCTTACACCATCACCCTCAAAATTTCAGAAGGAGGAGCTCCACTGTCTCAGTTAACAGTTCACAGAAGCTGAAAAGCAAAATAGGATTACAGTATGCAACTACATGGCCTTCTCTTTTATCCGGGCTGGTGCTACAGGAGACAAAAGAGTGAACCTGTGGAAGGGCTAAAACTTGAAGACACAGAAGCCAACAACCTCAGAACTTGCATCTGGCTATGTACCCCATGCAAAATAGTCAACAGTTATGAAGTACCTTAAACAAGATTCTCCCTTCCCTTTCTCTCGTGTTAATTGATTTTATCCCACACTGATGTTATGGACATCACAGCTGGAGACTACAGACATTAATGCAATAAATTCTTGTTGAGAAACACAGATCCCTATTACCCTAGTGGTAAACGTTTTCACCGAGTATTAAGAGGATTCAAAACATCACTGCCAAGTCAAACACATTTTTTCATTCTAGATACTTTTTTGAGGCTTAGAGTATCATTAAACTGAGAATAATTTTAAGCTTCTATTCATGAAAAGGCAATTTGAAAAAATTCACTGATCCACACATTAAGGGTATCTTGTTTTGCACTGCAATGCAATTAAACATCTTCTATGAGCAAAACAGGAGGAACAGTAATAATTGTGTCAAATCATATTGCAAAAAGCCTGAATTTTAATTTTGGAATTTTCCCAGCAGGTTTTTCTTAAGGAAATAAAAGGGAACATTTAGAAGCATGCACATTACAGAATCTGCTAGAAATTCTGCAGGGAGAGTATATTCCACTAAACTGGTAGTGGTTTAAATTGTCCTTTTGCAAGACTAATGAAATAAGACATGTTGTTTCAAGCTTCATGCCATGTCAGACAACATAAAACTAAAAATGCCCTTGAGTCAATCAGAACAGCCTATTCAGCACAATTTATGCAATTCAAAAGGCTACTGAATGGGGTGGAAATAGTCATGTGCTGGTAGGCTTGCTATGGATAGTGTCATAGATTTAATTGTTGAACTAGTATGTAACTAACTACACAAAATCTCCATAGCCTACAAGAAAAAAAAAGTTGATTTAGTACAGATCACATGTTTTTATTATTTTTCCAATGTAAAATTCATTATGTGCTCCTTTATGGTTTAGTATGAATTCCTGTACTGACACTTACCAGGCATTCTCCTGTGATATCATCACAAAAGTCTGCATGACCAAAGCAAGTACATGGTGCACAGATTCCACCAAAAATTGTGCCATTCACACGCCTGTGTCGAGGCCAGCACAACTGCAAGATAAATTAGATAAAAAGTTAAACTCTCACTTGAACAGCAAAAGGAATGAGATTTTTAAAATTTTGTTTAATTTGATGTTTGCACGCATGAAAAACATACTTGCCAAATGAATTAAATACCAACATTTTCTAGAAAGTTGTTCTTCCTAGTGCTGTAGCTTTGCACTGACCTTAGCCCTAGTGGCAAGTATGAGATTAGAGGAAGCCTTAACTGGATCATTCTTCTGAAATGGTAAAACAAAGCAGAGAAATGAAAGACTGAAATATGACAGCGTCAGAGAAAGAGGTACAAATTGAAAAATAGCCAGAAGGTGAAATACTGAAGGAGAGAGAAGGAGGAAAGAAAAACTCAACACAACAAAAATGTTTTCAGAGATATTCAGCTGCAAAGGGCAATTAAAATACCATTTATTCTTGTTTGGACTCCACCAGAAGGCTACATTGAAATAAAGCTTAGGCTGAAAACAACACCATCCTTTTATTTACAATTTGTGCTTCTTAAAGTATAGTACTTTCCATTTAAGAAAGTGCTCTGATTGTTATATTTTTCAAATGTAAAATTCAAATCAATAATAAATGCATGGCCTGTTATTTGGAGGAAAGGTGACACCATACAACTGTGACTTATCAGTGAAAATGTGGCTATTCCATTTCTTAATAAGACGTCAAGCAGCAGTCTCCCTGACTGTATATCTCGCAAATGGCTTTATAGTTTTTGCAAACTATCCTTCCACTGTAGGACTGCTCATGTGACCCAGGGATTTTGCATAATATAAAAACATGTCTGACAGTGTTGATCTTCAAAAACATCTTGCTAATACAAAGTTTTATACTGATAGAATACTAAAAATATAATTTAATAAAGAATATCCCTTCCCCTTTACATAGACGCTCCAAAAAGGTAACAAGAAGACTCCTCTTTATAAAAATAAATATCCCTTTTTGTCTTACTCCTGAAAAATGTCAAAGTAATATAAATGTGAATTAAAATGATTATTTAAAAATAAATTCTAAAACCTGAGACATTATGCTTGGTTTTCGTTCTTTACATTCTTAGTTATGCATTCCTAAAAAATCCTATAAATACTAAAAATTAAATTCTAGAGTTATAAAATGCCAAAAATCAAAAACTGGTTAAAAGAAATTGCTATGTTTTTCTTTCTGTGGCATGAGATGCAAGTGGTTTCTGCATAAATCTACAAATCTTCCTTTTTCAGTGACTGAAAATAATGGTCTTGTGCATAGATAAATATGATATCACCCAAGACAGGGCTCCAAAAGTCACTAATTTTAAGGCCATAGACATGGAATATCAACACCAAGGCATATAACAGAACTAAAAGAGTACAGATTGAGGCCTTAATAAGAGAAATTATGCAACATTCAGAAGTCAGGAAAGTTCTTGACCATCATAGTAATGTAAGGGTAACACAACTTCTTCTGCAGTGGAAGTAAAGAGTAGATGAAATGGGAACAAATCTGTGGCAGAAGAGCAAATAGATGTGAAGATGTTGACAAATAAAAGCCATAAAATTCATGAGTGAAGTAACCATCAAAAAAGAGTCCAATTTGTATTAGAAATTTAATCTGCTTTTCCTGTGCTCATGCAATTCTGTGTTCATTTCTGTGCTGAATTTTGTGTTCATATACATGCAAAAATGTGTGATTTTTATTTGGTCAGAATTTTGTAAAAAATAAATTCCAAATTTGTGCTATTGAACAATCTTAGAAGAGACTGCATATTTTAGATAGGATTGATTGGTTGTCTTCTGATGACTGATTATGCTAAAACACAACAAGAAGACAAGTAAATAATATGTATTTTTATTGCTGCAGCATCTATATCAGGTACCACAACATCATTATGCAGGAGACAAATACATTAAATTAAATAAAGAAGATTAATTAAACTGAAAATCTGCAAAAAATCAATAAAATGAAACTCCTCTAGGCTGAAGTTGACAGAAGTAAAGTGTTGGACAAGGCTGGAAGTATTCAGAACCAGAAAAAAATATGGTATAAAAAAATATTACATTTTCAACTCATCTTTCCATACTTTCTTAGCTGCTAGTTTGTCTGGAAATCTAGAACTTTACCTTCTATTTTTCTATGCCCACTAGCATGCATAGGAACTTTAAATTTGTAGCTATATATATGTACTTTGTCCTGTGGAGAATGATCTTAAGTATATATCAAATTTCAAGGACGGTTTATCATTGAAGTGAAAGTTTAGCACTGAAGGACAGAGAATTTCAGCAACACCAAGATGGGAATTCTACCTAAGTTCTTCAGCTTTTACAACAAAAGTACACATTTAAATATCTACAATCACGGATTTTCCAATTGCTTTCTTGGACATCACACTAAAATCTGAATAGGGAGATAAAAAGGAAAAATAAAAAAAAAGAAAACTGAAGTACAATGACACTGCATCCAGCTTTTCTCTTAAAATAATTAAGCAGACAGACAAGGTTCAGACTTAAAAACTATTTCTCAGCCAAGGCAAGCACTATTCCTCTCCAGTTATTTTTCCATCTGTAGCATTTTGGAAGTGATAGGAATATCCATTAATTCCTTCAGGCCTTCTTTCTATATTAGTTTAGGTAGCCCCAGAAAAAAGCAACCACATTTGGCATGAAACTAGACTCTAAGCCCTAAATATCACATATATGCATGATAAATTTTAAAGAAAAAGAGAGTTGACAAGCAAATGCCTAGAGTGCCTATGTAAATGGCATGCTGTTTGTAGTTTTGTGAAGCAGAGCATCTTGGTGTTTGAAACTATTTCCTTAAAGGCAAAGCTTTTGAAGAATTTTTTTTGGCTTCTGTTTACCCCAAGCTATGCCCATGTGAGCTAGTTAATCATAAGTACAGTTGTATGAAAACATTCTGTGTAAACTAATGAATTTGTTAGGAAAGTGGGTATTTTCCCAAGCATGTGTCTATGCTATTATCTGTAACAGGACCAAAATAGAGCAAAATAATCCTCACAAGAACACAAATGTAATTCTCAATTACTCCAATGCAAATGGCAAAGCCCTGGGAAAACGAAAGGAAACAACTAGAGTAATTCATAATTTGATCTGGCTTTGCTGTGCACAGGTCAGACAACTGCCATTTTCGTTCTAATTGTGATAGGTGTATTAATTTGTATTACCAATAGGCTGAAGAGAACAAATACTGTTTTCGCTTCCTTTTTATTAACCAAATGTCTTTTCATAAGTTAGAAAACACCACAGAGGTTTAAAACTTCAAATTTTAAATATTTTCGAATATAATGAACTGTCACCCACAAATAAAAGAAACAAGCCATACCAAATTCCTAACAGGAATGGGGAACTCTCCCACAATTTTCTACGAACACAGGTCCACTGACTGCTTACAACTATCACAGTGGTAGCACAATTGAACTGGACTGCACCACAACACTCACCTCGCATGAGGTACCATCATAGCCTGGAGGACAGTCACATAACTCCACTGCAGATGCCATCTTTCTCCCCAATGAAGTGTGGTCAGCAGCTTCCATGGAAACACTTCTTAGTCTGGATGTAACAAAAATTAAACAGGCAAATTAGAGGGAAGTGTTGTATGTGCAGCTGAATGCAACAAACACTTTATAGTGACATTCAGTGGCTTGTTTCTGTTTTCCTACTTAAAAATAATGAGGTTTTCATATTCATCTATTTCTTCCTAAACTACATGTCTGTAGGCTTGTTACTATTTTTGTTCATCATGTGAGGGAGACTGTGGTCAGACACAGATTGATAAAAATAGATTAAAAAAGTCTCACAGCACTTTACCAGGAGATGGAAGGCTATTCCTGGCCTGCAAGTCACATGTGTCAACTTGCATTGCAGCTACATATAGAGCAAATTTGACACTAAACAGTGTCTTCAAAATATATAAACCACTAGTCTAGCTTTCCAAAGTAATACATTACTAAATTTTGGTTATAAGGTATTTTCACCCTGGAGATTTGACTTCTGAAAAAGATTTCAGCCCTGTCCACAAGGATCAAGAACCTAAGCATTATATATATGAAAGAAAAATGTATGTATCTACCATACACATTGTTTTACCCCAAAGATAGAGAAAAATGAACGCTATACATTGCCTAAATAGCCATTGTATAGGCAAACACTGATCATGATTTTTATTTCAAAAGCATGGAAGTATGATGACAGAAACAAAAAAAGTGTTTTGACAATCTTACAGGTATTATGAGAAACAGATGTAGTTTACTGCAATAGTATCCATTCAGGGAAAAGTTGGGATTTGTGAGTTTAATTCTTATGAGAATTCAGAGGGAACATTAAGGTATTATAGAGGCTCAATGACTTCTATTTTCACCCAGTAATATTAACAGAGCGTTTGATTATTCGAGCTACTTGAAAAGCTTCTTTTGAAATCTTTTTCAGCAGAAAACATCTTTCTATCATGATAAATATTTTGTTAATAAAAAATCAATTTTATTTGGAAAATGTAAAAACAAACTATTTTTTCCCCTCCACAGTAAGGCATTTATCTTTTGGCAGCCAAAAAAATCCTGAAAATTATTTGCATGACCTTGGATAAGAAAACATCCAAGAAAAATATTTTGTTGTTACTGTAGCAGTTGGAAAGGTTAAGACAGAATACTTTCCCACTTGATTTTTCACTACTCTAACTAAGACAGACATGAAAGGTAAGGGGAAAGCCCCAGAAGATTTCTGTCATTAAGACAGAAATATCAGAAAACCAGAAATTTTAGCATCGCTAGCAATATGACTGGAATTTGGAGGGATTACTACAGTGGATTATACAGTTAAAAATTTGAATTTGATTTGGTGATGCTGGAACATCTGTAAAAGGTTCTTGATATTGTTTTAAGAGAAAGATACTTATACCTATCCAAATCATCAGTAATTTCTCTCTTGCTTTTCAGTATATCCCCTTTGCTCCACTGCTGTACACTTATTTTGCTATTACACTTTTGAGTTTTCCTTACAATAAGATAACCAATCTCTAGGAATTAGATATTAAATAGTGATGACTTTAACAGTAAAAAAGAATCTAAAAAATTAAGGAGGAAAATCTGTAAATGAAGAAACAAAATATTAATAAAAGCCCAAATTTCATTTCTCCTTTGAACTACAGCTAGTTCCCTCGCAGCACAGATCTTGGAACAAAGAGAAGCACTAACACACAGAAACAATCCACTCAGTATTATCCCACATTTATATTCACTGAATTGTTCCAATCTTCATTACGTTCTGCTATTTGCTAAATGGGATTTTAATGTGTTTAACAGTTTTTAGCATTAACAGTTACTCAGTGAAGAAAGCTGCAGTGATTTTCTTTTCTCCTGTTTTGATGTTGCAATTCTGATTCCTTGATGCCATTCTGCATTCATTAAAATACATAATGCTGGCAGTAATGGGGCACTGGATCCTGGAGACGCATGAACAATTTGAGATTAGACATCGAGACCAAATATTTAAGCTGACTGTTACTGTCAGCAGGCAACTGTTGACTTCTATAAACAAACAAGATTAAAAGGGAAGGGGACGTTTCAGGCAGTATCAGCATAGTTTACTGTCTGCTGTGCCAGGCATCTGAATCACAGGAGCTGCATGAGGCACATGAGGTACTGACCCAATCATTGCTCATTTGTCTTGAAGCCAATTCCGCATATGGAAGAAAACCCTTGGCCTCTTCTTCCTTATTTCTCCTTGTGTCTAGCACTGACTCTTCCATATGTACTTGCAAGCAATCTATTATCTTTAGCACCACAATTTCCAATGCCTATCTGTGTATTTGCAACTTTACCATCAGTGACCAGTCTGAATATTAAAACTTAATAAGCAGTGCTGCTAAACTTTCTTTGAAGCACAAGCTAAGACTATTAGATTAAACAAAACAATAAAAGAGAGTTATTTTTCCCTGGCCTGTTGCTTTTACCACAGATGGATTTAACTGAAACATTTTGGAAGATCTGTCAAGTTAGAGGAGGATCAGGAATTAAACAGAGAAGCTGGGTTCACTTTCAGATTGATTGCTGCATTTCTATATTCTCATTTTTTATCCTACTTGATCACTTAAATGAAAGCCCACTTACATAAGGAAGCTTCCTAATTATGCCATAGAGTAACAATGTAGGCCTAAAATGATTCAAAAACCATACTGAACACCACACTCGAGTCAAACTCAGCATTACTGAATTTATATTGTTTTGTGGCTACTTAAAGTGTTGTGGACTAGTGTTTTTAGTAGGGTAAACTAAAAAAAACAGTTAAAAAGACAGTCTTTAAATTTAAGCTCTTGTTAACCAGAGACAAATGTAATTGAATTTTTAAATCACTTTCTACATGACTGTAAGCAAGTTACTTTATCTTAACAATGCCTCCATTCTGGTCTATTTTTAAGCACAGATTATAATATCACCCTTGGAAATCCTTACATGTGTGATGTTATTACGCATTTTGAAAACTTGTAGTATTTAAATTAACAGGTTGCTTAATATAGCAATCTCTAATTAGTTTGTTGCATAATTCTGCTGGTGCTTTGAGGCAGAAATTGTCATTCATAAGGATGTAAAAACTCTGCAATATTTCTGTCTCTCTGCCAGACCTTCTTAAACCGTTGAAAGGAATATCCATCTGTCCACTGCACACATCTGCTTAAAGATAGCAAAAAACTCTTAGTTCATATCTACTTATCTATGAAGAGTTAGCTCTACGCTATCTCTTCTCAACAACCTCATCCTTTGGAGATCATCAACAGTAGTCCTTAAGTAGCCCAACACATCACAAAGAACATCTTCCTCATGGGATCTACATTTTCCCTGCAGTACTAAAGGGGAAGAATATGGAAAAAAGAGCTATTTCACATGATCTTAAGAGTTACAAGCACAGCTTTTCAACCTGTATAGCTTAGCATGAGTGGAAGTCAAAGAGAATATTAAAAAGTCAATACTGAGGCATACCCTCAAAATCAGCAATATGCCTACAACAACAGATGATAAGCTGGACTAGATGACAGTAGGTGCTCTTGTGGCTACAAGAGTTGACTAGGAGCACAGACTGTTCTGAAAAGAGTCATACTCAATAAATTCCACCCTGATGGGTAAAACTATGAGACCTACAGTTAAATCAAAGACGAAAAATTGAACTTGCTTAATTGCCATTGGAATTTCACATCCTCTCTTCTGTCATGCTAAACTACAATGAACACCCTGACAGCACTCAATAAAATGTGTTTACTTTAGACTTGTGGACATGCTGACAGTAAGCACAGTAACACAGTAACCACTGCATTCTTCTCTGGCAGGAGACATCATGGGGACATCTACAAATGTACCAGTAATATGAAAAGGATACTGTTCAAAATTACTTTAGTCCCTTCTCCTAACCCCCTTTTAACTCATTGTCTTTCAGGGACCAATCTTCCTAACTGTAATGTCACTACCTCAGGAAGCTGGTGCCTACTCACACACAAAGCATAAATTATATGTTTGTCACAGAGATCTTCGAGAATATTTCCAAGACATGTTTTCGAAAAATTATCTAAAACATACCACTAAACTCTTCCAAAGGCTGAATATGAACAACACTACCAAACAGTGAGGCACCACACATGGCCAAATGGCTAAAGCAGTAATGTGAGACGCAGGCAGTGATGTATAGTCTTCCAAACATGTCACGGACAGGTATGCCACTTCTTACTTACAAGGCACAAACTATAGGCTGTGTCAGTTCTACATGTGTGTGCTTACCTGACCTATATGTTGTTGCCCAGAGGGGATGTCATCCAACCCACTCTCACTGTTCCACAGTAGAGGCAAGATGGAGCCAGTACATGTTCACTTTCTTCACAGATTTTAACTGCCTAGCCAAAGTGGTTTTTTTTTAAGGAAAGCTGCCCTTCTCATACTAGGACAAATGTCAGTACACAAATATATCTAAACCTCTGGTAACTGAAGTTTGCCTTTCCCATAATACTTAGTAAGACCTTTAGCCCAAAGAAAGTCAATCATACATATCTCCTTTGAAAAACCATACCATAAAAGCCCCTGTTGTTCACCCCAAAATTGCACCTGAACTCCTTTAGTTGGGAAAATTCTGAGGAATGTTTTGGAGGTTTTTATTTGAATGAGAACAGAGTGGAACTGAGCTCCCACTAGTCTCAGCTGAAAGCTGAGGATTAACAGCTTCTCATGGTCTGCTTATAGCGCATAAGAGATGAGCTCTGGCCTGGTGTTTTGGCTCTTTAACACCAGGGTGGGAAGCTGATGGGCCGTAAAAGGTTTTCAAACTGGATTCAAGGACATGCAAAGGTTTTCAAACTGGATTCAAGGACATGCAAAGAGATGCAAGGTTGGCGATCCAATGAGCAAATTAGGAAGTTTGGCCCAAACTCAAGCTGTTATGAATCACAGACTTATTTACAGAGATGTAATACATACTAATTACCCACAGGAGGAGGAAGATTGAAGAAATATGAATTCTTTTTTCAGGGAAAACATTTGCACTGCCAAAGCTCAAATCAGAAAACTGTATGCTGTTGACACAACCTGCCTTTCAATTTAGGATGTATTTTAATTACCTAACTACTCAAATGATGGTTGGATTGCTTAAGAAATTTCACAGTAGCAAAAACTGTGTCTGTGCTCTCAGCAAATAACGTGCTATCAGCTCCTTCCATTCCAAATTGGCTTATGCCACTGAATCAAGTGATGTGTAGATTAAAGAATATTTCAGGTTTCATGCCTTGTGAGTAAAAACTACTAAGCAATCAATTCCATTGCACATTTAAAAAATATTACTTATGCCACCTAACTATTAATGTATAGGCAATGCAATCGTACAGTATCAGAAGAGAGGCTGTTTTCTAGCCCACTTGGAGTATTCACTCATGCACTTAAAAAAATTTGAAATGCAAGATGAGCTTTACAGCTTCAGCCACACTGCAGCCACTGAAATAGAACAACTGTATCATCTCATATGTCTTTAATTTTATCAAAGGACTCAGAAGAGTTCGCATCAAATCAGTGGTTTTAAGCAGTCCAGGCAGCATCCTGGCATAAATCAAGGGAAAGGCTTCAGGATCAGCCAGTTCTGTGTGTGGTGCTGATTAAAAACCTAGAAAACTCCCCTCGAGGCACGTTTCCAGTTTAGAGAATCAGAATATTATTCTCTGGTCCACTGTTAATGTGGCCCTGTACGCTCAAATGGCAAAAAAAAAAATCTAAGCAATATATCATCTCTTACTTTAACATGTCATTATCCCACTTCATGATTTATCATATACATGGGAATCACTGTATTCACAAAATAAACATATTTACAGAACTGTCATTCATGCCTTAATAGTCCATGTAATTTCATTTTCTTAAAATGCCGTTTCTTTCTGTTGCCTTCCTTCTCCAGCCTACCCAAAACGAAAAACATACTAACGACTGTTTGAAAGTGTAAATGAATGCTATGGATTTCATGATAATAAATTAGACTGTTTTAAATTACACCAGCTTAGTCCTCTGAAGAGAGAGCAACTTTTTAAAAATCTGCCAGTAGCAAAGGGACTCGTTTCCCACATTCACCTGTAGATGGCATTCATCCCATTGCTGTATGTGGCTCTTATGAGGATTCTCTTCACATTTGCAAGGATAGTCATGAACTCCCTCCTGCTGACTGGAACATCGGTGCCATGCACTGAGAAAGATTCTGGTTTCAGCACAATCTCTTCAGTGTGCTCTTCAGAAGGTTGCAGGTGAATACCTCCTTTCGGAGTGCTGATTATCAAGTCACCTCCCTAGAGAGCACGATGAAAGAGAGAGATTTAAATATGAAAAGACTAATGCAAAAAACCCAGTTGTGGTACATGATTTATTGAATAACATATTTTACAAGAATAACAAGTATCAGGAATAATATTGACTTTTCATAACCCTGAAATGGGCTTGCCTGATAAAATTGAAAATCAGTGGAAAAGAAAGTTTAGGTTATTCAGATAAAACTTAGTGTCATGGCTCTGCACAGGCAGAAGCAAATTCATACAATGCTGAGTTGCACAAGAACAGATATGCTGGAAGAATGTGTTGATGTGTTATATCAAACAACCAATCATTTTATTTCTTCATTCCCCTTGATGAACAAGAAGTATAATAGTTTTCTAAGCTAATGCAGTAATACCAGAGGCTCTTTGAGATAGTGAGGCTTTCAGTTCTCTGAGGTGTGGCCATTTTCTGATACTATAAATTAGCTGAAAGTACGTGCACCCTTCTGTTTTGTGTCTTCAACTACCAGACTTCACACTGAATATCTGAAGAAGCAAGCAGTCCCTTTACCTCTACGATGACATCGGACTGAACTATCAATTGAACTGTTTCTTCTTTTTCTGTGAAGTCATAGGAGACGGTAAATTTCAAATGTCCTCCAGCAGCTGCTACCTGTGGAGTAAAAAGACAGAAAAAATGCAACTAAATTAAAGAAAATGGTTCTTAACCATCTGGGGACAATTTTCTCCAACATTAGTATCTCTCATAAGTGGATCTCTAGTGTTGCAAAACAGAGATAGCTGGGTTATCTGCACAGTTCTACAGACCATTCCTTTCCTGAAATCACACCTAGTAATTTTCTTCTATGCCTGCTGAAGGCTGCAAAATCCTTAAACACACAAACTAACAGAGACATCAGAGACAGATATGAAATCAGTGGAAATTTCCACTTGATAGTGACTTTTGATTGTCAGTGTATTTATTTCAGTTATATGGTCCTCATTTATGCTGGCCTCTACATCAGCAGCCTTATCAACCTATAGAAGGTTCAATAACTTCAGTTTCATTGATAGGACAAACTACCAAAGTAGAAAAAAGTGCAGTAATGTTTTTCTTAGAATGAACTGTAACCTAAAACAAAGCAAGAATTTTCACTCATGGGATCAAATAAATTGACTTTAAAAGAATGTTCCAACCCTTTTTCTCAGTTTGACCTAGCCTACAATGCAAGAAGTCAATGATCAGGCTCTTCTGTCATGCCAGTATATTTCTTCTATGCTCTTTTAGCCCTCAAAATCATGGCAATGACACTAGCTTTTCCATTAAAAGCGCAGTGTAGTAGGACGCAAATCAAAGGGTGCAGACTTGAATGACAGAGGTCAGCACAGAAACAGTGCTTTCTGTTAATTGATTGGAAGCAGCGTAAGTAAATCAAAGGCTGAAAGAGCTACATCTTGGGTTTTAAACACTTCTGCCTCACACTTCGGTGCAATGTGAGCCTCCTCTCAGGGACTGTTAAAATCACAGGGACCCTTCTGCCCTTCCAGTGCATACTGCTGAGCACAGAGCAAACTCATGAGTCTTCTACAAAGAGAATAATCTGGTTATTCTCAAGGACATAATGTGCCATCACTTGTTCATAATATTAGATGATGTTACACACAGCAACAGAAAGCAGTGAAAATCATCATCTTCATTATTTTATGATGCATGTAATTTAAGGGTGCATGAAAAAAAGGTCCCAACATTTAAGGCCTGGAAATCAATTGATTCTGAGTTACCTATAAAGGTATATAAAATGCCTACATCTGAGGCTGTACAACTAATTGCTGGGTTAAAGCCAGAAAATGGCCTCCAGTTCATAACACAAATCTTGGATCACAGCATCATAGAATATTGCAAGTTGGAAGGCACTCAAAAGGATCCTCAAGTCCAATTCCTTGCTCCTTGCAGGACCTAAAACTAAACCATACAAGTGAGCACATTGTTCAGAGGTTCCTTAAACTCTGGCAGTCTTAGTGCTGTGACCACCTCCTTGGAGAGGAAGCACCTTTTTCCTAATGTCCAATCTGCTCTTCCACCAGCACAGCTTCATTCCATTTCCTCATGTCCTATCTCTGGTCACCAGAGAGGAGATCAGCACTTCCACCTATACTGCCCCATGTGAGTAAGTTGTAGACTGCAATACAGTTTCAGCTTTCTCCAAGCTGAACAAACAAAGTGACCTCAGCTTCTCCTCATAAGTCTTGCCCTCAAGGCCTTTCATTAACTTGGTCACCCTCCTCTGGACACACTTTTAATAGTCTCATGTCAGTGAGGCGCCCAAAACTACACACAATATTTAAGGTGAGGCTGCACCAGTGCAGAGTAGAGTGGGACAATCACCTCTTTTGACTGGCTGATGATGCTTTGTCTGACGCACCCCAGGACACAGTTGGCTCTCCTGGCTGCCAGGGCACACTATTGACTCATACTCAACTTGCCACTGACCAAAAATCCCAGACCTCTTTCCACAGGGCTGCTCATCAGTCTCTTATCCCCCAGTTTGTATGTATAAGCAGGATTACCCCATCCCAGATGCAGAATCCAGCACTTGCTCTTGTTAAATTTGGTTGGTGATGGCCCAGTTCTCCAGCCTATCCAAATCTCTCTGTGAGGCCTCTCTACCCTTGACGGAGTTTGTAACTTGTCCTAGTTCAATATTGTCAATAAAGAGTGGCATCACATGTCTATCTACATAGTATCCAAACCTGTTGGGATATGTGCAACAATATTAAGCCTTGACCATAAAAACATGGAAACACTTTTGTTTCCTTATATTCAGAATTTTTTTTGCTTTGCCCATAGTCAAGTCTAAGCACTAGTTTATAACTGCAAGAGGAATGTAGAAAACTTTGATATCGAAAATGCTACAAGAAGTACTCAGAACTGCTTTCAGCTGTAGACAAACATTTTAGAAGAGCAACTTTTGCAGAATATTATCATTTCTATTTCAATTTCAGACTAACCACGAGGATTCAAGAAAGTAAAAATAACGGGAAAACAAAGATTAGGCAGTTTCAGGCAAACCATGAAAATTATGTACCAATACAAGTTTTACTTTTTCCCAGCTGCATAAACTTTACTTTAGTAAATAAAAGTCCAATACAGGAATTGATAGGTCATAAAGCAGAAAAAACCAAACCAAACAAAACAGAAAGACAAAAAAAAAAACCTACAAAACCCAAACCCCTAGAGTAAAGATGACAGTTTAGAGAAAGCAATGAGAATAGATTAGGGACTCCAAAAATACAACGAATGGAAAACACAGGAGAAAAGTAGTGAACTGACTAGTACAGAAAAGAATGTTTCAGAGGGAATAAGAAAGTAGTTTACCAAAACATAAAAAACTGGAAAAATGAAATAGCCATTTCTATTTTCCTATGGTAATGTCAAGGAAGGCATAAAGAAGATTCAGCTTGAGTTTACGAAAGCTTTCTGATTGTAAGAATTGTCAAAACAATATCAAATTACTTGAAAATGCTATTGAGTTACACCATTAATTGTTTAATACCAGTTCAAAAATGTTAGAGGTACTCTGGGTATGACGCCTAAGAGTTGGAATATGACTAGGAAGTCTCTTGAGGTCTCTGCTAGCCACACCAGTCTAATCTTCGCAACTGCGATTGGCAAGATTTGCATTATCACAAACCGGATCACACATGGAAGAAAAAGTCCCCAAATGGTGCTTATTGTAGAGAATACCTGTAGTTCAGAATATGTATTTACTTTGTGTGCTGTATAATACCAATAGAGATTTGAATAAAACTCAAACTTACATAAAATAAAAAGTACTACTTCATTCTGCCACTGTTCATAATGTTAATTTCCTTCCTCTGTATATTTAAAGTACAAGTTCATTCACAGGCAAAGGAATTCAGAGGTCAGCCCATGTGCTGCATGTGTCATGTAGTGCAAAAAATACTTTTCACTGAATTTTAAATACAAGGACAATACAGAAGCTGGGCACCTGTGAGATCCCTCTATTTTGATGTTTTTATCTGTATCACCCAAAGATTCATAGTTCTGCTTCAAAGACTGTCATCTGAGGCCACCGAAACCGAAGAGAACAGAGCACAAAAGTTTGTCTTGCTGGTGACAAAGGCATGTATTGTTGAGACAAGAATAGCTGTCTAAAAATGTCAAGGAAGTTCCACAGAGTTTCCATTGTCTCTCCCACCTGTTTTTACATAAATACATCAAATATTTCTTCCCAGCTCAGGAGGTACAATCTACGTGTCCAAAAAAACCACAGACTTCCCAAGAAATAGAAATATAGGAGAGAGAGAAAACACATGTATCTTAGTTCTAATCCATCAAGTTTTTTCACGTTGTTCACAGTTAACTGGTACTCTACTTTTATGCTACATGTTGTTAAAAGATATAAACAGAGAGCAGATAAGACTT
Organism: Pithys albifrons albifrons; assembly: GCF_047495875.1. Taxonomy (NCBI): domain Eukaryota; kingdom Metazoa; phylum Chordata; class Aves; order Passeriformes; family Thamnophilidae; genus Pithys; species Pithys albifrons. The sequence continues at coordinate 54,724,878 of NC_092459.1, read as the reverse complement.
TTTTACACCACCTTGACAGAGGGTCAACCAAAACTAAAGCAGAAGAAATGGCTCCTTTCCTATGAAAAACTCCCATGCTCAACAGCAAGAAAGCTGGAAGGTAGGAGGAAGCACCCAGTATTACCTTGTATAAAGCATCTTTGATGTTACACTTGTCACACTAAAATTACTTTTAAACCAAGACAAGTGATATTAAACCACAAATACAGCACTGAAAACAAACAGCATTGCCACAAAAATTAGCAAGGCTATAGATGAGGAAAACTTCCATCTCTTTACATGGAAATCAAATTCTAGAAGTCTTTCTCTTGCTCCACTTAGTGAATCTGCTGCCAATGCTTTTCTGAGGTGATCTGACAGGATCTCTCCTGCTAATGTAATCAATTGGAGAATACCTCTTCCTTACACAGCTTTTATATCACATTTTATTCTTGAATTATTGCATGATGATTCACACTATCCCTCTCCAACACCTCTTGTAACTCTGCCTATAAAGGTTTAGCACCTAGTCCACTACACTGGGGGCTGCCTCATTTTTTCTGAACATCTGCCAAATGTAACTTCAGAGATTGGGAGCTATCTCCATTAAACAGAGTGCTGATTATAATCCCTTATCTCATTAAGCAGTAAAAAGCTAAGAAGAGACTCAGTTTGTGATTAAAGCACGTAAATATGAACTGGGGCATCTGATATGGTACTATATGGCTATATGTGGACAACTGAAAGAAATCTTGTAGAGTCAAAGGAAAATGTCTGGCCTATGGTGTCCCCACCAAATGATGACTTTCAAATAATTTCACTTTGTATTTATATTTTAAAAGTAACTTGGAAGAGATAAGATACATTTCACAAATGAATAAATAATTATTCACTAAATGTATTATTGAAATAAAATGCATACACATTGTTCATATGTTTAGTTGCAAAATCTATACCAGAATGGATTTAGCTCAAAAAAGCCTGGATTTCAGACCTAATCCAAGAGAACATGACACCTTCAAAATCAAAATTATATTCCTGCATTCAACTAGATTTTGACCAATATTCATAAACTAAACTTCCAAAATGAGCAAAATAAAATGTATCATATAAGAGTGGTTTATGTTGGAAAAGATCTCTAAGATCCTTGAGTCGAACCATTAACCCAGCACTGCCAGGTCCATCAGCAAACCATGTCCCTAATGATCAACAAATATCAGAACGTTGAAGTACATTTTCCCTCTTTCCCGTTAGTGGTTGTAGTGGAAATATAGTCACTGACATGCTTTATTAGACAAAGAAGCACTACAGAGAGAGTTAATATTTTTATTAAACATATGTAGCTGCAGAAAGGTAACATGTTTCTGGAAATATGACTCTTACTTGCTATTACATAATTATATGTAATTATGGTCATGCAATTAGTACTATAGCAAGTGAACAAAAGTCCTCGAACAAATGTATCTAGAAAAAGGGAAAAAAGAAAAAAAAAAAGAAAAGGCTACAAACAAGAATGGACAGGACATTTTAGTGGAGGATGTTAGCACAGATCCTGCTGAATACAGAACCAAGGAGTGACACAGCAAATTGCTGATAGTAACTTAAAGTTTAAAGAGATATAATATTTTCTTATTCTAGAAGACATCCCCAAAACAAACAACACTCCATTTCTTTCCTGATACATCTGTGAATGTCTTCTGCTTGCTGCCATGATTATGAGAAATTACACAGATGTTTACTCAGTCTTCCAGTGGTTCTGTCATATTCCTATAGCACTATCTACCACTAGATCCTGTGCTTGAAGGTAATGGAATTGTAATATATATAGTTTGACATTCCCTGGTCGTCTTGAACTTCCATGAAATAGAGCTGCACTAAAATGGTGAAGTTTATTTGGACTCTTTCACTTCATAAACTCCCTAAGCACACACTTATTTTACGACTCGTATTTCAGCAAATGTAGAGATATCTGCCATCAGAACATCAGCACTATGTGAAGGAAATCCTTTAAACAAAGTCAGATTGTTTCCAGTTATCAGTGGAGACCAATTTAGTCCATAAGTGATTGGCATCTATGCATATGTGATATTGTTTGACAAGTCACTGAACCATGCACTAACTTAATTAATAGCTAAGTGCACCTGTGTTCTTCTTGCAGCCCACTCAGTGCAGAAGAGAGTGGACAATGGGCTGATTTTCCTAACTTATTTTTAAGGAAGTATTTAATTGTCAATTCAGCTTTCATCTGGATTATTATCTTCTTTATGAAAAAATAAGTTGTAAATTTATGATATTTAATTGGATTTTGCTGATCCAGTCTTTGTGCTAGTCATAGTATGAGGGAAGGCAGGGACTAGAAAATAATTCCAATAGAACCATCACCAAGAAGATGTCAAACCTTTCTTCATTTAGTTATAGCTCTCAGCAAAGATTGCATGTTTTAGTTCTACTCTAGATCTAATTAGAGATTAAATAGACTCTCCTCTCTAAGACAGATTGAATTTAGATAGGATAAAAAAACTCATCTGAGGCATTAGAGTAATATTTCAGATAAAGCATGGAGCAGAATAATCATGTTTTATTTGAATGACAGTATAGTTCTGCCTAGCTTTAAAAAAAATAGTCAAGAGTTGTCTTTATAGGCAAGATGAATTTTTCCCCCAAAAGAATGGGCTCATCTAGAGCTCTCCCAATTCTATCCTAGCTAGTTCAGTTTTCCTGCCTAAGTACACTCAATTCTCCTACATAAATTGATGCTACTTTTTACTTAAATTCACTTACTCAAAATACTGCTTCCAGAGAAGTTAACCAAATGTGGTAGTAAGCTACATAAAGTAGCTCTAAGTGTTTGGTTGAGTCATTTCTGTGAGTATTTATCTATAATACCAAACCACTCAAAGGAGAAACCGAGAATTTCAAACCATTCACTGTCACCTTCAGTTTCTTGAAACAGACCACTCTGATAGATGAGATTTCCAAGTCATTCTTTTCTGGAATCTTTGTCAGAATGTTATGATACAGCCTCTTTATTTTTTAGTTTTTCCTCTGCTGATCCTGCATAAAGGCAAAGTTGAGTCAAAGACAAAGGAGTTTTATTCAAAGTAGGCACTCATTTGATTACAGAATGTTCTGTGATGTCTAAGCTATATGTTAAAAAAATCAAAGAGCAAGAGATAAAGCATGCCATTGCTTTCTATCTTATATATACATTCAATTGCTCTACCTCTAATGACCTTTATGGAAACATAAAAAAAAAAAAGCAATCCAACCTTAGAACTTCATTGCATAAGACTTTCTTTCTTTGTACATGGGATAATGGAACAACACATTGTCTAGGTTTAACAAGCCAAAATGTCTGCCAAGGGGGACAAGAGCCTCCCTGGGGTAGAAAGAAAATTCCTCCTTCCAAATTCAAATTCAAATTAAGAGGCTTTAGGAACAAAATGTAGATAGGGGAAATAGCAGTTCTTTACTAATATATATATGGAGAGAGACAGAAAAAAACACCTGGAGCAGAGCAAACACCACATAACCAGAACTTTGAATCAAGTCCTATTTTTGCCCTTTGGTGCAGTTATAGTTACAGCCAGCAGGGGGCGCGCGGAGCCTGACTCCTGGCCAGCAGGGGGCGCTGCCGGGATCCGGCCCGGCACAGACAGGAGTGGGGCGGTGCAGATTCCAGAGCTCATCTGGGAATGGCGGCCACAGGGACAGGTTGGGACCTTTCCCATGGGCAGTGCAAGGACCCTCTCACCATTTTTCTGAGGCGTTGGAGGGTTAGAAATTCCTCTGCCAATGGTGCCAGCCCCCAGTGAGTGTGGAGCAAATCTAGTCACAGGAAAACAGAGCAGGACGTGAAGATTCAGGGGCGAGCTGGGACCCCTCCAGTGCTGCTGCTCGCACTGCAAGGTGGAGGTTGAGCAGCCAAGCTAATGGGACCAGAAGCGTGGGGCGCCGGCAAAAATGAGCGTGGGGAAACATCTGTCCCACCAGTTTCCCGAGCAAGTGAAAAGCGAAGTGAAAAGCGAAGTGAAAAGCGAAGTGAAAAGCAGTAAAAAAAAGTCTTCCCCCACCAAATTCAGACCACCCCTCCGCCGCCGCCCCTGCCTCCCATCCCTTGCTCTCCAAAGCCATTAGGTTGGTATTTGAGAGGCTATCAGCTACCCTTTTGTTTGGCTTGGTCACAGGCTATCCCCTCAGGAGATCACTGCATCAGGTGGTGAGCCACAGCCCTCCCCGTTCCACGGTGGTAATGGGGGAAATTCAAGCAGGTTTTTAGCATATTGTCACACATTCACAATATATCTTAATATTTAAAATTTTCCCATCAATGGAAAGAGCCATCAAGTTTGTGGGTTTACTTTTTCCCCCTGAGTGTTTTCTGTTTAAGAGACAAATATTAGTCTTAGCTACAACAAAGTCTTTTGGTACACTGCATCCAACCACTAGGCAGTAGCAAGAATACCATGCACCTATCAGAGAAATACCATATGTTCAGATGGAAACACAATGGAAGCATTGAGTGAAGAAAGAACACCAACACGGGGAAACACTAAAATCTATTAAGTATCTCCTTCATCATCCCTTGAATGTATCCCTTGCTTTTGCTAGAATATCAATAAATCAAGTGAAGTCAGACAATTTAAAGCTTTTTAATTTTTCGTCCTGCTGCCTTTTCCCTCTTGCTCCAGAAGGTGCAAGGCATAATTTGGTAAAGGGTTGATAATATTTGCCATCCTGAACACGTCAATCTGACTCCTGTTTTCTGGCCCTTCATATTTAAAATAGCTTGTGTCAAAAAATTCAGACCAATTAAAATCTTACACAATTCTTTTAATTCAATGTATCTGCTATAGTAAGAAACACTTAAATGAAAAATATTTTTAAAATCAATAACAATCTTCTTATTTGTGAATTTTCTTAATTACAACCATAAACTCAGCCCAGTCTCATTCTTACTGAGATTCTGTATTAACACTACCATTTCACAGCCTTGGTTCTCTTCCTCCTTGGATGAACTAGACTGTATTATTTGGAAGAAAAAAACCAGATATCTAAATAAAATGAGTTTAATGTATTATATTGAAACATCTAACAACATCATGGAACTCTAAAAGGAAAAATGGAATAAATCTCAGTTTCTAAGGAAGATGGGAACTGAATGACATGAGGTCTTCTGTGAGCCCTGTGCTGCCACTCCCACTTATGTTGAATAGTTGCTCCTTCTGAACTTAGCACTGAATAAAATTAATGTAATCAGTCACTGATTGAAAAATTTGCACAATATGCTGTCTCCTGAAATGTATTTATGAATGTACACATTTGTATTTTTATACACTCTCAAATTCTCAAATCTCTACCATAATTCTTAGCTGTCATTTCCTTTCATTGGAGAAGAGAAACAGAAGTGTCTGGCCAACCACTCCTGAAGTCTAAAATCCACTTTTCTAATGATAAGCTTTTACAAAATTTAGAATATATGATCCCTTTCTTATAGTTACTTAACCACAGTAACCATAGCACAGACCCTTAGTATGATTACTCACTTTCTTCTTCCTCCTTTGCTTCTTGTATGATCTTGACTGTGCCTTCCCAACCACTGTTCCTCAAACGGCTGTAACTAGACTGAGGATTCAAAAATAGAAAACAGGGGTATAGTCTTCCAGTATGTATCCCTGACACCCGATCCCATCAGATCTCGGAAGCTCAGCAGGGTCAGCCCCGGTTAGTACTTGGATGGGAGACCTCCTGGGAACACCGGAGGATGTAGTTTCTAGTCCTGAGGACTTCACTGTCACTGTCCAAGCTCGCTCGGCTGTGGCAGATGAACCTTAGGAGTTAAACGGTGGGGCCAGTTCTGTGCATGCTGTGCCTCGCCTAAAATCCACTGTGCAGGCTGGAAGGGCACACCCACATGGGGAGAGTCCTGCCCAAATCTGCGTTCATGAGGCCTAGCCATACATACATTGTCCATGTCTATGACTGTGGTGGCAGGTAAATCTCAATCTTTGGAAGTTTCCTAATCTGGCAAAAATATACCAGAAGCTGTAAGACTGTAGCATATGTCAAGCACTTATCATAGAGGGATATTTAAAGAAATTAACCTTGTATGTCTTCAAAATTGCGGACATTTTTCCCTAACTGAATACAGTTAAATTGCGAGGAAAACAAACAAACAAAGCAAACCAGCTAATACAAACCCACCAACTGCTCACGAGTTTTTGCAACAGCTGCTCTGATCTCTACAAGCACCAATACAGCAGGTCAGAGTGGCTGAATGGTGTATGTGAGGTAAAAATACCACTTTTTCTATAACTATGAAGATGTTTCAGACTACTAGTGATATTGAAAACCAATTCACTATGTGAGCATCAACTCTGAGACATGTTTCTAAGTAACATATCCTCATCAAATGTTTCTAAATAAAAACTGTTTACTGTTGGTCTTGTAGCTGTCAACAACCTCATAATTGAAAGTAATTCTTAATTTTACTGATTTGTTAGTCTCCCAGTTCCATGGTCTTTGGTTCCAAAGGGACAAACCATAATTGCAGTAGACATATCAATAAATGCCTTCCTGTAATATTAGAATGAATTACTAACTAGAACATTTATGTCAATGTCCAGTTTCATTAAAACACAAGAACTGACCCTCACTCTGCCTTCTCTGGCTGTACTACACCATGAATATTTTAATAAGAAAAAGAATTTGCATAATTTTGCAAAACTAAAAGCTCGTATTTCTATGGCAACGAAATCCCATCACGTAAGGATTATTAAAAGCAAAAATGCAGGACTATAAAACAACAGCAACTCTTCAAGTCCAAACTAAAAGCTGTTCTTAGTAAAAATGTTTTCTTCAGCCTTGCTGCTGCATTTAGGGCTAATTTGCATCTGATATTGCTGAGGACATCCCACCACATGGTGATCTCACAATCAAAATCCATGAATACCTCCTAAAGTGTCTACTTGCTACTGAAAAGCTTAAACAGTGTAAGCAGCAGAAAGAAATAGTTTAATTCTATTTCTTTGTTAGAATCATAGAATCATTAAAGTTGGAAAAGAACTCTAAGATCATTAACGCTTAATCCAGCCTACTATGTTCATGACTAAACTATATCCCCAAGTGCCATCAAGGGGTACAAACAGCTGTTATTAGTATAGTTCACTCAGTTAGACTGTAAGTATTCTTTATCTTAGGCTTTGTTCTGCTTCCATGTTTGTAAAGCACCAAGCAAAATAGCTCAGGAAAGTTATTTCTGAACATTTCCACAACAGAAAGTGGAAAAAACTCCTTCACTTCTAGCCAGCCAAAGATTATTTTCCTATCTCTTTCTACTTAACTGGTTTGCAACATTACTATGGACAATACTGTACTACAATCATGGCTGAATGAGTAATTTCAAGAAAAGTATGACATAATTAGCACTTTGGGATCCTTTGGGAAACTGAAATACAAGATTTCAAGCATGAAAGAGTTCCAGTATCTGTTGAGCAAAATTATTCTGACAGAAAGGATATACTTCTTTTAATAACTACCAGTATTTTCAGTGACGATTTTGAATGAAATAACATGTAAATACATCGGTATTTTGAAGAGAATTTCTTCTTTTCTAGGAAAAATGCAAAGATTTGCAAAGCCCAAGTATCTGCTCTTCAGAGGTTGCTTGTCATTTGATATAATAAATGCAACAATAATATATTCTTATTTAGTATCTTGCTGCATATCATGGAGACCTCTAAGGATCACATATCAAAATAGAAGCAGTAAGAATAAACATTTGAGTATTAAAGGAAAATATAGATCTGTATAAACCTGTCTCTGTGTACTATAATTCATCAACACTAATCATAGCAAAAAAAAACCCCAAACTCCTTGCAGTTTGATTTCATTTTTCAGGGTTAAGGGAAAACAAAGTAGTGAATCAGAACTCCTGTAATTTTTTTTTTTCTATTTTCAGGCAGTATAAACCATATTTTGAATTATTTTGCTTCTGGACCCAATGCTTCCTCATTATTAAATTCATGCCCACTTTCCTGGCTTGCAAGTTTTGCAGTCTTTCTTTGGCTAAACCTATTCATGATAAGCTAACACAGTTTTGAAAAATACAAGTGTTTTCCTTTGGAGAAATAAACTTGTGTTTGATGTTAATTGAAATGCATGCTAGTTAATAGTAACTAAATATCTGTATGTATTACACAAGACCTGAATTTTAATACTGATTTACTCCAGGAACAAAGACTTTTCAGAACAATACAGACAGCACTTAATTAACAAATATGTTTTAAGACAGATTTTGTTAAAAAACCCAGTATGGATAAAATCTATAATGCCATCCCTTATTGTACCCATAAAAGCAATTCTGCACTTATTACCAACATGGTAATCCACATGGTAGTCCACCATCATGGTAATCCACAGATGATTATTACTCGAGGTAAGGTATTCATGTATACGAACACTGCCCATGCACAACCACACGAGCACTATGTATGCATGTGCACACACAGTGAAAATAATACTTGGTATGCACTCATCTTTCAAACCACAAAACTATGCTGCTGTTTTAAAAGGTAAGGAAAAAAAAGTTTGTTTCAAAATAATCTTAAGGAAAAAGTCCTTTCTGAAAATCTTTGCAGGTAATTTTTTTTCCAAGTTCAAAGTCTTTATCTTTCTAAGATACAATCTTCTACAAAAACCCCTACATTTCTTCTTAGAGGGATGAAGGAAAGGTGAGCAATCAAGCTAATGAGGTTGGAGAACAAAGGAATGACAAAAGACAAATGAATTGATGCCCAAGACGGAGAAAGGAGAAATGACAGAGCTTTATAAGTCCTCTGTAAGAGAATTTGTTGTTCAATTTCAATTTGCCTTAATGGGAGGTGACAAAAAAAATCCTTTAGCCACTGTGAGGATAATCCAGCCCAATGAACTTTGTGGTTTCTGTATTCATGTGTGCTATTTTTAATTTTTTTCCCCTTAAAGGAAAAACATAACACATATCTATTCTCCATAAATTATCCTGATTAGAAAAATGACATTATTTTACAGCAGACAATACAGGTTGCAACTTATTTGTTTGTACAGATGCAGTGCCTTCCATTTACAGACTTGAAGCAGTATCTTTTCTACCAATTATTAATTTATATATTATATCTATTATTGGAAAAAAGGACCTTTATATTCAAGAGTTACCCCTGCATGAAAGGCAGAATTATGAGGAAAATTTGCTTTGGATGAATTAATAACTGTCTGAAAGTACCGACAAATCTACTGCCCAAGGGTTACATGTGCTGAAAGAATCAGCATCAATCTTGTACTGGCGTAAGCTCAATGAAACTCATATACTGAGTCCCATTTGAAGGATTCATCATCAAAAGACATTGCAGTTCCACGAGGTATGTTAACATAGAGAGTGTGATTAATTCACATAGGTAGGAATAAGTTCTACTGAGATTAAATGTTCTCAGGCTTGTTGACTTCATACACTTAATCATGTGGATATTTTGCAAATTTTTTTTTACAGAAAGTGCTATGTGGATTTAAGTGAGAGTCACATGTATCAAAGCAATCCTCCTATTCACTTCACAACTTCACCTTACAAAATGTCAGAAATTCATTTACCTTTGGCTATAGAATATACTGTACAACAAACTGAGCATGTGGTAGAATTGTCCTATATACTATTTATTTTAATGTTCTGAAAATATCAGAGACACCTGAAAAGTAATACAACACTCACAAGCTTAGACAATAAATACATTAAGTCCAGCTACAAAATGATATCCAACAGGATCATAATGAATGCACATAGAGTAAGTATTCACATACAGCAATAATGTGAAAAAATATTTGTACTGAAAAATTATCTTCTGCATGTCCATATTAGTTATGTAACTCATCTGTCTCTTTTGTACCTTTCCATAAGATATAGTTGACCTTACTCACTAAAAGAGATCACCTCCATTTGCCTTCTGTATGAATGCTGACACTTTTCAATTCAATGGAGACTTTTCAGAAAAAACTCCTTACCTTATAGTACATCAGCACTGTGAATGTTTTATCTGGTTGCTATTATAGGAGTGGATACTACTCACCTTTGATGATTGCCAGCTTCCTTTTCAGACAGCACTTTCTTTAAAAGATATATTTCAAACTTCACTCTTTTTGACTACGAATGATGGCAGGATAGATCCATCATCTTTCAGAACACTCGCTGAATTCAGATCTGAATCAACTGAAAAATTTTTAGCATGCAGAAAAGGCCATTGGCATAATTACAAGAAGAAAAAAAATCTACACAGACATCATCCTCAAAGAGCAACCAAATTAAAGGAAGGAGATACTGATGTTTCAACAGACCAGTAATTGAAAACCAAATGTTTAGTAATGAATTACAGTTTTTTTCTTGACTCTACCTAAAATCAAGAATATTTTTTGTGTAGCTTTTTTAAAGATGTTTTGCCAGAAGAGTTTAGCTAAAAATGATGAACTGAGGTCTTAATAAGGAAGGATGAAGTAATTCCACGATATTTGGTCTGGATATAGTCACAGAATTGTTAGAGTTGGAAGGGACCTCTGGAGATCATCTAGTCCAACCCACCTGCCAGGGCAGGGTCACCTAGAGCAGGTTGTACAGGAATGTGTCCAAGTGGGTTTCCAGAAAGAGACTCCATGACCTCCCTGGGCATTTTGTTCCATATAATGCTTTACAGAATCATGGAATAAAATCACAGATTGGCATGGTTGGAAGGAATCTTAAAGATCATCTAGTTCCAACCACCCTGCCATGGGCAGCGACATCTTCACTAGACCACATTGCTCAACCTGGCCTTGAACACTTCCAGAGGTGCGGCATTCATTACTTCTCTCAGCAACTCCTTCCAGTGCCTCACCAACCTCACAGTACAGACTTTCTTCCTAATATCTAATCTAAACCTATCATCTTTCAGTTTAAAGCCATTTCTCCATCTGCTGTTACCACATGCCCTTGTAAAAAGTCTCTTTCCATTTTTCTTGTAGGCTCCTTTCAGGTACTGAAAAGTTCCAATTAGGTCACCCTGAAACCTTCTCTTTTATGGGCTAAACAATCCCAGCTCTCTCTTTCCTCATAGTGGGAGCTCCATCCCACTAACCTTCTTGGTGGTCCCCCTTGAACTTGCTCTAACAGGTCGATGTCCTTTCTATGTTGTGAACCCAAGAGCTGGTTTCAGTGGCCCAGGTGGGGTCACATCAGAGGAAAGCAGAGGAGGAGAATCACCTCCCTCAGCCTGCTGGCTATGCTTCTTTTGATGCATCCCAGAATATAAATGGCTTTCTAGCCTGAGTGCACATTGCCGGCTCATGTTCAGCCTCTCTTTATCCACCAGCACCCACAAGTCCTTCTCAGCACGACTGCTCTTGATCAGTTCATCCCCTAGTCTGTGTTGATGCCAGGGGTTGCCCCAACTCAGGTGAAGCACCTTGCACTTGGTCTTGTTAAATCACATGAGTTTCCCATGGGCCCACTTCTTGAGCTTGTCCAGGCTCTTCTGGATGGCATCCTGTCCTTCAGGTGTGTCGACCTCACCACTCAGCTTTGTGTCACCTGCAAATTTGCTGAGGGTGCACTCAGTCCCTTCAACTACATCATTAATGAAGACATGAAATAACACTGACCCAATACAGACTCCTGAGAGACACCATTTGTCACTGATGTCCACTGGGACTCTGAGCCACTGACGACTGCTCTCTGGATGCGACCATCCAACCCATTCCTTATCCATGTAACAGTCCTCTCATCAATTCCATTTCTCTCCAATTTAGAAAGAAGGGTGTTGTGGAGGACTGTGTCAAAGGCTTTACAAAAGTCCACATAAATCACATCAATAGCCCTTTTCTTGTCCACTGACATAGTCATTCCATTGTAGAAGGCCACAATATTTCTGGTACAATATTTCTGTTTTCCAGTAACCTGGGACTTCAGCTGATTGCCAAGACTTTTCAGTTATAATGGAGAGTGGCTTGTCAGCTACATCAGCCAATTCCCTCAGGGCTTTAGGATGCATTTCATTGGGTCCCACAGATTTATGTATCTTCATGTTCCTCATATGGTCATGAACCTAGTCTTTACTTACAGTGGGAGGGGCTTTGCTCCCCCATTCCCCATCTACTCAAGAGGTGAGGGAAGAGAGTTTGTCATTGAAGACTCTGGAAAAAATCTTGAGTGCTTCAGCCTTCTCCTCGTACATTGTTACCATTTTTCCAGCATTGTTTAGCAGGTGGCTACACCTTCTTTGATCTTCCTTTTCTGGTTAACATACCTCTAGCATCCCTTCTTGTTATTCTTTGTGTCTCTTGCCAGGTTCATTCCAGCTTTGCCTTGGCGTTTCTCATCCCATCCTTACACAACCAAATTGCATCTCTATACTCTTCCCAGTTCACCTGTCACTGCTTCAACTGCCCATGCATTTGTTTCTTTCCCTTTAGTTTGACCAGAAGGTCCCTACTCAGCCACACTGGTCTCATGCCTTGCTTGCCCTTTTTCTTGCTCCTGGGCATTGCTAGCTCTTGAGCCCTATAGAAGACTTCCTTAAAGCACTGCCATCTTTATTCCAGTCCCTTGTTCCTGAGGGCACTCTCTCAGGGGATTCTATGAACTACCTCCCTGAGGAGCTGGAATTCTATTTTTCCTGAAGTTCAGGCACCTAACTTTACTTGTTACCTGACTCATATTTCTCAAGATTGCAAACTCCACCAAATGCAATGTCTGTTTTAAAACTATACAGAATGAAACGTATCTGCCATGGGGCAGTCCCTGATCTTTTCTCACAGAGGCCACCCCTGCAGCCCCTCTGCTACCAAAACCTTGCCATATAAACCCTAGACTTCCTCAACAATAGAAGTTTTGCTTTAGAACAATGAAAGGTTCCAGATGCTTTGCACAGCAGGAAGTCCATGAAGCCAAATATATTCATAGCTGATGTCCACCTGAAAACCGAAATGATGGATCATTTCCTCATTTCTTAATGAAGAAGACTTAAGTCCAATTCTTCCTTAGGATTCCTTAGGAAGGATGACAGCATAGAAAATGGGTATTTATCAAAAAGTTTTCTCATATAACAATTTTTACTGTATTATTAATGATGCTTTTCTATATCAGTTAGATAATTTAGATCTTTAGACTGTTAAAGCACTAACTGGCGTAACAACAAATTCTTAGGTCAACATATATGGTGCATTCCTTTTCTCTCATAGTATTTTGAAAGTAGTGAGGATCCTGCAGTTAATTTCTTGTGCGAACTTCATACTAAAACTGATGCTGATTTGATGCAGCAGATCTTGATAAAGAATTCTTTTTTCATTAAGGGTATAGGATTATAAATCTGGTACAGTCAAGTCTTCTAGTACCACAAAAAAACCCCCAACAAATAAACCAACCCCTCTTCAAAAAAAAAAAACCAAACAAAACCGAACAAAACCCACCCCAAACCCGAAACAAACAGGTATGATGCTCAAAGATAAATGAGTTTCTATAGAATACATTAATACTAAAGGAGTGTGTTTGTTAAGAATGTTCTCAAACACACCTATGATGGAGTTCCAATAATTTCCCTATGCATTTGAATTTTAAACTTTTATTGGTGAAAAAGCTTTTCTAATGTATAACTTTTACCTTTGTTTCCGTTATTTCAGCGCACTCTGTTTTGTCCTGTTCAACATCAACATGAAGAAAAAAATTGTGCATAGAATCCTTAAGGTCAGAATACACTTTTAAGATTACTGACTTCAACTGTTATCCTGGCAGCATTTTTTCCCTCCATACAGTTGCTGCCTTTTAGGTACCTTAAGACATCTGCTTCAGTCATTACTAGTTTTATTTTGTACATTTTTTATTAAATTAACTTAGTTCTCCATGTTTTTCCTTAAGTCTACCTTCCCTTTGAGCTATCCCCAGTTGACAATAGAGCCCTAGACACAACAACACCCTTTCATGAGGACAAAAGAGCCTTTATAAAGTTGGAACTGCAACAGTGTCTTTTATAGAGAGAAAAGATTAGATGTAGAACATTAAACAATGTTTGAAAGTCTCATCTTGAGAGAAGAACGAGTCTGTGTTTATGTGCATGCAAATGTATGTGTTTTTATGCATAAAGCAGTCATATCTGTATTTGAGATAGTCTACACAGAGAAGATACACAGACCTTTAAATCAGGTGTTTCAGAATCTTTCAGAAAATAATAAAATATAACTTGATTGCACTAAAAGTTCTCATACATTAATTTTCTAAATAAGACAGCACTCCCTACTCTAATGTCAGAATAGACATATTTAAAGGGGTTATAAATACACAAATAATGCAGTATTATTTTTAAAAAGCACTAAAAACCCAATTATGCTGGTTATCTATTTCTTTCAACATAAATTCAGTTTCTAGAAACTGATTGATTTGTATTTCCTCATTTGTAACCCTGAAGAATGGAAAATGAGATTACCTATGTGCATCAAAGCCCAGAAGAATGATAAAATCACTCTGAGTTTTGGTGTTGCAAGTAATTGTTCTAAGAATAATTGTAGCTTTGCAACCTTTAACAGTAAAATCTCAGTATAGAATTTCACCAGATGATCTAGGATCTTTAAACCATATTAACAGGTTAGGAATCTTGAGTCTAATAGAATCTAGGATTTTTTGTTTTTCATTACTGTCCATGTTGTGGCTTTTTAAAATTTACTCTGAATTTCAACAAACAGGTTGGAGAACCTCAACTTAATTTTATATTTTATCCAGGAGATCAACTTTTACCTTCCCTTTAATATCTTTTGAATTCTTGGTGTAAAAAAAAAGCTATACAATTCATAAAGAACCAACCCTTGTATGTAGTTCATATGTCATATATAAATACAAGGTCTTCTGAGTGTGATTAATGTGTTTTATATGCCTACATAAATCTCCTTTAATTGAATGTGTTCCTTTCTTCCTTTTTTTCTGTTGACAATGTATATTTTCTGTTCATCTATAATGCAAGCCAGGCTGCTAGGTTCTAATAAACCACATTTCGACTAACAATGTAAATTTTCTGCTTCCATCTCAAAATCTTTAATATTTAGCAGGGTTTCGTACTGCTTTAGATATAATGCAAATGGTGTAGTGTGAAGCAACAATTAACTTCATAGCTGAAAGATGAAATGTGAATAAAAAAGCTATGACTTCACAATAGCATTGAGAAAAAAATGATTAAAAATGTTAAGTTCAACTTAGTGCTGTTTAATATACATGTTAAAAGAGCACTTTGATCTACACAGAGTTGTACAAGTTTCCAGACACAGTAAGAACACACCATAAACTTTTCTATAGATGCTAATCTGTATTTAAATAATACTCATGGATCAAGTTAATCACACACACTCAGGTTTTGGGTTTTTTTAACATAGCATCTGTTTACAGGTTGCAAGTAATTGTTTTGACTCAGCAATGTGTTCCAGACCCTATGCACTGGCTCATATGACAAATTAACATCCCCGCTCTTGCAAAATTTCTCAGATGCGGAGTTGTTTGAAATTTAGAATGGACAGAGAATAAATTTAACACTGTTTCAGACCTCCACTGCCACGATCTCCATTATTAATGTATGAATTCTGTTTATTCCTCTGTCTCTTCCCATCCTCTCCCTGGTTGTATGGCCCACTTATTATTTCATAACCTCTTGCAATAATTATCAATTACTGTGTAATAATTAGAGTAAATAACTTCTTACTTAATGCCGTAAATTTTCTAATCCATTCAGCATTCCATTCTTTTACCTTAACTGTAACAGAGCTATTCTCTAGTTTAGGAAATGAGGGCAAATTGCTGTATACTGAGTTCGTGGACAGGACAGCATTGATGTGTGCTTGCATTCTTATATTGTTCCATATGCATGTAGTACTGACCACTGTTGGAGATCCACTTCCTAAACTAGACAGACCTTTTCTCTGACTACAGCTACTCTTACTTTCTCATAGATGTTTCAGAACTGATCTCCTGCTAATAGAAACTGCCGTAGCTCCATGAACTTAATTTCTGAAAACTCCTACTAACAGGGGACTTGTCTTTTCCTGCAGCACCAAGTGCCAACTAAGGTGTTGATATCTCACTTCTGAAGAGCCAAAGATAATCCTAACAATCTCTGAGGAGTGAATAAATGTCCAAGGCCATCTAGCAAGAATTACCATTACTTAACACATTAAAAAATGCTTCTTGTCACTGTTTTCACAGAAAATGTACACAGTGCTGTATCCACTTCAGTCTGTAAAGAATTTCATAGTCAGTATCTTTCATTAATTAATTTCTGAATGTAGACCAGAAAGCAGGTAGCTGAAGTCCAACCCAAATCCTATATTAGGAAAAGGAAAGTATGAGATGTGAAACAACAGGGAGTAAATCTCTATGTATTAAGCCTGCACAAATCTATACATACAGGCCATTGAGTTTTATTTTTAAAATGTAAGTGTGCTGTGCTTGGGAAACAGAAAAGCATACAGCCTGTGTGACATATGTAACACACAACCTGTGTACTCACACACTTGCTTATCTCATTCCCTTTGTCACCTTCATGGCCTGGCAGTAAACTTTGTACATAAAACTCTGTGTACTTACTTGTATGTCATTAATAAAGTCATTAACAGGTGTGTATATACATATATATTTTTATGCATATTTGGGAAGATTTTAAAATTTCACACTCCTCTGCAGTGTGTGTGGAATTCCAGCACATTTTCAATGTGATTCAAGAACACTTTAGCTAAGGTGAAGAATTTTTTTCTTTTTCAAAATGCTTTTCCATAGTGAAGTGCATAGCCATCTGTACAAATAATAGTGCTCAGAGAGAAGCATCATTTGTAAGATAAAGAAGTTCTATTTTGAAATATTCAGATGTGAGTAGGGCTGGTCTTATTATGCATTCAATGAACTGGCAAAATTGTAAATGGCAAAAGGTTTTTGTAAATGTTGCATTTAGTTTGTCATAAAAATTTCAGATCACTGGGTTCCATTAGCATTGCATTCCAGCAAACAGTAAGTGATCCCCACAAAACTTTCAGTATATATGAACTGCAACCTGAATCATCAAATGCCTCAGTTATGCACATCTTTTAGATCCTTCTGAAGACAATCTGAAATTCCAAATTATTTCCTGTTTATACTTTCCTTTAAATATGCTTCAGGATAAATGGCTTTAAGTGTAATATCAGTTACTTCAGTAATTCTCCAACTATTACTGTCCCAAACCCCACCAGAATACTATGTCACTGGATGACAATGATACTCTATAGCATCTTTCAGATCCGAATAATTTACGCCAGATATTTAGTGGAAAGTCACAGAACCAAGAGCAACGCACAAAACCATTAACACTCAAGAAGCAAAATCAATTACATTTTGTTAACTATGAATTTAACAAAATATGATAAGGAGGCATTTTACTGGTATATATGGCAGGCATAAAATACATCAGCTGCATCTTTTGAGAAAGCCAAGTCCTAAAGGTCTATTTCATTCCTTAAGCACTCAAAAAATTATCACAGTGAGTTCCGCCTGACTATTGACTTAATGATTTATTCTTCAGTGTTTTCTATAATATAGTGGTTTTTAGGGTAATACAGTGTTTCCTGTAATACAGTGTATTGGGTATAAGTGATGAGATTTTTGTAGCAGTTGGACTGCAGGAGTGACCCCTCCATGAACTTGTCAGGGGCTCCCCTGTGCCAGGCACAGCATGGTCCAGATGGCTCTGCAGTGGACCCGCCACAGGTCCCTCAGCCAATCAACAAAGCTGGTGATGCCTCTGTGGAAACATATGTAAGAAAGGGACAAAAAATATGGAATGAAGAGAGGAGGAGACAACAGAAATAATGAGAAACATCAGAGAGAACACCTAGATTAGAAAAGGAGGAGGTGGTCCATGCCACAGCAGACATCACTACAGCCTGCAAAAGAGGCCATGTGGAGCACATTTTCCTGACAGGAACTGCAGCCCAGGGAGAGCCTGCCCAAGAGAAGACTTTCCATGAAGGACATGGTAGAGCAGGCAAAAATTTGTGAGGAGAGAGGACCTGTTATGTACTGATCACACCCTCCAAGTATTTCTCACTATATTAATTGGCAATAAATTAGTTTTCCCCAAGATGAGTCTGTTTTGCTGATGACAGTAATTGGTAAGCAATCTTCCTGTCTTAACTTCTACCCAAGAGCTTTCTCATCCTGTTTTCTCCTCCTGACCTGCAGAGAAGGGGGAGTGAGAGAGCAGACCTTAACCAACCCACCATACCATCTGCTGGTTAACACACCATACTATCTCATTTTCATTCTAGAACCATTAATTTGAGATTATCACGTAAAGTTCCCAAATTCAAGATATGCCTACTGAAAACACAGGAAAACGTCTCAATGATATTTTTAGTTCCAGTCTGTGGAAAACACTCAGTTTTTTTATAAGAAGTGTCTGAGAAATACCTGAAGGCAAGGAATACAATGCATTTAAACTCCAGGGTATCTAGGGTCAACATAGGGAGCTGAATTTCAGTAATCCAAGTTGAAGCTATGGTCTAAGGTAGCCTAGCACTTCACAGATGTACCACAAAAACTATAATTAGAAAAGGTTAAAATATAATGCATCACAAAATACAGCTTTGCAAAGGCTTTAATTTGCAGGTAAGTCAAGTTTTTAAAACAGTTTACTCATATTAACACATTGCTTTACATCTAATCAGTTACATAATTGCAGTTTAGTTAGCTACTGACTGAATCGATTAAAACAAACAGTAAATTTAAGGCTCTGCAACTAAAACAACTCTTAACTTGTAGAGTGTCAGCCACACACTCACAACTCTTTAAAGAAAAACTACACTTACTATAGTCCATATGGAAAATATGACACATACTGTTTCTCATTCTATTTTACTCCCACTGGATCTCTCTACTCCCATTTAACTACTGTGAACTCAGGAACTAATTACTGACATTTAGGATTTCTAGCATGATTCTTAATTGCTGTTATAGGGCATGGCACTGTACTTACCCGGAGTGTAACAAGAATGTCTGAGATTAAAAAACAAGAGCATAATGTAATAATCTACAACACAGTGATTTCCAAATACTCAAATGTATCTCTGTGGTATACAGTAAGCTGCAAAAACTTTCAACTTCCATAATTTTAATTTTTATAATTTTAAAGTAATTACTAGAACTTAGATGCTTGTGGCTCTGTAACTAACACAGAATCATAAAATGCTTGAGGTTAGAAGGGATCTCAAAATAATCTAGTCCAACCCCTAAATCTGACCAAAACTTGAGACTGTTTTTTAAAAAATCTAATAAATATTTAAATGTAATTTGTCTTAGCCTTACCTGGAAAGAAGGCATCCAGCTGCTAGTATGCAAGGCCTAGAAACAGTGTTAATTATACCATTCTGACCTTGAACAGTTAAGAATCCTCTGTAATAGCAAAGAACTTCTAACTTCATTTTGTGGGAATGCAAAAGAAAACAGAAAAAGATGCCA
The DNA here is from genome assembly GCF_047495875.1 of Pithys albifrons albifrons. Taxonomy (NCBI): domain Eukaryota; kingdom Metazoa; phylum Chordata; class Aves; order Passeriformes; family Thamnophilidae; genus Pithys; species Pithys albifrons. Next base: position 54,705,383 of record NC_092459.1, on the reverse strand, counting down.
GAATAACTAGAAGAGTAAAGAAAGCTTTAAAAAAATCCATATAGTCTTCATTATTTATGAAAAGAAGGAAGGAGAAGGAGCACATAAAAAATGTTACATTGATACCATAAAAGTACTTGGAGTAAGAGTTGAGTTGTTCTGAGGAGACTTATCACATTTTAATAATGAAGTAATCTCACTGCTAAAAATGCTATTTTGCTTGTTCCAGAACTATTCAGAAAATCTGAAGAAGTCTGCTTGACAGTTTCATCTGAAAAATATTTCAGCAGCTCAACTGACAAAGCAGAATTTACTAGCCTTCCACAGCTGTGCTGTTAATTTTCTTCATTATAATAAATACCTGCCAACCAAAAAAATCTGCTCCAGGTCAAATGAAACCTTAGATCTGTAATGAAATCCTTCAGTTTTTCATTTTAACTGGAACGAAAAAAGTTTCTATCATGAGTTGATCTCAATAAATTCTCACTTCCTCTCACCCCAAATTTCTTTATTTCTTGGCCCTATGAAAGATGGATTATTCACTCAGACACACTTGAGAATGATTCCTATATTGCTAGAATCCCTGTTCTTTCATGTTTATATCTTCACACCATTAAAATTAATGCACATAAATTATTTGCAGTGCAACTTATGACCGTCCTTTTTCAGATTAAAACTCTAGCTGCTGTAGGGAAGAAGCAACTGTGAGAACATCAAGGTGTGGAATAAATATTTGAGCTAGATAACTTAAGTGGGTCTACAACTGATTGTTAGTTTGGCTACTTACTGTAAATCACAAGTCTCCACCATGCCATATAATTTCCTGTTTTCTAAGAAAATAGGAATTTCTGCTTGGTAAGGACGGATCCCCAGGACACTGTAGAGTTTCTGCTAAAGTTCAAACAAGGGTATGAAAGCACTGACTATCCATCAGGACGTGAACTGCTATCACAATCACGCACAAATATTTATGCAGCTTTCAGCACATTTAATTTAAATTAATTCCCACAGAAGTTAAGTAACTGTATTTTCCTGGAAATCTATTTAGTACAGGATGACCTTGTTTTTACTCAGAGTTCTTCTCGTATGTTTCCATGCAATTAAAACTACTTCTCAACTCTCTGAGATATTTCCCTATTCAGATATGCTGACTATCTATATTGCTTTTGTCTATCATAGAAACAATTTCATCAATTTTTTTAAAAATCAATGCACCAAGATTAATTTGGTGCAAAATTGCACAAAAATTAATGAATTATTGCATTGAATTTTTTTATATGCAGAAGTGTGAGGACTGGAAGCAGTCTAAATTACAGAAGTTGGGAATTTGGTTATTAATACCTAACCTAGACAATGTAAAGTTACCTCAGAACATTTACAACACCCTGCTGATAGCAGTATAGCAAGGGCAATTATTGAATAAATACCACTTTGGGCTGCTGAGGATCTACAAGAAACTGATTGGTTGTATGCTACTGAAAGGTCTCCAGTTGCTTCATCATAGGCAGAAAGATAAAATATAATTAATAAATATTTATTAATAGTACTCATATAATACTAGTTATATTTGTCACTGAAACAATATGGAGCCATGACCGGATGTGACCTTTGCAATGATGAGCTGTTTCTAACAATGTCTTTGAACTATGTATTTTGCATTAAAGATTATAGTTTAGAAAGCTGATGTTTTATAACCTGCCGCACATAAGCAGTTTAGTAAGATACATATAAATATTTCTATTATGTAAACCATTATTAACAAATTTTACTGACTGTGGCTTCCTTATAGCTATGGTACACACAGGACGCTGTATCTTAGTTTCATTTGTAACTGAGAAAAATGACAGGCTATTATTTCTGTGAACTGTCTTCCTGATTGGAGATCTGGGTGTTGCTGCACAGGATATCCGACTTGTCTGTACAGGCTTCTATCACAAATTTAATGCCACTGGCACAATGAGACTTCCTGCATTTAAGCTTCCTTTGTAGTGTAAAGTAAAAGAAGTGTACATTCATAGTGAACTGTCTAGTGAAGACTGTCAAAAAATTTCCGACAAATTACAAATCACGGTACTTCTCAGGATTTGGTAACTTTTATCTACCTTTTGTCAGCATTTTTTAGTATTTTTCAAAACAGAATGTTTTCCAGTTCAAGTGGGAACTGCAGAGACCGTAGCCCCAGCTAATGTTACATACCTCATTTGGTTTCTGAGTTTATATTCCTGGTGTTGCTTCACTGTCACTGAAGAAGGAGAGGGTATCCCTAAAGTCAGGTAGAGTATAAGTTAGTGCTATGAATTGTGCTTTGGGGGAACTTGCATCTCTCCTCCACTTCCATAGGGAGTCCTCAAAACTGGCTTGTGAACTTCTAACACCAGAATAGACCTAATTACTTTGCAAGATTTCTGCATTTCCCATTTAGGAAATTCATTTGATAAAGTGCACATTAAGCCAGCAAATCACAACTGCTCAAATTCTTTAAAACAGTTTTTTCTAGTGATTTTCATTGTACCAAACAACGTGGTTTGAAGTTTGTATGTAGTTCTGGTTAACTCTGGAGAAGTTATAAATATTAACATTGAGGAAAGAAAAAATATTAACAAGAAGAGTCTCTCCTAAATTCTCCTGGGAATAGTCTGGGATGATTATGGGCTAGGAGATGTTTTCAAATTATAGTTTGGATGGGGCAATTCTATTTTGGAGAGTGAGTGATTTAACTAATGCAAAGAAATTTAATAATTTTACTAGTTGCACTATAGTGTTGTTTCTTTTATAGAATAATAGAATATTTTGAGTTGGAAGGGACACAGAAGGATCATCAAAATCCAGTTCCTGGCTCTTCACAGGATCACCCCAAGAATCACACCATGTGCCTGGGCGTATTTGTTTGAATGCTTCCTGAACTTTGTCTTGGTGTCATGATCACTTCTCTAGGATGCCTGTTCCAGTGCCTGACCAGTCTCTGGGTGAAAAAGTCTTTTCCTGATATCCAGCTGAAACTTTCCCTGACACAGCTTCAGGCCTTTAACTCGGGTCCTGCCACTGATCAGCACAGAGGAGAGACTGGTGTCTGCCTCTCCATTTCCTCTCACAAGGAGGTTGTAGACTGCAATGATGTCTCCCCTTAGTCTCCTCTCCTCCAGGCTGAACACACCAAGTGACCAAGTGACAGGCTGGGGACAGAGTGGCTGGAGAGCAGCCAGGCAGAAAAGGACCTGGGGGTTTGGATTGACAGGAGGCTGAACATGAGTCAGCAATGTGCCCAGGTGGTCAAGAAGGCCAGTGGCATCCTGGCCTGTATTAAGAATAGTGTGGCCAGAAGGATGAGGGAAGTGATCCTTCCCCTGTACTCAGCGCTAGTGAGGCCACACCTTGAGTATTGTGTTCAGTTCTGGGCCCCTCAGTTCAGGAAAGATATTGAGGTGCTGGAGCGAGTCCAGAGAAGAGCAACAAGGCTGGTGAAGGGACTGGAGCACAAGTCCTATAAGGAGAGCCTGAGAGAGCTGGGGTTGTCTAGTCTGGAGGAGAGGAGGCTCAGGGGTGACCTCATCACTCTCTACAACTACCTGAAAGGATGATGTAGCCAGGTGGGGGTTGGTCTTTTCTCTCAGGCAACCAGCAATAGGACAAGGGGGCACAGGCTTAAGCTCTGCCAGAGGAGGTTTAGGTGAGATATCTGGAAGAAATTCTTTACAGAGAAAGTAATTAGGGATTGGAATGACCTGCACAGAGAGGTGGTGGATTCACCATCCCTGGAAGTTTTTTAAGATGAGACTGGCTGTGGCACTTAGTGCCATAATCTAGTAATCACAGTGGTGTTGGATCAAGGGTTGGACTTGATCTCAGAGGTCCCTTCCAGCCCAGGTGATTCTATGATTCTACCTCAGCCACTGGGCAGTTAAATGCCTCCCTGAGGGCAGTTAAATGCCTCCCTGACATCTGATCTCGGAAGCTAAGCAGGGTCAGCCCCGGATTAGTACTTGGATGGGAGACCTCCTGGGAAATGCCAGGTGCTGTAGGTTCTAGTCCTGAGGACTTCACTGGCACCATCCAAGCTCGCTCAGCCGTGGCAGATGAACCTCAGGACTTAAACGGTGGGGCCAGTTCTGCACACGCTGTGCCTCACCTAAAATCCACTGCGCAGCCTGGAAGGGCACACCCACGTGGGGACAGCCCTTTCCAAATCTTCGTTCGTGAAGTTTGGCCATACATATACATACATACCTCAGCCACTCCTCATACAGCTTCTCCTCAAGGCCCTTCATCACCTTCATTGACCTTCTTTGGACTCTTATCCTCCTTATATTGTGGCCCTCAAAACCGCACACAATACTAGAGTATTTAAATAGTTGCTACTAATTCAACAGCATAGTGTTTCAATAATATGGCCATGCCAGTGACCTCAAAACCAGGGAACAGGGTTTAGAAATCCCTAGATTATTAAAACAGACATGTCCTTAAAGTATCCATATGAACAGTGGCTGTGACAGTGTAGCTCAAAAACTATTTTGCAAACTTTTGCTTACATTTTTGGTAATTCTGTGTGTCTAAAACTTATTCCATCCAAGTGTCACCATACGGTTGAATAAAGATTTTGTGTGTTGAGTTTTGGCCCAAGCATCATTTTATTACCTCAGTTTCAGCTGCTGGAATGAGAAGTTAATGATGCAAATTATTATTAAATGACTAGGACTTCATTTCAGTAAAGTTACAGCTCTTGACTCAATATAGTATTGTTTTACAGTAAAATGAGGAAGTATAATATAAGAACATTTTAAATTGTACAAAGTATTAGTTATAAGTCCTAATACAGTGTGCAAGACTTTTCCCACACTAAGATACAGACATAAATTAGTACCATATTGTACACATGTAGATGAAAATAATATCCTGCCAAGTAGGAAAATGTCATCCTAAAATAGAAAGCCACATTTCCTCAGGATATTGATCCAGCTTAGCTGGATCCTATAAAAGACAGAAAAATGGATAATGTAACTTCAGACATGAGAAGTTATTAAGTGAATTGACTGTTGGCACAGTACGTAATCCTCGGTCCCTAAAGCACGAGAATTTCTCAGGTCAGACTGTTTATATAGCTCTAATCTAATGCAGCACACATTTGGGAAGAAGGAGAAACTCTGAAGTGATTAACTTGCTGTGGTGCCTGTGTCATGCGTTTCTGCACATTGTTTGCTTACTTGCCTCCCAAAGTCATAACACAAAGTGCTTGAACTCAACAATTCCCTTTGAATATATTTGCAAGGACTTTATTTCTAGTAAAAGTGCTGCAGCAGTAACTACTACCACGAAGGGTTTTGTTTTCAAGTTCATGGTGTTTTAATAAATAAGCGGCTTAATCAATGACTTAATGGAAATGTGAAACAAGATATGACTAGCAACACTTAAAAATTACATGAATGGTTAGACATCTATATGCTTTAGCCTGGATCCTGCTATACAAGAAAGCGCAACAGTCACTCTCCTCAGTGGAACTGTGTTCATTGACTGAAAGCTGGCCATTGGCAACTTGTGGTGTCTACAAGAATAGAGAAGACAGCACCAATGCAGAGTAGCTACTGAACTGGTATATCTCTAAGAACAAAAATCACAACTCCACTTTGAGAACACACTGGCATTCCTATGCCCTAGAGAAATATGTTTAAAGTTTAAGACAGGACATCTTCTCTGTCTCATAACTGATGTTGATAGTATGCAAAATATCATGAATTAGTGCATCTTTAAAGGACGACAGTGAGCTCTATCACAGCTGAAGAGCTGATAAGTAAAAAGGATAAGGGCATCAACATACATTCTCTTCTACAATTAACTGTCTCACAAAATTCACTTTCTTGATTATCCACAAGCAGGTTTTGTGAAATGAAGCATTAACATCATTTACGCAATAAAACTGAGACAACTTAAGCTGGGAAAGGCATTTTTGGACCACTATTTTTCTTGCATGGGCCCACTCAAAAGAAACCAGAATATGCCTTGAAAAGTAGTTACACTAATTCTTTTTTTCTGTATTTTCCTAAGATTCTGCTTGAGCTGATTTATTGCTTCCCCTTCTTCAACCTTATTTAGCTATTTTAGTACTGGCTCAGATCACTTTCCAGGGCTTGCTGTTTTTTATATACTCCAGTACAAAAACATAGGGTGTCACAAAATCACATAAATTAGAAGAGTAATAACAATATGTTTTTTCTTCACTTATTTTGATACTAATCTGAATGAAAGAGGTTTCAAAATTCTTAATGCATTAATACCAAGGACATACAGATTCTAATCACTGCTACATTAACTGTTTTAAATAATTAGCATATTTATAATATGAAGACAGAAATAACTCATGCCTGAAAATCGAACATTTAAAACCATTTCCCTACAATATAAGCACAAAATATGTTCCTCCTTTCTGATGTGTCAAATGTGATAGAACATAAACTGGTGGATGAGAAGCAAACATAACAGTTTGTATTTTGATGTCATGGCAAATATCTGCAGTTCTTCACAAAGTACAGGTAATTTGCCTCCAGGCCACTTATCTGAATTGCCAGTATAAATGCACACAGTTCCTTAAAGCAATAAAGAACAAATAATATTGTAACTGAGGCTAGGCAGAAAAAAATTTCCTATAAAAAACATTTTTCAGGGACAATTCAAAATTAAGTAACAATGGTAGAAGGCAGGACATGGAGATGTCCCAAACAAGACCTTCATTTATTGCTAGATCTTCATGTGATAAAGGTTTTAATGTGCAGTTAGGAGGAATAAAGGCCATTAAATACAAAGACACCTCCATCATCTCAGAGGTACCCAGGCTACAGGCTGCTTGAGGTTAGGAAAGTATGTGATGAAGTATCACTATATCCTTACTAGCTTCTTACACTCTTCCCTTGGCTCTTGTTGACTCATTGTGATCAAACAGGCTACCAGGCTGGATGGATCTTCCTCTAGTACAGCTTAGATATTGCTATATTCTCAAACTTTGTCTTTTCCTAGAAATATACAAATGGTTTATAATTCTATGTAAAGAACTGGAAGTATAAACATTTCTTTTCATGCGTTATAATTGTATAATAGTTACATACTCCGAAGGTAATGTTTTACCACATGTCTCTCGGTTTTCCCTTAGGAGCCAAATAAAACTACTTGGCAAGAGTAGTTCTAAAGCTGAATGTATGATCTTCCTCTCAGGATAAATTCTTCTTCTCAGATCTGGCAAGTGAATCTTGCTTGCAGTTTACTATTCCTTTACACATCGTGCTGCCATTTCTTTCAGTGTTGCTGGTCAGAGTTCTTTCTCAGAGCTACTGTAGAATACTCACAGAACAGAACATTTAATATAGATCCACAAAGGTCTGTAATAAGATAGCTGATATGTTAGTATACCCAATACAGATTGAGATCAATATGAGAATTTTAGCCTTAGTTACTCTGAGATACAAAAAATAGGCCATAAAAATGATACAAACTTCTCCAGAAAAATTACTCTTTATGTTCTTCCTTGTTGGCCAGATGAGAATTAGCTCACATGCAAGCATGGATCTAAACTCTTCCTAGTCACCATCCCCTTCTATATTCCACCTTTTCCTTTTGTTTTCCCTCCCTAAACAGAGGAACTCAATGGGATCATATGGTATTTTTAGACCAGTTGTTAACATAATTGTCTCTAAAGCTTGCAGCAATTTCAATTTCCCTGGGGAGAGTTGGCACAAAAACTTAACAAGGGATGAATAAATAAGTTCACATATTAATTAATAAAGAAAAACTACCAGAAGCCCTCACAGCACTTACAATGACAAAGCAGCCCTATGAACAATTGTAAGAACCTTGGAAAGTCTGAGATCAATGAACATACCATGTACCCATAGTTGGATCTACCTGCCTTATGGGGTGCTTTCATCTTTGCTTTTAATGGGCTGCTGAATGCTGTCCCAAGCAAATGTACTTATTAGGGCAGCTCAAGTCACTAAGTATTCACACTTTTGTTCACACAGTCAGGATAATAAAGCACACCAATTACAAAATGTTTGCTTAATTGCCACTGCCATATGCTGGTATTTTTATTTAAGCTTCTTTGTACAAAGAAGAAAATATTTATGGCCTTTTAGGCAGTAATTAGGCTATTGCCTTTGTACTTCCAGTATTCTACAAAAACCATATATAGATATTTCTACTGAAATGGTAGAACATTTTGCTGTGATGGTCAAATTTTCCTGAGGGTCCCGGAATTGCTCAAAGCACATGCACAGTTAACTAGGATGTGTACATAAATCTGTGATACTGCGTACTACTGACAGAGTTAATGAACAAAATTAAGTTTTAGTGGCCCTCATTACTTATTCATTTGGTATTCATTGTTTTAACACTGACCATAATGATACCCATTAGGTTTTTAAATGGATGTCATTTATCCTTCCATAAGAATTTCATCATAATTCAGCATAGGTGGCAACAGACTCATTATGATGGATCTTTTTATTAATTATGAGGATTTGTATCCACATTATCGAATATAGTATCAGCTATATTCAGGCATTAATTAACAACCACTTAGTTTAAAATGATAGTCACTACCTGCCTAGAGGAAAATAAATCCTGAATCATAAACTTAAACTCACCACATCCTTCAGGCAAAGTGAAGACATGTCAGTAAATAAACAGTGTTTTCAGTGCTTTATGAAATGCTACAGCAGTAGCATACATGCTGTAGTATTTATGAAAATTGGGCTTTCCCACACTAGAAAGCAGCACATTGCTAACAGGCAAGAAACTCTGGGGCATCATTTTCAAAGACACAGTTGGCTGTAGTCATTTTGCCCTTATTTCTGCTGCAGTTCTGAGCATCGCAGAACAATCTCTGGTACCTAAACAGAGAATGTGATAGGTGACTTTTCAGCTCTCTGAAGATTTTGCTATTTGAATATGAAACTAAATTTGTGTTTTAAAAATGTCAGAAGGACTTCAGTAGGTTAGATCAAAATCTCTTTAGACTAATGCTCGCTCTCCAAATATAAGAACATTTCATAGTGTAACTAAGTAAATAATCTGTCATCTTCAACTTAAAAAGCCCTGGATATATTCAAACTGGCCCAAATTTCTGCATTTGAAATGTACAGACTTTTGCTTTGTCACAGTGTATTGCTACAAGTTCTAAATATCATTTATGCATAAATGGATGTAAATTAAAATAGAAATCAAAAATAAAGCATGCAAAATACATACAGAAAAGCTACAGAAGTATTTAAGTAAGACTTTTCTGTGTTAGAAACACCAGGACTCTTTTGAAGAAAACAAAAATAACTTTCTTATAGATGTACTCTAAGTTTTTACTTCCACTGCTTGTCATAAAACAATTCACAGATGTTTAGAACAACCATTTTCTAACAGAATATGCAGCATTTAGCCATACAAAATATGAAAAGAGAGCTTGAAAGAACTATCATGCAAAAATCTTAAAAGGAAGTCAAAAGTGCTTACATTTTGGAACATATGTGATTAGAACAAAGTTTAAACTCTGTGCAACACATCCATAGATAACAGCCCAGGATTATCTTACTTCCCAAAATCAAATATATATAAAAACCTTCAGAGTACTGGAAGAAAAGTAGACAAAGAAGCTAAATAATGATTTACAGGAAAAGTAGCTCAGGCTAAGTTACTCAGATTTGCCTAAAATACTACTCTCACAGCAAGCCAAATAGATTGATAGCAGACTGAAAGCGCACTGGAGCCAGTAAAAATATTTATAAACACATATAACTTGAGTGAAAATCTGCTGCTTTCATTATTTTAAATAAAGAATGTAAACCTCACAACTTTTTTTCTCCCCCCCACAAAAATTTGCATGGAAAGTTTGGAAGATTTTTTCTTGTTTCATTTCACTTTTATCTGTAACTTTCAGAAAAACATTAGATTTGTAATTCTGTAAAGTGAATTAAGAAACACATTGTGTCATGCATTTTCAAACAGGTTTCACAGTTTGATGAGGCCACTCCTGAACAGTGAATATATTTCTATATAATTGGAAATCGAGGCAGTGTAAGGGCAGTCAGGAGACACTTTCAGATATGGAGAGGTCTTTTGCCTCTCCCAAATCTTTCAGCTATCATTCATTTTCCCTGACTATTGCAGGCAGAAGGACGTTTTGTTTCATGGAGCTCTAGGAAGGCTTGGTAGTAAGTCTGGTGATTTACTGATGATGTCATCACTTTATTATACTCATGGTGAAAATAAGGGATTTTGAGTTATCATAGAATCTTTAAGGTTTGAAAAGACCACTGTGGTCATTAATGAATGAATGTAGTGCTGGCAGGTTCACCACTAAACTATGTCTCTAATCACCACATCTACATGTTTTTGACCTCCAGGGATGGCCATTCCACTGCTTCCCTGGGCATTTTATTCCAACGCTTGACCACTCTTTCAGTGAAGAAATATTTCCTAATATCTATCTAAATCTCCCTTAGCACAACTCGATGCTGTTTCCTCTTGTCCTGCCACTTGTTACCTGGGAGAAAAGACCAATCCCCACCTGCTAACATTCTCCTTTAAGGTAGTTACAGAGAGCAGTAAGGTCCCCTCTGAGCCTCATTTTGCCCAGGCTAAAAAACTCGTTTGTTACCAAATGTTAGAAATTTCTACTACTGCTACCATCTTTTCAGGAACAAAGGAAGAAAATTGGAGTGACATATCCTCAAAGGCACACTCCAGTTGCTCAATGTCCTTTAATGGCCAAACATGCTCAGACCTTCCAGGATTTGAAACAAAGCATCTCTCTGTGATTTCTCTAGTAGAATATTTGAGAATAGGGAAAAGCCAAACAAGTATTTTAATGAAGAATTGTAAGTTAGCTAACATAAAAACTTGAGTTTTTTTCAAGAAAAGTTGCCTTCATCATTCATATATTTAAGTTTCAAAGGTTTTTTTATCTCATGTGGCTATTTTTATTCTCTTGCAGCCTTTGTGTTATACATTCATATATTCATATATTTGACATTAAACAGAAGACACAGGACAGTGGCAAAACTGGATTTTTGTGCATCTACCTAAACTGAACTAATACGTCATCTGTAAGAGGAGAAATTTACTGGGCTACACATCACATGAGTCTCTGCAACTAAACTGTAGAAAGGTCTTTCTCAAAATGACTTTTCATCATAGCAGACTAAACAGAATTAGCTCACACATTTAAGTAATAAGATACAGCTGATCAAACAATGTATCTATTTATTTGATTAGCATTAAAAGCATCTGTTGTTACAAATCTACTTTCTAAGTTAAAAATGCAGTTTCAGTCCACCAGTTTTATTAGTTTAAACTGCCGAGTTTATTAACCTTGGATATCTCTCCATAGCTAATGAAAACAGAATACTGATCTATTAATTTTATTTTTCACTTTTTTTACTTTTCCATCTGTTTTTTTTAACTTGGCGAACATTGAAAATTACTAGATATATGTACAGCTCTGTATTGTTGCATTTAATTTGAAATATGTAAGAAGAAAAAGTTCCTCTACAATGTGACATACTTTGATCATTTGAGCTTCAAATAACTTCAAAGTAAATGAAATACTGTGTGTTACAGTTTTTCTGGAGCATGGAAGATACAATATTGATGGAAAACTCTGCAATGCTATTCACTGTATTTATATCCATTAGTATGGCTGCAAACAAGCTATCCAGTTCATGGAAAAACAAACTTAGAATTCTGTATGTTTTGCCTTATTAACTGCATAGCAAAGTATGCACTGCAGTGAGGCACAGCTCACCAGGACACACGGTAGGAAACCTTCCAGTACGAGACATTTTATACAAGAGATGCATGGATACAGGTAGGATTGCTGCACTGACTGGCTAGTTGCACAGTTTAAAGACTTTAATTCAAGGGAGGATGCATTCCAGGCCTCACCTTCAGAGCAGGCTGTAGCTATCTTATGGATAACTGAGATGTGGTCTAGGCATATATAAAGCCCTTTCTCTTATGCAATTTCATTTAAAAAATTGAGTCATAACCAAAATCATCTTTCAGGACATTAAACTGAAGGTATGTATCTCTGGCACTGTTATTTTAACCAATAAAATACACTTGAAATCCTCAACATAACAAAAAAACCTAGAAGAAAACTGACATAGAAAGTTGTTAAAATAACTGCCCTCACTGTGAAAAGATTTCCCATCTCCAAAAGGAGTTAAACTAGGCAAGGAACTCGTCCAGAAGAGTCAAAGTATTTAATGCTATTTGACATTTACGATTTTAAAAATTTGTAATAAAATAACGAAAAATATTGATAATGGTACTGTCCTCTATCTTACTCATTTTTCTGAGATTACCTCTGGAAAATAAATTGATATGGTTAAGAGGGCCAAACATACATCATACTCTGCAGTTAGGAAAAAAGGAAAAACAAAACCTAATCTGTATCATAACACAGCGTGCCTGTGAAACTGAAAAGTTACATAGATACCAAATAGAAATTCATGCAGCCCTCTCAGGAGGCAGGGGTGGTACTGCAAATACTGTGAGAAATGTGCTAACGAAATATGGAATGTTAAAGCAGGCCCATTAAAAGCCACAAGAAAACCACAGAACAACCTCAGTAAAACCAAGTCTAAATATATTTATTTGGATAAAACAGTATCTGTGTCGACTCATGCATGCTATCTGCTCTCATTGCAGTGCTCCTGTCAGTCTGAAGTTGATAGGTAATGGCCCTATGATTCAGGGAAACTGCTGAAGTGTGTACTCAGGCTTCAGTTTGAGAGATGGGTTCATTTATCATCACAATAAGCTATTACCATTGATAGGTCACAACTCATTGAAGAGACAGTCAGTCTAATTGGCTCAATTCAGTTAGCTCTGGATGTGCCTCAAGGAGATGTGCAGTGCTTTGCAGGTAATATTCCATCATCCAATAAACTACTTGTTTAATAATTCATTGCAGTTCAGATTGGGGTTCTAGCACATGATTATTCTTTCAATATGCCATATATTGAGGTCTTAACCCTTTTGTATCTTGAGTCAGGGAAGACTAATTTATTCTGCAGTTAGTGTAATCCTTACTTCTAAAAACTTACTGAATATTTAAAATTTCTACTTTCTAAAGAAATTTATTGAAGTTAGCTAGAGTCTCTCTCTGGAAAACCTTCTGCCATCATTCTCTTCTATTAAAGATCAATTTACAGTATGTAATGAATTCAATGAAGCAGTATGAGTTCATACAGGGCATTCAGGTTAAGAGCAATCAGGGTAGATCAGACAGATCGAATACTGTACATGAGACACAGGATCTACAGGATTTAAAGGATGCTTCATACTCTGTTCAGATACTAGATGAAAGCATGAGTCTCGATATTGGCATGTTTAGAATTATGACTCTATGAAATGACAAAAGTAAACTAGTAATTCAAGCTTCTGATCACTACTGTGCTATTTCTTGTTAGCTCTGGTTACCACTGCATGGTTCAATTCTTTGGAAGTATATCACAGCCATAATGAAAACTTACTTCCTTTGCAAGTGTTGCATTGTCAAAGGCTTTAAGGTTCTAATTTCCATTTTTTTCCATTTTGTTGTCATGGATTGACCCTGGCCAGCAGCCAAAAACTCACCTACCTCTCACTAGTCTCTCACTGCCCTCCCTACTCCTCTCTCCCATGGGATGGGGAGAAAATAGAAGGAAGGTGAAAAGATGTATGGATCAGTGAGAAGGGTTGAAGAAAAGCCCTTGACACTGTGCAAGCTCTGTTCAGCAAGAGCCAAAAGACAGGTGTGTTACCAACATTGTTTTAGCCACAAGCGTAAAGAGCAGCACCATATGTGCCACAATGAAGAAAACCAGACCCATTACAGAAGTTAAAACATTACGTTCACATCGGACTATCTGTTGGTCTGCCTTTCTCTGTCATTGTCTTGTTAAAATGAAATATAAAAAAGTTATATTTTTGATACTTTTTGGATAGCTGGAAATTTAATAAGTATTGGTATATCACAAATTTCAGTTTGTAAGGCATTCACAGCACAATGGTCCTACTACTCACCAATCAATTATGAAAACATCAAGAATTTACAGAATTTACAAAATCACTTATTTAATTTGTATTAGAATTTGTTGTGGAAATGATTAGTGCTCTTCATAAACAAACATAAAAAATTTTAAAAGCATCACTTTCTGTACACTTTGAATGTCACTTTGGGTTTTCTTTCAATAATGATGTCTTAGTTGAATTTTTCCCATTTTCAACCATTTGAACCACTTATTACATCTTCTGTACTTCAGTTAGTAATGGAGATTTGTGTATTAAAAATCAGTGACTCCTTCCAATAGGTTGTTTTTACAAACATACAATCTTTTTGTTAATGACAATAGATGTAAAATGCTGTCAAAGTTAGCTGGATTAGGTCTCACAGACCTATGAACTCATAAAAAGTTCACATGACACCCACACAATTAAATACGAGTCACATAAATTCACACACATATACCCCCTAATTGCATCTGTACACAGGTGATTGACATTTGGATTTGGGCACCTGTGCTACACTTGTTTGGTTTTAAAACTTCTTAATGACACAAGGTGGTTAGTTAATCAAGTTTAAGCATCAAAACTTAAGTTTCTGAAGACAGACACTTAGAAAAACAAGGCTGATTCCTATATGTAAAATTAAAATAATGCAATTTATCCATCTTGTAGGGAAGCTGCATATCAAGACAATTTTGAGATTGTCAGATGCTACTAGGCATGTCAAATTCCAAAGGAAAAAATATATAGCTTAGATTGAAAGTGCAACAAATGATTTGTGTGAAAGGCTCTTTCCCTTGTGCACCATCAGAAATTCTCAGTACTTCTGGCCTTATGCATACTGATTTGAACACCACAAAATTGCAAAACTAAAGCTCAGTATCCTCATGCAGTGTTATTAATGAGTTACAAGCTCAACAATTACAATTACATTCTATATGAAGACTTTGTAAATCATTTAAATTTGAACTAAATTAGGGGACTGGGCTGGTAAATCAAACAGAAATAGCAACTCAGTTATTCATAAAGGGAAATCCGTAAACTAAACCTGACACTATGTCTTTGTGGCTCTCAATATTTGGAGGATGACCTTTCAGTAGCTTTAATGTATACCCTTTTGGTGATGAGCATAAATTCCTTCGCCACAGTCCTGTGTAATCCAATATGAACTAGATATTTGGACTATAAATTCTCTCTGATTGGGCAAGTTGAGTAAAACTTGATTAAACAATTTATTTCACAGGTAACCTGTGATCAACAAGGAACTCTAAATATAGTTTTCCGAACACTTATTTGCTGATGAAGTATTTAGCTAGGAGAGGCATATATATAAAAGGAATGAAACATAAGTGGAGCAAAACACCCATGTATGTTCTCTTTCATAAACTTCAGTTTTCCTTTGCAGACATAAGTAAAACCACTACTCAATTTATCTACTATCTCTAGCTTGGGAATCATCATCACCATGCTTCTTTGTGTGTTTACTAGCCCTCAGTATAAATCACCAGATACATAAATTCTTTCCAAGACAAAACCTTTTTTATTTTTCTTCTGCTTTTTTGAGATAATTCAGTATTTTAGTATTTGGAATCAAAGGTATGAAGAGTAAGACATTGCAATCTGGCAAGCATATTCCCCAGTTTACTTCATTCTTCATTATTTCCTATCACCCCTTAGTGTTTGTTCTCTGTAGCATTCATTTCCCTTCTTTTGTGAAAGTACTTTATTTTTTGCTTGTTTCTCTATTTTTCAACTGTCTGTATTGATTTAAACCCTTGCCTTCAAGGCAGACTTGGGTAAGCAGGCTACACAAAGGACACTTGAGATTTATGAAATAATTTCACCAACAATGAATATCCTCTTTTCTCTACAGTAGTGTGAGATGATTTAAGCACTAAGAAATTAAATGTAACATGGGATACATGAAATACTGAAGTCAGTGGACTCAGCTAGCCAGAGTCTGAGCCCTGTTTCAACTCATTTCCAAGGTGCAAAGAGGCCATAACATAAGGGCATCCTTACTTTCCTTGTAATCACAATAATAGCAGTACTGGAGTGTCCCAACAAGCTATCCAGACACCATTATAAGCATTAACAAGAAACAAAGTATGCAAAATGTACTTACATGTTGGTGGTTCTTCACAGTCACAGGTGCCTGATCCCCAAGTAGGACAATACTAATATTGTTTTATATTGTACTGGGCATCAAGCAAAATTTGGTGAGCCACAGCTCTGAAAGAATGCAGAGATCTACCCCTATCCATTTCATGGTGCCAAGCTGAGAGAATATTTCAGGAAAAATAAAGAATCTAAACCAAACTACATCATACTAATTCAGTAAACTTACAGGAAGCATCAGTCAGATGTGATTCAAATTTTTTAAATGTTTTCCTCTTCCCTTCTGTTGATAGTTTTGATCCAGGCCTTCCCTAGTAACCAGGTGTAACTAGGGAAAAGCTCATTCCTAAGTATTCCCCACCTGTTTTTTTCCCCCTCCCATGTGACAAGAGAAGATATCAGAGAGGGAGATAGAAAGTGGCTAGGCTTCTTGTTCCAGCAAGGGTAGGAAGCAGGGAGTTTTGCTGCTTACAGTCCCTTGTTGGAGCCACACAGATCAGAGAAAGAACATGAGAGAGAGTGTGTGGAAAAGAGCTGGCCTTCTTCTGAAAGTCGTTGGTAAGATTGTATTGTACTGGTTTGCTTGGGGGGTGGGTGGGGGTGTCTAGTAGTACCTATTTGTTCTATTTTGTCCCTTTGTTGTCCCTGTTCTCCCCTTCCCCTTTCCTTCTCCCCACAAGCTTTCCTATGTTAGGTGCACATTGTGTATATATAATTGTGTTTAGAAAATACATATATACTCTGATTTAATTCAGTTTCTTTCAAGTTTTTTTTTCCCTTTTCTTTCCCCTGCTTTGAGGAGTGGAGAGAGAAAGAAAAGCCGCTCAGGAGCTGAGAAGCCAAAACAAAACCAGGACATCTATGCCTGTTTTGTTTATCTCGTTCTTTCTGTATCTGACTGCCTATTATCTCAATTTTTAGAAGCTATAGTGAAGTAAGTGCTAATAAAATAAATAGCACATTTGGTATAAATTGAAGACATCTTCATACTATTGACTGAGTCTGTTTTCCATGGTGACTTAATTTCAGTCAGGGCAATTTAGATTGTGATTTAAAGTAAAATAGCATGATTTAGATTATAAACCTTCTTTTTCTTAGAAGAATGCATTCAAATATGAAAAAGATACCAAAGTAGTTGTTTTAAAAAAATGTATTTTTCTTTAGATTTAAGTGAATAATTTTAGTTTTCTGCCATGTGTTGGCTGTTGAAATTATTTTAAAAAATATGACAATCTGCAACAACTGTGAATAATTCAGGGCTGTTACAATGAATGGAGATTTCTTGCATACTGCGTGCTGCTGATGCCCATTACTACTTCTTTTATAGATATGGATAACATGCATATAACTTAACTATTTCACCCTACTCAAACGTACAGTTATTAAGAGTCACTACGTGCCCCTACAAAACTCGTTTTGTTATGTTATGCCTTATACTGAAGGATCACATTCCCTACTCCATTCCCAATTTGCTCTACAAGCTTGGAGATATGCTGTGTTAAACATTCAAATCTGGAGCTGAAACAGAAAACTGTGGAGAGGGTATAAGAAAGTCAAATTAACCATGAAGTACTGGATTTACCATCACTGAAGGAAAGTCCCTCACACATGCAACCATACTTCAAGTGCTGCCATTATGTTACTAAAAGGTAGCCTGCTTAGGCTTGGACAACCCATATGCATTAGGGAACAAAATCTTCTACTGAAGGCCTAAACTAACCAGCTGAAGAAAAGAATTTTATTACCATGGCACACAAAGGGAGATCACATCAGCCCACCTAAGCTTCCCTACTTCACTTCCCTGAAAATAAAAGCAATATAGACACGTGCTTTAAAGAGTCAATCTGTTGGCTGAATTTAAGACACAGCTGAGTGTTGGAATTATATAGGCTAGGTCACTCACTACTTTTCATTAGGCTAGATAATTTAAAAGAAAAAGATGGTAAAAAAAATGTAGCTTCCAATTACAACTTAATTTGCATCTCCTCCATTTATACCAAAAGGTGTTAATGTTAGATTGTTTTCCTTTCTGAGGCAAGCACTAAAATAAAGGAGTTGTGGGTCCGTCTAACTTCATCATGTCCTCTGAACCAGAAAATCTTGCGATCTGAAACCACGACAATACCAGATGAAGCTTTCTGGGCATAGATGCATTCATAGTTTATGACAATTGATCCCAGCATTTCAGTTCCAGCTTATTATGGTATTATTTACGCCTCTTAATGTTTTGGGACTCAACTTCATCCCTCCCCGCTGGGAGCTGTAGACTGCAATTTCCTTTGCATTATTCTGCCTTTTGTATCAGAATTGCCTAACAAATGAAAACAAATGGAAGGAAATAAACACAAAAGCCATGAGGACCTAGTTTATGATTATTTTATAATTCAATATTTAATCCTATAAGGTAGTCTGGGCAGTCTGCAGTGGATAATATGTCACTAAACAAACTGCTCCCTCTATCCCAATCTTTAGTTTCCACTGCAATGTACTTTTAAAGGGCTGACAGATTTTTTAAGTTTGTGTGTATGACCACAGGCTTATTACTGCATCTTCACTTCTGGACTCAAAGAAGGAGTGACATCTGTAAGTCAGCAAATAGGTTACACAGCTAATTATAAAAAAACAGGCTAAATAAATGAAGTGACAGGGACATAAATCGCCTTTTCCAATTCTGTATGTACCCACTCTACACAAAACTTTCAGCTATTGTCTTGGTTTTAACTAGAGGTCAGAGAAGGAACAGTATCTATCATATGTATGCTTTAAGTCAATGGAGTTGACAAACATGATGTTTTAGAACTTTTCCAAGAGATAAGAAACATCTTTTGCTTTAATCTTTTAGCATTCTCTGACTGCATGAAGGACCATATTACATTAACCTTACTTTTACCAAACGGGATCGTGCCGTTAAAATAATTTAAATGATTCCTGTAAAACAAGGTTTGATGCAAGAAAGTTCTCAATCCAAGTCTGTCAATATGCAAATAGTGGTTTTGAGAAGAAGTGTTTTATGGCTTCTATCATATTGTTCACAGTGTGAGTAATGGCAGCATTAGTATCTGCTCAAAACCCAGATGAAGGAGTTAGAGGGGGGATGTATTACCTGCTGCGTGTTTAGACCTAACAATCTCCAGAGACCTGAATTCTAAGGTGAACTCCACCTAAGGACTGAATTAACCTGTGACTACTGACCAAAGACAGAGCTCTAACCACCTCAAAAAGGCAGAGTAAATCTCCACCTTCACCTTAAAGCTGGCCCTTAGCAGAGAAAGGAACATAAAATTTGCAGCTGCAGAAAAAAAAATTAAGTGTGTAACCAAAGGTGGATGTTTGCTCATGGAATTTCTAATGGCCTCAGACGCCTCTCACGTCTGTGTCATGGTGGGGGAAGGGTGGGAAGAGGTGTCATGTTTAGATACGTTGCATATCATGTTTACTTTTGCCTAATTGTAAGGGGCTTCTATGCATTGTACAATTTATCAAATTGCTTTTTGATGAGGCATCAAAAGGCAGAGTATATACGTAATGTTAGACTTCCAAAATACCACACACACCTAACCCTTCCATACTGACTTCAAAGAAACAAGTATTTCACATAATCCTGCTGACTTGAGTATCTAATTTTAATTAATTTTATATTTTCTTTTCAGTGCTCTGATCAAACATTATCATACTGTAAGTCATAACACCTTCAGACAAATTTATAAAATATTTGCGCATGGACACATGTTTAAAATACACTTACAGATCTGTTGTCAAAACAATTTAAGAAACTGCTAACAAAAACCAAATGGGGTTTTCAAATACCTGGAATGTAATAACAGTTGATAGAAAAATGTGGGTTTTCACATATTAGAAGCTCTAACAGGCCACAAGTCCTTATGATTGCTGGAATCTTTAGTTCAGTAGGCTATGATAAGGTAGGCAGGCAAGAAGATAAACTGTTTTATGACACCTACTAAAACCTTAATACTAGTAATTTTAAATCTGTTCTCTCAAATTAACCACTGCATATTTTATTTCTAGAAATTAAATTCCTCCAGATTACTCCCAAACATATTCTGCATCAAAAACAATATTCAGTTGTTCAGTTCATATGCATATTATATGGCTTTTTAAAAAATTATCTGAATTTATACAACAAAGTTTAAGTTCTGGTAGCAGTACATATATTTAGAAGACTAAAAGGGTATGATGATGTTAAAGTAATTTGCCCATGTTCTTATCCTAGTCTGACATAAACAAGAATCCTGTTCCATCTGCAGCATCTCATTATTTATAATGTTTCCTTCAAGACACAAAGACCAGTATCACATAGCCTAGTGCCACCCACATTTAGATATAAAAGCTGAAGGCTGCACACTCAGGGGCATCTTACTTATTACATTTTTTTCATCCAAAAGAAACATTTGGAGATGGATGTAAAACAAGCAGTTAGCACACATACAGCACTCAACAATGTCACTCAACAACATCCAGAACATGCCACCTTTACATTAAAAGAGTTATTTTATGTAAGGTTCTTGAGCTATATTTGAAAACTAGGAAATCCAGGATGGTTACTACCTCTTGTCACTCAATTTTATTTTGGGGAATAGTATTTAAGAGCAAAAATTTCAAAAGAAAGGCAATTTTCTGTGACACGAGCTTTATAAATTACAACAAAAGTGTGTATCTTGATATAAGATTTCCTAAATTGTTTTCTACATCTCTGAAGATGAAAATTCTTAAAGAAGTTTGCACGCTTTGAGATACCAATTATTCTGTAACTAGCATTCATTCTCAAGAAAGAATGTTTTTATGTAGATTCAGCTATTCAGTTTTATTCAGTTTCAGCTATTTAGAGGAATGTTTTATTGAGTTTACAAAATAAGGACTCTCAATATTCTATTTCCATATCCCTTTCCACAGCATAAATCATTTGTCCTAAGCATGTCATTATGACTATAGTTTGCATGATGCAACATGACAGTTAAGATGTACTGTGGTAATTTGAGTGCTTTCAGTGTTATTGTAGTATCAAAAATTTATATGGTTCGGTTATTAAGGCAAATTGCTTCATTCATACAGTGATATCTGACAGTAACCACAAAGGACCTCCAAATTACACTGAAAAAATATCTTTCACATTCAAATAATTTGTGCATATTCCTACCATTATTTCACTCACTGAATAGAAGCAAGATGAAATTCTGTCTGGAAAAGTATTAGTTCATATTTCAGGGTAAGTTCACCAGACATGGAAGATTAGAGAAGAAACTCCCCCTTGCCCAACTAAGTAAGCCTGCCTATCTTTAATAATTTATGGCCATGAACATGGTGCCCAATTCTTTGGAATGATGTTATTTAGTTTCAACATGCTTACTTACCTTCTGTCATGTTGATTTTCAGCCAATAGGAAGAAATGAATAAATAAGATGTTGCCTAGCCTGAAGTGACTACAGAGGAAAATGTGCTCAAACACATTAGTGCTAGCACTTCTGCTAAATTTTAGCATAATCTGGGTTACAGTAAATGGAAATCTGTTATACTTTCTTAACTTTCAAGACACATTGAGTCCTTTACTCTCTGAAAAAAAGGAGATTTTCACGAAAGTGTTGTGGATTTGGTATTAACCTACAGGGCATGAATAAATGTGTACATGCACACTTAGATACACGCAGACTTAAATATATGCATTAGAACTGTCACAAACCTCACAAGAGCATTTTCTGAGTTCTAGGGCAGAGAGCTCCCCCCACACAAGTTTCTTGCCAAACATTAAAGTTTTGTAACACCCCCACAACATCTGATACACAACGTACATCTCTGAAAAGCAGACAAGTTAACTGATTTTCAAAGCTGAGTACAAGGTGAGAAGAGAACAGGACAAGCTGAATCACCAGCTAATTCATTCAAAAACAATTCTGTGAACTGTCTAGACTTCTCTAAGACCCGACAGCAGAAAACCAATATTCCACGTGCCTGGATCCTTTCTGCTTACAATTTTGCTGTCAGATACCTATCAAACTTAACCTTCCCTCAGCTCCACCCTCCTTCAAAGCCTTACCTCTTTTTCTCAATAAATCAAATTAACATTTAGGCAAATAACTTCTGCACTTACTTTGTTGCCCAAATAAGAACTGGGTGCACTCCAATAGTAAGTCTGTGGCAGTACTTTTCTCGCAGCCACATTGCTGATGCTAAACTGCTGATGCCCATCAAATCTCTTTTGCTTGGGGGTAACTCTGATGAGACCTGGTAAGTCAGTCAGATACCAACCATTCATGTCTTCTATCTATAATGATAAGAAAAGAAGTAAAAATAAAACCACATTACAGTAAGAATAAGTACATCAGTAATCTCAATGGTCATAGCCTCTCACTCCTTTTTTAAAAAACTGATTAGGTTTAATAGAAGTTTAGGAACCAAGAAAAACAGAAAGTAATAACAAAAAATATTTCTCTAATTGTATGTGACTGGGAGTTACAACTTCTGAATAGTTTGAAATCATTGCTAATATTTGCTTTTTCTGCTTCATATGGTCCATAGGGAGGAGGAAATTCTATCATACACACATATGTGCAAGAATAAATTCAAATACTACACAAGTTTTCAATAACTAATATGAATCAGGGAGTATACAGAAGATGATCTGACAAACAAATACACACTTTCTGAGTGTTGTAGGCAGTGTAATTTATCATAATTTGTAATGCTAAAGCCTTACAACTTAAAAGTTCAAATATATTTCTTTTCAGAAAGCTAAAGCAAAGATGGAAACTGAATTTCTTGAAATTTCTGAAATCCCATAACTAGAAATGAGTCATCAGCAAAGAGCACACTATTCATTCAAGGGTGGCTTCTGGAGCCTGGATACAAGCAGAACAATAACTCAGCTCAGTCATGGGATGGAAAATTTTCCAGTTGCTGGCATGTAAATGAGAACACTAGGAATATATGATGCTATTTTCAGCCTTCCAGCATAACAATATGGTCAAAACCAAGAGCTTGTAAACCTGGAACATATTTCCCAAACTCGATCTATAGGCATGAATATGTAGCACACATCCATTAAAGTGGAATTAGTGTCTGAGCTTTGAGAACTAATTTACAGTTTAGAGTGTATTTGCTGGCTAAAGACCTTTTTGCAGGCTAAAGACATATTTCAATAGCACAAATAAGGACCTCCCTCTCACATCCTTTCCTAGGAAAGCAGTATGAAAAAGAAATACACTCAAAATGCTCCCCTGTAAGGCATTCCTTTCTTCTTACTTAAACTCTGTGTTGCACAATTAACATTTTGAAATTCTTAATTATTTCAGGTCTAGAAATTTAATAATTACCTGGAAAAGAGATTGTCCTATGGATATGCTGCATTTAACTCAGGACTAATTATGTATCCAGGGTTGTGTTATGCACGGGGCTTCATTTTCTACTGTTTTAGCTTTTTTTTGAGCTTTTCACTGTTCTAACTGCATTATTTCAGAACTTTCTCACAAAGAAGAGAAACAAAGCTTATAAGAATTTTCTTTTGAGTTAAATGAAAAACTATCATAAATCATAGAATAGAATCATAAAGTATCACCAGTTGGAAGGGACCCATAAGGATCATCAAGTCACAGGGAAGAACATGCCGTGTTTTTCCTAAGAAGATGCACCCTGCTGACAATGGTCAGTGACAACACACAAAAACACAAAACCAATGACATGTACTCGTATGGTATGATTTTTCTTACACTTCCATAGGTAAGGTGAGAATGTGTGCAGATGTTTGTTTTTCCAGAGCAGAAACATTCCTCACAGCCTTCCGGATTATTCTGTTGGAGGTTGAAGAAACCTGGTTTGCATTGATCACAGTTCTCTCCTTCAACATGTTCCTGAAAATACACATTAAAATATTACTTCAGTTGTCATAGATTAGAGCTCAAGATCACTGGCTTTTTTACTCTTCAGGAGAGTATAGATTGCGGGAATCTAAACACCCTTACAGTAAAAACTTTCTTTTTTGTGACTGTTAGTAGCAAATTCTTTACACAAAGGTACTGTGGCTGCATGTAAATAACAGGATACGGAATTTGGACAGTAAAAGAGTTTAATTTTTTTTCTATATGAATTGCTATACTTATTTAGGGCAATAATCTTCATTATTTATTTATTTATTGGCACACTTGAGAGTTTCAGAGGGGAAGGAAATATGGGACACAATGCTACAATCTCAACAACAGTACTTTGTAGGCAGGGCTGATAAAATCTGTGCACATCCAACTGATGGAACATGCAGGAACATAGCATTAATCATACTAATCACTCAGTGTATCCGGTTTTCAAGGGTCTATCATTAGCTGAATTCAGGCTAAATCCTAGTCCTGAAAGAGTTGCACTTCTTTCCATAACTACATGTGTTTGCCAACCATGCAGTCAGGTCTGCAAACTCTTCTGCTGCAGAAAGATCAGCACTAAATTTATATGAAGAATTCTAAACTTAGCATTTGGTAATTTTTCATAGAAAGCTTTAGTTGTACATTAAGTTCTGCTACCTTACACTAGAAATCAATTTGTCTATTACCAAAAATAAAGCTAGGTTTTCTACAAGGCTTGTGCATTGCAGGAGGCTTGCAATATGGTGCTGGCT
The DNA here is from genome assembly GCF_047495875.1 of Pithys albifrons albifrons. Lineage (NCBI taxonomy): Eukaryota > Metazoa > Chordata > Aves > Passeriformes > Thamnophilidae > Pithys > Pithys albifrons. Next base: position 54,680,650 of record NC_092459.1, on the reverse strand, counting down.
TAGTTATTCAGTATTTTTCCCAATATAGTTCAAAAAATTCTTTCCCTTTCAGAGGTATTATCCACAGTCTCCCTAATCCTGGAGACAATGCTCTGTGGTATGCACACAGGACCAAACTGTTGGCTCCATGTCAGCAGAGAATGAACACATTATAAAAAGCCTGCCTATGCTGTCTAGTCTAGAATCACTCAAAATACACAGATCTGAAGTAAATTTGCTAAAAGCCAGTTGACAGGTTCCTGGATAAGATCTAGCAAAGATGGAAAAAGCAAGGCAAAGCAGGTGGAAGTATGGGGAGAAAGAACGCACGAATTAAGAGAATGTAGGGACAGTGAGCAGGAAGAGGACACGACAGGCAAAAAGGGAGCTACAATGAAAATGTAATAAGGTTTTCACCACTAATTATACAGTAACAATATGTGTAGCAAAAGTATCTTTGCCTTTACTGCTGTGCTCTATCTGTGCTCCCCTTCAATAACATCATACGGATTCTGCTAAACAAATCACAAGTATCTTTAATAAGACTTAGGGCTACCAGTCAATTACATTTAAATTTAACACTTCATTAATGTCAAGACTGATATTTTTATATTTTCACCAGCAATCTCAGGAGTAATCAATGCATATTACTGCCACGGGCATGCTGAAATCAATGCTTCATGAGAAAAATAATGTGGGTAACATGTGGGCACATAGATACTCTCAGTCACGATTCTACAAACTAGAGTTATGAACACTGGTCCTAAAAGTTTCATACCATGGGGAAACTTGGTGCGTGCAGAGTGGTAAGGGGAAAATTAAGGAACAAAAAAGGTACTCGAAAAGCAAAAGTAAGTCCTTAAATGCAAAGTTTTCCACTTTCCAGTAACAAACATGTAATCTGTGAGTAAAACCTGTAGAATTTTGTTGAGTAGGCATCAAATTCAGTGAATAATAGATAAAGAAAACTCAGAGTTGGGAAGATCTAACCTATCTTTCAACAAATGAAATACTGTTTCTCTGCAGCCCCATGTATTTCTGAATACTGTTCAGTCCAGTGTTAAATTACACAAAGATGAGACTTCAGCCATATACCTTGAGAAAGTTACAACGATTAGTGAAAAAAGGCATTTATACTCGCCCCTCCCCTTTCTGTACTTTAGTTTACTCTAGTTAATATGGTAAAGATAACAATCTAACACCCACTTTGTTGCATTTTGCTCCTTACAGATAGAACTGCTTTTCAGCAATTTCCTTTACAAGAAAACTATCTTTAGCAAATTTACAGGTAATTGAAAGGGAACCGTTTTGATTAAGACCTGCTATTAACCAGACATCTCACTTTATTCTTCATATGGAGCATAACTAATCTGATGATTTCAGTGTCCCTTTGACCATAATCTGCTTAGATTTGGATTTGAAGACTGCTAGTGAAAATAAATGTGCATGTAGCTGTACATCAGCTATATATGCAAAAGGTATCATTTTTCTCCCACAAGCAGTTAAAAAGGGATTAGAGGAACATAAGGAAGACAAAAGATGAACAATGAGGGAAAAGAGTATATAATGAGAACTCTCTGGGATAGGAACAATTATCTCCATTCCTTATTCAATCATTTTGGTCTAATTGTACTAACTGGTCAGTTTGGTTTTACAGAAATAATGTCATAGGAACCATTAAACAGTAGTTATCTTGTATTTAGCATAATACATCTTCATCAAAGTTCCGTTTCAAGTCAGAATATAGCAAGAGCACTCCTGTTCGGATCTTCTAGGCTTCATGGCTAAGTAAGTAGAAATGTGACATGGGTAGATTTGATATATGACAGAGAGCATGTGACATACATAAAGTGAGGATAAGGTTAATTCTCTAAGTAGATTTCATTGCTATTCAGCTGTCAAACCAGAACTGCGTGTGTGTCCATGGCATAAGCTTATATATTGAAGCATTTTTTGTACATTTCTATATTTAAGGATGTAAGTACTTTTACAATCTCATTTGTGGCTAATTCTGGTAATTAAATTCTGGAAAGAAATTCCCACAAGTACAACACAGAAAAATTGATCCATAGTACAGCTGTCCTTTGGGCATATTTGTGATGAAGATCAAATGTTTATGAGAAGTGACTAACACAGGTATTAACACAGCTAGGTAGAACACTGCAGTACTGTTGTATGACAGAAGACCATTAAGAACAATCTTTCGATTTCATTAGTATCTTTCTATGACTCAGAAGAACATGACATCCATACCTTGCAGATGCAGGGACCTATGCAAGGGTCATCATTTTCACTACCCTTGAGGGAGCAGTTGCAGGGCAGGCACTCAGGATAACCTTTATAACCCAAGGCACACTGATTGCAGCTTTCCCCTGCATAGCCAGTCTTGCAGTGACAGAAACCAGGCAACATATCTATGGGAAGAGGGAGAAAACATGAGATAGAGTTGTTTTATCATTATTGTTGTCAGATAAGTGTGTCAGAGTGCTCAAAGCAACACCTTTGGTAGGTGTAACATAAGGCTGTTTACCATTGGTCCCACCACCATCTATTTAACTCAGTGTCCCATCTGAGAGACTAGAATAAAGCCTGTGAGCATAGGGCAAGTACACAGTGATTTGAATTTTGAGTTTCCGGAATTTTGCATATTAGAGATCTTGAAAACTGAAACTTATCTTTACTTCCTTGCATCTAACAGTCCTGAAAACTATCTCTTCCATTAATTCACCTAAATGTATTTGAACATGCTTTTATTTTCAGAATCCATAAAGCTCCCTAGCAGGAACTTCCACATTTAGCCTGGTATAGTGTGAAAGAAAACACTGAAGTGTGTTAAATCTCTATTTATTGCCATCTAATTATCATATCATAGAAAACAGAAAGTAACCAGTCACTTTTTCGGTGTTATCTGTGATTTCAATACACCTCTATCATATCCCACATGATATTTTTATTTCATATGCCACAAACTCCTAAGCCTACTCAGTATCTCTACACAGAAACTGCTCAGTGTACTCAAAAATCTCTGTTGTCCTTCTCTGCAGTGTTTGCAGCTCTAATACGTTATTTAAGAAGAAGGGAGTGGATAGAGTGGACTGGTTTGATAGGGGCTTTTGATGATTTTTTTTTAGTTGTTTTTTTAAACAACAGTAGAATTTCCTAAGGTCCTGTTGACCTTTGGGACTAGTGCTGAGATAGAACTGAGCTGACAGACCTGGTGCACAGCCAGATGTAATTCCAAGAGCTGTTTCACAAGTGGTAGTGCCTAATTCAGAAATCACTGTAATCACTGTAAAAGTAGAACTACTTTTCTCAGTGTTCTACTTTTCCTTTAATTGCTACAGAAACTCATCATTTATTTTACTACCCAGTCACTGACTATCTTGAGATCTTTTTGAACATTTTGCAGTTCTTTCATTTTTCTGTGCTGAAAGATTTTGTACTTGCTAACTTTATCACCTTCCTACTCATCTCTTCTCCAGGTTATATATGAATATTTTCAACAGTTCATATTGATCATCACTGTGAAAATGGTCCATTTATTCTTTTAACCAAGTACTAACCCATGAAAGAACCTTTCCTTCTTTTTCTATTACACTTTCTTTTGTAGATTTTGGTAAAAGATCTTGTCAAAATCTTTTGAAAATCAAAATACAGTATTAATCAAATGAGCCTTTGTTCACATGTTCATTTAATCATTCAAACAGATTTGTGAGGCAGACTGTTCTCTATATGAAAACCCTGGCTTTGAGTTTTTCCCATTTTTGCCACATTTCAGAAATTGTATAAATCAGCTTAATGTATTTCTAGTGATTTGTTTGGTAGAGAAGTTAGACCCGATTCTAGTTTCCTGAACGCTCTGCCTTTTTTTTACAAAATAGATAAACAGTATCTATTTATGTAATATTAATGTCTGGTTTAAAAAATATTATAAGCTATATTTAATGCTTCAAGCAACTCATTTTCAACTTCCCAACTCATCCTGAAGTCATGCATAAATCCGCTATATACCTGAAGAATTTTTATTCTGCATTTATCAGCTTGCTTTAAACCTGGCACTTCTGTTTGAGACAGCTCTTCTGACTTGTCCCCATGAACAAAGACTCCCAAATGAGAAATTCCCTGAGCTATTCTATTCACTGTTACAAAGAATTAATATAGCTTTTCTACTGTGTCCTTTTCTTTCCTGAGTTCTCCAGTTCTAACTTGATTACACCTAAACTCTTATTGCATTTGAATTTCTAGCAGTCTTTTTGATTCTGATTTATCCGAATAACTACTTCTTAACAGCATCCAGATATTAAGAAAATTATTCCTTAAAATATGTGTATTTATTATTAAGAGTATGACTTTCTGGAATCTGTTACAAACCTCAACTGGAAATAACTTCTGCTTTTTCAGGGAGTTTCTTCTTATTGTTTAAATAGATGTTTTGGGGGCTTTTTAGCTTAATTGCATTGCTTGAATAATTTTGAACTAGAGAAATACATCTTCTCTGAATGTCTTATACACATTCTACAAACCCAACGCTTGCCATTAGAAACCTTGGATTGTTAATTTTTATTTTCTTTATAAAGGTTTTCTTGTTTTGATTAAGCTGTTTTTTAGGGAGGCCTTCTCATTCCTACAAAAATGTTGAATCTGAGTGTCCCTCAAGGTGAGAGTTTTAAAACAGTCTCTCATGCATAAATCCAGAGGCATTTATCCTTTTTATGGTTTCTCTAACTAGTTATTTGAAGCAGTCACTTACAGGAGTTTTAAATTATACTATCTGTTAATCTATAGAGATGAAATTCAACCTGTCTACTCTAACCTTGCAGCCTCTTTGATCTCCTGTATCACATCATAATGACTGTCACCTCCTTGATTTGTCCTAATTATATACAGAATTTCAGTGCATGAAATTTGTGTTTTGATGCCTTTGGTCCATCTAATTCTCAAATTTCTACATTATTCTTGTCTCAACCAGCTACCAGTGAGGCTCCACAGCACAGCAGGCCACAAGCTCTTTTGTAATCTGGGTCACTCATCCCAACTGGTCAATCTGGAACAGAGGAACTTTTGTTCCTTTCAGATGAAAATACTCTGCTATATTAGAGGGTTCAGCAGTAAAAGACACAGGCAAGTCTACTCTTTAGAACTGAGCCAGTCTTATTTGAAAATTTCAAGAACTCATGTCTTATAAGTTAAGTCTCAACAAACTCAAATTCAAATAAAAGTCTCAGTACGGAACCCCCAAATACTCACTTAAATCTATAGTCTGTCCTTCACTGCTCGCTAAGTCCGTATTTTTAGCTCCCCATCAAGAACTGTCCTTTCTCCTGCTCTTCCTCTCTTTGCAGTTAACTGCACTGTCACCAGCCCTGCCACCCCATCCTTACACAGCATGTGCAGACATGGACAACCTTCAGCCCACCATCTATCAAGAGACCACATCATAGAGAGGAAGGCATAGAGACTGCTGTCATATATTCTTCCAGCTTTTAGGCTTGTTGTTGTGCTTAGTCTGTATGTATTATTTTGCTCCATGCCTTCTTTCATTTATAGCTCTCGCAAGATCTCTGCTGTCACTGTATTATACGGGATGTAAATTCAGTGTCCCATTGCTTATTTTTGACTAGACTTCTGTAGTGCGTATGTCATGTATACTATGTCAACAGTCTATGTTTTGATTTAGGACAGATGTTTTAGGTCTGTCTTTTGTTTTTGTTGTAATGAACTCGTATTTCAGCAGAAGCACAACTTTTGTTTTTGGTATGTTACTTCATAGGCTTTGTTTGAATGGGTCTTTATTTGATGAAGCTGTTATGCTCTGTTTTCTCCCTGAATATCACCAGTTTCTGTCCTATCTTTGGGCATACAGAGGCTTTCAAAGTTCATCCTAGAGGATGAGTCATCTTGAAATATGAGTTTTATCATTCAGGTTTCTCCCAGCCTAGCAGTCTTTCAAAACTGCACAAAAATAGATGTATGCAAAAGCATGCACCAGACCTTTGAAAAATCTGCAATCCCATGACTGGCCACTGTCATTTTCACTCCTGTTCAACAGTGTATAAATTCCAAAAGATGATCTCATGGAAATTGGTGGGACTACTTGCTGAGCAAAGTACTAAAAAGCCTGAATGAAGATCGTGATGTCTGGATCTTATTTACCCTAAAATGTCTGAGAAAGTTTTTCAGGAAAAATAAACATCTGTCATTGGAATTATATTGTACATAAAGAGGCAATAGCGGAAAAAATGATAGCATGCAGTGAAGACTGAGTAACAAAAGTCTGCCAGTTTTCAAACCTTGCAGCTCTTGCAGGTGCTTAAAAGCCAAGTAAAATGGCTATTTGTTAAAATCTAGCCACAAGACCTTGAAACAAGAGTACTGAATCACTGATAAAGCCCTAATTACTGAAGTACCGAAGTTCTGAAGCTACAGGTTTAACGTTTTCTTCTCTATGGACAACTGTAAATGATCTAAATATCAACAATGGTCAAGTTTACCTATTGTTAGGATGGACTGGACACAGGTGGACAAGTTCAGTTTAAAAATTATTGCCTTTCAGTTAGAAAAAGTATTTTCATCAATCTATTTTATCAATACCCCAGTTTAAAAAAATACTATGATTGATAGTAGGTCTCCTTTTTTTTACATCGCTTACAAACATAAGATATAGGATTTCTATGAAAAAATAGTTGAAAAGCATTCTTGAAGACTCAAAACCAAAAAATACACTTTACAAGCTAGAATAATAAAAATATTTCATTTTAGAATGCTGCCAGAAATATGTGAAGTCAAAATTTTACTATGCTGATCAAAATGGAAATGATATATACAATACTTCCATATAATATACAACAATACTTCTTTTTCTCCTGAAACACCAAATGCTATACTATAAAGTGACTTTTCCATGCCCTTCTCTTATCTACCAAAACCTAATTTGGGATATAGGATGCAGCCATTTAAATCCTCTTGCTGTGTTTCATCAATGTACCGGTTATTAGAGTACTTGCTGCAATTTTCCACTTTCATTTATGCTTACTTACTGTAGTCAAGCACAGAGAGAATGGACTGTCTTCAGCTTTATTTTCCTTGAGAACTGTTCACTGTGACTCTATATACCTAGTGATGTTCCTTATTATTTTAGTTTAAGGTTTTAATTTCCATTTTAGTTTAATGTTTTTCACTTTCTCAAAGCATTCATTTAGCACACATTTAAAAAGCATATTCCCATCTTACACCAAGCAAACAATTCATCCTCAAACCACCAGCCAGTAACTCTTGAGATGTATTTCAACAAACCCAGTGTGTTCATTCTTGGTTCATTCTTGGGGAATAGATTGAGTCCTTCAGAGAGATCATGCTTTCCAGCCTTTCCTTTATAAAGGCTCACCAATGCTTCAAACCCAACTGTTGCCCAAGTTGAACAGTACACACTAAGAAGAATTTTATCAGTGTACTGAGTATAAATTTGAGGCGGAAAAAAGGGGAAAAGTGAATTGCTTTCAGAATAGTTTTATACTAAAAATTATATCCAGATTTGTTCTTGATTCTAACAGAACCTCTTCTGTTACCACAAAAATCTTTTCTTAAAAGAAATACTAGAAAGGCCTTTTTTTTCAGCTGGCACTGTTGTGTCTTTTCGGTTGAATAAGGCATTACAGTAACAAATACAGCAACTGGTTCAAAAATTATAAACAAACATAATGTGCAAGAGATAAAAAGTTTTCCTAATGTGTTCAAACATATTTTAGTACAAGAAGTAAAAAAAAAAAAAGGAAAATAAACAAGAAAGAGAAGCAAAGAACAAGAACACTGCAGACAGAATGGCTACAAAGCCCAGTTATATGATGAGCTGGCTTCTTTTTGTTGTTGTGGTCTTAAAATAGGTAAATAATAAGATAGATATCAACATTGTCCTCTGCCCACTGTCTAGACAGTGCAAAGTGTCCACTTCTCAACAGGGTTCCAAGACTGCACAGGACACAGACAGCTGGTTCAAAAGAAATCCATGGACTACTTTGGGAAGATAATTCCATATACGATGGTGGTGGTTACCTAAACAAAAGTTGTTGTGTGTGTCACGTATTAGAATAAGTAGTTTAAACACACAGAATAATTTCTAGAGTAAATAAGTTGGAAACAGAAGACACCAATGAGTTTGAAATGAAATAAAGGAGAAAAAAATACTTCAGTGTTACAAATGACAGATTCAGCAGAGATTACGAATACTCTGACATGCTCAAAGGCAAAAGGCCTTTAACCAATTGTATCAGGATGAGTTGAGTTTCAGGAAGATGAGGAGAAGGTGGTTACAATCAAGACAGAAAAAGATGAGTTTTTATTTTGTGAAGAGAACAAAAGAACTGTCTTGTTCTCGGGACTGAAAGAACTGTGGAGATAGAAAGCTTGTTTGAATGCCTGGGGCTAGGTGAGCAGGACTATCCGCTTGCAATAAAAATAAAAGGAGACAGAACAGAAAAAAAAAATCCGATTTTGGAGATGTTAACTTCAAGATGGTGGCATGACATATTTCTTAAATTACTAGGATACAGTTAATGATCCAAACAGCAAAAGAGGCAATAGAAGAATTTACCACAAAGAAGATCAAAGGATAAATAAAGGCAGAGGGAAACACAGGAACCAAGATGTCAAAGCATGGTACCACCTTGTCAGATTCAGAACGTGTAAGCAGATTTAGAAAGCCATTATGAAATGTTTTAGATCTGTTGAATGTTCAGAGGCATAAGACACTTCGAGAGCTCCCAGGGACATTATTACTGACAATCAAACAAGATGGAAAAATGTCTCTATCTTTTTGCTTCCCTCTTCTGGTGAAAGAGAAGCTGTCAGCCTGTTAAGTGCTGTTCAGCTCCCAGGCCCCAGAAGGATGACCCACACCAGGGACCAACACAGGAGGTGTGAAAAGAGAGGCTGCAGCAGTGACACACAGGACTGAGAGACCTAGCAGACTCATAACACACAAGCGGGACATTACATTTCTTTGAATTAATCATTCCTCCATCTCAAAATCACAGTCTGAGAGATTTGTGCCATTGCCTGTCATCTGTAACCTGTACAATCTCACCCACAGGTCTGATACAGGCACTGCAGAGTCTTATTGTGTTTTTCCAGCTTTGGGAGCTCCAGGTGGCGGAGCAAATGTACTCCTGTAGCCCCTGGAGGAAACCAGGCTGGAGCACATATCCACACTGCAGCCCAGGAAGGACCCCATGAAGGAAAACTTGGATATTTCTTGAAGAAACTACATCCCATGGAGAACCCATCAGACAGGATTTTTTTTTTCTAAAGGATGTAGGGAAGTACCCACACTGGAGCTGGGCAGAAGAATGAGGAGAAAGGAATGTCAGAGAGGAACTGTTATGATCCCTGATTCCCCATCACTCTACCCCACTTGTGAGGGTGGGGGAGCAGGTAGAGGAGTCTGCAATGAAAGAGTGAGGCTGAGTCTAGGGGGAGGGGTGCGTTTTTAATTTTTGTCTTTGCTTATCAGTATCTGAAACTATTTAAATTGGCAGTAAGTTAAATTATTTTTCACCAAGTTTGTTTTGCCTATGATGGTAATTGACAAGCAATCTTCTGGTCTTTACCTTGACCCATGAGCTGCTTCATCTTCTGTTCTCCTTCTGTCCTGCTGAATGGACAGGGAGAGAGTAGCTGGGTGGGCAGCTGCAGCTGGCCAAGATCAACCCACCATAGATACCACTGTGACAGTTGATCAGTATCATTTTATTGAAATGATGCAATTAGTTCATGATTATTAGAGTAGATTTTGCACCTTTGGCCCAGTATTTGCATCTCTGCCATGCTGCTTTTATATTCCATTGATCTCTATTTCAAAAAGGATTGCTACATCTCATCAGTAGCTTGTAATTAGCCCAGTTTAAACATCTCTTAATAACTGACATTGAGTTTTGTCATCTTCCTACAGTATTTTCGGAAGTTTTACAAGAAAAGAACCAAAAAATATTGCAATCCATTGTTTATAAAGCACAATAAAACAGTTTATTGTCTATATGAAGATAGCTTTTACAGGGCTATGGTAAAGATCATGTAATCCTACGTTAGTAATGGAGAAAGCACATAAATACCTTTCAAACAGATTTTTGTTCTAGATTTCAAATGGAAATATGCTTAGAAAGGAAAAGACATTGTAACATTATTGTTGCTCTAGTTTTAATCTCCATGGTAAAAGAAGAAAGCTCTTTAAACACAAATTCTTCAATAAATTCCATAAAATATTCTGAAATTCTTCAAAATTTTACTTATGTTCCAAACATACCTGAGTTTGCAAGCCATGGATCTGAAAGAAGACCCAGCAAATTGGGAATATGAATTTAAAAAAACCCAAAATTATCAAAACAATGCAGTTGGATTACTGTTTGCATGAGTAAAATTTGAAAAAAACTTGAATATTTGTGGGGGGTTTTTTTGTTTGTTAAAAGTAGCAAAAAATGTGGTTCAGCTTTCCTTTGACTATCACCAAACTTCATCTTTCACATCAATATTTTTGAGGGATCTTACCTCCTGCCATGTGTTGCTCATCCTTGACACAGGTAGCATTTAAAGACCCATGTGGATCACAGGAACATGGCTGGCATGGATCTGGGCTATCTGGCAATACCTATAAAAATAAAAAGGTTACAAAACAAAACCTTATCTTTAATAATTGAAAACTTCTATTTACTTCTTAAACAAAAAGTAGGAGAATAACTTCTGTGTAGGTGGCTTACACTTTAACAAAAATGAGATCGTTGATAAACTTAGTCTGAACACTCTATGACAAAAAGAAAAGGCTTCAAATTGCACCAGAGATTGGATACTAGGAAGAATTTCATCACAGAAAGGGTTAGCAAGCATTGGAATGGGCTTCCGAAAAAGGTAGTGAAGTTACTACCCCTGGAGTTATTTAAAAAATGTGTAGATGTGGCACTTAAGGACATTGTTTATTGGTAGACTCGGCAGTGTTAGGTGAAGGGTTGGACTTGATATCTTAGAGGTCCATTCCAACATAACTGATTCTACGTTCTATGTTTCTATTAAAGTTACATTTTTGATTTTTATTTAGAAACATGTAAGAGACTTAGATACAATATGTTTTCAACTTAAAAAAGCATGTGTAGAGACTGTAACAGACCCTTATGTTATTAAAATCAATAAATGTAATGAAGTGGATTTTAAGCATTTACTACTTAATATTGACAAGTAATAAGGATTTTACTAAGTAATATTGACAAGTAGCTCAGTTGTCCTGGTCGACATGATTCAACAAACCTCACTAAAGTTACTTAGTAACTGAACAAAAAGTAAGTGAAGAAAAGTGAATATTAGACAATGGAACCATTTCCTTTTGATCTTGAAAACTTTATCTCAACCAAACTTAAACCTTGGTCTACTATCACCCTAGGAATATAAATTAGAAGTGTTGAATGAACTGGCTACATACACATACTAGAGATACACTACACACACACACAAATATATCAAATCCCTGTTAGCTGGATGATTACTTGATTCAGGGCAAAAAATCAAGTAAGTGCCCCGCTGCTGAAGAAATCAGTTCTTAGTACTCCTTTTCTCGAGCTCTAAGGCTAAAATAGGTCTGTCGGGGAAAATGCAATTACTGCTATTTGCTGATGTTTTCTGTGTTTGATAATTGAATACCAATCAGACTAAAGGCCATTATTTATCCAACTGAAACTATACAGATGAAATATAAGCAATGTAAGCACACGCTATTAGCGTAGCTGTCTAAAGCACAGGAATTACCTATATTAACAATACAACCTAACATAATATTCATCTTCTGACAGCTTCAGCTTAGATGAAAATGCAGTCTTATATGATGAAATATAAAAAACACTTCCCCCTGCACGGAAATGTAAAGACATTCATGAGACACTATAGAATTTCAGTGGTTATTAATTTAACATTACATTTAAAAATAAAATTACAGACTCTCTTTCATCAATATCAAATATAGCAATGTATCTTTGAACTTTGCTAACAAACTTGAAATTCATTACTGAGGCAAAAAATTCTGTTTACAGGACCACATCCTTCTTTAAATTAAATTGAAATACTAGCTGGAGGCCCTGACCTAAAGTACATTCCTTCATATCAACACAATTCCCTTTCCTATTTCTGTGAGCATTAACTTTATAGATTTCCAGCTGTGAAAAGCAACTGCCTCACTGTCAGAATTAGAAGTTAACCTTCATAAAATGGCAGTCCAAACTGTGCCATCTCTTTTTAATAACTTATCTTCCCGTGATGAAGTGATGGTTTGAACACCAAGCTTTGCAGAGAAGGCTCAAGAGAACAAGAGTTTACCCCTTTAGGTCTGAAGTATCCGTCCAGGCAGGTCTCGCAGTTTATGCCACCAGTGTAGCCTGTACAGTTCACACACACTCCGCCCCCAATGTATTCTCCATGAATATTCAAACTCTGATTTCTGTCTGCAACGTCTTGATCATAGTAACAGTCCTCAGTCTTCCCATGACAGTTGCATGCTAAAAAAGAAGGAATGTGTTAGCAAATACTTTCCCACTGGAGATATCCTACTGTTACTAAGGTATTAAAAAGAGTCATTCAACATCTTATCATTGGTGCTGCATATATTGTAACTGACAGCACATCCAAACATTCATGTACTACTTCCTTTGTAAAAAGCAATGTGGTCCCATCATAAATAAAACCTGGAATTCTCTGTGTTGTACTTTTTCCCTCAATATTTGGTCTCGCGGAATATGGAATTTGATAGACATAGTCTAATTATGATGTTTTGTTTTAGGTTGTTTGGTTTTTTCTGCTTAAATTGATACTCAATAAACCTTTTGGTAGTTACACACACATACCATTCATGAAAGAGTCATCTAACTTAAAATACAAGGGAGTAGTAAGGAAAGCAGCAGAATGGTATGAGTAAATTAAAATGACTCAAAGATGAAAGACATCCTAAAAATATTGGACTTGCACATATGCATGTAAGGACTGGGTCAGAATAAACGGATTCCCAATCTTAAGACTTCTTTTGAAGTTTATATCTGAGTTCTAGACTTCAGGTCCACATGCAGGAAAGAAAAACTAATAATCTGTTGCTGTGAAAATGAGGTAGCTCACTCTGTCCCTTCCTCTGTGGTACTGAAACATTCATTTCCACATAAAGAGAAATTCAAAGCTTGTCAACATGGCACGGAGGCTTCTCCTTACATCTGAACCAGATCCCAGGGAACTGCTTCCACTGTGACAGTACAACAATTCACTGAGGGTTGAACAGGGCACAAGAAGTATCTCTCAAAAGTTAAACGTGAAAATAAATGCACCCTGATTTCATTCCAGAATGCATTCCCAGCACAGACATAGCCCCACATGAAACTTCTGTGGCCAGAGTTTACAGGAAACAAAGCAATGGCTACTTTTAATATGGGCATATCTGTTCCTTTTTATTCACTTATGGTAAAATCATAGCTGAAATCCCACAAATGAATAAACACTCATATGTGATGGAGCACTAGATTTTATTATGTTCAGAAATACCAGTGGTATGTGACCTTTAGAAGTAAGATGTTAAAGTTCAATTATATCTACCCTTACTACAATAAATCTGAAAATTAAACTCCCACCTTGCGGAAAGGCGATATTTCAAGCTATGTCTTCATACTATGTTGGAAAACAAGACATGTATTTTCTGCTAAAAACTCAAATTGCATTTGGATCATATAAAAATATTTGTTTCAGCAAGGATGAACATTATAACATATAAAAGTGCCATTTACATGAAAGCCATGCTGTTAAAGTTTAATATAATCAAAAATCTGTAAAAAGGTTTTTTACTTACCAGTATAGAGTCCTGTTATTTTATCAAAACAAAACCATCATAATTATAAAAACTAAACAGGAGAAAAAAATTTATACAGTATTCCCCAAATATCGCCACTTTACAATAAAATATTCCGCATTCAATAAAACCACAATTCTACATGTAATTTTTCTGTTAAGTTTTCTTTTGAGTCCATCTAATTATCACATCATATGTTATTCAAAAAGAAGTGTGGTTAGAAACAAACTTAATTGTAAGATCATTTAGGACCCAATTTCAGTTTTCATCAACTTTCATAAGCTTTCTCTTCTGTACTACTTTCAACTTACGTTCACATTCATGCTTATGCAGGAAAGTGCCAGCATGCCAAGGCTTTTGATGGAAACCAGGACAACACTGATCACATGTCTCTCCACATGTGTTGTGCTCACACTGACAGACGGATTTCTAATTTTAAAGAAAAACAAATATTTACTCAATGTGATGATTTGAAGAATCTGTCCATGTACATAATCTGCATTCTAGTTCAAATTATGAAAACATTGAGAATGGCTATACTCTGTAATTCCTTTGTTTATTCATTTTTATTCATTTATGTATCCTGCATTCACTAAATGTGTTTATAGTTCTATTTTAACAAAACAGCCACAAGGCAAAGGAAGATAGTGGCCAGATAATCTAAGAAGAATCTAAGAACATAGGAGAACTAAATTCCAACTGGATAAAGAAAGGAAAATGGGAGAATGGAAGTCCCCCCATACAATAAATAAGCAAAGTGCTGGTAGCCCTTAAATATAACTTCACATTACAGGAAAACTGATCTCACTCCAGAAAGAGTAAACCATTCTCCATCCTTCTCATAGAGCTGCAATTCCACTGCTGCAGAGTGAAATCAATTCTGTTGGCTCATCCAAAAAAAAAATAGACCTTTTTAAATTTTGGCTTTTTTTTTTTGACTGGATCAGTCAACTCATCATGTAACCTTCTAACTGCATAACTAATTCTATGGGAGAGACATCTTAGGTATTTAAACTAACAAAACATGAGTGGAAGTCCAGCTTTTCAGACAATTTTCAGTTCTTCAGAAGACCACATTAGTCCCAGCATGAAAATACTGCTTTAGGGAACACTCAAACTCTCTGAGCCACAGAAGCAGCTTGGAAAAGGAAAAAGAAACTTTAGTTTGGAGAAATGAGAAGTAAAAATTGCCTTCTCTAGTTATTTGGTTAAGGGTATTCTCTGTGGTCCTTGTGAAGCCATTCAAGATCAAAGCAGCAAGCTGGAAAAATTCTGTGGCTCACAGGACAAAGCATAAATCTTATAAAACAAGGCTAAGTTAAAGAATGCTTGAGAAGAGCATGGCAGTAAATTCCAGCAAGTTTATTCTTTGTAATGCTAAGGGAAAGATTCTTTCTGATCACAACTACAGTCACAATGTTTATAAGCCTATTTTGGAATGGCTCAGTCTAAAGAGTATCCCTGGAGAGCTAAACCTCCAAATCTCTTCTAGTTTGAGTTGCTTCACTTACATTATTTTTCATACTGGTCAGACATCAAATAAATATTTGACAACCTCCAAAACAGGATACTGCACTTGCCAAAATGTCTTTATTTTATCTATACCCATATTATCAGAAGTATGTATTAATTGCAGTATCAGGACTTATTTTTTGAGGCAGGACCAATTCTAACAGGTGACACTGAAACAATGCTGCAATTTGATCACTAAAGGCATCTGAAATAATAGTTCAACCCTTGCTATACACATCATTACAGAAAAGGGTCAGAAGGATTACGTCAAGGAGTTTGCAAAATTTATACAAGGTTCCACAGAAACTGCTTAGAACTGTAAATGCATTCACTGTAAGATTTCTTTTTCTTTTTTTTTTTGAATGATTTCCTACATAATGGCTTCATGTCAAATATAAACAAGATTTTCTGTTAAATCCTACAAAGTTCCTACTGAAGTGAATAGTGTATGCAGAGATCCACACTGTGATATGTCATATTAGTAGCCAGGAAATTCTGTATTACTGATAATGTGTGCACAGATTTGGGCAATCAGGAACAAATGATATTTCTATATTTCAAGTATATTAGTTATGTTTATGTACTGGTTATGTGCAAAAAGAAAGTTAAAAGTTGGAAGACATTATAAACAGCTCATGATTTTCTAGATTAGCTTAACTGATCACTCAGTTAATACTTCCTGCACAGTAAATGCATGATTCTGGAGCCATCATTTCTTTGTATCAATCAAATACTTGACAATCATTTAGAAAATACCTTGATTAATATCAAGGAGGAAAAGAAAAACTGACTGTTAGTGCTCATTTCTACAGCTACACAGAGTTACACAGATTTCTGTTTTTCCTAGGAAACTTCCAATATAGACTGAATTATCTGAAACCTATTCTTTCATTTCAGAAAAGCCTTTGCTGACATTTATTATTCTGGTTGCTAGCAGTGTTTCATCCTGGTACTGCTTCTGACTCTCTTCCAAGTAAGAACAGATATAAATTCACAGAATCCTGAGGAATATCAATATCAGGTTTGTTTTTGTTTTCTTTTTCATGTTCCCCCCTATAAATTAGGCACATTAAAAAAAATTACATACATTAGTCGCTGGATCCAGTGGACAAGCCTGTGCATGGCCTGAACAAATACACATGCCTCCAACAGAGATGTCTTTTATAGAATAGTAATACTGTAAGACAAAACAGAAATTGAATTGGTAAGTGGATTGTAAAATGTGGGTGCCAAACTGCAGAATTCATTTCTGGTGACAAAACTGTCAGGTCTTGTTTTATTTCTTTTTTGATCTATTAAAAATATAGCAGACAGTGTAATCCAAGGCATGCCTTGATCAACAGATTCAGGCTGAGTGAAAGAAAGGGTATAAATTGGCACAGTTCCATTTGTTTGAAGTCACAAGAGCCATGTCAATTTATACACAGCATACAACAAACACAAGAATAGGAGAGGGCTATATGCACACTGGAAAATGAAAAGTCAAATGCCACAGAATTTATTCCCTTCAGAAAATGTGAAACAGAAAAGGCACAATGATGGGGAGAAGAGAAAGGTTAGAACAAAAACCAAGAAACACCTTTGTTCACCTTTGTTGGGTCTAATTTGGGCATTCACTGTGGGAAAAAAGAACTGTTTTTCATTATTGGCCTTTTGAAGGACCATGGAATTGTCTTCATTACTGAGATTTAAGTACTTGTGACCACTTCTCTTTTTTCTTTGGTGAGGATTAAGAGCTCTAACCAAAAAGAAGAACGGAATGATATTTATAGTCATGTATTACAACATCTGTGAACAGTGAATCTTGTCCAATTTCATCTTTTTTGGCAAAGGTCCTGCAACATGCTAACAACTGGCATTTCTACTCACTTAGAATGAGGTTATTAAATGTACACTTTTATATAAACATGTTTTCCAGGATTACTGAGGCTGCAATAACTGTACTCCATCGGAAGAGTTTCTGGGATTGTAATACATGACAGAATGGCTTATTTCAAACTTTCAGCAATAGTCATCACTCTATGTATTTAGATGAGGAAACGAGAACCAGAAAGATGGGACAGAAGAAGCACATTTTCTTTGCAGTTATGCACCATTGACAAATTATATTAACTAAAGCCCACAATAATAATACATTCCCTTCATAACAGGGCTTACTATAGTGGTAACCAACATTTTCCAAAACAAAAATATGATGACCAACAGGAAGAGGAAGTGAGCAGAAAGAAAAAAAATGTGGAAAGTTATATATTCCCCAAACCAGCTTTTGAGACTGCTTAGTAGAAAAATCTGAGGAAAATTAGAAAAACATACAACATTTGAACAGCAGGGAAAAAAGGCAAAGAAATTAAAGATTGCAGAAAGAAGAGATAAGGGTGTGTACACACAAGGGACAGAGGAGAAGACCAAGGTATAGTGTGAGTTTGAGTGCTGCATCCATTCTTTTAAGCTAAAGCGAAATGCAAAATTTTTACTGTTAACCTCAGTCATTTGATAATGCTAAAAATGCTGCATTCAGGCCCTACTACTGCTTATAGTACAGTGAGAGATTCTATTCAAAGGAAGCATTCAAGGAATGTTAAACATAGCAAAGGACTGAGCAGCAGAAGCAAGAGGACACTAACAGCAAACATTTGCCAAATACCTGCATCCAAATGTTTGCAGTCAAAGGAACTGTGTGCTTATGTTAATAACAGCATTAAGCAGAAAAGATAACCTTGTTACTTCCACTCTACACAAGATAACAAAATTGAGTGAACAGAGAATTCTCCAACACCAGGATTTTGACAGATAACTAATGTTGGTATTCATCATCTCCCAAATTTCCTATGGCAAATAAAAGCAGGTACAGCATTTGGAAATGTAAGAGAACAACTACACATGAATTTCTACTGTCTTGCCAGAACTTACCCTCCTTGTAACAATGGGATCAATTTCAGTTGGATCTTTGTGTGCAAACATCATTAAATCAGCATTTAGCGTCCGTATCCTCTGGAATCTCAGGCGAATAAAGCGAGCAGAGGTGAATTCCAGTAATTCATGTGAAGGATCATCAGCACTAGGCCGTCCATTAATTAGAGAAGTGTGAATCTGAAAGATTATTAAAGCAGTGAGGACTTAGAAGACATCAAAGCTGTCACGATTGATGCCAATGGAGTTCTTGTTCTGATTTTCACATTTTGTAGATTTTAGGAACACAGTAGTTGTAGATTTTTAGAGGGTTAATATTTCTAACAGTTTAAGTTTAATGCCTTTCTATCACTACCCCTGTCCCAGAACAGGGAGCTCAAATTCCTTTAGTTAATTAATCTTGTTTAGACTCCTTTCCAAGGTAAAGAGCTGAAGGATATCAGAAGCCCTACAGAACGAAACATAAACACAGGTCAGAGTGACCCAAAAGCCAGAACTGGATGAACTCCAAGGGACCTTTGTGTGCCCGAGGAAGAGGAGTTGATGAAGACAGAGGGTCTTGACGACCCCAGACCCAATTCCAGGGGTTGTACCAGGGGTGGAACTGGGGCTGGACTGAGAAATGTGTAAAGCAATGATTGGAGGGATCTTATTATAAAAGCCATGGAAACAAGAACTGAGGCACATGCATGCCATCCTGTATTCCTGTGGGCTGTAGGCCCTGTGATATTAAAGGACCTTTACTTTTTATCTTACCCTACACTAACGTGCTCAGAGTCCTGTTTTTGGGGGAAGGGTCATTTCACGATTGGCATCACGATTATGCCAACAAATATCATTACAGGTACTGTGTGAAAGCATTTGTAAATATAAAATACCTTCTTTCCTTAAAAAGCAGATTTTTCCATAGACCTCAAATACCAAGAGTCTATACAATAAAAACAATTTGAGCAAAGCAAAGTTATCACCTACAAAAAGACTGTAGCACAAACCATATATGTGTACCCAGACTCTACAAGCCTCCATACTGCAGGCAACTCATTTCTCCTCCTGTAGTCTGAAAACAGGTATATTCCTGTTATCATACATTCAGTGGGCTCAGAAATTTTGAGTTGGCGGAATGTATACCTGGAATGGAACTCAGAATTCAACAGGTGTCAGTTTGCACGTCTTAGAGCCATCATCATCAAATGATGCACCTTTTGAACTAGGTGCATTTGAAAACCAGGATAAGGTGACTTTTGAAATACTGAATACTACAACAGCTAGGTGAGACAAAATAAGCATTCATAGGCACCTCTCCTTTCCAATTGTCTCTTTACCCAATACATCTCCTTTGATTCTTGCTCTCAGCAAGGTGAAACAATTTCCTAGGTTGCAACTGTTTTCATGTGGTCACTGAGGAAAGTCTTCATCACTTTTGAGGACTCTGTTAACATTTGTTTTTCCAAAGTAGGTTCTGTAAAGATTACCCCATTTCCCTCCTTTCTCTGCCTACCCCATCCTAAAATCTAGAAATCTAGGTAAGTAAGTGTGGTCTGTGGCTCCTTCATAAAGAGACTCTCTGACCCTGATTGCAGCATCAAGGGCAAGGCAACAAAAATAAAAGATCTTCTTCCCCTCCTGTCTTTGTAGCTGATCATGGCTTACACTAGCTGTGAATCAACTAAATAAAACAGATGGGCTGCTACAGATCTGTTCTTGGAAAAGGCCTACAAGAAGAAGCATATCAGGTACAGCAAAATACTGTTAATGAGCATCTAGGGGGAGGGAGGAAAGAAACCATTAATTTTTTTGTATTCTTAAGTGTTAAATTTTAATTGGGGCATTTTTATTACAGGCTGGTACACTGAAAGAATGTTCAGATGCTGAGCCAAACGTGCAGAACATTAGAACGAATAAAAGAATCATTTATTCTTTGCAATGAACATGTGTTTCATCTTACCTCAGTGCTCTGAGTGAGAGGTCAGGCCACACAGCCATGTTCTGTCATTGAGCTTGGTCATATTACCACTGTTTTAGTCAAACAGCTGCACTCTGAACACCAACTGGCACTCACTCAGCAGTGGCTGCCTCATACCACGGAAAGAGACAGTAAATCTACTGCTCCCAGGAAAACAGTAACTCTTCTTTCCTGGAGTTTTTGGAGGTGCTGGGTAGAAGACTTACTGTACAACTGCTGTCTTTCATTGGCTATGTGATACTATCAACTTACTTATTTAACTCAAAGGTGGGTGCCAAGAAGATGGTGCCAGACTCTTTTCAGAGGTGCCCAGTGACAGGAGAAGGAGCAGTGGCCACAAAATAAAACAAGAAGTTTCTCCTCAACATTGAGGAAGAACTTCTATAGATTGAGGGTGGCAGAGCACTGGAACAGGCTGTCCAGGGATGCTGTGGATTCTTCCTCTCTGGAGACATTCAAACCCTATCTGGATGCGTTCTAGTGGACCCTGCCTTGGCATGGGGCTTGGACTGGATTTCCAAACCTCCCTTCCAACCCTGACAACTCTGTGATTCTGTCATTTTCTCTACCAAGAGGGAAATCTTAAAACTCATCACATCCAGAATCCTGTTCCACTGTATCTAAAGGTACACAGAACCACAGGGAGCCACTCTGCCAGGAGCTGCTGTCAGTTATATCTTAGCTATTTATGAATCAGCACCTCTAAGTTTCTGCCATGTTATCTCCAGGAACAGGTGATATCATTACCTCCCCCACATATCGCTTTGAGCTCTTCCTCAATTTTGCTCTTAACTAAAAGTAGTTAAATTAGAGGAGATGGACGGAAATGAGGAGAATAGGATGCTTTGCAAAAAAAAGGGTGCAAACAAAAGATTATAATAAAAACCCCCGAGGAATCAAGAAGGAGGTTCTGAATGAGAGATGTCTGGCTATAAATAGGACAAAAACACATGACCAGAGAACTGCTCAAGTCCCTGATGAAGAGAGAGAGAAGAGAGTATGTGAAAAAAGTAAACTTTAAAAGAAATCTGAAGATGTGTCAATAGGTCAAGTGGAAATGGAAAGATCTTTCCAAATGAAGCAGAATTTTAGTAAAAACATATGCCTAAAGACCTCTTTGCATCATATTTACCTGCAACCAAGGAAACATATTTCTTCTCAGTATTTTTTCGCAGTATCACCTCCTTCCTTTAAACAGGGTCCAAGAGATTTCTTTTTCACATTCAGCAAACATAGATGGGTTTAAAGAAATAGAATACTAAAGTCTGAACTTGGTTATTCCAGAGATAAAGAAGAAATATATCTAAAGCAGGGCTGAAAACATCCCCTTGCTCACTCTGATACGAGAGCCCCACGGTGATAAGCAGCATGGCAATCTGACCAACTCTTCAAAAAGGTGAAAAGAAAGCTTTTGGGGGTGAGAGGAGAAAGATGCAGGTAAAAGCCCTTGTATCAGAATAAGCAAGTGCCCACTGAGAGTTAAAAGTATGAATCATAGACACAACTTGATCAGAAATGTCACAGGGGACAAAGAGCAGTCATTCCTTTTGATTTCCCAATTTTTTTAAAAGAACAAATTTAGTCTTCAGACACTGATGGGGTAAAACCCCACCACCTTGGAATGGTGGGTTTACAGAATTGGAATATAAATTGGTAAAATAAAACAAGAGGCATCCATTTTAGAATAAACCCCCTTTTTAAAAGGATCTATCTGCACGCAGCATATCTATTTGGAAAAGCTAATCTAGTAGAGATGATGACTAGCACTTACATTTTCATTCATGCGTGTGTTTAAATGTTTCAAAATTTCATTTTAAAACAAGAAATTCCTCATAATTACTGAAATGCAGCTATATCCTGTGTGAAATGTGGCACCTGTTCAATATGTACACGCAAATGGCACTGAGACTAGAAAATTCAAACTGGGTAGCCTTATCAAAACGAATCTTAAGCAAAAATTTTACACAGGTAAAATTAATTACTGTAAATTATTTCTCCTTGTATAAACATCTGTGGTGAAATCATTAATTTCTCCCTAGAAACATTTATCATCAATTTGAAGAGCATCCAACCAAGTTGTTCCTACTCCTTGAAAAGGGAATAAGGAAGAAACAAACGGTACTTTAGTAACACCTGTCATTAATCAGGAAAAAAGAGTAAGACTCTTAACTTAAAGAAGTGTAAGTACAATTAGACTTGCAATATTTTCAATATAACTCTCACAATGAGCCATCACTGAGTTTTTCCAGAATACACTTTCTCTTTTCCTGTACCTCCACTATCTTGAACCTATTTGTAAGATACCATCTGTAGGACAGTTTCAGTCGAGACACTAACGTGGCCCCTACCCTCTAAATATTTTTGAATCTGATCTGAAAACTGTTCCAGTGAACACAGTCCTCACTATCCATCTACCACTATGCCATACAAGATCATCACAGTACTTCATAAAGACAAGTCCCATTTTCAAACAGACAACTACAGTGCTTATGACAGTTCTACAGCAGAGTGAATATCCAAAGCTGTGTCTACCAGAAAAATATTAATATTTTAATCCACCTGCAATCCTGCTACTATTTGAATAATCCAAGTCCCCATGAGAGTACAATGTCAAGTTTTGTTCAGGTTTCATGAAGAACTTTTATTTACCAATTCCATGACTTAAGCAATCATCATCTTGCATTCTAAAGAAAAGCTATGCAGATTTCAACCACAGAAAACCATTCCTTAACATGGAATTTGTTCAGGATTATATTCCAACAAATGGAATCTTTAGGAATCTCCAACAGATGCCAGAAGAAAAGGGTTATGAAGGAATATAAGAAACAGGGTGTTTAGAAAGTGATCCCTCTGGTACAATATTATCATTTCCTCTGACTAATCAGTCTAAATGCTTCCTGAGCTACAGACGAAATCTGAGTCATAGTGTCTAATGTCTACCAACTGCTCTTCTCTATTATAGGTCTACTTTTTTCTTTTAAAAGAGCCAACAAATATAACTGCTTCTGGTGGGGTTGTTGGTTGGGGGTCTTTTTGTTTGGGTGGGTTTTTGTTGGTTTTTTTTTTCCTTTTTAAATCTGGAACTCATAATTATTTAATGGACAGTATTCTAATTTTTCATTTGAGAAAATTGTGAGCAGTTAACATATTTTCATTTTTAAAATTCAACATGATGATAAAACATTTGTTTTTTTCTGAGAACTGTGGAAAATGCTACAAGCTCTCTACTTTGAAGAGAATTTAACCCAAATGCCCATCAGCATCCATGCATAATTCTTTTTTCTTACATGTATTATTTTGCTTTTAGCAACACTCATTTTCATGTAGCATTTTTCATGTAGTATAATAAGCTGCTAATAGAATGAATTATCTTAAATTTTGCATTACCAACAAATGCTGCCATTATGCTTTTCTGATTTTATAGGTTGTCCACAAGAATGTTGAACAACAGGGACATTACCAAATATATTCACAAAAACATCTCAAGTACATTAGAATCTCTGGACCATTTCAGAACCAAAGTTCTATCTGTCTGGGTAGTCTGCCTTATACAGCATCCAAACCAGCATGCTAACAATACGATGAAGGCACAGGTACATAATACTTCCTCAAGGATTTCCTGAGCTATAGGTAGTTTCTACACATCTGGAAAGCCTCAAAGGATTTCCATAAACTCACTCAGTCTCTTCTAAATATCTACACCCATTACCTAATAAGGATTTTCTGACCTCATTTACATGTTGTAGGGAAAGAGATCCTTCTTTTGCTTGTTTTAATCCTGTTTCATACTAAATTCACTTAATATTTCCTAGTTCTTAAATGTGACTAAAGAAATGTATCTTTCTACCAGCTCTATTCTTCATTACATTTCTTTACTACTAATGAGCTTTGCACAGGTATAAGGCTTCCAGATCTGTAGTTTCTGTGGATGCCTGAGGAATGTTACTAAAAAGATGGTGCTTCATTTGACACTCCACACTCCGTAGTTACTGAGAATATTTGAAAGTGAGGAGTTAAATAATAACTGTTATAATTCACCTATTTTAGCCTTGAGTTCCTTGTCACTAGTCAATTTATCAATTATTTCTGCACCTCTTCAGTTAATAACCTAGTTTGCAACTGCTTCTCCAACTCCTCTCCTGTAAATAACGTTTCCGCTGCAGAAACCCTCCTGACAGTTTCTATAGAAAAACTGATTCAAATCATTAATTTAGTTTTTCAGCATTGACCTTATCTTTCTTGAACGCTCTTTGATCACCTCTCAACCCACCAAATCTCTGGCAGACTTCCTGAATCTGATGTGTTTGAAAAAAAAAGGTTTATTTCAAATCAGTCACTCAGAATTTTTTTCACACTTTGATTGTGATTTAACTTTTCATTTGCTGGAGCTTATTTTCCTACCTCTCTTCCTCATTTGCAGGAAAAGACATGCTATCCATTCATAAATTATGCCAGTTCCCTTTTGGTATCTATTATCTTTCCTTAGCTCATGTTTTAGACATGTTGCATTATCTTTGGAACCACTCTAATATGTAGCATGCAAGTGTGAACAGTGCTATTTTTAAATGAACTTTTGGCTGCCTGAGATATTTTTAGCTGTTTGACCACCTTTTCTATTTTGAAGTTGCACTTTGGCAGTTCCATTGCCCTAGAATGTTGCATTTTGAGTATTTTCTGGTTATTTTTACATAACAATTATTCAACAGTTAACAATTTGGACCAGGATCTGTGCACTGGTTTAGACTCAACTGGGTGTTTCTTTACCAGCTGCACTGAGAACATTCAGGTTTTTAAGTGCTACTCTTTTGCACTACATTCTGTTGTGACACCCATAGAGTTTGCCAAAGGATTACAGAAGCCTGGTATTATACTTTTAGCCTTCCTTCATCAAGACCCACTCAGCTCCAAACCTCTGCACAGTTGCTGATGTAACATTAAAGCTATGCTGTCCCAGTTTAGCTGCTGAATTTTAGTTCACAGAGATCTCATATACCATTTTATTTCTGCTAACTTTCTTATTTTATATTATTGTTAAATCTACAGTGCCTCTCCTCCACAAGCCACTCAACCATTCTTAAATAGCTTCTTGTTTCTGTCATATCTATAGTGTCATCTCTTTCCACTACCCTTTAAAGGCTGGTTTTAATTGTCAAGGCAACCTTTCTAAACTGCAGGGTATGGATACTGGACAATACTTCGATGCATCCAATCTTAGCTTCTGTAACAAGGACATCTGAAAGGGCTCCAGCCAGATGCATCAGACCATCCAGCCATATGACTAGAATTTCACAACACATTTCATTGCATGTCTGATGCTGAGAATGACAGATGTAGCCTGAGAAACTTTCTGCTTTTTAAAAGACAAGTTTCCTATACTAATGAACAAGGACTTATTTAGACTTTACTTGTTATGGGTCTTCAGAACAGAGAAAAGTATTGCCCTGCATCCCACCACATATTTTGTACATGTTGATAAAATCTCCTTGAGACTTCTCAACTCTAAGGAACCCCAGCCTCGTCAGGCTCTACTTATAGGACAGACACTCCAAGTCCTTAATCATCTTCCCAGACATTTCCTGGACTTGCTCCAAGATGTCGATGCCTGTCTTGTGCTGATGAGCCCAGAACTGGACTCAGTTCTTCAGGTGTGTTCTCATCATGTCCCTCAACCTTTTGGTGATTGTCTTAACTAATGCAGCTTGGGTTACTCCTGGCTTTCTTTGCATGCAAGGCCACCTTGCTGGCTTATATTCCACTTGGTGTACACCACTGCTGTCACTCAGTTTTCTCCCAACGCCTCTGGGTGATGTAGGCAAAGCTGGCTAACGCATCATACTGAACAGAGCTCCCAGCCCATTTTCTGCCACCAGGCATGGAAGTATCATGTAGCTGTCCATCCGCAGGCAAAGAAGCCCCACTCCCAGTGTCAGAAGTCACCAGGTTTTAGTCTTCACCATCATGGGAGTCTTCATTTCTGAACCAAAAGGCACATAATCTGCCTGCCTCTATTTTCATACAGTTGTGGCTTCAGGCTGCAGATGTCCAGAGAAAAATCAGTTAATCTCTTTTTTGTCACCTCTGATGCTGCAGTCTGCTGACATCCTCCTGCAGTCCTTTACTTGGTAACACACAAATGCCCAGACACATCAAACATTCTGCAGGCAAGGTCACCACCTCTTTCTCCCTCAACCTCAGCAATGTCCCAGACAGTTCTTGGAGCTTCAGAGGTAAAAATCTGCATTCTGCCTTGGGATCTCAGCCTGAGCTGAGGGCTCTGCAGTTGCACCAGCCAAGTGCTGAGTACTGTGCCCAGACTGTGCTTCACTACCATTGCTGAGCACAAAAGAATTCTTTCCAACCCTTCTTCTGTGCTTCTGGCATGAACTGATATGCAAACATGCATCATGTTAACTGCCTCTGTTGTTTTACTTAATGCAACAGTAAAAATGCTGCCACTTTGCACAAATGTATATTATCAACTGCTGAGTTACTTAAAATTAACACTAACAAAGTTTCTAAGACTTTTAAGTATGCACCATCTTCTCATACAAATTTAAAATACCCATGTATGAATCCAAGTGGTGCATTTTTCTACTTAGGGCTTTGGTATTTGAAGTTACTTTGCCAAGCAATTTGAGTGTAGTCAAGCTGTTTGTAGGATATAAAACCCCCCAGCTGTTGGGCTATGTGGCATGGAGATTTTATGCTCACTTTCTTTTCAAAAGACCAGCATCACTAACCAGTACATTTTTCACTGCTGATAAACTGAAAGACAACTCTTTCATAAAAAGAGAAGGTTATTTAGTGTAATTTGTAACAAGGACAGAGTGGGAATATCACTCTACAATAATTTTTGGCTAGAAGTGGTAAAGAACTCACTTTTTTAAAGTCCTCAGTGGTATATGCCATGCGTCTTATGAAGACTGTGGGCTTCAAGCCTGATGTTCTGTGCAAGGCAGTGGTCTGATCATGAACCATTGTCAAGAATGGTCAATTTCTCACTAATATCTAATCTCAAACAGCAGCACACAGAAGAGAAATGTTTCTGTCCTGAGCAAAAAGATTCGCAGGTTGATAATCGGCAGTGGAGAAGACAGAAATGTCAGCATTAAAATGATTTAATGAGAAAGGTACTCCATGATTTAAATTTTCAAATTACGCAAGTGCATCAGTATGAAGATGGACAATACTGAACAGAAATTTTTCAACACGTGATTCAGTAGCTCTCATAATTCTCCTATCCAATACCAGCTTTAATTATCTGTTGCAAATAGCTCATTTGCAGTAGATGTAAAATAACTGCTGATTAATTAATCTCTTGGCATATTATATTTAATCCCTAAAGACAAAATTTCTGTGAGTTTTTTTGGTGCATGACCTAATATATCATTATAGCTGATTTCACAACTAGAAGAGTAGATGAAAGCATATGCCAGAACTCAGCACCCAATTTTTCATCATAAATACATATTTATAATAATTTTATATAAGAAATTGTATATTTGGAAAGGTTTGCTGTATTTCTAATAAATACCTCACTATCTTAATAAATTAATGTTTTAGTAAGTGAAAGCACAACTCCCTTCTGTGCCTTGCTAATGAGTACAAGAGCTGCTTGAAATGCAGTGCTTAAACTCGCATTAAAATGTCAAGGGCTATGCATGTCAAATTTTATCTCAACTAATTCATTTCCCCTAAGAATACAGGCAAATGTCAGTTTAACGAACTGTTTAGCAAATACTATTGTGTCATTGACAACTATACCCTACAGCTTAAACTAAATAAGGCTTCAGCTCTTCAGTTATGATTAACTCACTTTTGTCATTTTTCTCTTCCCAATTTCACCTGAAACTTAACTTGCCTATTCAAGCCACTGCTTTTCTATGGCTCCTGTAATTCTCATACTTGTCATTTTTGGACAAGAAACAATTTGTCAAAGACATCATCTTGCATACTTTTAAACAGACTGCCAGTTGTCAGAGCAATAGTTAATAAATCACAGAATAATAAGGAATTTGATTGCCTTGAAAGTATATTTGCAATTTCAAGCTTTTGTTTTCTTTTTGTAACTGTCTTAAGTAAGTGGAAACATTGCACCATAATGTAGTTTCAGCAACAGTTAAGCATACTACAGTTCATCAGACAAGATGCAAGGCCTGGAATACTGTACTTTAACACAACAGTGATGGTTTCTGCTCTATTGGCTCTTCGAAGTGTACTTAGAAGTGAGACTGCATCCCTTAATATGGAAAAAAGGTATTTTGTGCACAGTAATAACTAACAAGATAGTTGCAGAAAAAGTTAAAGGCTTGGCTCTTACAGGAACATTCCCACTGGTGAAGCACACTGAACCAGTATTTTTAAGAGGTATCTACAACCAGATAGATTGGCAATGTGCTCTAGGTTCCAGCACATAATATGGCAGGTGACTTTTGATTTTTAATAATTAAATGATAACTGGTTTAAATTTCACTGTACACTACAATGGTGAGACCTCTGATATTTGAAAACTTGTACGACCACTGTCATTCTGGTTTACATTTTGTCAGTGTCATACATCTGCTGCCACAGGAACTCAATGACTCATGCCAATGGTAACTCTGGTTGCAAAGCAATTCTGAGAATCATGTTAGTCTGAGTTCTGCTCAAGCAGAGGTGAAATACACTGGCATTAAGGAGTTAAACATGACCACCTCTCTGCTTAAAGAATGAAATATAGTGGTCTGTCAAACACATTCTTCAAAAGTACTCAAAAAGCACAACATTAAAATCCAAATTATGCTACTTTTTAAGGTAAGACAACACATCATCTTAAAAGGATATTTTTAGTTTACTGCTTTTTAAAGTAGTAAGCTTCTTTTTAGACAATGATCATGAGTGAGACAAGTAATTGAAAATAAATAATAAAACAGGAAAGCTATGTTTTCTTGTGGATTATAATAAAAAGCATTCTGATCCCGAGATTTAACTAAAAGGGTCCTAAGTATGCCAAACTAAACAAATACCATCCAAATACTCACTCTCCCTTTCCTACCAAGATATTATGACTTCCCTTATTTATTATGATTATCCTAAAAACTCATAACACTTCCTACTATATCTTCTTCCTGAATGAGATGCACTGTGGAGAACACTGTGGAATTACAGACAAATTACAGCCAGTACAGAATTGTGACCAGTAGAAAGAAAATCCACAGCAATTTTTAACAGCTGTAAGCAGTTGCAGAGGGCTGCCAAACACAACTGCTGATGTAAAAGAGGGAGAATGTGTGGATTTAAGCTGTTCAAACAGTAAACAAGTACATCTGGTCCTGAATGTTATCATTAAATAAACTGTGGTAATATTTTTTATATTCTGCAACATTCCTGTTTTGAACCACTCTGAAGCATTCTGGACTGGGAACATTTCTACAAAACTTTTTTCATTTTTTTTTGTAGTGCAGATTTATGTGTGGAAAAGTCCGTTATAATTACTGTACAATGTTGGTATCTAAGTTTAGCAAAACCTGTGCCATGTCCTATCATTTGGAACATGAACTATGAAGGCTTTTGAAAACCAGATGGGATCTCTGTGAATGGTAAGCATTCAGTGCCTTTAAAACCATTTGTAATATTTTAAAAAGAAAGAAGAAATAGGACACTAAGCTGTAGAATACAAGAAACTTTGATACCTCTCCAGCTCTAAACCTGACCTGTTCAGACTTGGAGATATTTTACAAAGGCTACTATATGAAAAGTCGGGGGGAAAATAATCCATTTCTAAGTAGCATAGAATGAACACACCAGACCAGGAATGGCATAATAAATATTCTCTTAAAGGCAGATTAAAGAATTATGTGCATGAAACAACTTTTTGTTCTTTGCTCCTACTGTGATTAACTATTTTACAAAAATAGTAGTGCTTACCTTGATTTTGTCGAATTCTTATTGTTTGAATTTTTCAGATTTCATTTATAATACCTGACATAAAATGACACGATTTCTATAGCCAACTAGTGTGCTGGTTTGGGCTGGGACAGAGTTAATTTTCTTCACAGTGTCTTGTGTGGGGCTATGCTTTGGATCCATGATGAAAACAGTGTTCATAACACAGATAAATTCCAGCTACTGCTGCAGCATCAAGGCCTTTTTAGCTTCTCACCCTAACTCTCTCAGCGAGGAAGCTGGGGGTGCAGAAAGGGGCCAGCCGGGAACACAGCTGGGACAGCTGATCCCAGCGATATTCCTTACCACATGACAATGTGATCAGGAATAAAAGCTGCGGAACAAGTCTGCCAAGGCCTTTAAACTGTTGTTTTAAAACTGTTCTTCCTCCAACTTCTAAAACAGAGACAAGCTCTACTACACCTACTTCTTTATGTCTCATCATAAGAAGCCACAGAATCAACCTGCTGTGGACTTGCAGTCCTTGGCACTCCTATTAATTCTCAGTTGTCTATCAGCTTCATTATACTGATGTACTTGAAAAAGCAATCTGTCTACTTACCCAATTTGCATCTGTACTTTCTTCGTTCATGTATGCTAGACTCTAGACCGCAATCAAATAATTATTCCATTGGTATTATAGTGTCTCATTGACTAACTTTCCTTCTATTGAATTTCTGTGACACTTAAACTGAAAATTCCAGGTAAACTATGCTGTTTGGCTTCAATGTTCTTTTATATCTAATTACTTTACGCTGTCATGAACACATACATATATCTGGCCTCAGGCTGACCTATTTGTATGTCCCTGCTTCAACAGGATTTTAGCGATTAAAAGCAGTCCTCCATGTAGGCCAGATGGATTTTAACAAATTATAACTTTAATATTTTTTGAATTAAGCTATTCTTTCTTCCGGTAATTTTCCATGACTATTAGCAACTACTCAAAAAAAAAAAAAAAGTCTTCGAGTATCAGTTCTCCCATTCCCAAAACGACAACACACAGGGGATATTTAGTTCCCTTAATCAAACAGAAGAGAAAAAACCTCACTAAGTTACTAAGTATCCACTGCTCTTGCTTTGCTGTCAGAATAAAATCTACAGCTTCTCCCAGATCCAACAAGACAAATGTGGATGATTTCAACTAAATACCAAGACTAGGGTGTAACATTTCTCTTTGCAATTGAAACAGTATTTTGAGTTATAAACTACACTTGCAGTCATGAATCCTCCTTTTATGATTTGGAAAATCTATCACGGATCTACAGAAAGACGTGCAACACATCTCTTCTCAGTAAGCATTTTGAGCAATAAATGACAAATGCCAAAGAAAAAAGGTAAATAATCTGATCAATTCTATTCTTCAACTTCAAACTGAAGGACTGTTCTGTATAGTATGTTTTTTGCATATTGCAGCTTTATTACTTTTTAAGAATTATAAATCATATGATTAATCAGTTTTGGTTTTTTTCCAGAAACAGTAGAAATTGCGACATGAATTTCTGCTCAGGGACAGAAGATGTGCCAAGATAGAAAAGTAGACTGTCTAACTACACAAAAGAAACTTCCATTCCAACTTGGCCCACACAGATTCAGCATCAAATATCCTGTCTCTTGTTTTTACAATAATGGGAGACTGCAATACTAATTATGGGTAGTTTTCTACAGTTGTTTCCTCTTTGCAGCGTAATTTAGAAGTACCTTATATATTTTATATCCACTCTTTTTTCTGTAATATTCAATATCAGACACTCAAGTTCAGTATATGAACTATCAACTTGAAAGTATTACTGTAAGTTTCCCTTTTATTTTCTTACACAAAAATTAACAGAAAATATTGTTATAATGTAATTATAAAATTACCAAGTTGCAAGATTAGTTGTACAGGATTTGAATAAATTACTGCAAAGTCAATTTACATCATGCATAATAAATTCATTTAAAACTGTCCTAAATTAAATTCTATGTTTTCAACACTTTCCTGTGATACTAAGCATATACATCAAATGCTTACTTTATTTTTTACACATTTTACAGCATTTACACGTGTTTGAATGTCCATTAGAAAAACAGAAATGTTAATTTTATGTTAGTGAAGCAATATACCATTGTGTACACAGAGTATGTAAAATGTAGCCATTTATTTGGCAGTAATGTGATAAAGGCCTTTTTTTCCCTCAGATTAGATACTCAAGTTATTTTTACCAAGCCAAATAAAAAACCAAAACCTTGTTCAGATCTCTAATCTGTTTTATCTCTTTTTATAAAATACTTCTTTCATGGTCATTGTAAATAGAAATTTTGGAGCAGCTGAAAGCTTATGTGCAAAAATTCTTGCATAAAATTGGTATTCTATTCCTTCTTGGTAGACAGAAGTAACCTTCTAGGCTGCTATTCTTTCAAAACACTCAAACACCAAGACTCAAAAGTAAAGGTTATCACAGTCATTTCACTGAGACCAATCATAAATAAAAAGATGATAACCAAAACCATGGCTTCAACATAAATCTTCCTGAAGCTGCTGTAGCCAGATTGGGAGTGGAAGCAAACAAATAAAAACCAAGACTTACAGGGAAAACAAAGTATGAGTAATCTAAGAGAGTTAAGCAGGAGCTGTTTAACTGTATTAGTGCAATATTGAATGAGATGAACAGTGTTCACAGAAAACTGATCCAAAAGTTACTATTGACTTCAGTGGAAAGATCTTTAATATTAGGCACCATTTATCTATGGATCCTGTTGGCTGTCCTTCTTAGTAATCACTACAAAATACTAAGTATGCATTGTAAGACAGAAAAGCAAGATGATATGAATGATCCTAAGCTGAGGGACACTAGAATTT
Organism: Pithys albifrons albifrons; assembly: GCF_047495875.1. Taxonomy (NCBI): domain Eukaryota; kingdom Metazoa; phylum Chordata; class Aves; order Passeriformes; family Thamnophilidae; genus Pithys; species Pithys albifrons. The sequence goes on along the minus strand of NC_092459.1, from coordinate 54,647,668 downwards.
CAGTCCAGAAAAAACCTAATTCGCTATTTCTTAGAAAATGAAGCTATGCCACCTGGCTAGACAGCCTGACTCAAAGTATGCTAAAGACCTGGGAAGCAGTACTAAAAACCTGGGAGGCAGGACATCTCAGATACAAGGATTGCATCTGATAATATCTCTACCTTCTAGGCAAAAGACTGTCAAATGTCCGCCATTCACAGTTTTGTGAAATTTGTTTTCATTTTCTTTGCACTTAAAAAAATACAGAATAATCAAAGAAACTCTTCATTTTGCATCACTTGGAAAAACCCATGTCAGTCAAAATAAGAATTTCCCTTTCACTTTTTTTTTAATTTGAATTATTTAAAATTATTGCTATTCTCCCTCTTCAGGCGTCAAAATGAAAAAAACTGTTCCCAGATCCCCGTTTTGAAATTTCTGACTCAGACTGAATTCATTAGTCTCTGCCTAATGTCTTTGTCTAAAGTGTGATGCTGGAAGTAGAACCCACTTAAATTTCTGAACAGTTTGATCCATTAACAATAGACTGTTACTATTTTTTTTGTATCATGTATTTTTTTGCAATGACAATATAGCAACAATATACTGGTACAAGACAACATATGCCATAACCACAAATACTCTAAGGAGGTGTATAGACACACAAGGCAAATACATGGAAATTTAGCATACTTATGAGAAGTGCCTAGAGTGATTGCAGCTGAGGGCATGGAGAGAGATACTACTTGCATTACTTTTTCCTGTTGATGCCTTTTCTACATCTTATGCATTTGAAAAGAAACCTCTCACTGTTACTCAAGGGGAACTAAGAGTTCAGACTTCAGAAAATTATTTTGCAGTAAAAAGAAGACGCTGAATGCTTATTAGGAGCTGAGAGGGTCAATCTAAAAATAGGAATTATAAAGGCAGGATCAATATTTCAACTGACAACATTTTAGGCAATTTTTTTAGGAACTGTGTAGCATCTGTATAATTTATTAATATGGCAAGAAAGGCCAGACAAAATTTTCAGTCTGCAACTGAATACATTGCAATTTTGAGTGCTTCCAAAATTCTGACCCTCTGTCCTCTTAACATTGACTTTCTCACACTTTAAATCTGGCTAAGAGAATTTCTATTTCTTCCCTTCCTTCTCTGTGAATCACTGAGCCCACACCAAATGGGACAAGCAATGAATGGTATGAAGAAGAGAAATCTAGGATGCAAACACTGGGAAGTAGTAGATTTCAATCTTTATGGCATCACTGGCCTGAGACAAGCTCAGCAAAGTACTGGGATGTTGCGGGAGGTTCCAAGGCATTTGAGACATGCAGCACAGGGATGCATTTAAAAAGGGGCACAGTACAAGCATTCAAGTGCTATGGTAAGTGAACAAAATAATAAAAAAAAACCCAAAACCAAAAAACAAACATTACTATCAGGGAACTTGTTTCTATTTACTTTTCTTCTTTACATGTTTAGTACACGCTTTCAACTTCCACTTGACTGAAGAAAATAAAGACAAATGAATATGCTTACACAGGTGAGCCTTTACAATCACAAAACCAGTATTTTACTTTTTTTCGACCTTCCATTTACATTGCTACCATCACATTGCAGGTTACAACTGAACATACATGTGCAGCTATAATACCTCCTTAATAATAGACTGATAGTCATTACCAATATCATTATATCAACTATCTGATGATTACATTGATTGCTTCACAAATGCTCCTTGCTGAAAAGAATCAAGCAACACTAAGGGCTGTGTTTGATAAGTGTCTAGACAGAAATTTTGAGAATTTGGTCCACTCGGTATACTGCAGTTCACACTTGTTTCTAGCATCAGAATATTTTGCTTCAAATATAGATCTTATACCATTCCAATTTTCAGTGTCTAAATGTCAAGGTAGAACATTCTCAGCAACTGACAATGTATGAAAGACATCTCCCACAGGAGGATCAGAGATTGTTTCTCTTACTCAGTACAAAGAAATATTTTCTGAATTGTGAAATCTTTTGTCACTGTGTATCCCAAATTCTAATCAACTGCAGAAATATCCTTTGAGGCAGCATATTCTGAAAACAGATTCTGCCCATAAAGAGGGAAGGATTTTTTTTTCCTTTTAAGTTTACATACCTTCTGCACCACAGCAATGATTATAATTTTTCAAAACCAACTTTGTCAGAACACCTATATGTCATGACAACCTAGAGAATCAATTGGGTATTCCAATTAAGATTTTAAAAGACGGGAATTAAATTCACACCCTCACTCTTGGTTTTTATACTATCAGAAGGCCTCATTTTAGAGAAACTAAATGTGTCCCAGAATATGGGGGGGGACACATCTTTTTGACTTCTTAGTAAAGGAAGTGCTTTCCTATCAGATTAATTAAGCTTCTCTTCCAATGTCTTTATTGAATTTGACTTTCAATATCTGCTTGCACAGAGAATTATTTGATATTGAAGAAACAACAAAGCAATTATTTTTTACCTAAATATTTATTTTTTCCTAGCTTATACAAAGTATTCTATATCTATGTATGTTTGAAGAATGTTTTTTCCAAGTGTAACCTCCTATTGTATTTCCTATGAAACTATAGACCAGGTAAAATGTGTCATTTTCCGTGAAAAGATATACATTTTTCTAACGCATTATCAACTGTGTGTGTTATGCAACAGTGATGAACTCTTGCACCTGAAGTTTTCAGAGGGTCCCGCTTTGAAACAACAAGCAGGGAAGAGAGAAGATTCCCAAGTGTCAAAATACAAATACTATATATGCTGGTTAAAACAAGCATTTTCTAAAAGGAATCTTTACGCATCTCACAGAAAATAAAATTACAACACTGAAAGCTAATGTCCAGAGCCTTACATCCACCTAGTCATCAAGGTAAAGAAGCTGTGACACAAATTGGGATTTAGGAGGATTAAAAAGGTTTCATTAAAAAAGGTACAAACGAGATGCAAACATCAGAGGATCCTGTGTCAGGGAAATGAAGCAAAAATCACTATGGTAACCTAATAATTTTTAGTTCTGGAACTAATGATCATCTCAGGAAATAAAAGAAAAAAAAGAAGCAAAATTCCGGTATGGTGTTTAATCAAAGATGAAAACAGAATGAGCATTCTTCTCTACCTGAAAATACCAGACTCATCCCACCAGTTGTTAACCCTTACATAAATGGGTCTTCCTCAGTTAGTGTAAAATAGAAATTACCATTAAAGCAAGAAACATCAGTTCAGTAAAAGTTAGAGTAGCTCCCTTTTTTTTCTGGATTGGTGACGCTGAGACAGAGAAAATTTCTTTTTCATTTTGAAATACTATTTTGGAAAATTTTAGCATTTACATTTATCTGGGGACTGGAACATCTCTCTTATGAGAACAAGCTGGGGGAATTGGGCTTATTCAGCCTCAAGAAGCAAATGAGAGAGGACCTCACCACTGTCTCTAAGTGTCTGAAGGGAGGGTGTCAAGAGGATGGAGCCAGACTCTCCTCCGTGGTGCCAAGCAATAGAACAAGAGGCAGTGGGCAGAAATTGATGCACAGGAAGTTCCACCTGAACAGGAGGAAGAACTTCTGTACTGTGCAAGTGACCAAGCGCTGGAACAGATTGCCCAGAGAGGCTGTGGAGTCTCCCTCGCTGGACTAAAATGCTCATTGAAAGTATACATAAGAATATATTCTGATTTTTCTAAGATGACAAGTTTTAACCGCAGACAGTAGTGTAGATGTACATTTGAAATTAGCACTGGCTTGCTGACCTATGATCCTTCTGCACTTCATCAGGTTTTCTGGCTGTACACCAGGATGGTGTGCCTAAATAACTCATGGGGTTTGAAGCAAAGAAAAGGAACTTATATACATTTCATAACTGTCAGTCTTACAAAATGACTGTAATATCTGATTCATAGAACAAAATTGCTGTCCTGGAACAAAAGTAAATTACATAGTAGATGCAGTTTCACTGAAAAACCAGGGGCCAAATACCATCTACAACACAATTGCAAGTAATTCTGATATTGGTAGAAATTTTGTTATTTTTCATGTTAAATGTTTGAATATGAAAATATGAAAAGAATTAACATGGGTTAATTCTGTGTAAATGCTACATACTTCTTAATGCAGACTTTAGCTACTCAGACAGATGAAACTAGTGTTTTATTTATGAAAAGAGTATTGTTAAAAATGTAAGCTGATTAGTTCACATGGAATCATACTCTTCCAGTCACTGTAAAGGTTAAGCTTTAGGCTTTTCATTTCAAGTTCTGCTCTCTCTATCAGGGCCACATCTCAGATTAATAACTACCTGTGTGAGGTAAGATCAACTTCGAGGGACTTAAATCATATGCTTTTCACGGAGCGTGCCTGTATCTAACAACTCCCCCTTGCCAAGTTGTATGGAACAGACGCATTCCTCCCTTGAAAATCATCTTCCCATTTAAAAAAACTGTGTATCAGATGCTGGTCATTTACTAGGCCCAGGACAGAGCTTCAACTACAACACATCAGGTCAAGTTAAAAATTATTCATTGCACACTTCAGATCAGAATTAAGTTCCACTCAACTCAGCAGGCTTTAAGCAAGTGTTTCAGTCACGGCTATATACCAGTGTGTTGAATAAAGTTCTTTGCTGTTTAATTCAGTCATTGAAGAACATAAGGAGGCACTGGTTTAACCAAGAGCACATCAGACTACTGGAATCAATATTTGTCTGTAAGAGACCAGGATAATCAAAGAAATGGAACCATGTAAATTAAATTATTAATTAGAATGATTACTTTTGCAATGTATTTTCAGTGCAGACATGTTCTCCCTTGTATAAAATTTCTTTGCAAGTGATAAACTGCTAACTCTTGTTCTGTTTACCCCTCAAAAAGTACTCAATTCAAACCAATTTAAAAACAGCACATGAGCACACACTATTTCTTTCAATATCACTTTATCTGCTCCTGCTAGATTTTACAAGGACAAATAACCATTCAAACGATATAAACACAAATGATACAACTACAAACACAAATATTTGTGATGACTTTTCCTAGACATGCTAATTATTTCCCATCTGATAACTCCTGGTAATCTGAGACTCTTTGAGATTCAAGTTCATATATTTTTAAAGTGTACCAGCAGGATAGTTTCACTGAAAGCTGTATTTTTCGATTTTTGCAACTGGCATTGGAAATTTTCTGTGAACATAAACAAACTATGCACATCTATATCCAGGACTCAAAAATAACTGTATTAACAATTTTGCATGTGAATATTGTTTTGCATTTAGGGGAACAAAAGAAATTTTGTACCTATTTATATGGAAATAAGCCACTGAAAAATGGAACATTAAAGAATTACCAGGATAAATATTGAGACTAAAATTTCACAGTGCACCATTAGAAATCAAAGGATCTATAAATAAATATATACTTCAGATCTAGTATACATTCAAACCACATTGTTTCCTTGAATTATCAAGTTATTTGCAAAGCAAGTGTTGGAATAAAAATCGGAGCAAAAATTACGCAGTTGGTTTTCCCTCTTGTCATTCTAATGGACTGAAAATACTTCATTTTCAGCTACTGTTGTTACATTGCCTTGTTCTTTCAACCACAGATCCTTATTCTCGTGTCCACCATATTTTTCCACACCCTCACTTAGAACAAATGACTTGTCCATGATTCACTTGCCAGGGCTTACGATAAAATAGTGGAGGCCTCTGACAGGAGAAGAATGAATAGGCATAAACAGATGCAGAGAGTCAGGTACAAGCTCCTAAAAGCATTAAATTAAACTCTGACTAAAATCTTTACCATTTGACATCCTGGCTAATGTATGGCCAGACTTCGCAAACAAAGATTTGGGAAGGGCTCTCCCCACGTGGGTGTGGATTTTTTAGGTGAGGCACAGCGTGCGCAAAACTGGCCCCACCTTTAAGCCCTAAGGTCCATCTGCCATGGCTGAGCAAGCTTGGACAGTGACAGTGAAGTCCTCAGGACTGTCACAGCACCCGGTACTAAACGGGGCTGACCCTGCTGAGCATCCCAGATGTGACAGGATGGGATGGCAGGGAGGCATTTAACTGCCAGGGGACGGTCCCACTGAGACTCGAAGTCAGGTCCTTGGATTCAGAGTCCAGAGTCCCCTCCTTTATACCATGGGATTGCCCCTATCCTGGCTTATACAGGGACTGGAAATGCATCTAAAAGAAAAGTGTTTTAATGACTTCACTGGGTCTGTGATTTTTCTCAGTATTCTCATCTTTGTTCACAAATGACACAGGAACATATTTCAAGCACTTAAAAGTTGTCTAAAAGTACCAGTGCTACCTAATAACTCTTTTATCTCTTAGTTTACTTTTTAGAATATGCTTATTAGAGTGAACCTTGTATGCATTTATATAGGACCACGTAAGATGAGGTTTTTGATTGCAAATAGACTCTCTTCTCATTTTTCAACTGTATCAAAACATTCTGTCTACTGAAGGCAGATTGGCCAATTAATCAAGGAGGTTTTTTCTGCCAGGTTGCAATACGTGGAATGACATCTGATCTTACCTCTCCATTTTCCAGAGGATGGATTTTGGAATAATAAGAAGTGCATATGACTTCATCATCTTTTAGATAGGATGGAGTTCCAGGACGGGGGTGAATGTTGTAGCGTGTCAGGCACTCGCTGTCTGTGATAGCATAGTACTGCCACGGCTGATAGTCAACACCATCCAGTGAACGCTCTAATATCCAGTTCCCAGGACGAGGTGAGTTAGCTGCTTTCACAATAACATAGGCAATCTGGAAAATCTGAAGAACAGAAGAATTGTTAAAATGCATTCAAGTACATAATTATAAATTCATTTCCATTTCTTCATAGCTGCCAAACTAACAACAGTAAATATTATAATACTTGACTTTTTTCCCCCTAGAAATGCAATATGGACTCAGATTACACTGAAACTCTCTAACTACAAAAATAAATTCTCCATTAACATTTCTGAAAAGTATTAGTTGCATTAGGCCAATAGAGACTTTGAAAACAGAATTAAAAAGCACTCTAAATCACACATAAGTTAGTAGGTACTTGCTAAGCTGCCATTTCAGCCAAATGTTTGTCAAGTTTGATTTGAAGTATTTTCAATTTGTTGAAGTGTGATTGTTTTCTTCTGAGTATTTATAGCCATTCACTTAGTGCTTTAAGAGTTGCCAAACTCTGTTACAACTCTATCTCAGTTAAAAATACCCCATAGGTTTAAATTATCAAAAGGTAATCACATCATGCTGCAATCATTCTACAAAACATTCTCATTTCAATCACACAACTCAGCATTGTGACCATAAATAAGCTTTATAGGACAGAGACACATCAAATATCACTACACACAGAATGTAAACATATAATCAATGCTCATTACTGTCCATTTCACCTGCCTATTCAATTGATTTATCAAGGTTTATTTCTTTGAACAGGCTTGCCGAAATACAAACCACAAATACATCTGCAATTGCAGAATGACATACATTAGTGATGTGGGTTTGCTTTGCTTTGCTTTTTAACCTAGTAACAGCTATATGCTATAGAGGTAGAACTGAAGTCAAGAAAAGGAAACACCTATTTTCATTAGAAAAGTAGAAAATGTAGAGAATTAATATTTTTTAAGATGTAGTGCTGAATCTGCATATGAGGATGCCAGAGGATATCATGGAGAGAACAGTGTTGATTTAATACTTAATGCTTTCTCTGTGAGATAGTCACTGTGAAGAAGCTGCATGATTCAGACTTTGACCACACAAAATGTCATGTGAATGCTAAGACAACCAGTAAAGCCACTGAAAGAAGATCCTACAGCAACTGATGAAAGAAACAGTAAGAAGATATAAATTGGTTTTAGTTAACCACCAGTATTACTGGAAAAGAGAAAATTTGTTAAGTGGTGGAGTACTGCAAATACTGCAGTACACTTGATGAAGGAGGCAAAGAAAATGTTTACCTCCAATTATCGTTCCGGCCTTCTATGCAGGTACTGAGAATGTGGTAAGATTCACAATAACTGCAGTCAGGAAGACAAACCTCTAACAACCAATGTTTTTCAGTGACAATAAGAAGTGGGTGAGGCTGTATTTATTTCAACCTGAAGAACACACATGTAACTGTGCATTCACAGGGGATTATCTCAAATTATCAACATTTTTATTCAATAGCATAGGATAAGCACTCCAGAGACAGGAGCAACCTATGTTTCATTCCATTGTTTCACAGGAAATCATACAATCACTTGTACTCTGTTCCACAAATGCCTTTTCCTCTCTCAAAGTCTTCTACAGCTATATTCTATTGTGGCCATAATAATTATAATCATATCTATCCCGGACCAGTGTTACTAATCCTGTTTACAATAAACAGAGATAAATACAACATTAACAAACCTCTCTAAGCAGTTACCCCCCAGTTAAGTTGTTAGAAGTGTCAGAGAATAGATATTTCATTCTGGAGTACTTCTAAATAATTTCTGGTTGGTTTTTGTTGGTTTTTTTCAATTTAACATAAGTGATTTACCTCAGGTTCTCATAAGATCATTCCTTATATGTTGAATGGAAAATAACTGAGGTTAAACACATTGCTAGAGCTTCTATCATGGAAGATGTGTGGTTTAGGGCATATCTGACAATAAATTCGTAATTATAGATGTATGTATATAGTTTCCTTTGTGGGAGTCCTAAAATTTGAAAAACTTCATGAAAGATTCATTGTTAAATGCTGAAAAAAAAATAGCTCTGCAAACATCTTGGATGCATTGGCTCTGTGGGGCCAAGACGTGTAATCAACAGGAAGTCTTTTTTTGTTTGCTTGCTTTGAAATACTAGGCTGTGTGTGAGAGTGAAACTTTCTACAGTGACTTCCCAAATTAGAGCCCTCTTTCAATAACATTTCCTGCACATTCTGCTGAAGATTTGTTTGAAGTCTTGATTTTTACCTTCTGAGATAGTGCACTGCTTGACTGAAATTTATTATATACCTTTGGCTTTCATTATTTTTAGCACACTTTGTAAATGAAACTGCAACAAAATTTTATTAAAAGAAGCAGTGGAGAGGAAACAGAATATTGCAGGTTATAGTGGTGTGATATTGTTTCTCTTAATCTAAACGTGATGGGAAAAAAAGCTTCTTAATGTAAATAAAAGAATACACAGGAAGAGCTGGTTTTAACTACTATTCAGTTTTCAACCTGATCCAGACTACTACTGTCCCAGCCTCTGAATGCTCCTGTAGTGGCTTCTGCAACAGCACCAAGCTACCTGCAACCCACTGACATAAGAAACTTTCCCTTTCCTCTTTCAAGTCTGTCCTCACAAGTGGAACTGCAAGACTGTATCATATAAAACAAAACTATTTCCTGAGCAGAGAAACAAAGCTGGAACTAAGGACCAGTATTTTTAAATGTTGGTAGGCTGTTAATGCTAATTGCATAGAGGGGAAGATGAACAAGCACATGCATCAAAAACATTATTCCTGATCTTTCTAAGGCTAGGCTGAAGACAACACAGGGTGTTAATCCATGCTTCTTAGAAACACATTCCTGTTTGGGGACATCTAGATATGTAGAGCTTTAGCATGAATCAAGAAGATAGTTGTCCCAGCTTAGACAGCTACACTAGGCACTACCAGCTCACCACAGTGCTATGACACAGACAACAAACATGGTGTATTCCATATTTTACTGTGCTTTCTAAGCAGGCTGACAATGACAACCAGTGCAGAAAAAACAGACTAAAATTAATGGCAGCTGTATGATTATTCTCAGAGCAAGTCAATATAATGGAAGCAATGCTTGCTTTCCAATCAACTGGAAAACTGTCCTTGTCCAGATACAAGAGTAACTCTTCTTTTATTGGGGACTTGCTTAGAAAATGGTGTTCTGGCTACTATAACACAACCAGCAAGTGCTTAGTGGCATGAGAATACTAATACTAATACGGTCTAATGTATCACTGGGTTTTGCTGCATTTGTTTCCACAATCAAAAAAAGTGAAATTGTGCAGCACTCTGAAGCCTAGTTTCCTCATACAGTGAGCTTCTATTCCCACAGGGCAGTCGGTGGAGCATGCCTGGTTAGTCTTTCAAATAGCATCAATAAACCAACATATGTCAATGGATATAGTAACTGCACAATATTAGAGCACATCTTGTTTTCTAAAAGTGCAATAGAATGCAACCTAGAGACCGAGGTTTGCTGATACAAACGTGAAAACAGAGCAATACCAAGCTGCATAGTGGCATGCAATAGACCTCTAACACAGCTGCTGAAGGGCAGCTAGCACTTTTTTCTACTTGTTCTACTCATGTGACCATGGTATAATCATGAGAATGGAAGGGAAGTAGTCTAAATAGACCTTTGAACCTTTCCCAAATTATATATAACATAATCCTCACGATTAGAAACAAAATGAGTCTGGGATCTCATTTTCCGTGGTAATTGTCTCAGCGGTGAGATCTGTGAAACACATTGTAGGAACAGTTCCGTAAGTTATAGCGCTTTATCTTCTTGTGAATGCCTCATAAGACATAGAAAAGTGCATCCTACTATACAGGATAATTTGCTACACTAATATTATTCAGATAGAGCTGAAGTGAATCATTAATCTGCATAGCGTTAGCTAGTGAAGTAGGAAATCTCATTGTATCTGACTCCCACCTGCGCTTCTATTTAAAAAATAAATCCTTCAGTTAGAAAGCATTCATGTAAGTCAAACATCATCAGAGAAAAAAATAAAGTACCACACAATTCTACAGAAGTATTTCCATTTCATTTTCTCAACAGAAAAATGTACTAGCTCTAATGGAGGCTTCCATCAACAATCTGGTGTGAACTCTGGATCTACTTATTTACTGTGGTTATGTTGTTGATTATTATTGCAGTTTATCAGTCAAGTAAACACACCATTCTTCCATTAAGAAGAGTGCACAGCTAGGGCTAGGGCTTGTTTCCTTACAGGCTGGCATAAATGCTGTCAAGCCATGTGGCCTTAAACATTCCACAGATATATTCAAGTAGTCATTTAAAAGTGCTGGTAGGGGCAGCAAAAGCAATGCAGACACCCCTTGCCCCAGTGTGATATCCATCCAGATAAGGCTGTCTCTGAACTGAAAAGGCTATTTCAACCCTCTGCTGGCTAACAGAGGTTATTGGCTACAGAGGGGTTCCCCACCTTAGGAGAATCAGCGGAAAGTCTATGCAGAATTTATTATGGGATGTGTAAATGGATAACACCTAATATGGAACATCTAGGGGAGGTAATAGAGGTGGAGAAAAGGAGGGATTAAGGTGGCTCAGGAAGGAGCAAGTGTAAGACAGAGGGAAAAGGAGATAAAAGGAACTGGTTGACTGCAGCTGGTCAGCATGCTAGTCCTGACTTTGATGGCTCAAGTCTGACCTATTGTCTCATTAAATCCTGTTTGTAAGTACCTTCCATTTAGGTGTGCCCCCTCTTTTTTACTGGGTATGTGCGAATAAGAGTTAACTAGCTCAACTAGCCAGTAAGCAGAAGAGGTCTGAGTACCAGCAATCCGAGTGGGGCTGCAAATCAAAAAGATCATGAAAAGATTACCTAAGGCTAGCTCCTGAAGCATTGTATGTTGTGCATGCATACAAAGTTATACACACCCCTACTAGACTTGAATCCTGATCAGCTGGACAAGAAGAAGAGGGTGAGGCCGGCTATGAAGTGTTTGTGTTCATGAGGGTGCTCACAGGGCACTGTGGTCTGCTTATGTTGCTCTGTGCAGCCATGTATGTGTTTCACTCTCAGGATTCTGCGCTCTGCCTTGCTACCGTCTGTATGTGAAGACAGAGCCATAGGAGCCTTGCATCCATCAGGCTACCAGATTCAATACTTTGATTACCTTACATGATCAACAATGAGGAATCACAGATCCCAAAAGATTCTCTCTTCAAAACTGTTCCTTGATCATTAATTTCTATCTTTGCACATAAGTATAGAAACAACTGTATATGGAGGACATAATACCACCATAACATCATAAACACCACATTTGCATGCACTGTTTTTCATTTTGGAATAGTGTCTCCTAAAGGGTTAAGACATGAAGCAGACCAAATCCAACTACTAATGAACTGAAGGAAAGATTCTTTTGAGTTTGAGAAACATGTCCTTGTGTTCTCATAGGTCAATTTATGTGGTCAGTAATATTTCAATTCAAAAATATTGTTATGGATTATTGTTTAGGTCTAGTATGTATGAAAGAGAGTCGGCAGTTTTGATGCAAGAATTTTTATACAATTGGGTATTTAAACAGCTAAACTTCTCATTTTAGTCTCACATTCAACTCAGATGGAGAAAAAGCCTTATTTAGAGATGAAGTGGCTCTCTGGATTCTTCAAAAGACCATCTAGCATGTATTTTCTTCTATCACTGTCCCTAGAGACAGTGGCCATGGTTTCAAATATTCTGCTCAGAGTTAGAAATTCTGTAATTGAAAATATTGGCATGGAGTGGAAAAAAATATGCTTAGCAGGATTCCACTAATATCAGTTTAGAGAGTTGAACATCTCCCCCCACTGCAGCAGTTTGCCTTCTAATGATAACATTGCTCCTGTTCATCTGAGCTGCTTCCAACTGAAATGCTGCTACCAGATGGGGAATTTGGGCTGAAGGAAATATGCACTTGATTCCAACATAGTTTTTTTCCCAGTGTTACAAGCAATTCTAGCGGGGCATCATCTGTCCCAGAAAAATTGTAGCTACATGAAGTTCTACTATGAATATAATGCAAATTAAGATGTCCACAGTGCTTCATGGGAAAAAAATGAAAAATATTTTATCACAGTAAACCTTGAAAAGCTATAAGGTGGGTGTCTCCAAACAAAGACATTTCAGTTAGAAATCCATCTTTTCTAATTATGCAAAAATTTCTTCATATGCAATGCTCAATACCATTCAGTTAATACTTGCAGAACATGTGTTTTGAAAAATATATAAAAATACCTCAACTTATAACAAGCTCAGCTTTCTCCCTTCCCTGTATGTAACTGCTAGAGACACACAAGTTCCTTTAAGAACATTTTCTTCTCCTTGATAAAAAAATACACCATTTATTAGTATTTCTGAACTCCTGCTCACATTATAAGTAAAAGAAGATTATGACTTGTATCACTTAAAAAAGTTAAAGCAAAGGCTAGTGCAAGAGTGCACATTATACAATGGCAAACTGTAAAGCTCTTAGGTTGTCCAGCTGTTGAATATCTGACACATTAAGCCAAATGGAAGGACTCAGTACCTGTAAAGTTTCTGTCAATGTCACTTTGTTCTTCGTAATTTTCTCTGTTGGTTTTCTCCATTACCCACTGTTCAGTTGATTGTGAAGGCCTCAAAAAGAATAGCTGCTTTCTATTGACTATTTTTGCCGCTCATCATTGGCCTGGCATATACCAGAATTGAGGGCTGAAGTTAATAATGTCTTTTCACAGTGCTTTCAAATAATAGCAGCAAGGAAGTGCTTTCAAATAATAGCAGAAAACAATTTCTTTTCTCTTTATTTCCTAAAGTTAATAACTTCTTTCCATGGAGAAAAGGTATGGTGAGAAAAGGGAAATTGATAAAATGCCAATATTTGAACCCTTCCTCTTAAAATATAGACAATAGAGAAGGACAGAAAATGTTGTTCTTCTATTTTGGTGAAAAAACACGTATACAAAAAAATTGTTATGTTTTTTTAATCCAAGAACTGATGCTCAACATGGGTCCAGTAGCATTGAGAGTACTGAGGGTGAAGTGTCTGAATTTCTTTCAGTGATGTTTCCATGTAGTGTCCTCTCACCAGCTCTCACATGCTCATAGCAAGTCTTTACATTTTAATTCCATAATGGGAATATTAATTTTAACATAGACAAACTACTTGGTCAGATACAGGAATAGCACATAAGAAACTGCTTTTCCTAGAGAACACTTAATTTTTTTATAGAACTGTAGATTGGTTTCTGTTGGAAGGGACCTATGAAGACCTAGTCCATACCTCCTGTCTTAAGAAGGAACCTCTTGCACTAGAGGCTGTTTGGTAGTTCCCAGCGTTCCTTTTAATACCCTTTTAAAAAACTGGTGTGATATTTGCTTTTCTCAAGTCACTGGGGGATTCACTTGTGTGCCAAGGCTTTTCAAATATGATGAAGAATGGCTTAGCAACTACATCAGCCAATTCCTTCAGGACCCTGAAAGGGACCTTGTCAAAGTTCTTCAGATTTCCTTTTTGTACAACAGACAGCAAGTTCACGCTGTACTAATTTTTTCAATAAGAAAATAAAGATCTTTTTCAATGTTATGGTTTCTGACTTTTCCACAGAGTGCTAAAAAGTATATAAATAAATACTTGTTACTTAGTGAGGTGCTATCTCTCTGTTACCTACCTTGTGGAGAGGGATACAAACAAACATCTGAAACTGTTGTATTGTTGGCAGAGAGCATCTTCTGCATTATCAACATTCAAACCTTTAACATTTCCTGCTGAAAGCTTCACAAGCTTTTGCTTTGAGTTTTCTGGAAAAGGAATTGTTATCCACCATATACAATGCATGCTAAGAGGCATCATATCTTGAGGAACAGGCACTTTTATTTTATTTCAATTGTAAGCTCTTTGAGGTTAATATCATGGATCTGAATAAGAAATAGACATGTACTAATTTACACCCATTCTCTGAACATGACACAATGTTCCCTCTGTCTCAATCTGGAAAATATTGTGCAGTATGAACAATGTGAACAATGAATAAAGTAGTTCAAATTAAAAAAAAAAGCACACCAGAGTTTTTCTTTTCAAAATATCTTTTCATATAAATCATGCCTCATTTCTGTGGATAAACATGATAGTGGTTAAGAGTGTTTTTAAAATATATGCTGGAAATAATATGAACCTGCCTCACATCACTAGACTTTGGACATTACAAAAATATGAAAAAAAAAAAAAGAAAAAATGTAGCTCCAAATTCTATTTAAACATTTACTTTTTGACCGTTAGTACCTTTTCCTAGAAGGATTTCAGACCCACAATCAAGACAATTGCATAGAGGAGGAGAAAGTCTTAGCAAGTCAGATTTAATGCTCTTGACCAAACTCTGCCCTACTGTGCACATTAGAACTCACAGCATTTTACCCACTGCCATACACTGCAATCTGAACACTTTTGCTTCTTGCTAGCTTAAACAAAAGGCAATTGAAAACAACCTTAAGCATATTTCATCAAATCATTGTATAAATACTGGTAGAATGTCACAAAACACTACATGACACCATGCTAAGGTACTTCCTTGCTATTGGGAGTTGTTTCTAAATCCCTAAATCCTGCACACAAAAACTTACAAAACATGCATTGGTCAATTAGCATCCTATCTTTTAACACATACTCAGATGTCCTTCTGTTACAAGTTTTCATCATGTGTACTACAGAAGTTTTGTGCGCATCTTGTAGCACAGACCTTACATTCCAGTATTAATTTTGTGATAAACGCCTAGCACAACAGAAGTGCTGTTTCACGACCACCATCAGCTGCAAAACTCATTTTTTCAAGTAAGGTTTTAGCATCATAAACTATTCAATGACAACATATTTCTTCAAAATGGATAACAAAATCTGTTCAAGACTGAGAATACTATTTTTTGTCATGCCACCATTCTCCCGAGTTCTGTAATTTTCTTTAGAAATGAAAATGCTAACAGTACAAAATCAGAAAACAACTTCATATTCAGGTTAGAATGTATGTGTCAATGGATAAAAAGTTATGAGAGAATACCCTGGACCTATATCAAAGGTGAATAGCTCTCTTAGTTAAAGCCAATATTAGAAAAGTGGTATGTATATTTAATGCAGTCATCCAGGGAAAACGTAAAGCAAGCAGCATCAGAAAGAAAAAGTATAATTTGTCAAAACTTTTCAAAAGTCATTGTTAGTGTGTATTTTGAACTGAAGCTGAAAAGGTTTGCTCACTTAAAATTCATTCTGACTAATCACAAAGCAATAAAGTTATGGTCTGATTTAGCAGGGAACATAAAAAAATTGGGCAAAATAATCCTGTGGAGGTTTGTTGTTAATACAACCACTCAGCCTAGCTTACAGCACATTAGATGACGGGTATTACAGCTCATGTTTCACTACAATAATGGCTTCTTAGCATTTCAGAATGCATTGGAGAGTATTCCCTCCATGTATTATTGCTCCACTCATGAAAAACTATTTTTTCGATGCTGTAGGAAAGTCAGAATCAGTATCTCCCCTAATATTTGTTTGTTAGCACACCTGAAAGCTTAATGCTGCAGGGTCTTCTGGAGATGTGGCTGGCATAGACATGCACTCTCAAGCCTGAACTGAGGGAAAAGGTCGTTTGTTTTCCTTTAGGTTTTTGTGTGAGTGATATTAATGTGGAAAACTTCATTCACAGACAAGAACGGAGCCCTGGGTAGCATCTGCTGCCAGTACACATATATTCTCTACTTCCCACAAAGAGAAATTCAGATGGAAAGCTGCAAAATATAAAGTAGATTTGCTAATAGTATATAAAACATATAGTTCTTTTAAATGTTTATTGTGATGTCAAAATATTTACTACAGTTCTGTTTGTTTTCATGATGAAAAATAATTATATTTTTAGGTATGTTTGCTGTAAATCCTCACTGGTATGTGCTGTTTGTTTTCTTGTTTTGCTTTTTGAATTTTCAAGTACTTTAATTATAAACTGACTTCAAATCCAATAGTGTTGCTTTGAAAACAATCATTAAAATTAAATATTAATAATATAGAAAATTTAAAATTAAATAATAATTTAAAATAACATCAGAAGGACAAAGTACATTTTGTTTCATCCTATAGATATCTAGTTAGTGCAATACTAGCAAACAGTAAAATTAAAGAATGTAAGAGAATCACTACAATGTTCAGATCCAAGTCTATGGAGGCAATGAATAAAGAAATTTTTTTTAAAAAGCAGTATTACAACTGACATTCAGATACATGTCTAAAAATTTGCTGTGGACTTCAATAGAATTTTTTTTTAAATTTCATTCCACAGTCTTATTTTCATGGCTTTAATTTCATCTCTTTGGGACTTCAACAGTGCTTTACTACTTAGGTATAATTGAGTAATGGAACTGGACTTAGGACTTTTTTTTTCAAGATAATATTAATGTTCTGAATTCTCAAACATTTACATTACTTCAAAACAGAATGATTCACATGGAAGTAATACTGAGAACCAATACTGAGGATGACAGCTCTATGTTACAGGCACAGGCTGTAGCTCATAGATCAGTATTGCATACTTTGAAGTTTTACAGTCAGACACAAAGTCCCAGTTGCTCCAGGGAGGAGTGGAACTGTTTCCTCAGTAGCTCCAGAAATACGTTCCTGCCCCCTCCCCCAGGCTGGCACTAAAACCTCACACAGCAAGCCAAATCAGAAAATTGATCCGGCAGAAATCTAACCGCAAAAAACAAGACAAGACATAGTTTTCTGTATGAATGTTCATCTGGTTTGCTGAACGACAACACAAGTGCTAGTGCCAGAACAAGAACAACAGAAACATCTCCCTTTCACCAGTGAGGTGAAGGGGATGCAACAGGGGGAGCACAATTTGGGAACTGCAGCATTACAGTCTCAAGAGACTTTGCTTTTCTCCACATTTCTCTCTTTAAAAAACACTTTTGAAGATGGACAAAATCAATTGACATTTGTTGGTGAAAAATCCAAGTTTGGATTAAATTTCATTTCTGCTAAACTACTTTCTGGTTTGGGGATGAAGAGAAGCTCTAAACATTACCTTTAAAAAGGCTATTTTGAAAGCACTTGAAGCCAGGAACTATTAGGAAAAGAGAGAAAGAAAACAACTGAAAACCTAAACAAAAATGTTTACACATATGTACAAATTTAACATATGAACACTAACTGGCGAGTAATTTTACTAAACTGCTTCTTACACCCCAAGACTAAATGGTACCATTAACTTCCTCTTCATTCCTTTAACTATTTTGATATTTGAAGTTACTCAACAGAGAGCTAGCTGTAATTCTTTTCCCCATTGGAAAATGTATTTGATATTCCAGAGAACAGAACACGTAACAAAAAACCAAATATCTCATATTGTGATGTGCATATTCCTATAGTACTGTGCAGATAATCTATGAAGGCTATTTTAACATGTGTTGCTCAACACATTCTAACTCCTTAGCCACTCTTTGTTGAACTTTTATAGGTTAAAACAAAAAAAAATTGCAATTACGTATTAAAAGAATCAATGTCATTGTGAAATATCATCCAATTTACTCATATTTCACTGTGGCTGTAAAACTGACTTCAGTCAAGCCTGAAAGGATTAGTTTAAGTGAACCTAATTGTGGGGTTCAGCTGTATAGACAAATACCCAATCAATGGGTTCCACTCGTTATTTGAAACCAGACAATAGGAAGATTGTTTCAGAATTCAAAAATCATGCATCAACTTCAAATCGTCAAGACTCAAAAAGTTGGTTATTTCTCCATTAAGAAAAAAGATTAATTGAACAGGGATGAAGACTGTGTAAAAATTCATGGGTCTCCACCACTTCATTTTCCTTCTGACACAGTTCTTGTAATAAGTGGGTTTGGACTGGCTTTGGAAGGGATGATGAAACACAGGCAATATCTCATTTATTAGAAACACAAAGAAATGGCTAGTCAGAAAGGGTGGATTTACTTCTGAGATTACAAAAGTACTCCAAACTAGTCCTTCCTAGGAATCCTTTTGTAACCTCCTCCATGAAACGCTAGAAGGCAGAGGGAAGAGGGTCAAAAGAGGACAGAGAATTGGTGACAGAAGTAAGAACTTCGTTGCCCATATAATTTTCCATTAAAAACAGCCATTCTTCAAATTAAACATATTAAAAACAGTCTGGCCACACATCTGGGCAACATGTTCAACACAGTTCTGCAAGACAGTACTTGCTACAGTTGACTTAAGTCACCCTTGGCTAACAAACATTTGAGCTTTGTTGATGTGTAACAGTGCTGAGCCTTTCTGCAAGAGATCTGTACTCCCCCAAGGGATCTGGCTAATGTTGTGTATTGAGGAACTGATAGTTGAAAAGGCTTCCTTCAAACAGTTATTGACACAGCAGTCACAGTGGTAAAGATAAGGAGCAAATGACAAGCAAGGTCCAACAAACAAGGTATCATAGGAGAGTGTATTCCTCTCAAAAGTCCCTTCTCCTACAACAAAATTCAGCAATATTGCACTAAGACATGGGGTAATACCATCATTTTGGTGTGTGCAGCATCTGATAGTCTTAAAATAAAAACTGGACTCTGTTCAGACACAGAGCCTAAGAGGGTACATCCACATTAGCTTTTCAGCTCCAAGAAGAAGCATGCTTTAGAGGTCAATCTCCTACTGTCCCAATTTAGTATGCTTTGTTTCATATCACTAATATACTATGGTGCTGCCAAACTGGTTTCTTTTCAGAAAAGAACTGAGCCAAGTGAACATGCTTATACATACATGATTCATTTTATCTGCTAAGGGACATTCAGCCCATGGTCCCTAACAGAGCTAGTCTGAAGTAAATTTCTTGGTAAGTGAGCTGAGTCAGGACCAGATACACACAAGTCCTCTCCCAAGTCTGTCCCTCCCCTCTCCCATTGTGACAAGCTCTTTGATAATGCAGGCAAAATCAAAGTATCAACAGTGAGATTTTTTTCCTCAGCTGGTTTCAAATTTTACCCAAATATTCAAATTATAGGTCACATTTCCCATTATGTATAATAGCATAGCAGCAGATGTATAAACTCACTGTACAACCCAAAATTCAAGCTTGAAAATTAAAATAATTATTTTTAAAAAGCAAGAATTAAAAAGTACAGTAACAAAGTAATGAATCACAGACAGTATTTTGCACGTGATATCTCAGCTGCAAAACATTACTTTCAGAAATGTATTATATGCTCTTTCTGATGTTTGTAGCTATCTTATCTATAATAGCAAAGAGCAAAGATGTACTTTCCATGGGAATCTTCTTTTCTAATGATCTTTTTTACAATTTGGTGTTAACTGTGCACATACAGATTCTATTTCCCTTCACTAACAGGAGAAGTTTTTGTCCTCTCACCCTCTTCTCACAGACTACCATACTTAGCGCTTTTAACACACTACTCTGAGTCCTATCCTGTTATATTTCAGTCCCAACTTAAACTTCTTCTATTCATCTCACAGTTTCTTAGCTCTCATGTCTTTTGCCACAGAGTCACTTAGTTATACAATCTTCAACGGAGAAAGAGAAAGCAATCACTAATTTTGCAATTCTTTCTTTTTCCTAACATTATTCTTATTAAAAATACCTGATACATGATTGTGACTGTGCACACAGGCACATGTCTATTTCTGCTCATCGGTATTAAATTGAATCAACAAACTAAGAAAGCATTCAAAACCAGATAAAAAAATCCTCCACTCAAGTTATATTTGGAAAACACAGAATTACAAAATAATGAGTTTAGCATCAGCAGAATATTGCTGCCTGCCCTTTGTAGATGCTTTTCAAAATGCTTCTAAGCAAGTTAAGCATTTTCCCTTTGTTATTCAGTTCTCTGTATAGTTTAAGAAATGCCACTTCCCAAAGTATTATATGTGCCACTCAAACAGTCAAGTCCATGAGTCTGAAAATGTACATTCTAGAAAGTACTGAAATATTCTTCAGGAGAACTGGGATTTCTACAATCAGAACATAATTTTTTAGACTCCTACAGAAGGAGGGCAGGGCACCAGATGAACAGATACGGTGAAAGAGTTGGACACTATTAGAGCTTAAGGAACTTAAACCCGATGAATGACAATTGTTTTATAGAGAAACCAACTACATAGCTTAATCAGTTATTCTTGCTATTGCACCTTACAAGGCTCTGAGGAGAGTTAATCATTTTCTTTTTCTTCAGAAATGATTACATGGACACTGAACTGATCCTCCACAGTCTCAGGCAATTAAGATATAGCTATTAAGACTAGAAATTTCTTCCAGAACATTAACTCTGTGTCCACCTGCATTCCACACATCTACAAGTCACAGAAAATATTCCAGCACCATTTAAAAAATATAAAGTGTGCAATAAAATAGTCAAAACCCACACAAATATGCTCCTGGCACAAGTAGCATATCAACATCAAGGGTATTGCCAATGTCCTTGTTCCCAACAACAGCAGGGAATTTGTTAATAAAAGTGTCCTGATGTGTGTAGAAATCAGAAACAGATGGGCTGACCACTTCACCTCAAGCTGCCAACTGGTTTTCCTGCATATTTGCCAATTTTCTTTAAAGATATTCTACTATTTCACATCACTGTGAAATTAAACCAATAGGAATAGTACAAGCACAGGGAATATGTTCTCCATGGAAGTCCAAGCATTTCTGTTTTGCCAACTGCCTGCTTTGTACTTCTTGAAGATAAGGCCTATTTTCTGTCCTGCTAAACAGTGCACTCACTGGACCTTCTGCTGCATTTGAACTGCCCACCACTCTTAAGGTGAAACACACCGACACAGACTACCCAACGAGCAGGACTAAGAGCTGCAGAACAGCAGACAGCTTTTCCTGGTAATCTGGTAATCATAGGTGCAATAAGCAGGCATACCTATGAATCCACCCTTCCAAACTCGGATCTGCAGTTTCAGTAACTAGGGTAGCTAAACCTATCACCCTAACCTCCATTTAAATTTATGTAAGCAATTCCCAAATGAAACTATACTCATGTTTTGATCTGCTATGCACTTTCTGGATGAAAAGCATTGTAAAAATAATTTCACATTTACAGGTACAAGTGGAGTTCCATAATATTCTTGTGAAATATATAAGATGAGGATTAGCATAATGGCTAAAAAGAGGGGAAAGTGAAGGGTTAAGAGCAAATAAGCAAAAATGCTCAGGACCAAATAGTTCCAGTTTTCAACTCATATTTTTATAATAGTCAGGGTACAAATTTCAAGTGTACTCTAGTGAATTAGAAACCTAGCCTCCATTACAGATAAAAGCTCTTTATTAAGGTAAGCCTCAATGGTTGAGAGAAAAGAATAAAAAATAGTGCATTTTCCCCAACATGACTGATAATATTTTGTCTCCTTTTAATATATTTTACTTCTTCTAGTTTATTAGTTATTGCTAAATAATATACATCATTTTTATATGCTACACTAAACAATAAAGTAAAAAAAAAAAAAGAGCTGCTGCCCCGAAAGGCCAATCATTATATAAATAAGGAAACTAATTATTTTCCTGACTTTTTCAGGAAATTAGGACTGCTAAAAGCATTCCATGTACTATCATAATTACCAGTAATAACATAAAAACGAATGCATTCCTGCAATTTTCAGTCTGTTACTTGTGGATTTGTCATTTGCTATTTCTATCTCACAAAAAAAAAGTTAAGCAATTTTATACTTGAAGCAAGAATTTATCAACACAAACATAGCAATTACTGAATCTCCTAAAAGCTAAAGGTAAAGAATGGAAATTCTTTTAATTGAGGTCTGAAACATATCTGGTGACCTTCACCATTCATAATAACTACTATACAAGACACTCACTGAGAAAGAAATTTCATATTGTACTAGTTACTTTAATAAAGTCTATAATGCTGTGTCTACAAGATTCCCTAATAAGCATACAAAAATCACTAATGCTTCTCAAACCCCAAACAACTCTTATTTCTTACTGAGCAGTCTAAAAGCCATGCAAATCCCAACAGACCTTTTACTACATTTTGGGGAACAAAACTGTTATTCTGTTTATGTAGGGTGGTGAGTAACACAGTGTGCATGCCTAACTACATGAGTTACTGAGATCATAAAGAGTGTGCCAGACAGCATTAGTGACACAGGGTCTTATCCCAGCTCTGACATCCACAGAAACCTCAACACTGCTCCCATTCCAGCCAGTAACAAAAGAATGGCCTTAAGTGAAGGTATCAGCTTTAGAACTGCAAAAGAACTGCCAAGTTTTCTTTGAAGTCTAAGAGAACACGGGAAAGAAAGAGGATCATACTTGATCCTTGTCTCATTTTAAAACAATAGTAACAAAAAACCCTAACCCACACCATGCACAGTGCAGTATTCTGCTGTCAACTGGCACATAAAGAAGCCTTTTACATACATTACAACAACCCATACTTTTTCTTCAGTATCCTCACTGACCCTGTAGTTGCAAGCTTCTAGTATATACGAAAAAGTAAAACTTTCAGAAGTGCACAAATTTGTTTATTTCTTATGATAATCTAGATACTGATGTAGCAGGCAAATAAACAGAAGTTGCAAAGCCTCAGTTTATCAGACTTGACCTAAATAACCACACACTACAGTGATGAAAAACAAGCATGGTAATTTAGTTCTAATGCCGGAGACCTACTCACATACTAAAAGATCATTCCAACAAGAGATGCAATCCCTTGCTGTAAAAGCAAACCATTCAATAACTGAAAATTTACAAGACGTTAAAAAAAACAAACCCCAAACTTTTTAATGCACAGAACCTCACTCTCAAACTTCTGTAAAACCTTTTAGCACTGCTGATTGAATGAGAAATGCACATTGAATAGTTTTGCATATATAAGGCCAAAGACACAGAAGTAGAATTGTTTCTGCCAGTAACAACGACAGCTCAAAAGCCAGAATGCTGATAACACTTCCAGAATTCAAAGGCTCTTCCAAGTATAAAGACTGTTACCCTCCAAGTGCTTCAGTGTCACAGAGAAAAGGTACTTAGAAGAATTTTTACCATCACATCATTTGGCTGACAGGTTTTTTACAAGAAATACAGGACAAAAACCTAGAAATCCAAGCACTACCCTTTGTCAAACTTTACTGAAGTTCTGAGTTCTGGACTAATGGAAGTTTGATCTCTAACAAAACCATATGTATGAATATACACAGACGTCTCAATGCCCTGCCTTTCTCTTTTTTAAAAAATTATTTATTTTACGACAAACTATTCAAGACTCTATGTTTGATAAATAAACGTTGTCTTCTCTAAGTACGGCTAAATGAGAAAGAAGGGAGATAAGGACAGGCAGGTTCCAAGTGAAACCAATAGAAACAAACAAATAGAAAACTGAACTCAGTAAAGAGACCACAGAGGAAGGGGAATCTCTCTCCAGTGAGCCTTAATATCTGGAAAACAGATTATGACACTGTTTCCCACAACAATCTCCTTAAGAAATTGGCTGCTCATGCCTTGGACAGGTGAAACCTGCGTAAAAAACTGGCTGGGTGGCCAGACCCAGAAAGTGCTGGAGAATGGAGTTACAGCCAGTCAGTGAGTGGATGCCATGACTGCTGTTCCCCATGGCTCAGTGTTGCTGCAAGTCCTGTTTAATATCCTTACTGATGATCTGGACAAGGGGATCAAGTGCTGCCTCAACCAGTTCACAGACAACACCAAGGTGGGTGGGAGTGTTGATCTGCTAGAGGGCAGGAAGGCTCTGCAGAGCGATCTGACAGACTGGATCAGTGGGCTGAGGCCAACTGTATGAAGTTCAACAAGACGAAGTACTGGGTCCTGCACTTTGGTTACTCCAACCCCTTGGAGCAC
This sequence comes from Pithys albifrons albifrons, assembly GCF_047495875.1. Taxonomy (NCBI): domain Eukaryota; kingdom Metazoa; phylum Chordata; class Aves; order Passeriformes; family Thamnophilidae; genus Pithys; species Pithys albifrons. Next base: position 54,623,092 of record NC_092459.1, on the reverse strand, counting down.
TAGAGGCTTGTGGATGAGTAGCTGGAAAACTATCTGGCAGAAAACGGTGACCTCATCACTCTCTTTGATTACCTGAAAGGAGGTTGTAGCAAGGTGGGGATTCAGTCTCTTCTCCTAAGGAACAAGCAATAGGACAAGCCTCAAGTTGCCCAGGTTTTGATTCAGTGTTAGGAAAAATTTCTTTACAGAAAGGATTCCCAAGCATTGGAACAAGCTGCCCAGGGAAGTGGTGGAACGACCTCTCTTGGAAGTAATTAAAAGACATGTAGATGTGGCACTGGCTTTGTACTGGGTTAATGGCTGGAATCAATCTTAAAGTTCTTCTTCAAACTAAATAATTCTGTTTTCTGTTCTGATTCAAGCTGAAGACAAATATGGGCAAACCACAAATTAGAGAAGATTTTAGCCAGGTGGATTAATCTGTTACCTACTTAAACGAATACCAAAACTTCCAAGTTTAGTAACATGATGAATAAATTTGGTACCATGTACTGCTTTTGTATTTATCTTTTATAGTGTTCTGGTTTGCAGCTAGGGTAGAGTTAATTTCTTCTCAGTAGCTGTTACACTGCTGTGATTCGGAATGAAAATGGTTGTTGATAATACATTGATTTTCGGGTTTTTGCTTAGTCATATTTACCCTAAGTTAAGGACTTTTTGCTTCTCATGCTCTGCCAGTGAGGAGGTATGCAAAAGAAAATGGGAGGGAGCATAGCTGGGACAGGTGATCCAAACTGACCAAAGGAATACTCCTCATCATAGAATGTCATGCCCAGTATATAAACTGGGGGGAATTATCCATAAGGGTGGCTGATCTGGGTTCGGGAAAGGAGAGTCTAGCATTGGTCAGTGGATGATGAGCAACAACACTGTGCATCACTTGTTTTCCCCTTTTTGTTTTTATGATTATTATAATTTACCATTATTATTGCATTTTACTTTATTTTCAATTACTAAACTGTTCTTATCTCAACACACAAGTTTTACTTTGATTCTTCTCCCCATTGCATCAGGGTGGGGGTGAGAGGGGGAGTTGAGAGAGTGGCTGTGTGGTGCTTAATCTCCTGCTGGGTTTAAAACTGCAACATGCAGTAAAAATAAAAGTATTCTTCATCTGCTCTCAAATCCTCTTACTTACATACCTGGAATTTAAGTATTTTCATAAACATCAAATGACTGCATCCTGTATAGCTACCTCTGTCAAGTAAGATTCCACTGACAAAAGGCAACTTATTTAAGGACCTGAGTAGGCAAACTCGTCCCTATACCCAGGCTGTCTGTCAACACAACCCATGACCTACGTTTCCCTAACATAGCCAAACCATTTTTAGTGTATTTAAGTACTTCTAGTATTTGTGTATTTAAATGTATAGTACTATAAGAAAGAATATTATTCTGAACATAAACTTTTATTCATAGTACTTTTTCCCTGAAACTATCTTTTAGGAGTCCTTAAAGAGGCAAATCAGAAGTTACAGTGAAAAAAATATACTGAAAATGATATAGTTAAAATAATTTTAAGCACAACTTTATAAAACATATACATGAAATAACTACTTTTAATCTGACACATTATGTTACAATGCATGGGTCACTCAGAGTTATCCATATAAACAACAGAAAGTTATAGAAGAAGTTGAGTGTGTCTTCATAATATGAAAGAAACATAGAGCAAAAATTAAGATAATGCAGGTGATCTATTGTGCAAGGAAAAAAAGCCTTTTCAGAAACAATAAACAAGGTCTACCTGTTGGAGATCCAATGTAATGGTCACATAATGATACTCAATTCCATTCTGGATACTTGGACTTTGCCACCAAGTGTTCTTGCCATCAATTGCATTTGTTATTGGGTGTCGTTCTGTTATAAAAGAAAAAATATAAATAAATGCCAAAATTATTAATATATTTAGTTAATTTTAGATCTGAAATCTAGATGTTAATGCAATTACAGAACTAATGAGGCAGGACTTTAGAATAAAAAAACATTATGCTTCTTGCACTCTTGGGGCACTGGTCATGCTTATTATTAATGCAATATTCATCTAATGTTAGTTGTTTCATTTTGCTAAGGATCACAAGAAGGTGATTCAGAACATCCAAATGTAGAAGGGCCCTTCTGATTCTACAGAAATTGTATGCATGTAAATCAAGCAAACACTTCCTGCAGTCTTCCAAAGTTTCAGGTATTGTAAAGTCATAAAATGTTTCAGGTATTGTAAAGTCATAAAATGTTGCAACAGAAACAACAAATCAGAAACCTGAGATACGGTGTGCAAGAAAAGCAGAGATTAAAGTAATGCTGGTGGATTGCATTTCCAAGACATTTCTAAGCTCACATGGAAATAATTCAGGAAATAATTTAGAAATCATTACAGAGGAAATGATTCAGAAATCCTTACAGAATATAATCTTCAACTGGAAAATTTTCTGACTCACATATATGCCTATAAAGAAGGTTTGTTTGGTTATACTCCATACAGAAGTCCATGATGCATTGCTTTTCATGTCTACACTTACTCTGCTGCAGTGTCCCAAATGAATTCGAAATAAGAGTGATATGAATCTATTTACAGAATTGAATTTTCCCTAAATTTCAAGATCTTCTAAATTACTGAAGTTAGCTTAGACAATATTTTAATACTCTTTGGACTGAGAAAAATCAAACAATATTTCAATGCTACTTTCTGTGGTCCATTTGTGTTTCCCTCCTGTATGAAATGAAGAATAACATAACCAAAATTTTTAAAGTTTCAAAGATCTCTATTTTGAAGTCCCTAATTGTTCAGAGCAAGCCTATTATGAAGAAAATAACCCAAAGGAAATGGAACTACAGTAAGTTTCTTCTGTGCAAGTTCTGTCTGCAACTACATAGCAAATCAGGAGAAAACCTTATCCTTCTTATTAAGGATGACTTTCTAAACTGACAGGTTTTGATATAACACTGGAAAATGCTTCATTACTAGCGGGTCCTAGAATTGAAAATAATTAATCCATGAACTGATTAATTGTGTTTTAATTATTACTTAAATCAACCAGCTAGATTGATAGTCTTTGTCTGGCTTTTTGCTACATCAACCACCTGTGGAGGGCATTCCAGTTCATTAAGGAAAGCCAGAATGTCTGACCATATTTAAATATACAATTCAAGTACTTTGTGGGAGTGAGAGAAGGCATAAATCCTCAATATTGAAAATTTCCTTTAAATATTATTCAATTACATTAGTGGCCAGCAACATTTGGAAGTTAGAATACTGGTGCTTTAACTGATGTTATTCGTAGTTTTATCTTTATATTGAAAAGAAAAGCAAAACATACCCTATGTTTTACATGTTGTCAGTTCCCACACCTCTGATAATTTTCACGAACCTTGACTTTAAAGGAGTCGTAGCAAAAATCCAACTCAGTTCCTCAGTGATTGGGAGAAGCTATCTAACTGGAAATTGTGATCTACGTCTCTACAGATGAAATTGATATAAAGGTAAATCATGAGAAGGTGGATTGGGAGATGAATCAACAATTAGCTGTAATCACCATTATGAAAGTTTAATCATAACTAATTTGAAAACACTGATTAATTGCTGGCATGTATTATTTAACAAGTAAGGGGGAAAAGACAATATTTGTAAATAGGACTGGATTGCAAATGCAGTTCAAGGACCAATCTCTATGGATGGCAAGAGGGAGAACTTATAGAGTGAGCCCATCAAACTGTGCTCTTTAATTTGGACTCACATGTGATTAACCAGGGAACTTTTTTTTTCATTTCCTATTACAGTAATTAAGAGGAGGCACTCTAGACTCACATGTTCCAGGGGGATCATTTAAAGTCTGGTTATATTACATGGTTCTCCTATTAACAAGCCATCTCTGTTTAAATTAGGCACTTCCTTTTGCCAAATGAATGTTTAAAAACATTAAAATTAACTTTGGTTGTTAACAAAAGACAAGATATTATGAATCTGGGCAGATTCAAGTTTACAAGAGGTTAGGACCATGGGGAAACACAGACACAAATCACTTAGGTGGGTTTTTTATATATATACACACACACAGACACGCACATTATGTATTTCTGAGTATACACACATACATCTGTGTACATTGTCTGATACCATATGCAGGTCAAAGTAGTATCTCTGGTTCACATTTGGATTTGAATTAAGCAGACTTGATATAGGAGAAAAACTTGTGTAATGTGCACGTGTCTCTAAATATCAATCTATAAAAAGGCAACAGTCTATTGCACAGTCTTTCAGCTGGTCAGAATGCTTCCAAGAACTCCTGAGTTCTTCTCTGAATGAGATGCACTGCTATAGTATAACACATTTAGATGCCTATATTGCTACAAAATCGTATGACCTTTCCTCAGAAGGTGGCATTAACTGCAGTTAAAGAAGACATTTAAACTTGGAAAAGTATCTTGGGAAAAAAATAAACAAGGTTGCAACTCTCTTCAGACAAATAAAGTAGTCTACATGGGGACAATTGCAAATAGCTTCACAAACATAAGATGGAAAGTAAATGGAAAGGTAATAATTTAGGGGGAAAGGAAGAATCTGAGGACTGTAACGGACAACTAGTTTTGTATCTCTCCTCAGTGCTGTCATACTATTAGAAAGTGGGAATGTCTAAGTAAAACATGTAAACAGGAATATATGCTGTTCATTCTGAAGGAAAACTGAGATTTCTATGTTGTGCTAGTAAGGGCTCAGGTGAATTTTAATAAATATGAAAGCTTCTAGAGAGAATTCAGAGAACTGCAATTTGCACAGTTAGAGTTCTAGAAAACACAGCCTATGAAAAGAATGAAAGAAAAGAGATAGCTTAGTGTAGAAATAAGATAGAGCAACACCACCAACACTCAAGTAAAATACTTTTTTTAAGAAAAAGGGAATAACTCTTTCCTTATATTGACTGAATTCAGGAAATAGGTAATGAATTTCTGCAAGGAAGATGTTAATAAGCTATTAGAAAAATAATTTGTAGTAGGTAAAATAACTCTAGGAATCCTAAATTGGCCATGGGAGGAAGTTTCTAAGAAGTTAAACAAGTTTCTCTCTGGAAAGCTACAGCCATAGATAGCTCATCCTGTCTAAAACTAGCGGACAGATTAAATATCACCAGGTTTTTTTTTAAATTCTGTGCTTTTAAACACATGCTTAAATGTCGGGAGGTGTAAATATTTATGAGCTATGTTTTAGAGGGGAACAACTGGAAAAAAATTGTCTCCATGCTTTTGTGTCTCTGCTTCTCACAACATTTTATCAATCCCATTAGAAGCTGACATAAGAATCTCTACACCCTCTACCACAATGTTAAAGTTATTCATGTCTTTCACTAAAAGGTCACATGAAATCAAACCTCTATGATTTATGTAAGAGAAATTTTTTTTATTTCTAATCTTCCCAACTACCAGAAATAGGCATCTCTGAAGTAGGTGATAACAAATTCATACTTGAAAACTGATTTTGCTTTCGGGTAATCTATAAGAAAGTAGTGATAGCAAAGATTTTAATATGAAAAACTAAGCATTAAATCAAGCAACACTACACTACTTTTTTTTTTTATATTGCTGGCTTAGTGAAACTGAATTTACTGAAATTTCAGATGTTGCTTATATTGACCAAAATGTTCAAATTTCACATGTAGATATGCAGGTAAAAGTTCTCTGGTTTTCATTCACGGTCAGTATATATCAAAAGAATTTAACAACAGCTGTAGATACTTTATTTTTCTAAATCTGAATTTAGGTGCTCTGCTTTTTAGTGCCTGAATCACAAAGTTCAATGTGAGGATTATCTATATCAGCTATAGATTTTGAAATACCTTTGGAAGAGATGGATAACCTGATTTAAAAAGTGACATACATTTCTGAGAAAGCAGGGAGGTGAACTTCTCTTTTGTTTCCTGAATATCTACACCCTTTGCAAAAGAAACCTTTTTAAAGAAGGTTTAAAGAAACAAAATTAAAATGGCACACATACGATGTGGAACCCTGCTCCTTTGGTCACAAATACGGCATTGAGGGTTCCTTGCAGGTTGTCCAGGTACATGTTCAACGAGTTTGCAGTACATTTCCCGCCCCTTTTCTCCACAGGTAGCATTGGTTGTGATGAGAGCATTACTAGCCAGGTTGAGCACTGCAGGAAACAGTCCTGTAATAAAATAAAATAAAAACATAAACAAAAGCAACAGAGGCAAAATTAGGTGAATTTAGCAAAATAATCATGAGTGAACGTAACACCTGTTACGGCATTATAGCAAATGGCTCAGTTTTTAACCGCTTCGGAAGTAATGAAGAACAACTTTAGATGTGCATCCAGAACTTACACATCAGAATAAAGCCATTATACTGATGGTTTTCTCCCCACTCTTCTGAAATTCAAATTGGTACCTTCTTCATTTTATCTTAAACAACAGCAGGGCACCAAAGGAGAAAAGTAAAGTATGGAAACATACATAGCATCATAAAATTGTATTTTTCCTAATCAAATCTTGTATTTCTATCCAACTGGGCATTGCAACATTATACTAAAAATACATAAGAAAACTTTCCATCATCCTTCTTTTCTCCTTACATACATATGCTGAAAAGCTTTTTCTTCAAAGACTGCAGCACTTGTATTACACTCTATTACCGTTCTGCTTAGGACCTCATAAACACCTTTGTCATCACAGCAGCTGGGTAATTTATACAGTAACATGAATAGCATATTCCATGTTTCCTTTTCCTCAAGAAGCGACTAATGTATATGACATCATATGGTAGCACATATGGTAGACATATGTTTAGTACTCTTGTTATTTTTCCAGGTGCACATGCTGAGTGATGTACTATAATTCTCATTCAGCACAGCATTTAAGCACATCTGAATGCTCTGCTGAGCCAAATTCTGTGTAGCAGTAAGCCATAAAGATTATAAAACATATGAAGAACATTCATTAAGGTAGGTTACTCTCTTTCCCACTAAGTACTGATCAAACTCTTTGAGCTGGAATAAAATTGATCCATGGAGACAAACTGATATGATGTGTTGAACACATACGTTAGCACCTCACATTAAATCAATCCATTTTGCATCTTCAAATGCATAATTTTTCATGGCTACAGGTTAAACCAAAAAACCCACAACAAAACAAGCAAAAAAAAAAAAAAGCTGATGTATGGACATTTTACACTGGTCCAAAATCCAGGGTTCTGCAATTCATTCACTCTCTAACCCTTTGTACTATTATAACCTTAAAAATAAGGCCTTAGGAAAAACTGAATTGATAATTACTGTACTCGGCTAAAGCTCCCTTTATGACGGCATTCCTTTTTGCCCTCCATAAATGGACAACACTCTGCAACTGGCTCCTTTCAGTCCTTTAACTCCAGTCTCCTGTTTGTCTCTGCTATTAACCTGTATGCCAATTACCAAGCTTGGCTGGCCATGGTACAGCTGTCCTTTGACACTGGGAGTTAGTGACTCTCCTGCTCACTTTAAAACCATGTGTAAATATATTGCTTCAGAAAGAGAACGAAATAGTTCTAACCCATCCAATTTTTATTGTCAATCAATACTTGAGAATTTATTGATCATGTAGTTTGTCCCTTCTGTGAAGATTATAGCTCATTTCCATCACATTTTAAAATCCGTACATTTGTTCTTGTATTTTTATTCACTGCAGTCAGTTATATTTGTTGCCTTCTACAATGGGGGCACATAGAAAAGACCTGTGTAAGCATTAGCAGAGCAGATGAATTAATAGATGTGGAACTTCTTATGTTGACTTACAGCCTCATTATTCTCTTTTTAAGCTGTACAAAGTTAATAGCACAGAAGCCAGTAATGATTTAGTGTTAACACAGAGTCTGACGTTTGGTTTGGAGTTAAGTATTTTAAGCCTTCAAAATCAAACCTCGTAAAAAGGACAGAATGACCCTACATGAAAGGAACTGCAGTACATGGCATCAGGAGAATAAATCCTTCAAAGTACAGTGGAATGGATGAAAGAGAGCAGCCCAAAAGCCTTCAGATTCACACAGCTATAAAAATATTACCTGTTATATGTGTATCAAAAATCATATAGTCTAAATTTTAACTCAAACTTTAAATGCAAGACACATAATTAAATTAAGAGTATGTAAGGAATTCATTAATTGAACATAACTTCACCCACAAGTGTGTGCACAGAGTAGTGTAGGGCAAAGCTACCAAACAGCCATGCCCATAATTGGTACCAACACAGGCAACAACACAAGTATCAGGTATTTCACTGAAGAGCCCCCATCAACATGACATCACCTTACAAAGAAGTGTACCCCACTGAATTCCCTGCAGGCTCAGAATGACAGGCACACAGCAAAAGATGGACATTGCACCCAGCTCTTCTTATTTGTTATTTATGAATACCAAATTCCCCAGACCTGAGAAGCTAAAAATTAAAATTAACAACTACATATTTGAACTGTTTTTGAATAATCTTTATTTCCAAGGAGCCAAGGGGTTGGGCTTAATGGACCTTATAGGTCCCTTCCGATTAGAGTTATTCTATGATTCTATAATACTGCTTTGCACAGTCAAAAACAAGTCTTTGCTTTGAAAGAACTTTTGATATGCAAGCCCAATGGAATGGAGGAAGCAATACTATTCATATTGATTTCTAGCAGTTAATATATATATTTTCACAACACAGGCATGAGATTCTAGTAATACAGAAGATGAAACCATTGTCTTGAATCTATTAGGTCTCTTGAATATGAAATAAAAAATTCTCACTAAATTATAAAGTTTGTTGTTATCAATCCCACCTTGAATTCAGTGGGCATCCTCCTATCAAATACTTCAAAACCCACAAATTTCTGTGTGTTTTTGAACTCACAAACAGAATGTTCTTCTTTATTGCCAAACACTTTATGTAATCATTTGCTCCTGTGCAAAGACTGGATAAAAATGCTCTGAGTCACAGACACATTATCTCTATTTTTTGTAGCTCAAGTGCAAGAATAGAAATTTTACTCCCTTCAACTGCCAGCTACATCAATCTTTTCCCTCTTTTGTGTTACCAGCAAAACACAGATTAGCATTCATTTTTATTTGTTAAAAAATAACAAAATTCTAGCAATTACATGGAGGATATAGGTATGAAATACTGGCTTGTAAATAGGTAGTGGTTTTAGCAGTTTTGGTTCAATTTCTGATTTTCAAAGGACTAGTTCTGTGTGAAGAGAAAAACAGTCTCGGATTCTCACCTGTGAAATGGGCATTGCCATCTTTCTGCTTTAAACTTTGGTTTTTAAGCATGGAACATATTCCACAAAGCTTTTAGGGGAAACCCAATACAAGTTTTAGTGTTGACAGGTGATTAAACTACAAAAGGCAAATAATACAGAAATTAATCAAATTATTTCAAGTGGTGTACCATTCACAGGTAATTAAGCATGGTGTTCAACTCACTAGAGAATTAGGGATAAGTTTAGCACATATTGTCAACAAAAATAGCTTTAGAAAAGACTGCTAAAAATGAAAACCAGCAAATTGGCAGGATTTTCTTGCCTACAAACTCAAATGTACTCATGTTTTACACTGCCACTGTTCTAGATAAGCAGTGTGTGGCACCAAGGTGCAATCTACATTACTGTTTTCTTAAAATGGGTTCTGCATCAAACCACATCTAGATACCTATCTTAAGATAAAAATAGTGACTTCTTGGCATCTGTGCTTTTTTACAGATGCCTCACAAGTCATCCCTTCTCAATACTAAAGTTCTCTGTAGACACTGGCAAGCATATAAGTGATGAACTGAGTTCAACACATTTAGATTAACAGATTCTTACAACATTCCACAAAGGTCATTAAAGGAAGTAAAGTCATAACATAGGAGGGAATGACCTCTCATGAGGTCAAAAAGGAAAATGGAGAATAACAGTGGAAAACCACAGCAATCTTTGCTGAATCCTGTTTAGTTCAAAAGTTACTTAACTTAAAAAAGAGGGTAAAAAGTGAAACAACTGTTTATTGATGACACAAATTATTCAGGAAAATTAAAATAAGGACAGACAACAAAGAGTGGCAGAACATTTTCACAGAATGGTGTGTCTAGGCTATAAAATGACAGATGAAATCAAGGAATGAAAATTAATATACGGTGGGAAAATACAGGCTCTGCACTAGCTATTATCAGCCCTGAAAGACTTAATATTCCAATGAAAGTACTAGCTCAAAGAATAGAAACAAAATGTCATTACACTGTTGCATAAATCCATCTATACTGACAACTCAAATACTTTATGGTACTCCTTATCTCTCATCTCCAAAAGGACACACTGGAGCTAAAAAAAAATTAAGAAACAGTGGAACAGCTTCTGAATGTGGAGTTGAATAGGCTGTGAGTTTTCTACTGGAAAGCAAAATGATTTGGATATGCATAAAATTAAGTAATTGCATATAAAATCATGAATGGCTTTAGCAAGTAAACATTTGGAAGTGAATATGGTAAGTTGAGCTATCCTTCTTCTATCACACGTTGGAGGTGCTGAGTCAACTTATCATACAGAAGTTTTCTGCACTGATTGGGACTTTTTTCCCTGTTTATAAATAGAACGGCTTTTCAGTATGATAGCAATTAAATTCTAGAATACATTAATAAATTATACAATAAATTAGTTTTATTCCAAAAGCAGGAATAGATTAAAAACCAATTAGATTAATACAAAGAACAAGAGTTCATCTGGGGCTGCTAAATATGAAGGATTTGTGTTCAGCTGCCAGTTCAAGAAGATCCCTAAATCACTAGCTGTTGCACGGTTTTACCCAGGGAGGCATCTTTGTACTCTTTCTCTTCTTTCAAATTTTTCCTCAATATTGCCATTGTAGTTTTCTCTCACTAAGGCTGGTAGCACATATATCCTTACATCAAGGTCCATTCAAAACGGAACAGAAACTCTAAACTTAATTTTGTGCTGCATTGCTAATGAAACTGTAACATTTTTGCAACATTAATTTCTTTCACCAGCCATAGTCCTTTGTACTACTTCCCATCATTACCTTGCATCCATAAAGGTCTTATTAATGGCTACTTATTTAACAGATCGCCAGAACGTTCTCTTGAGATTGGCAATTTCCTTGCAATTCTCTGCAAAGTAATATTACCTAATTCATTTCCTTGTGTTTTCCTTATTTCATTGCATAAAGGAAAATGACAGCTCAACTTCATGTGTTTTCTTTTATCTACTTTTTTTGTCTCCTCACCAACCTCCAGTGTGTGTAAGCTCAGTGAAATAAAACCCACCAATCTGATGCCTGGCACCCTGCCCTGTTTTGTCATGCCCTATTACTTACTTCTCTGCCAAACTGACAGATTTTCCAGATGCTTTATTGCAATAGTGGAGATCAGCAGAAGCAGATGAGCTACACAAGTAACAGGTACAAGATATTTTCATAAATCCTGTCAACTGTTGAATTCCATCTCATTCTCACTCTCGCTCCCCTCCCAAAAAGCACTATCTGATTGACCTTCAGAGCTCACTGCAAGACCTAGTTGATTTCCCTAGCTGAGAGAGGATGGAGGCATTCCAGTGGGAAATCAAAGGTATTAACTGCATCTCCACCTGCCGAATGGTGATTACAAGTTCATTATGAAGTGGGGATAGTCACTGGGGTAACCTACGTTTTAAAAGTGTCAAGAAGCAGCAAGAGCAAAGGAGGCATACAGGAAACAGATACGAATGCAAACAAAATACTTACCCTGTACATTAGTGTTCCTATCATTAACTAGTTCTGACACATTTTCTTCCCTTCCCGTCACAAAACCTATGGAGAATTGTAAATACTATTTCAATCACATCACCATCCTATACCTACAGAGCAACTGGTGGGATAACTCTCACTAACAGTGGATGCAGGAAACACAACCAAGGAACAAAGACCAAGATTATAACCTCTCTCGGACTTCTGCTGCTGCACAAAGGAAACAGCAGACACCTCAGATGAGAAGGAAGGAACCACCGTAGGTGGCTGATAGGAGATGGGAGACAGCAGCAGAGATTTTTGCAAGGAGATGAAGGAAGGAACTCTCTGGGGAAGACTGGGAAGAGAGAAGAAAAATGAAAGAAGAAAGACCACTGCAATATACTCATAGAACCTGTAACCCTTCTTCTTGACAGAAAATGCTAGTAAAACTTGAATTCAGCACTATTTAGTGTCTAGATGGTGATTACATAGTGATAAGATCAGCACCTCATTTCACTGAGGGTAAAATTACTATAAATAATTGCAGTCCCTGCACATGTAAACAAAATGTTAAATTTAAAAAAAAAACATCATTGATTTTTAATAATATTTTTAAGTACTCCCAAAATGGAAGACAAACTTTGGTTTACCAGCTCTGAGATTTATTTGTGTCTTATTAAAGCATTAGAACAAAGAAAATGTTTTTCTCCTTCAAAGAAAGCTCTGTTAAGACCTGCATATTATTCTTCTCTCCTCTAAACAGACCAATATTTGGCACTGTATACTTCCTTCAATCTTCTCAAAATATCCCTAGACTCTTCAAAGAAACAACTAAAGCAGTCTGCGTAAATATGTCTAACTTTTCAAGCCAATCTTCCTAGTCTATAGAGCACTTTGAAATGTTCATGCAGTCAAGCAGAGCTGTTTGCCACAGAATTTGTACTAAAAAGACAAAAGAGAATATGTCAATTTCAGATGTTCTAAAGAGTGTCACTGGAAAAAGAGCGGCTTGTCTGCTGCAGTACAGAGCTATGCCAGGCTGTGGGAACGCAGTGGGGAGAAGAAAATGGGACAAAACCAAACAAAATGTTGCAGCACTGAATTGCTTCCAGCTGTGCACGACAGGGAGTAGCTTAATGCACTCTACCCAGAATGCAGATGAAGACTTTTATATAACTAGAAAATAAACTGAATTTGAAGAAATAGCTGTCGAGACACAACAGAACATGCAGAGTGAAAAAAAATAAATGACACTAAACCCATTTGTCCACAGAAAAAAACAAATGGAAAACAAGTGTTTCAGTACCCATTTGCTCTTCAGTACCCATGTCAGTTGCTCTAAACCACTGTGCATCAGAGTACTGTTTGGTAGCCATCCTTTTTTCCTTCCAAAGGAAGTGGAAAAGTAGTTTTTCATGTTCAGTGCTAGAGATGGCTTGTTTTTACTTAGAGGTAATTTCCTTTCTTCATACTGAGTAACGATACATACATCCTTCTGCATACTTAATTTCAACACAAAAGACAGAGTATGAACCCTAACCTGAAGAATCTTAAAGCAAAGCTAACTATAATCCTTGCAAAGTAACATGCACATCTGAAAAAGGGTATATCGATTATCTAGTAATATGACTTTTCCTCTCCACGCTTACAGCATTGAAATTCTGTAGGGACTTTGATGGTATTAACAGCAAACCTCCATCAGTTTTACAGATTAGGAGACTGAGTGAAAAAATTGCTACTAGCTTACCCCAGTATTATATTGTATGAAATATTTATGCATACTCCTAGCTCAGTAATGAATTTCCTTTTTTCCCCAGAACTGTCACAAAAAGTTGTTTTGCAAAGCAGACCAGGAAAAATATAGGTAAAGATGAAATCCTGTCTCCTTGACATCCATGGCAGAACTCTCACTGAAGAAAAAATCCAAAGCACAAAGACTTAATGGTCATCTCATTTTCAAAGGTATTTACATGCTCAGTCTCAGTTCAGACACCCACTGATTTTCAAATATATTCTGTCTGTATTCTGGCAAAAATTTTGAAGAACAAAATCCCAGTTGTACAAATATCTTAACCATAGAAAGAGTGCACTATGCATGAAGAACCAAGTGGCACCATATTCATCACAGTTGTTTCCTTTTATTTGTTAACCACATGATCTTCATTAAAACCTTTGCAGTACAGTAGTATGGTCCTGGTCAGCCAAGCAGGCCTAACAAGAAAAAGTAAAAGGTCCTCTGAGAGATAACACTGATCTGCAAACAGGAATTCTCCCAAATCATGTGTCTCCTGTTCTTAGACATCACACATCAATGTACAACTTCCCCAAACTGCATGACATAGCTAAAAATGTCCCTTTTTTTTCAGTTCCTGTGTCGGAATACCAGTATCTCCATGCTTGTAAGAGACTAGATTTGGTTTTCTCTACTCATGCACTTCCCTCACTTGCCAACAGCATGCAAGGGACAGACCTGTATGATTTGCCCATCCCAGTTCTGTCCCACTGAAGTGAGGGGGGAAAAAAAAGGGATTATAAGAAACGAAAAAAAAAATCAGAATTTCTCAAAGGTAGGATAGAGCCTGGGAAAATCAGAGCCTGCAGATGCGATTTACTGATGATTTCGGTCTTGCAAAATCTTTTGTTTTATGAAAAAAAGCCACCCTGCTGTGCATTGTCTTGGACACTAAAGAATATAAAGCATATTACTATTTTTGCAATAACTTCAAAATCAATATCCACTGAAACCACACTGCACAGTCAGGATTAGTTACTGTACCCTTAAGTCTCTGACACTGTCAAACAGAAAGACTGAGATGTTTGCTGTACTCTTTTACAAGAGGCAACAAAAGACATATTATGGAGGCTAATAAAAATCATCTTTCTATGCATTGTCCTCTAGCTGACAAAAAAATCCAAACTGAATCTGACTTTATGAAACCAAAGAGCAAATGGAAAAACTGATCTTACCACATACAAGAGATTCTGTGCACTTACTTTTACTCTGAGGATTCAGATGACAGTATTTTTAAGTACGTTTCTCTCAACTGATGAGCTTGAATAAACATTAGGTTCAATTTTCACTCTTTGAACTGATTTACTTCTCACTATTCTGCTGCAATGCTTTACAAACACATACTGATAAGGATTATAAATTTTCTACATGTTCTGGTAAAATGTGTGATCACCAATTAGCAATTTCTATTCAGAGTTCTTAACACTGTCTTCAGAGAATTAAAGAATCAGTGAGACTGGAAGGGACTCAGATCTAGCCCAAACCCCTGCTCACGCAGGGTCACAAGAGCAGGTTGCCTAGGACTGTGGAGCTGAGTTTTAGTATGACTGAGGATGCAGGCTCCACAGCCTCTCTAGGCAACATATTCCACTGTTTGACCACACTCACAGTAAAAAAAGTGTTTCTTCTGTTTAAATGGAACTTCTGGTGTACTGATTTGTGGCCATTCCCTCTTGTCCTGTCACTGGATAACACTGAGGAATTTTTGAATATATCTTCTCTAATCACCCCTGACACACATTTACATGTTGATAAAATCTCCTCGAGACTTCTCAAAACTAAGCAACCCCAGGCCTCTCAGCCTCTACTTACAGGACAGACACTCCAAATCCCTAATCGTCTTCCCAGACCATTTCCTGGACTTGCTCCAACATGTCCGTATCTCTCTTGTACTGAGGACCCCAGAACTCGACTCAGCTCCTCAGGTGCACTCTCATCACTGCTGAGCTGATAAGGCATGATCACTTCCCTCAGCCTGCTGGAGACACTCTTAAATAATGCAGCCCTTCTGCTTTTTTTGCCACATTGCTGGCTCGCACTTAACTTCATCTCCACCAGGACACCCAGGTCCTTTTTTGCAAAGCTGTTTTCCAGCCACTTGGCTCCAATTTGTACTGGTGCATGGAGCTGCCCCTCCCCATGGGCAGGACTTTGCACTTCCTTTTGCTGAACTTCATGAGGTTAGTCCATTTTTCCAGCCTAACAATCCCCCTCTGGCATATCAGCCACTCTGTCCAATTTCATATTGCCTGAAAACTTATGGAGGGTACACTTTGCCCCATCACACAGGTCATTAACAAGGATGTTACATATTACTGACCCCAGTGCTGACCACTACTGCCTGCCTAGTGACCACTAGTGATCTGCCTCCAGATGGACTTTGCACCACTGATCACAACTATCTGGGCCTGTCCATTCAGTTTTTAATCTACCTTGTTGTCCACTTTTCTAACCTGTATTTCATCAGCTTTTCTTTGAGGATATTACAGAGACAGCACCAAAAGCCTTAACAAAGCTCATACAAATAACATCCACTCTTTTTTCATCCAGCAAGTCTGCCACACAATCATAGAACACTATCAGGGTGGCTAATCAAAAATTTCCCTCCAAAATGTCATGCTGGATCTAAACCTGACATTAGATACATGTACCATTTACATTTACCATTTTACATGTATGTGCTACTTAAACCCAAGCTACACAACATTCTTTTAAAATGAGAATTAACTTGCCCTTCCCAAATAATCTAAGCCTGTACACCTCTGATCTGTTCAATTTCAATGCATGTAAGGCACAATTAACAAGATCAAGGCTTTTGGTGATTATACTGTTGAAGGCAGAATGCAAAATATATTTTTCACATCTCAGACTCCCAGCTCTTCATAAATCAGAAAAGGTTGTCTCTATCTCGTTTCCATACAGGCAATATTCTGAGGCATGAATTAGCTGAATAACTGAGAAACTGCAAATAATAAACCCCCTACAATAAATTAAATAATTAAATTGTATACTTGTGTAGTAATACACTATGCATTAAGAAACTCTTCAGTTACATGAGAACATGAAAGATTATTTTGAACATTCTGTATCCTTTAGTTCTAGTACATTGAAATAGTTGTTCTATGTTATCAAAATTTGTTCACCAGAGACTTTGCTACAAAAGGGCTCCTAAATACATGTAAGAGATGTATTTATATATTTTAAGTTATATATATCTAATATATACAGACATGCAAATACATTAGACAGTGCATATGTATCTGTAGTCACAGCAGCATGTCTAAAATTCTTCCTGTTCCATTAACAGAATATGTGTATTATGTCAATATATTTTAATATATATTTCGTGAGAAAGAATATTTAAATATTTATTTTCTCCATGAGAAAAACAGGCAAATAATTTCCCTCCCTTACATATATCTTGTCCCCTTACTTGAACTATGACTGAATAGAAAGATCAAATGAGGTCTGAGCAGATGGCTGTCAGCAAACCAGAGACAACCTACCATGATTTAGAATTAGAGTTAAAACTTGCAACCTGGTATACAATTCTGCTTGTAACTGCCAAAGACATCTGGCTTAGAATGCAAGCCAGCTTGAACATCCCTACACATATTTACTTTATCATTCATGAAAATTAAATTATATCAGTACCTCTTAATACTTCTCTGTTAAACCTCTAACTATCTGTATTCGTGGAAACCCTCCTTTTCTTCTTTATAAAAGCGGACTCAAAGCTCACAGATGTCACATCTTTACATGCCATTAAAATCAGTCAAAACTGCATGCAGCTGAATCCCTGCATGCGTCTTTAAAAATGCGTGGGATGACACATCAAGGAAACGAATTCTTCAGGTATTCCAAAAGGATTTTAACGAGCTTCAGTGCTACTATTGTCACAAGAATAACATTTATTTGCATGATTAAAGGTTTTGGCAATGGACTTGGCTGGAGAACAAATGGTTAGTTTTTCAGAAATCTGAAGCAAATGCACATCTCTTAGATTTTCCTTTGGCTGTCCTCACTGTTCTGAAAGTTAGCAAAATGCCTCCCTCCAAAAAAAAGAAAAAGCTTTCAGGTCCCTCATATTTGTGTATAGTAACAGCTTTTTATGCAGCTTTTTCTAATTAACAGAAGTTGCTTTCAGTAATTCTAGGTGACAGACTGCTCAGTTCATGGGGACCCTAACTTCTACACTTCTTGATTAATGAACTGTCCCCTGAAACACAGTTTCACATCATGCAATAAGACTTCTAACCAATAGTATTGACAAGACATAGCTGATTTGCATTCACACAAAAAAGAAGACATTTGAAATGTGAGGTCTTTGCAGACTTATAAGTTGATAACATTTATGGGCACACCTGTAAGCATTATGATAATTGGCTATAATATTTAAACCTAATTGTAAAACTTAGGTGTTCTCTGAAACAGTTGCTGGCCTGGGAAAGAGGGAGGGAAGGAGGGCGACAAAAAATTCAGAACTAAATGGGTTAGAAGAGTGGCAGGTTTAAGTGTTTGCAACTGCATAAATTCACAACCACCAGAGCTGGCTAATTAAAGGCCCCTACTAATGCTTTCCAGGTAACAGTGATACACTTGATTACCCATTCCATGGAGTCTAGTTACTGGAACTGAAGAGAATGATTTCTTGATCAGTGAAAAACTGAAAGAAGGGAGGAATTTAGAATAGGTACTGAGACCCAAAAGAGGCAGGAAACACAATTTTGCAGATAGGAAGCAACAAGATGCAGCACTGCTTTTATACAGAATTGGGGGGATTTTAATAGGTGAGATGGAGCAGATGATGGGCCAGGGACAAAGAAAACAAGAGGACAGACACCGTCATTGTCAAGAGTGAAAAGGTTAAAATAAAGAAGTTCCTGAAAGGAAGAAATAAGAGAGAGATGTTTTTATAAGCAAAAAGGATAAAAGAACACTCAGCAGCTGTATTGTTTAGATGTTTGGTGAACCCTAAATACAGAGAAAAGGGTGATCAAGAGAACATGTCTTGGCAGCCTTTCTGCTTTTGAAACGCACAGCATCTGATGAGGGGAAGCAGGAAGGTGAGGAGAGCGCAAGACATCCAGTGTGTGTGCAGTGACACATGGAGATGCATTATATTTGTGACATCAGGGCACAGCGTAAGAAAGGCAATAGGTGAAGTGGGACCAGCAGAACACAGAGGGGTCTCGGCTGAAAACAGAATAGCAATAAGGACGTTTAGCAATAAGAGACAAAAAGTTGTGTAACAAAGAAATCTCCTGAAAAAACACGTCAAAGACTCTTCCCAAAGTGAGAAAAGATGAGTGGAAACTTACACAACAAAATTTGGGTGGGAACACATAATAAACTCTGGTTACTGAGAATACAAAGGCTGTAATCTTGTCCTTACACCCTGGGGGAGGGAAAAATTCTCTTTTTATGAAGGACAACAGAAGCCATCACTCCAATGTCAAAGAACAAAATTGCAAGGTAGACCTTGTATCATTTCTACAGGCACAGTGGGATAAACAGAGAATTTTCTTTGGAGTAATTTTCTGTGGAAAAGGCTTCCAACTGTGCAATGGTCACTGTAGAATCAGCAAAGAATAAAAAGGCTAAAGCCACATATCTCCAATTCAAAGTTTTAATTTTAGAGTTTTGCTTCCATTTTTTGCTAAAGAAAGAAGATTCATCCTTCTCTAGTTCTTTCTCTTAACTACTTTCCTAAGATGCAGAGTTGTATCTACAAACACATCTCAGCTTTTGTTATGCATGAATATGTACTCTCTCCTTAAAATCCTGTGCCAAATCTTGAGTCTAAGACAACTACTTCGACATTACTGTAATTAATCCTCAGACTGAAATTCTTAAAAAAGTTAACATTCAGTGCCAAGTCTCTTCCTTCTTCTAGGATAACCTAATAACACAAATACTGTCTTTGAACTTTCACGAAATCTAACACTCCACATAATTATTAACTAGCCTCTGCTTTAACTGTCACACAAATAAGTTGGAGGAAATTTCCGAAAAGAATATACAAACTAATTCCCTCTGAAACAATCACATTTGAAAATATTTTCAGTATAGGACCTTTTTCACAAAGATAGGACTATTAGAAGGTGATGTTAAAAGAGGAGAATTAATAAGCATATTCTTCTTTAAATGTAGACTTAAATGAGTTTCCCATGTTTGTATCACGTGGGGAATCTGTTACAAGTTGGGTTGGGGATGAAGAAGCCATTTTCATGTAGTTTATGTCTTTGTAAACTTCAAACAGTGATCCTTAAATCTGCCTAGTATCTTTCCATATAACTGTGATTACTTTAGGGCTGCAGACAAATCCACTCAGCATTATATAGAATACAGAATTATATATAACTTTTTCTGCTGTGTATATACTAACAAGAATTTTGGCATCTTTACAGGGTATTCAGCTGTCCTAGACTAGGACCAAAGAAAAGCCACTTGAAATTAACTACAATTCTGAGAGAGCTACCAGCACATCAGCTGTCACAGTAGGGAGCAGTACCATATTTTCTACCCTATAAATCTTACTGGGTGCCTAAATGTGTCCTTATTGATGATTTTTTATCCATTTGTTGAAAAAAAAATTAAGGCTCATATGCCACACAATTATTAAATTTGTAAGACAGTGGAGATCAGTTCAATATCCTGTAACAGGAAATTTTATTTCATTAGAAATAGAGAAGCTATCCAGTTATTGGAAAGATAACAGAAATACACATTTCAATTAATTCTTCATATTATAAAACAACCCCTGGGGTCATCTTCAGCCAACCACTCTACTCAAATTAGAACTACTCAAAAATATTCCTCACATATTTCTCTCACCTGCATTTCCACCTGTCACTCATTCCATATTTGAATATTGCGTTGGTAGATGGGTTTTCTGCAGTAGTAGTTTCTCTCTGTAAAACTATATTGCTGGTCTTTACCCTTCTCAAATAATGGTTCAATAGTACTGTCAATGCAGCTGAGACTAAATAAAAGTACCCCCTCTGTCATGTAGCACAATTCCATTTTCTGCTGATTCTTGTGGGGTGCTCATCCATAGTCCATCATGCTCCAAGGCTTGACTAAAACATGTAATTTGTTATTATTTTATAATCTAAGAGTTTTCTGTTCTTTTAATCTATCTGTGTTTTAACCCTTCCATATTTTAATTGGATTCTAGTGACTATTTTATCACACAGCTGATCTCAAGCCAAGTAATCGTACTCTACATATGGAATTATAATTTCTATGTACAGGGTAGACTTGAGTTCTTATGCTCTCATCTGAAAAAAAACCTAACAGGGTAATCTGCAGTATAAATAGTGTAGCTCCCACAGACTGATATAACTCTAAAGACAGTCCTACGAGAACCTGAACCTCTCATTTAAAGGAGACTTGGTATTAAAAAACCAAGGCTAATTTTTTTTAAAGCATGGCTTCCATCTCCTCAGGCACCTCTTCAAGCTTTTACTTAGAACATTCTCCTTGGAGTACAGAAGGAAGGGCATTGCAGTTTGCATGTTATACACATTCATGACACTCATTGTGCTCAGTATATACCTTTACAACTTACCTTAAATGCTCTGATTTTAGATGATTGTTAAACTGGTGGGACTATGGATAAAGTAATTTCCAAAACAGCATTACCAAAGGAGTTGTCAACCATACAAATTCCTAGCAGTATGTTTTCAAAATCTTATAATCTGTCCCTGACTGTACCTACATCCTATTATGTCCATGTGAGACTCAGACCACAGAAGTCCTCTTCTCCACTACCTGCAGCTGCCATTCCTACTAGGCTTCCAGTGGCTGAGGGCAGCTTCTCATGATAGAACTGCTTTGCAGTGGCATGGGAAGAAAAACTGGAATAATCTGTTTTAAAGAACAATTTCCTCTGCCATTTTAGTCTGAAGAACCACTTCTCTAAGCTTATTTTCAGTTACCAGACTATATTCAAGTAAGAGAATTCTTTTCAACTTTGCAATGGCATTTTCTCTCTCTCTCCTTTTTTTTTTTTTTTTTTTTTAGTTCTACATACTATATTCTCAGTCTTTGGGTTCTAAAAACTGAATGACCAGATGGCCTTCCAAGGGACAAGATGTTGAACGCATAAAAGGATAAAATAAAACATCCATTTACCAAAGCCCTTACATATGTGAGAAAGAAAATTTTTGCAAGTGGATTTATGAAAATGTGAATATGCAATTATGAAGAGATATAAAGTACATACATGAAACAAAAATCTGTAAGATAAACCTCTGATCTGCCAGTACCTAGAGAATGAAGCTTAGAAGGTATAGAAGCTGAGAGGTGCTCCTTCAGGTAAAAAAGATACATTAGTTTTAACTGAAGGAACTCATATAGATAACACAAGGTACTGCAATGTAACTGCAAAGTTTTGAATATATTCTTCTGACACCATTTCTATGTTACTGTTTTGTTCATTTCCATTTTTACTATAAGCCTGCTTTTAAGAGCATAACACTTTTTTCTATTAGAGTATTGTAAACACAGACAAAACAAAACACAGGAATTTCTTTCATGTGGCATTCCATAAAAAATGGAATTTGGTTCCCTCTGTTTCTGTCCCTTTTGTGGGCTTCAAGTTAAAAGAAATTGGAATAGCTTTTAAAAATTCCTCTGTCACAAAGTATACACATATGAATCAATCACATTAATGTCTGGAAGGAAAAATATCAAAGTTTTGCTTGAAAATCTACCACTGGTTTATTGCAAGATGCACATTAAACCTCTTTTTCCACATTTGTACAATGAAGATAATACCTGCCCTGTTTTATGAAAGATATGAAAATTATATTGGAAGAAAAAGTCTAGAGGTAAAAAAAATTAAATATATTTACATATGTATTTTTTTTAACCTGAGGTAGTAACATCTAGATGTATCTTTTATTACTTCTAATAAACAGAGCAAAAATGTACCTTTCTTTTTTAACACAGGATATTTAGGGAGGTTAAAGGGAACCTTTTGTTCTGGAAACCCACTATTTAGTTAGGGGAGGGCAAGCACAGACATATACATACACATAAGTAAATTAGTGTAGACCACCCAAAGACACTTCTCATGAAGCATTTGTGTAAACCTAATGGTTAAAATCTGGGAAGGTCCTTCATTTTCTTTCTAAGCATAGTCCCTGTGCTATGTTATACCCTCTATCTGTGTCTCAAGCATTATCACTGAAAAAAGATAATACTGATTCTGATGCGCTTTCTAAAAGAACCTTGAGATCTACAGAATAATTTATTAGATATTTTACTATTGTCTTGAATTCCCTTTGTGGGGAAACTCCCACACTAGCAGTTAATATTTAATGGACACTTAGACATCACAGTGACAAGTGCAGAAAATATGACTAGAAAATTTCAGCAAAAACTGTGTTAAATTAAGACAGCAAGAAAACCAATAGGAGGCTCTTGCCTAATTCTGAAATCTTTCACACTTCTTTTCTGTTAAGTACCAGGGACATGATGTCTTTTTTCACCACCCATCACAAAACCAACTTAAATCTACATACATAGTTCCACAATGTATTTTGATATAACTTGTACTCTGTGTGTGCTTGGGGGAAGCATCAGCTACTTAAAACAGTCAATCAAATAAACTTATTAACTCCAAGTATCAGGCAACAGAAGCAAAGTGCCAACAGACCAACAGAACACAATGCTGATGACTCCAAGTTTACACACCACAGTTAAGTAGCAATATGGTGTATCAGATTGTTATTTAATTCTACACTCTAACATAAATCCCCGAAGAATGTGTAGGTGCCGGTGTCCATTCCCACACATCTCTTTCATGACAGAGAAGCAATGATCTCTGTGAGTTGTTAACTTAAAATATGAAAACACTTTTGTATAAGTCATGTTAACCATGCGTTAAAGAAAAATTCCACATGGAATTCAGATTGTGTGTATATGGACAGGCATAAAGTTGCTCCAGGAACTTGAAGGACATGCAACTGAAACAAAATTCAGCTCAAATAGAAATGTGAAGAAAATAATGCATTTTGATGATTTTTCATTTTGGTACAGTCTCCTAAAGTACATTTAAGTTGGAATAGGTCAAAAGTTAGAAGTTAAAAGTTGGAATTTAGGTGCTGTCTCACCTGGGCCTTGTTTAAAACTGGCAATGTTCCTAGGCAGGGTCTGAATTCTTTGCATCTTGGTGTCAAAAACCTACTGATGCCAGCCACAGAACCAGATAAAGTCAGACAAGGGCAGGGAAAAATGTATTTATTTCTTCATTTGGTCAGAACTGCCTAGTCTAACTACTATGCTCATTTGTGCTACAGTTTAATTCTGCAAGTTTACTCTGCTTCTGTCATGCACACACTGAGGGCATAACTAGTGAGCAGTCTTGTAATGGCCTTGGCTAGTTGTCATACTCTGCTGACTTCCCAGACTTTATTTATTCTTGTGTTATGTGGTTCTGTATATCTTCCTGACATAGGCATTTATGCAGCAGAGGTAAAAAAAAATCCTGTGCAGTTACCTGACTGTGGAAGTAATTTTTTTCCTCCTAATGAGGTGATTTTTTTCAGCAAAGTGGTAAATCCCACCTTCTACTTAAAGACTTATCTGATGCTGCTTTATTTCAGATATATGGACATGTAAAGAATGGAGATAAAATTCAAATCAAGGCCAAGGCATTAATGATATACTAGAGGAGATAATGGGTTACAGGAAGGCACTGAAAAACAACTGTGACTTAAATTATTTTAGAACCCACAGGGAATCCTCTCAAAATGAACTTCAGACAAGCTATGTGAAAATTTCAAAAGCTTCATCAACATGTAATTAGAATACTATGCTGTGTCCATTCATGGAAATTTTATCCAAAATTAGTTATATAAAAATAGAGTTAATATATAGTTGTGGAGACAGTAGTTAATATATAGTCATATTCAAATATACATAATTATAACTTAGAGTATTAATTTGAAAACACGGTTGTTAACAGTACAGACCAGCCCATCTAGCAAACCGTCCACATTCAAACTCAGCCTAAGATGACAGTTTATTAGCATCTATGGTATTTATTTGAATTAAATGTGAACTCTTCACAATTTGAATGTTGTAAAAGACAAGCATTTCCATTAAAGCTGGAAGAGTGGGATCCTCCCTTGAATAAGAAAGAAGAAATAAGTGTTTAGCAGAAAACATCAGGAAAACAGGAGTCTGAAATAAACAAGGAGTCATGAATACACTAAGTCACAAGAACACAGGAAGGGGCAATGGCCAAAGATTTCAATTTGAAATGTTCAAATTGGAGACCAAGAAAAACAGCTCTTAATGAGTTGTATAGCACTGGAATAGGTTTCTACAGAGGCTGTGAAATCTCTGTCCTAGGTTATTTCTAAGATTTGGCTAGACAAAGTCACAACTAAAACTGTATTAATTTAATAATATTTTATTCTAATAAACTAGTTATGTGCAGGTCATATTACAGTTTTGAATCTCAGGTTAAATTCCAGTAGTCCCTTCCCACCAATATTTCTACAAATAACAACTGGGAGAGAAAAAAAAAAACCACAAGCAAAACCAACAGAAAAACCCTTCCAGATTCACCTATTTTAAACCTGAGGGTATATTTTAATGGCCTATTTTTAGTAAACAAGAAATAAAACAAATGCATGAGGATCTTTCAATTAATACTCTTTTATCCAGAAATACATGTAGACTTACAATCTTCCTGCTGTTTTGTTTTTTGATATTCTTTTCTGAGAAATCACCAGTATATCTCCTAAGCAGCTGCTTTTCTGTGGTTATCAGAAAGGATACAGAATAGGAGGGAAACTTCTTTTTGTTTCTTCTCAGAAAGAGAAGCTTGAGTAATTATTTACTGACTGAAGTTGAAGTGATTTTTCAAAATGTCTTGTTTCAAATAATGTATTTCCTTGCCTGGGAAGACTTTATTTCAGGATTAGTGTTTCATTCCATGCTTTTCAAGAGTCTCCTTCATTATGTAGCTGCATTCATCAAAACCAAAATGTCTAGCTTTATGTGGAGACCAGCGATGTTTCACTTAACTAAGAAAAAGCAAAGTGGCAGCTTTCTTTCTTAGTGATCTTTTATTTTGCACACTTCATGTTTCTGTTTAAGTTGGCACATAGTTACCCAGCTGCCTTAAATCAATCTTGAGCATGTCCTGCTGCTGAAAACAGCCGCTTCCCCTTCTTCTCTCATCCACACATTTTTGCCATACTTTGGTAAACATTTGGCTGCACAGTAAGTTGAAATTACACATGCACCTGAAGAAAAAATAAGTATCTGATAAAGACAGTGACCTGCTCACATATGTGTAACAACACACAAAAGGAATGGGGACAAACTTGTGTGGGAAATCCAAAGGAAGGGGTAGGTTCACGCCTTTTACAACTGTCCACTCTTACAGACAGGTCAGGCCAAGTATGGAGTCGCAGGTGGTTTCCAAGTCTATTTATTTATTTATTTATTTATTTATTTCTATTGCTATGATCACATATAGTCACAGACTCACTGTTGGTCATTTACAGCTAGAAAATGAAACCACCAGATCTTTAGATGGTTACAGCCCAAAACTTGATAAACTACTGAATTAAATTTTGTTGTCCTCAGGCACCACCAGGGCAACAGTTCAAATGCCTGTCAGCACTGGTACACTCTCATCTATGCCTAAGCACACTCTTATCAGAAACACATCTGTCTCAGAAGCCTTGCAGTTTACAGATGTACACATTTGTTGTCAGGAAGGGCATATCATTTATATCAGGTGGGTGGCTGACACTCGCACTCAAGTAGTGTAGCCTTGCAGTCTTCCCTCTTCCTTGCTGTAACTACAGCCCTCCGATTTTATGAAGGATTTTTTAAAAAATCAAGCAAGAAAAGACGAGCCTTAAAGTTAAGCTGCAATTCTAGTTTGATAACAGTTGCTGGTTCCAAAGAGAGGAAATGTAGTCTCTATAGACTCTCTGTAACCCCTCTATCCAAAAATCTCCATCTCCAGCTTCCACAGTACTCTTAAATCTGAAGGTCTAAAAGCTGAAGAACATTATCTTCATTCCTAGTGAGACTTCTTGATTGCTCAAAGGCAATAAAGCAAACTGTTTTAAGAGACTTGAATGGTGAAATGGACATGGCACAAAAGAGCTTCTGCTCATTTACATATAGAATAGCTACCAGATAAAGACTACTCCTATAAAAACTGGTTAAGTCATGGGAGTAAAAAGATAAAATTACTTTAGAGGCATACAAAAGGGGCGTGGGAATGGAGGGCAACTGGAATATAAAAAATCCAGAGATTATTTTTCACATCTGAGGTCGTTTCAAACATTCCCACAGGCAAGTGACAAGGGTGAAGACCTTTAAATAAGTAACAGAGATTTAGTGAGTAGCTTGCCATTAAAATGATGAATGTAGTTAGTTAAAGTTATTCTTAAGGAAGAGACATTTCATGCCTCTAGACTTGGCTAATAAGAGAACAATTTAGTAGCAGAAGAACAGCTATTCAAGAAGGATGTAAAATGAGCAAGAACAGATGTAGTCTCACAGAAAACTAAATAGGCATTTCTTGACCTACATCAGTACAAAAATATCACCTTCCTACCAAACAAAGTTAACAAAAAAAGAAAACCTGGTAGAATTTTATCAAGTCATGAGATAGGGGACTTTTTCTACATTTTATGAACATATGACTATTAGGTATTCCAAAAAAACCCAGCATGAGATTAGCCTTTGGAGTTTCCTCCAGCCTAATGGGTTTGATTTTATTTCTTTAAACAAAGTAGCGTAACAAACTCTTACTTAGCAGCATTTCTCTTTCAGTTCCCACACACATACAACTCCAATAGAACCAAGAAAGTTCTGACTTAATTTGTGACCTTCTAGCAGTAACACTCATATTCAAA
The DNA here is from genome assembly GCF_047495875.1 of Pithys albifrons albifrons. Lineage (NCBI taxonomy): Eukaryota > Metazoa > Chordata > Aves > Passeriformes > Thamnophilidae > Pithys > Pithys albifrons. Next base: position 54,595,680 of record NC_092459.1, on the reverse strand, counting down.
ATAGAAAAGATAGATATGGTGCTTAGCTACTCTCCAAGCTTCTGAAAAATCTCTGAAATTGCACCACAAATACTAACTCTGATGTACCAATTATTTGACTAAATAAAATCCTTGCACATTCAAAGCATGCATACAGTAAGGAATTACACAAAACAATGGGTTTTCCCTTTATTTAGGCTGAGCACTTAGAAGTCAGAAAAATGTTCCCTTCAGTAAATTCTAATTTTTCCTCACCCCCATGTGATAAAGCCTAGAAAAACAATTTTACAGATTTTAGTGTATGTATGAAGACTGCATGTATTTACCTCAATTCCTTGGTCCATGGCTGTATGCTGTTTCTAATTTAACCTTAAAAAACATTCAGATATAAAAATACTTACATATTTTAGACAAACTTCCTCAGTAGCTAGTTTAAAACATATTTATTGTTATTGCTATCCTGTTCATGACTAATAAGCCTGGAATAATCCGGAACAGCTGTCAGCCAACAGGTGCTTCTGAATAACATTGCAACACTGTGCCATGAACTGGAATCAATTTTGTCTCCATCACCATTACAATCAAGCAGGCTGAACAACTGCACTATTTTTAATATTACTTTTAGTATCCCTTAAAAACTTATGTGGGACTCAAAACCTTACTGTAAAACTAAAGCACATCGTACCATAATTACAGTTGTTACAGCTACGCATATTATGAGATTTGTAGGGAAGCTACAGCAAAGGTCTTCCTTTGAAGGCTGATTGCAACCGATAGGCACTGAGATGGACACAGAATACACAAAACATTCTTGAAAGTGGTGTCTTGAGTTTCATTAAGTTTTAGAGCATGTTCACTCGCAATCCAAAGCCAGCTACAAATGACTCCAAATTCATCATCCAAATTATTTTTTAAGTTAATTCTTTGTGATTCAAGGCTTTCCTTGAGCTGCACTGACAGACACTGAGAAATCGAAGTGCAGGTAAATATCGATTCTGTATATAACAAAGGCATTGTTCAAAATATTAAGTATCTAATAATGCAAAAGACTGATGTAGTTAAACTTATATTCTCTGAAATTCACTTAAATATTATTATTAAATATTATTCTAATTCTGTAAGAAGTGTTGTAATCAAAAGTTGGAACTTTAACACTATTAATAAAAAGTATTTTCATAATCTATCTTTTGGCTTATATGGAATCCTAGACCAGAATATAGTTATGGTGGCTGACATGCATAATCTCCATAACAGAAGATAGAAAAAAATTATTTCTTAAAGTTAGATATTCTTCTGAAACCAAAATCAGATGTAAACAACTCTTTTATTTAACTAGTGCTTTCAGTTTGCAAACTGAACACATTAAAATAGAAATTGTTATATTGTTATATTCCTGACAATAAAATACTATGATTAATAGAAAATTCTGAAGATTATTGTAGAATGACCCGATTTGTAATGCTAATATGCAATACATTATATGGTCACAGTCATTAAGGGGTGGTACACAGCGTTGTGATATCTTCACTCTTCCCAGCTAGGCATTCTGTCAAAGGTCTTCTATCTTGTTAGCAATCAGACTTTATTGTTCAGCTTGTCAGGCATGCACTCAGTGGGGACCCAGAAACCAGTCAGTCAAGACAGCACAATAAATATGTAAATCTAAACAAACTAACAATCCACACAAATTTTCAGCTTTTTTTTTCCCCTAAAGTTCTAGCATTATTTTGATGAAAGGCACAGTCCAAGGACTAGAAAGCAATCTCCCCAACTGACAGAATCTCTCTTTTCTCACCAGAACCAAGAACCACATAATCGAATATATATTTATTTTACAATAGTTTCAATATTCCAACAGTCCCAATACTACTTGTCAATTAGTGTATTTTTGCAAGCTTTGGATACTTTCCATCACACAAACACAGTTGCGCAACTGAAAGAGAAACACAGAACCAACTTCGCCAAATATTCATAAAGCAAAGTGTGTAATTAAAGCATAATAATCATAGATGGATATCCAGTAATTGTACTAACAAGTTTTGCAGTATTAATGTAGAAGTGTATGGCTAATCCTAATAATGCCAGAGTGGGTGAAACTGCAACGTACACAAGCACTCTATATCCAATGCTACTTGTATATTTATTTTAAATATTAAATTACTTCAAGAAGTCTTAAAATTTCCAGAAGACTAGTTGTGATTCATTTTGAGAAAATGCTGAGATTAGGTTAGGAGTGTACCTTAAGTTGAAAGGTAAAGTAGCACTTCTACGTACAAGCTGGCATTACACCATACTAGAATGGAAGCTCTTTCATGCTTATGAAATTAAATAAGTAAATACAATTCTTAATGAAAAACTGCACGTAGGAAGCAATTTTGTCATTTGGAATGTGAGATGTATTATTGTGAAAATCTATCAACTACAGAATTATAAACAAACAGGACACTGTTATCCAGAACTAATGGAACATTTACTGTAAGGATTATTTGGTTTGATGGCTGGGAAGGAAAATGATGCATGAAAACTAACATGATAACAATAAAGCAGCTCAGAATAAACAGCTCAAAATAAGAATTTGAGAAGCTTTATGAAACAAGCTTTTGCTCAATAGTCAGACAGGCAAAGGTTTTGCTGAAGGTAAACCAGAGAAGAGCTAAACCTTTAAGGCTGGAAGGGACCTCTCAGGATGTTCTGGTCCATTCCCCCTACACACAGCAGGGTCAACAACCACAGTTTTCTTAGGGCCTTGTTCAGTCAAGAAATAAAAATTCTCTGGACAAGCTGTTCCAATGCTTGATCACCCTTGCTGTCCAAATGGTGTTTCTTTGTTTAAATGCAATTTCCTAATTGCTGTTTGTGAATGTGGCTTCTTGTCCTTTTACTAGGCACTGCTGAGAAAAATATGAATTTGCCTTCTTTATTTATCAGGTATTTTATACACATCAACAAAATTCTCCCTGAATCTCATCTTCTCAAGGTGAAACAATCTCAGCTTTCTCTTCTTCTCCTTGTGTATCAGATGCTTCAAGGCATTAGATTTGCTCCAGTATGTCCATGTTGCTCTTGTACTGCGGAACACAGACCTGGACATAATACTCCAGGTTTGCCCTCACCACTGCTGAGTAGAGAAGAATAATCACTTCTTTTAACCTTCTGGCCATGCTCTTACGAACACAGCACAAAATGCTTTCTGGCCATCTTTGTTACAGGGAGGAGTGGCTGGCACATTTGCAACTTATTTTCCATCAGGCCTCCCCCTCTACTGAACATCATGACATCGTTGTCAGTCAATTTATCCAGCCTGTTGAAGTCAGCTTGTCCCTCTGTATGGCTGCACGACTACCTGTTGTATCATCCACTCTGTCCAGTTTTGTGACTTGCTGAGGGGAAACTGTCCCATTATCCAGGCCATTAGCAAAGAGGTTCAAGAGTATTGGCCCCAGTGCTCACCCTTCACTAGTAACTTGCCTATAGCTGTCCTTAGAGTCCAGTTCAACCTGTTTTCAGTCTACACTTATATAGTCTGTATTTCATCTGTTTATAAAAGAGGATGTTAGGGAAGACATTGAAAAAAGTCTTGGTTAAATCAAGTCAAATAATATCAACTGCTCTCCCCTCATCAGAACTCTGTTACAGACATGTAAAACTTCTCCTCTTTGTGCAGTTACATGTTAGATACTCAAAGCAGATCACAGATGCTAGAAATCTTCCCATTGCTTCCTTTAGAGAAAAAACAAAAATCTCATGTTATGTCCTTTAGTCTTTACTTTCGTTGCAGCAGTATTTAACTTTATACTATTTGGTTCACACATTCAAACTACTACTAGCTCTTAGACAAAATATATTTTCCCCACTACAGTAACTTTTCCTGAAGGCTAAATAACTTTCTGAAATATTGGAAATTCAAGATATTGCAATCTGTTGCGAACTCTAGAGGTTTTTTCCCACCTAAATTTAGTATCAACAGTGCATCTTATAGAAGAAACAGCAATAACATTTCATTTTGGAGGTGCAAAATGATTTCATAATCTTCCATAAGATGAATTAGTACCATGATGGCAATACATCTATCTATAAGCAAACAACAGTTCATTCTATTTTAGCAGAAGAAATTAAAGGGAGAGGAGTCCTGAGTCAGATGAATGGTAAGAAAATTTCAGTCAGTGAGAAATGTAAACCTTCCCCCAAAAGAGTTTTTTCTACTCCATTCTAACAGACCCAGTTCTACTTACAGGACTGTAAGTAGAATAGCCCTGGTGAAATCTCATTTCCACACTTTGAACACCTTAGCAGTAATCAAGGTGATGACCAGTAGCAAGATGCATCTCTTCTCTGTGGTTCCTGCATTCTTTAACAGAAACTCTCACACACCACAGAATACCTTTTAAATTTTAGCTAAATAAATGATCTGATAAGGGGGGTACTACACAGCTCTAAAGAAAAGTAAGCACCTTTATAAAAATGTATGCAAACACATTTATTGGGAAAAGTAACCTGCACCATTGAAAAGGCAGTTATCACTAGAAGACAGTAAGTTATCAGTGGTTGAGCAGCTTTTCACACAATATCTGCAAAACAGTCACGTAATTGTACAAATGCCTCAACTGATTTATATTTTAAAAAATCTTTCATATGTATTTATATTTCATATGTATTTATATTTTTAAAAAGGAGAAACAGTATCAGGGCATCATTACCCTAACCTAACAATCTTGATGTAATAGTGTTAGATATTTCACACTGTACCTCCTACATTACAAACACATTTGGTAACTTTTGTTAGACACTCAAGAAATACAGTTCATTCCCTAGAAAAGGGCATCAGTATTTGTAGTTTTTCTTGTTTGATCATAGCCACTGTCACTGATTCCAATTTGAGATCAAATAAAAAGTACATATATTATGCATACATTCAATCTTCACCACAAGTAGATTTCTGGGCAATGATAATTCTTCAACATATGGTAAGCATACAACTTTTAAGATCAGGATGAAACCTTAGATAAAACTTTAAGATCTCTAAAGAATTACAAGAGGAGGAAGGTGGTTATTTGCTTTGTTTTCAGCCAAGATATATTCTCTTTCATTAAGATGGCACATAAGTTCTTTTGCACCAATCAATAGGCAACAAGGCCGTCAGCATAAGCCAAACAGCCTGTTATCCCATTTAATATTTTAACTAAATGTCTATGCTAATATAGCACTTTTTTGCTATGATTTTTTCTAGATTTTTACTGAAATAAAAAAAAAATGCCAGAACTTCTATAAAGAAAAATATTTACATCAAATCCACAGATAAAGTTGATATACTATGAAGACTATGTTCAGAGGCTTTCAGCATTTGGGAGATGTGTAGGGAGAGGTTTGTATGCATTTCTTATGCTTCTAAAACATTTCTGAAAAATCTAGAATTAACAGTATTCGCTCAAGAATTAAGAAGAAAAATCCAATCTATCGTGTTATATCAAAAGCAATCAGTCATGAGATGACTGTGATTCATTTTCCAAACAGATCTGGCAGCACCATGAGAATCCAAGTCTCTATAGATATATAGAAGAAAGAAAGGGGGGGAAAAATGTTTCAAAAGCAATAGGGAGGGAATGGCAGCAATTGCACTTGCAGTTATTCATGCTAACAGAAACAGAGTTCTGGATGATAGGAAGCACCTTTTACAACCACTGCTACTTCTCAACCTATTGAATTCAGATAAACCCATTAAAAATTATTGTAAACTGAGAAACTCACCTCTCTGTTTTACCCTAGGATTGCAAGAATGATGAACTTTGACTCCTTTGAAATCAATTTCCCACTAACTTCACAGATGCCAGGACTTTTTCCCATTCATTTGCCTTTCATAACATACATAGTATGTTAAAGAATATTTCCTGAAATAATTCTGGGAGTAAATCAGGGAGCTGGTGTTGGCCTGCTGAGAGGAAGAGAAATCTGTGTATTTTAGGAAATGTTGGATTATTTTAAATACAAGTGTCCTTGTTCACATGGCCTCAGAGTTCAGCAAACCAGCGGGAAACGATGAACTCTTCAAATAAGTCATTCCTGAAAGGCCTATTACCATTCTGTAGCGTTTCTATCAGGCCCCTTTCTCAGACTGGTACCAAAAGGGAGCTTCTTCTCCAAACTTTCCAAGAAGCAGCGGGACACACTGTCAGCTCTCAGACTTACCAGCTTCTTCACATCAATGTATCCCAAAACATACAGATTCTTTTCTACCAAAATATTCCCCCAGGATGATAAAATGAAAGGCATTCAAAAGGGTCCACAGTAGGTCATTATAAAGTCTAGAAGGACTTATATTGTCATGTTTGCCTTAAGCATTCAGTCACTTTGACTGAGAAAACGGGTTTTGGTGTAGCTAGTCACTATGGGGAAGATACATTCCACAGTTCACAGCACCACAGGAAAAAAACAGATCCTGCAGTTAGACCAGGATTGCATTTTAAGTTCACAGCTGGTAGCTGAATGCCCTAATTCATCAGCACTGTTCCTAGTTAAAAGACATATTCAGAGAAGCAATATGCTTACCTAGCTGGAATCAAGGAATGCTGGTGTGAAGGGTGAGACCTGCCAGGAAGGACAGCAGGACAGAAATATATCTTAAAATATGCCCTCACAGCGGTTTCCTCTGAGAGCTAAGGATACAGACCACAGAGCAGCACCATAAAGTTTCAGAAAACTTCACATTTTCACACAATACTCACTATGTGTTATTTCAAATAAGCAACAAGTACACTGTGGTTTTCCTATCCAAAGATATCTTAAAACTCTTCTTATTTGGTCTGTGTTTGCTGTGAGACACTCCAGCTGTAGTTACACTCTTCACCTTAAATTCTATGAAGCATTGTTTGCTAGTCTTTCCTTACACTGTGGCGTTTAGAAACATTCAGATTATTCTGCAACTAGAGAAATGGCACAGATTTATCAGCAGTCACTTCCTTGAGACCTTAGTTTGCATTTCACCCAATTTTTAAGAGGCTGACATCAAAGTAATCAAAACCAAAAAATAAATAATAGGATTAAAGCTCAACAATAGAAGGTACAGTAGGATTCCCAAGAAGAAAAGAATTTTCCAGCCAGAAGGGTGGAAGAAGGAAGAAGCAGGAGTTGCAAAAAGTTGAAGGCTGATAATGTGAAAAGTATGAATGGCACTGAGCCACATGGGTACGCTTCAGTGTACTGCAGAACAATTTAAGAGCCTTCTGTTAGCACAGGCACGTTAGATGTATGTGCTAGAAAACCTTGTAATTGCACTGTTCACTCATTGATTTAGGCCTTAATGGGACTGGAATAGATTTAGGGAAGAGCTTAAAGTTTAGAAAAACTGCTTTGAGAATAAAACACGCAGTAAGTGGAGACAACACTATGAAACAGCACAGTTTCTGCAAACAAAATGGCTAGTGTAGAACTATCACAATAGAAGCTCAGTCGCTCACCTTCTGGAAAGGTAATTTATCAGTCTGTCTCCTGAGGAACCTTGAAGTGGTTAGAGTAAGTTCACACAGTGTATTTAGAGGCACTAACACACCTCATCCCAGGTGTGAATTCCACAATTAATACAGTAATATAACAACAACAAACAAAACAACAACAAAAATAACCAAATACCATCCCCCCACAAAAAAAAAAAAAAGAACAAACAAAAAAAAAGCCAAAAGAAAAGAAAAACCAACAACAAAAGAAAACCAGAACATCTATTTGCCAAACATACACTTTCCATTCATCTTGGATATAAGCCACTCTGGGACTTTTTTTATGGTGTGTGTGTCTCTTGGAAATTACCTCCAAATGTCAGAAACCTAAAAACCTTCAAATACTACTGGGCAGATACCTAACATTGAACAGACCTTTGAGCTAAAGCTGAAATTGACTTCCCTAACTTGAGCTGCCTCTTTAGAGGAGGGTTTCTTCAAAAACATAGTCTCTCAAAATGCTATTTAATATTATACAAAAGCATGATCATTAGTCATCTGTGATAGACCAAAGCAACACATTTCTGAGTGCTACTGCTCAGGAACTGCAAAGTCTGTACATACAAATGATACAGCACTTAAGGCCTTGAACACAGAGATTAATTAATTTGAGCTGTTTGGTTACACCAGAAGGATTCTGCCGTTGCTTACGTCCAATGTATTTTTAAGAATGCCTGAGAGTACATAACAATGTTTCTCAGTTGACCTCCTACAGTATCAATTTCTAACTTTTCATGTAGTTTTTAAGTTTTACTGTTTGATTAAGTTACAACACAATATTAATTTGCAAGTGACATATCTACAACCGCAAATTAATTTACTAATGGCATACAAAGAAATTATAGGGTAGTTATTTCAGTTTCAGTAATCAAAAGGGAAATGTTATGAAAAGCTAGGACAAGTAACATCTACAGACCCTCAGAACACCTATGAATAAGAACACTGACTATGTGTAAATGTACTTAAATGAAAAAGAAAAAAGACCACCAACAAAAAAGGCATTATCTGCTCACCACTCCTGATGTCTTTAAATACAGCTCTCATGAGAAAGGACTTGGTCCTGACCATGAAACCATGGAAGCTGCAGAGCCATTCTAGGCATTCCACCTGGTAGCAATACAGTCAGTTTTGTTCAATCTATATTTTACATCTGATTTCTAAAGACGAGAATCTAAGAAGGTATTGGCTTTTATTTTTTTAACCAAATCTGCACAAGCAACTGTCCAATCTACATTAATAGGGCTACATTTTGTATTCATGGCTATACATGTGTAACAGACATAAATCAAAAAAGGATGAAATAGGTTATGAATAAATGGGGTTGGTGAGGAAGGAACAAGCAATGAGATACTTGCAGGTAGTACTCTGTGATTTACTTCAAAAGAATAAAATGTGATATTCTCTCTTTGAATGCCTAATAAAAAAAGGTGTTTCAGACCTGCCAAGTAATTAATTTGCAGAATATGCTACACAGATGAGCAAGTGAGACAGTTTCTCAACAATAGTGAAATATTAATACTTATGCTTTTAAAATCTTGTAGTGCTTCAAACTGTACTAAAGCAAGTCCCAAAGTGCAGGAAAGCAATTTGTGCTCTGTAACAGTAACATAGGCACCCCCAGCTAGCCCTGCAGAAAACTAGAATACAACAGAAAACTCATCAAAAACATGACTGGTTGTAGCGAGTGACTGGTTCTTGTGATTAAACTAGAGTGTAATTTGGAAATGGAATCCAGTAGCTTGAGGTTAAAACACCTTGCCCCCACCTCACAGTCTGTTTCATTTTAATTGACATGAAATAAAAAAACCTGTTCAGGCCTTTCCTGACAGACTTGCTGCTTTAACTATGTAATGCTTACCCCCCAAGGGCTGGAGGAAGGCCCTTATGTCAGAATACGCTCCCTTTGGACAAACAGCATAAAATAAAAAGTTACAAGAAATAAATCCATTTTCAGTCTATGAAGCAACCCTTGCTACTGAGCAAATAAGAGAGTGCACTGCTGAAAACGATCCTTCACTCTTTTAACAGGTGCCTCCAAAAGCAAATTGTAAAGACTTAAGCCCTGTGATCCTACACAAGAGGAAAATTCCATAGACAACAAGGAAATATAGAAATTATGTCAGATGACAGAAATGATAAAATTAGAAACTTGTGCCTATTTGCAGATGGCTAGCACACAGAAGAGCATCTAGGATCCTTCCCTTTTGCAGCTGATCTATGCAAAATACCTTCCCTTTTCTTTCCTTCTGTAAGAATTTTAGAAATTTTGGAGGCAAAACCAAGTCAGACCACCCTGAATTTACATTTTGTATATTTCCATGTACCATGAACATGAATAAAGAAACTGAAGAATGGATGGTTGGATACTCTCTAAACCACAGTTGTCTTCTGGTGGAGTGCAAGGGGATTTTGTTAATTTTCCTTAATTTTAATGTTTGAATTCCTCATTTGGAGACCTAGCTCTTAATTTTCTTTCTAGAGGAGACTATAATCCTGAAAGAATCAGATTTACATTCCCAATCAAATATGTGTTCCACTATTTATTCAGGAAGCAGCCATGAGTTTACAAATGTGATTCTTAGCGCCATTAATTATAGATCTAGAATTTGGTCACAACATTATTTACTGAATTCAAAATTACCTTCAATATTCAAATGTTCATAGCATTGTACTAGCACAGTTCTGCTGAATAGGAAGAGGATTTTTCGTATGTAAGCATGAACAGAACTGTACTAATCTAACAGTAACTACAAAAATGATAAAAGAAAATTCTCTGTATTTTTCAAAGTATATAGAACCTATAAAATTAATAACAACTCAAGTTTCTAATTTAACAAGAGAATTTTTTTCAGTTAAAATCAAGAAGCAAAAATAAATTGTTTTCATTTAATCTTCCTAGAGGATAGTTATTCAGAATCTTGCTATTAAAATATAGGTGTTTTTTGAAAATAAGAGAATCAAAAGAACTGAAATTAAGAACAAGGTAAAGCTTTGTCAAAGGCAGAATGTTTCGCACTGAGTGACAGAGTAACCTCTAGAAACATGGAGTTTCCAGCTCCCCATGCAATAGTTGATTGTGCTTCTACAAACTGAAAAATCACAACATTGTCCAGTAACAAATGCTCTGAATTATAATGTGAACAGCACGGAAAACTAATGAAAATATTTTCTTTTCAGAAAGTACATGAAAAGAACCTTGAGATTTCATGTTGAGATTGGAGGACATTACCCATCAAGAAAAAAAAAAACCAAAATACCAAAACCCAACAACTTAAAAAAAGCAGGATGTTCTTTGATTCCAAACAGGCTTTCCAAACGGGACAGGAAAATTAAAGAAATGAGATACATGGACAGAGTTTTTGAAGTTGAGAGCTACTTCTGCTTTTACCTTAGGCTAACCTATTTTATTTATACATGGATCTACTCACATTGCTTACTTACTTAATTCCTAAATTAATAATTGAAACATACCACGTGTTTTGTATTCAAAGTAATGTGATTCCATCCACAGCTTTCGGGTCCCAGTTGTCTTTAGAGCCAGTGGACAAAAACAGTCCCTGATCCAACATCTGTTCAAGATGCATTTAGTATGCAGTCTGGCCAGCAGCTTGATGGTTATTTCAGTCATAGCTATTGACCATCACTTAAGAATTCACTCCTGATGACAGTGGAACTTGGTTATCTCATCCATTCTTCAATACTTTGATTTTTTTTCCCCTTATTACCACAGAATTTTAATTTTCATTCACAGAATTTTAATTCTCAAAGTATTGCCAAATCTACTTGGAAAACATGAGTAAAATACACCAAAAAAAGCCATGCTTTTTTTTTTAAAATAATCACTGTAACCAAAATGCACTAAGTGAGATCAGATGAGTGGAGTGGATGACTGCAATGGGCATCATAAAACTTAATCCCAAAGCTCCTTTAAATCAGTGGCAGCCTTTGGATCAAACCTAGTTAGCAGCAATTAATTACCAGAGCTGTCAGTTTAAAATCTTTCACTAATATTACACTCATGTTAATTAAAAAAAATAAAGTCCTCCCCAATAGTTTAAGGCTGAATTCCTTTTTCACACTGCATCCTTGGAGCCCTAGAAACAACATTCCCTACAACCTTCAAGACAGATATGTGGTGGCCTTGCAGGTGTATGGAAACTCAGTTTAACATCCTTAGAGATAACTGGGGATGTAAGGAAAATGTTTGGTTGTTTTGGGGTTTTTTTCTAAACAGGAAGACCAAAGTGACTCTAAAACAAAGCACATATGCAATAACCAGAGAGTGATACTGCAGATGGTCGTAACACTGTTTACATGAAATCTGATTATTTCTCTGATATTTGGCACAGCATATAAAGAAGCTCATTTTCTTCTCCACATGTGTAATCCCTTTTCCAGAGACACTAAAGAGCTCAACAAACATTTGCTTCCTATGCTTCACCTAATACAACCCACAGTCCCATGAGGTAAGGTCCTATCAGGAAACAAAAGTCAAGAAACATTCAAATGAAGAAACTCATTCAAAACACAGGTGTTAAGGTTGCAACAATGCTCCTTCAGTCTGCAGCCTTCAGAAAGAAATCACAGAAGCATTCAGGACAGTATAAGGCTTATTAGGACAACATCAGCTGGAACAGCATTTGTGGAAAAAGGCTGACTATAACTAAAATGTTTGAAATTATTTTCCTTGTTTTTTCCAAACCAAGTCATTATGATTCAGAGTAGTAAAATTAACTACTCTGTTACTGTTCTCTGTTATCTCCTCTTGGAAATTGGAGTATGACAGTATGTAGTTATTTTAATTAAATATATATATATAAGAATGTAGAAAGTACAGTCATATTAGTTGCTTCAAATAACTATTTTATGAAGTATGATCTGTTCAGGTAGACTGGTAATAATTACTAGAGCTCATAAGTTCTCGTAAGGTTTACAATTTGTTCAGGAAAATTACACAGTATTACCTGGAAGGTTGCTTTTCATTTTTATTTCTTGTTGATATTCTAAAGCATGTACCAGAAAATGGGAAAACTGTCTTGTTCTAAAGAAAAACAAACAGAGAAACAAAAGCCAGAAGCATAAAAAGCAATTAAAAAGTTGAAGAACAAGACTTTTTGCTAAAATCTACAGCTCAGAGAAAAGTTGAACCCTGAGAGGCTCTGAGAGGAAATGCCACCACATAGGCAGCAGAAGAGAAAGCGTAAACACTCAAATCAGCATTCCCTGTTTTGAAGCATGCAGAGCAGGAATAATTTGTACGCTCTGGTGACAGAGAGTACTTCTCCTAAACATACGAGTCTGTAGCTTAAAACCCATGGTTGAAGTTTTGTTAGAGCACCCTGCCTTTGAGCAGATTTGTGCAGGCAGGCTCTGATTCCTGAGATCCGATATTCATTATTCTGCAGTGAGATGGAACAGCAGGATAATGGCAGTTTCTCACATATTGCACATTCCTGGACATCATTAAAAGACACTAACGATAAAAACTGAAGAAAAATAAAAATAGTTTTCTCCTGTGTCATTATTTCTCTCATGGCTGCAACAGAACAGAACACACAGTTATTCATGACTAGTAACAGAGCAAAATACTTAAATGTGTTTTGCCACCCACCAGAGAGCCCAGATGCTGTCTATCAAGCTACCTTACAACACCCTTCTAATGCAACTTCCTCTTACAAGACTTCTTTGGAAAAGTTCACCTCTCATGGGACCTCTGGTTTCAGAAGGACCTTCTTCGTAGTTGTTTTAGTACTCATATCCACTGGTGATCTGCCGATTCATTATTTCATTTCACCTTATGGAAAAATCCTTCAGGAGGATCCTTGAGACTACTGTGCAGATTTCTTTTTACATTGTGCAAGAAGTAAAAAAACTTCACTTGACTTCATACCAACTGCACTTGCTTCTAAGTATGTGAAAAGGTTCTTATGAGTATTCAGTGTCAATCGAAATGTTGAGAATATTCTAATATTAATAAATTCAGCTGGGAAAGTCAGAAGATTGCAACAGTCTCAAATTTATTGTAAATTTAGCATGAAAATAGAAAGACTTTTTTCATCTTACTGCATTATAGAACTCATCTCAGACATGCATGATAGTCCTATCTACTTTGTCATGTTATGTCCCTGTGCATTAGAGACAGCAGATTGAAAATGATAAAACATCAAGATGGAAGGTGAACACCAGGACCCCATTCTAGATGAATCTCTAACTTGTTCCCTCACCTTGTTGCTTGGATAGATCATCCTAACCAGGATGTTAAGAATTACTTACACCTGTCTCATTAATTTTCCTGAATTTTTTGAGGACTTGGATACTCTAACATGATATGTTGTGCATTATCAACAATTCCTGATCTTTCTAAATGCATAAGCAGTGGCTGAAATATTATAGAGCACTCCACCAGGATGTGTTTGAAAAGAAACAAAACATCAAGATACTCCCTAAACACAACATGTGCAGAACTCAGGCCTTTGTAGTAGGGCCATATTCAGGACCTTACATTTGCAGTATTAATACGAGGAGTGAAACCCCTAACTGTTTTAGGAGGACCTTCATAATCATCCATACATTAACTCTGGAGAAGAGTAAGAAGCTAATTTAGTAGTGATGTATTTTAAATGACTTAACAAGATCCATACTCATAAAGGAGAAGCATGAAAAATTTGAAGTTAGTATTTGAAACTCATAGACATTGATCCTGTGAAAGGCTTCTTAGATGGTGAAAAGTATTAAAAAAGTTTCAGGAGCAGATGGTATTTAAGATAACTTAAGCAAATAATTAGAGCATGCTCCATGCCATTAATATTAATGAATACAATGTTCTTTATGAAAAATGCTGGTTTCCTGATAAAATGATAAAACAACTTTCCTCTTTTTTAATTATCATTTAGCTTCTGCTCACTTTTTTGACTACTCCCATAATGTCAACTATCTTTGACAGAGGGAAGGATAAAATGGCCACCTTCAGTCCTCTGATATTTCTGTAGTTCTTCACATGAATTTGATTAACTAAAGTATAACTCACAAAACTGTGCTAATAATTTGACATGTACAATGCATGACATTCCAAACAGCAGGTTTTAAATTGTAGCTTAAGTGAACCACATAAGCATCCAGGCTCAATTAAATAGCCTTACAAATACTTTACCTCAAAGATTGATTTGATTTCTGTTTGTACCAGTGTTTACTCTTTTTTTTTCTGTGTCTAAATGTCAGCTATGATGTGGCAAAGGCTTCTGATTCTGAAGCATCTATGCAGCAATTGCAGCAACATGCTACTAACAAGTAGCACATTCTTATGGGTTTAGCTAAATATAGGCCTGAATTTAGGCTTCAGATTTCAGAGTAGGCCTGAGACTATCAGCTGACTTGAGCTGGACTGGGCTAGCTGACAGTTGACTTCTTTTAGCCAATGGTATTCCATACCATATTCCAGCATCATCTCAAAATGTAAAAGCCAGTGTAGGAGTGGCTTAAGCAGGAGGCCCAGGCCCAGCACCAGCTCACCACCATGTTATCTTAGGGGAGTAAAATGTTTGTTCTTAGTCTTTCTGCTTGGGTCTGTCCCTCTGGGGATTGAGTTCTCTGGACTAACTTGCAGTTAAAACAGTGGGATTTGTGTTCGATGGGGAGTGGGGAGTTATTTTTTGTTATTTCTAATTTGTGTGTGTTATATTGTAGTCTTCTTTTAATTTTCTCCTTTCTGTATAAATATATATATAGTTAGTTTGAAGTCTAAACCTGTTTTGAGGGGGTTTTTTTCCTCCCTTTTCTTGGCAAGGGGAGGGAGTCTCTGACTCTGTATTGAGCAGTTGGCATTTTGCCAGCTCAACCCAAGAGACACATTGAAGTAAAAACCTATCTGAAGAGTGAAACATCAGTACAGAGGACCAGGTACTTTTGGGGAAGTAACTGGTACTTTAAATTTATTTTGAAATAATTCCAGTCAGATCCTATGAACTAGACACAAGATCACAAGTATGGTTCAGAGTAACCTAAAAGGAATTCAGTTTATACACTCTGGAATACTCCCAAAAAATTTTTAAAAAATCAGCAAGTGGGAAAGAAAGGCATAGAATCATTAAGATTGTAAAAGACTTATTAGCTCATCAAGTCTAACTGTCAACCTAGCACCACCATCATATTCACCATCAAGATTTGCACTCAAAACACAATCCTAATCAGATCTCAAATGCAAACACAGATGAAACATGAATTCAGGGGCACAAGAATCTTCGCTGGGTCCTCAGGTAGATGAAAATTTAAATCTATAGCTCATAAAATTATAATGAAAGCTTTCATAGAATTACATCTTAAGCTATGAATTGCATGATTTGAAAAACCTTGCAATAGATATGCAATAGAAACAGTGGAGTAAATAATTATTAATTAGTCACTAAGTAAAATCCTGCATATTGAAGAAAAATGATGATTCAAAGAATTTACACAGCTCAGACTCAAACAGAAAAACTCAAAGACTCCATAGAAAAATTGCAAGACTCTAGGACAAGCATGGTGGTCACACTGTTGCAGCACCATTGTTCAAATAACACCAGGGGATTCTGCCCTACAGAAATGGTGTGGAACCAGTCCAGGCAAAAACATTTACAACTTTACATAACAATTCTGCATCTTTATTCTGACCTATTATTTTCTCTGTGCACCAAATTTTTCCCCTGTAACAGAATTTCAGATTTCAGTCATCTGTATTTCCTATTTACGGCTCTGTTCTCCACACATTAAGGTTTTACATTCTGTACTGCAGGGCTTGCAAACAGCTCAGTATCCAATACAGAATTGACCCTGAATGCCTATTTTGATATAATAACTTTGTTAGATATGAAAATAACGAGCTCTATGACATTTAGTCCCTTTTGAAGCCAACCTTGAGCACCAACAAATTAATGCTCCAAAGTAGGAGATGTCATTATTAAATAAATAAACCCAAAGATTTTTCCAGATGACGAAAGGCCACAGGAATAATCTTGCTTGTAGGACCGCATATGATTATTAATGAGTTTTCAGTATGCATACATACTCCTCAGAGAACCATTCTTAAGCTGTTCCCCAGCTGGGGGATACATGACAGTGCAGCTCCACAGGGAGCCTCTATAAATACTCCAAGGCCAAAAGACATTGTGAGGATGAAGAGCTTGTCCGCCATATAATTTACATGCTCAAAGTCACAAAACACTTTATATATATATATATATATATATATATATATATATCAGTAAGGCTCATGGCCTCAACTTATGATTTCCTACGTAATAAGGGAACAGCACCTCTTTTCTTGAATTTGAAACAAGGAAAATAAAAACAAAGTGCAAGGTAATTTATGGTATGCCTGCATGCTCAAGGCCACAGAGGACTACCAGAGGTAGTGCTTAATCCACCTCAGTTATCACTAGTAGTGCAGTCATACTGAGTTGTTTCATAATCTCAAAACACTGCTTGCAAGAGTTGAGCTGGTTGATTATCTCTACATTAAACAGCCATTTAGCTGTTTCAACAACACAACTATATCAAGCCCATAACATCTATGAAAACATCCCTGTGTTTCTCAGAGGCTTTGGCTGAAAATCACTGCTGAAAAGTAAATAAAACACTAACTTCTTGTCACTGGAATTTGCCAACAAATGAATGGAGATGATGGATTTAGATTATAAATAACTACGAGAAGCATCAGAATCAATCAAAGTCTAGAAAAACAAAAAATGTAGGAACTGGAAAAGACTGTAGGTTAATCCTACAAAGGCTGAGGGGATTGCCATCAGGGATTTCTGATACTTTTCCTCTGTAAAGTTTCTATCACAAATGAAAGGAAAATTTATCTGGGTAACACTACTGCCTTACATTGTTTATAAGGAAATATTAATACATAATTAATGGCACATTTTTATTTATTTATGCAGCAATGAACCTGAAAGAAACCTGTAGAAATGTATGATTGATTCTCAGGAATAGCTTTTGCCTTTCCAAATTTTCTACCAGACAATTCTTATGGGAGAAGTTTGATAGCTATTGCTTCTGGTACTAGCATCAGGTACAATGGGTCTATATTTCATGCACAATTTTAGTAGCACTGTGACCTTAAATGAGCATTTAGAAAACTTTTTGAAACAAATTAGACCAAAGTAAACTGCTAAAAGCTACATATAATATATGTAGCTATACAGTATTGCTACACATAAACATAGCGTACCTTAACTAAGTATGTCTAGAAACGGACCTTTAATTAAATGAAGTGTTTCCTGTATAAACAACATCTTATTTAAATAATATGATGCACTGTGAGAACCACAAAATTATAGTGATTCTCACTATGAGAATCACAAAATTGTACAAAATATAATAACAATAAAACACTGACACTGGAATTGATTTTTAAGAGATAGCCATCAGCTTTACGCTAAATTTAAGATTTGAGACTACAGAAGGAAAACACAAAAAACACATTATATGAATATATGTGTTTATCTCTAATGTGCTATTGGAAATCCTAGTATAAAACTGGAATAGACTACTATTAGCCTGTTTTACTGCTTATAGAAGTTGTGTGCAATTGGACACTGTAGAATTTGATCTTGAGAAAAAGCAATTGCAGATATAAAAAGTAGAAAAAATAAATTCAGTGTGACTGTTTTAAGCAGCTTAGGGAGAATAAATTCCACTACAGTGTCAGTTTTACCCTGTAATGTCTTTTTTCACATTTTTTAATGAGTAATTAAAAATTACTAACTTGAACAACACTGCATGACAGGATCCTAAATCAAATTTACTAGACCAAAAGAGGTACGAGAGAACAGAAAAAACTACTTGCAGGATTAGCTTTTGACAGCATTCATCAGTTCACCTGGATTCAAAAATGATAATTTCTTTCTTATGGCTTTTTCATTTCTGGAGCTCAGTGAGAAGGAGAAGCCAATACACAGGAAGGAACGTGGCCAGACACTGGCTCAGGTACAGCTTGCAGATATTTCAGTACTGTCTTCAATCGGACATATTTAACTATCATCTACACACAGTATTAATAAGAAAAAACTGGTTGCAAGTGAGACTGCACACCAAGTTAATTCCTGATGCATCACAACTGCTATCAGCCTAATTTTATCTGGCTAACTGCAGATAGCCACAGCTAGCTTTTTACTTATACAGTTTATCAGCAGTGTACAGGAATCATTTACATGGCTTTAAATCCAAGGAACACTTAAAGCTTGCTTCATTTCCACTGAAGGAAATTAAATTAGGCCTATGTTTAAAATGAAGTGTACATTTCGATGCAATGATGAAAAGTGCCCAAAATCACATTACTGCAGTAACTGGATCAGTATTTGAAAAGTCTCCAACTAATGTTGAGCTATGATTATAGTTTTTTCTTTCCTCAAAGCCTAATGAGTAATTTCGTTATATACTTGGAAGAGCAGCTGGTGGCTTCCACTCCAGAAAAGCTTTTGTGCAAGGTGCTTTGTGTAAAATAAAATGGCAGTAATCATGGCATTTTGGCTTCAGACAGTTCCTGAAAGTGCACACTGAGGTGACACTGAGGTATTTATAAAGGAAAGAAAGAATGACCAACTTCTGGATCTTAGCTGTAAGTGTGGCCTGTTTATAATACCAAGATTAATGGAGTTTAAAGCATGAAGAAAAGTAAAGATTTAAGGATTAAAAAGTGGCATGCATGTGAGGTATAACCAGGTTAGGGGAGCATCTAAGTGATTTTATGAAATCTGATACATTATGCTTGCAAAGAGGAAAAAAACAACTGTTTCAGAGTAGTTCCCTTTTCATTTCATGCTGAGCCTCAAACTGTATCTATGAATAAAAGCATACGTTTTGAGGGTCCTTTGTAAGGACAAAGTACTGTGGTAACAGGATTGGACTGTCACCACTGGTCTTTCACATCTGCTTTTAGACATACATATTTCCTGGTTTGTTCACTTGGATAAATTCAAACTAGCTACTAAAAATGCTATTTAAAAAAAAATCAAAACAAACCAACTCAACTATTCTGGTCCAATAAAACAACTGTTATTATTTTGGGCTAATTAAAAAAAGATGTCTTACATTTTTATTGAATTTAATTATCTGGCATACTCATCTGACATGAGTATCATTAGAACTCTAATATAGCTATATTAATTTGAATAGAAGTTTCTTTCCCCCACTTGCTGGTTTGTTTGTTGGGTTTTTTTTAATATTACTAGGACAACAGACCTTCAAATTCTGCAAATATATTAAAAGAACACCAACTAAAGGAAGCATGCTGACATCACTTGGCAGAAGAATCATAGATTGGGAATCACAATATTTCATTTGGAAACAGAATTTTCATTTATGCTTGGAAGGTAAGAACATCTTAAATTATCAATAGCATACAGTAATTTATGCAAACATTTACTTTTTCAAACAATGTCCATGTTAACTAAACAAACCCCTGCTGAACCTCATACAGGCTATCCAAATATTGGGAGGTTAGAACAGAATTCTTTTTTTAGTCATGCTTAATCTTCACAAGCATTACATTTTTCTCAGGAAAAGAATCTTCTTGCCTTTCATCAAGCTCTAAGGTTCTCAGTTTCTCATACCCAAGATTATAAATAATCTCTGTAATATCTCAACAGTCAGATATCTCTACACCTTTTTGGGAAGTGTTCTTCCATGTCAGCATACAGTCTTGTCCTTTTCTTATACTGGACAGATTTAAGGTGGTTTTATCCTTCCTCCCCATTGAACAGTAATTGACTGCCTTCTATTTAAAGGTCACCATAACTTCATGAGGAAAAAGGAAGGTGCATGAAATTTAGAGGCTGGGTTTTTTGTATGTATTTTTTGTTAAATGCAAAAAAATAATTTCATAAAAAAGCCATGGTGGTACAGCAAAGACTCAAATTACTTTATATGTGGTTAAATTCTAAAAGAGACTGACTGAATCAATTGCTCATTTTTTGAAAATGTTGATTGTGTCTGCTAACTAAATATTCACTTTGTATAGTGTTAAGTGTCTTATCTGGTTTTATTGACTTTCAAATTAAGTCTAACTTGGTGTTTTTAACAGCTCTATTACTATCCCTCAAAGTGAAACAAGAAAGAAGACAGACAGAAATTTAAAAAGATGATTATTACGTATCATTTAAGATAAGAGAGGCTAATCAGCATTCTATAAGAAAAAAAAGGTGTATTTTCCTACATTTCCAGTTTTACATTCATGCCTCCGCTGTGCATGTTTCCAAGATATTATTTTGCTTCTATAGAAACAACACAGCATAGACCACCAAAGTAGCATCAGTAAAACTGTTACAATAAACTGAATTTACTATAATCTGTTAAATCCCTGTTCAGATTTAGATTCTGTTGTACTGTGATACAAGAAATGACAGAACAATAATCACAACCTTGTTCCCTCAAGGAAATGATGGATTTCTACCACAGCAAGAAGTCCACCACATATTTTTACTTATTTTTTATTATAAGATTTTCATATTCTCTTTTTAAAATCCTTTAAACCAGAGACTATGAACAATACGCACTTGTACTTTTGTTCTGGTCTCGTTTTCATTTCAAGTGGTGACAAAACAGCCTGACGACTCTTCTCATTATCCAGTACATTTCGAGAGGTTGAACAGAAAGCAAGAGCTAGCTCTAGGTCTTAAATTATCTTTAAAGACATAGTGTGAGACACTGGATTATTACATTGGCTCAGACCAACTCACATGTGTGTATGAGAGAGGTAGGGTGGGGAGGGACAGGTCACATTTCATGGAGGTGCAATTCTCCCACATGCCAGGTCCTGCAAGACCCACTGGGCAACCCCAGAGCAGCTGTCACTCAAAGGCAGTCTGGGAGCACTGCTCAACACCTTGCCCCCTGGAACTCCTAATCCAGCCCTAGTTTGGCTGGTATGGCAGGACTACAACCCCTCACCCCACCCCAAAGCCCCAGAGCAGCCAGTGGGCCAGAAATCCCACTTGGAAGGGGTGGCCACAGGGGATCAAAGCACATAAAAGCAGCCACATGTGATCTCCATCTTTGCTTGAGACCTACCACCTGGCCACCTGGAAGCTGGACTTGCACAGAACTCTCCAGTGGTAGCTATATACGTTTTTTCTCTCTTTTCTCTCCTTCTTCTCTTAATCTCCTTTCTTAATATATTGGGTAACTTGGAACCAAATGGGTTGGATTTTGCTAAATTGTATGGATTACCATGTGCTAAATCAATGCTTTGTGGAATGCTTTGTTTTGGTTGAATGTTACCCTTTAAACTTTTGCCAAGATCTCTTATTTCCTGAAGTTTACCAGTAAAGTATCTCCTGAGAAAATGTGTGCGGCATTTCTCCTTTGCACTCTCTCATAGGGTGTTAAAAGAACAAGGGCTCTTCTAATCATTCGGCGGGTGAATTTTTGGAGCTCTGTATATTTTTAAAATAAGACTCCTTTGGTGAGCTCTTAGATCTGAGACTTGGGGTCTCACAGATAGTGAAGCTAATACAAAGTTACTCAGAGTTGTAACTTAGCTGAAGGGAAGTCTTTCAAAGAGTTCTGTGGCATCTATTCCATTAATATACCCTACAGAGTGCCACAGCCAAAGCAAAATGTTTTCTATGCCAATCCTCTTATGTACTGCAGTGCAAACAGGAAAGGTAAGAAGCTAAGTGAAATACCAATCACTTCTTAGATAAAATGATAAATGAGATACATTCCTTACTTTTACACACAGAAAGCAGAAGTTAGATCAGATTACCAACTGTAATATTTATAAGTGTGAAACTAGCAGACCAATTATCATCATGGAAACAGAAGGATACAAAAAGCAATATTCTGCAAATTCTCTTCCACATTCAACATTATGTAATATGTTTATTAATTATCAAACTAGAACATGGAGTATGCTCACTACAGCAGCACAGTCCAGAAAACAGGTTCAGAAGCCATCTAGCAGCAAAAAAAGGCTGAAAAGCAGAGCTTGAAATCCAGAAAATTCAAAATTTACACCAGGAATAATCAGCTCCACAAACACAGGAACAGGCACAATTACTGATTAGCAATTCTATAGAAATCATATAGGAGCCACAATGGACCTCAAATCACGAGTTCCTATGCAATGTAATTACAAAAAGGATGATTATCATCCCATGGCATCTAATCAGAGGTATAGAATGTCCAGCTTTTAGGTCTCAGTAATTCAAATGAAAACTTTTATTAGTAGCTGGAGCTTAGAACAGCAGTAAAAGCTTGAAAGACTTTGAAAAATTGTCCAAGATGAGACTTGAGGAACAGCTTCATTTTGACACTGCACTTTGAAAAAAGAACGGATTTTCAGAAGACAAGCAAAATTATTAGAAGTCCAGATAACGCTGAGCAGAAGAACTCAAGATGTTCTGTTTAGACAGGAAGGATTCCAGATGCCTGCAAAGGTACTACAAAAGGAAGGGAATTTTGCAATATTCAGTTCAGTTAGAACAATGACTTGAGAAAACCTACAGAAGAACAAAAAACCAAAAAAAACCCCAAAAGAACAAAAATAAACACATGCCAATTAACAAGCTAACTAAGAGACTATTTCACAAACTTCCTTATTCAATCACTTACAAAAATGGTTAAGTAATTAGAACTAAAATCTGAAATGAACTAAGAACTTTATGCCTTGGATTAAAATTGTAGTCAAAATTTCTGCATGTCAGAATACTTCTGTGGATATTGAAAACAACTTTGGTAAAGATAAATAGTTTTGTCAGCGTTAATGGTAACTTTCCCAAAGGATAGCTTTAACTTAAAGCAGACCAGCTATAAAGGACATGTTTTTAATGCCCAGACATCAACTTGTTCATGTGTACCTCTCTTTATCTGTACATGTCTTAAGTAGAGAGTACTTACAGTTTCGCAGCAAAAATTTCTGAAGATTCCAGCTGTGTTTTCCTGTACTTGGAGAAAAGATTGTACTCCAAATGTCTCATGGGCACTAAAAGTTGATGGAAAATGTTTGCTTATAACCACTTTGTAACTCTTTTTACTGGCTGGAAGTAATGCCTTTCACAGCCTGAGTTAGTAGAGGATTCTCATTTCCTTTAATTATAAAATGCTTTACTGTGAAATACATTTATCAAAAATATTATCAAGTGAACACAAAAACATGAAGAAGGAAACAGTCACTTTTGTGTTCAAGACAAAGTACAAATGGAAAGCAGTAAGTAAGACAAAAGACTATATCTGAGGATTAAAAGAAGCCTGGAAAAGTCTTGAGCTTTTGTAACACCTAGTAATGAAAAACAAACTGGATATGACCAAGAAACAGAAGATTGTATTGCAAAGAAATGAATAAGGTTAATCTATAGCACTTTTTTGAAGATCTAAACTCTAGAGGTTCCAGTTTCCCAATGTTTTTTTGCAGTGTTACACATTCTATGTGTTGAGGGGAGGAGGGTGGTGGTGTTCATAGGGAACAGCTATACTGGAAAAAATGGAGAAACAAAAATAAAGACTCCAGAATGATTATAAAACTGTCATGTGTCACACTGTACATGAAAACTCAACTTGACTACTTCTAAAATTTTTAAGTGGAACTCACAGCAAGCCCTAACCATTTTAAGCCAATGCAAGAACTCTGAAGATTCATATTTATACTTCCTTTTGCTTATTTACTGTAAAAACACACACATACAATTTATTGACTCTAGTAAAAACTTGGATTTGGCATTCCCTTTAGAAGGGAAATAATTTTCAAAGGGGATTTATTTATATTAGAGGGAAATATTAATCTGCATATAATTAATTCCTCTATTAACTGTCAGTTATCCAAAATTCTGAACAAAACGTATTAAAAACAGCTGTGAATTGAACTCCTCTAAATGGAGCTATTTGTGAAGTCCTCACACAAGCAAAAAAGTAAATTTAACAATATGTTACTTCTTCTTTCCTATTTCTGACACCCATCTGAAAATTATAAATACCAGTTTTTTACCCAAATAAGGCTAATAGGATGTTGAACTTAAACGACTCCAGTGAGTTGTCGTCTGTCTGCTCTGTACCTCAGTATATTCAACACTCTAATAATGAACTTTCCAAAGCCTTATACCGAGAGCATTTCAATTAATGTTTCATAAAACATAATTATTTAATGGTTATTTTTATTCCTTCCTTTAAACCAATGGCTGTTAATAATTTCCAGACTTCTCAGCAACACTGAAACCATACCTGAACTAAACAGGCAAGCATTATGACCCTACTGAACTTTGGAAGTGACATATAAGTTGCTGCTTTATTAACACTTTAAAGATCTATTATTTTGCCATCATCATAATTTGTTTAATATGTTCTACAAACAGATTAAAATATTTCTATCAGTACATCTTTGAAAATCCTATCCAGCTGATGGAGTGATCAACAAATACTCAAGATGAAGCAATTTTAACCCTTAATGTCCAGTGATTCACTGCATGGCTGAACAACTGACAAAGGACTTCGGAACTGACCAGGTAATTTAACGTCTCTTGCAGACTTTAGCTATCTCATCTGAAGATAATAATTTCATCACTCATATGAATTCTGCAAAATCCAAAACATGTATAACATTCTGAGACTTCGCAAAGAGATGCTGGGCACATTTACATATTCTGGGCATTTCCCTTGTCTAGACTTTCTGTAAAATACACTTGAAAAGGTATTTTATGGTAAAAATTATAACACAAGATTACTCTTTAAGAGTCCAGATACTAAGCCAATGAGTTTTTCCTCATTCAATATAAGATTTTGTCAGAGTCCAAAATTTTAAGTAGCAGATTTCCCAGTTTAACAGCATAGTTGTAAGTGGTGCAAGTTTGACTTCACTTCAGCAGGAGTGATAGTGGCATGAATGCAAAAACATTGTTTAAGAGTGTCAGGTCATTTTGTAGAACTTATCTGCTCAATATTCTTTGTACTGCATGATCAAGCTTAAATCAGAGCCTCTTCCTCCCCACTTTTATCTTCTCTTCTTTGGAAGATCCTTATTTTTCCATGCCAGGCCTAGTCTTACAGAATCAGTAGTTACTCTGAGTATGGTGCTCGGCACCGTGTTATCCAAATTTCATATTGTAAATTAACCATGGCCATTTCATGCACATGTAAAATCCTAATTTCGCTCCTTAAGGTATCCATGCATTGCATTTGAATTTCAACAGTCCCTGGGGATGAGATGACTTCTGTAGCATTACAACATTGGCAGATGCATACAGGATTATTTTTCCTTTAGTTGCCTCTTAGGAAATATGGTAAAATTCTGACTAACAAAAAAGACAGCTGAAGAAGTGTGAGCCAGACAGGGGAGTGACTTTAAAAACTACTTATGTGAATGACACTTCTCTTCCACCTTTAAAATAAGAAACAACCAACAGTCAAATTATGCAATCAAAAACTAGTTGAACAATACACTACTTCACCAATTAAGTTGGAAGATTAGAATAAAGGAGGGAGAAAGGCTGTTTATAGTTTCAGTGTGATACCTGTATAACTGCATGAAACAACTGAAAGCAAAATAGGTCGAGAACAGTCCAATTAAAAGGTTAAAAGTATTCTAACCTATAACAACATCACAGAATCACAGAATATCCTAAATTGGAAGGAACTCACAAGGATCATCAGGTCCAGTTCCTGATACCATACAAGGTGACCTAAACTACATATCTAAAAGCATTTTCCAAATACTTCTTGAACACTCAAGCTTCAGAAAATGACCACTTTCTAAGAAGCTTTTTTCGGTGCTTGACCACCTCCTCAGTGAAGAACTCTCCTAATACCAGTCTGAACTTCCCCTGTCACAGCTTAAAGCCATTTCCTTAGGCCCTAAGGCATTCCCTTGTATCCTAAGCAAAAGAATGGACAGTTTCCAGGGCCTTTTTGAGAGAGAAGGCAGTTTCACTCATTCTCACACCAAATGACTACTCTTACCTCAAAGACACAGATAGTTTTGCAAGTATTTTAATTAAGCAGCATGTGCCTCACTTGAACTTGTATAACTGGTTCAAAAAAATGAACTGGGGTAAATGAAGAAGCCAGACTGAAAAATACAGCATTTTCTCTACAGTTAGAAAATAAATACTTAAGAACACAGGAAGATCATAGAAATCTTTTTGTCTAGTTTACCATACTAGACCACAGATATCCTGTGAAACAATCTATCTGCCTTATGAACATAAACAAGGGAATTGAGGGGAAAAATATATTCAATTCTGACTTACAGAAAAAAAACCAACACAAAAACACACAATATGCTATTGTTATAAAATACATACCCCACTGAGTTAATCTAACTCAAGTTTCTATTTGCATAAATACACTTGCATTTCACCAGCAATTTTCCCATATATCAGAAAAAGAACAGAGATGTCAGAATAATAAATAATTCATAGTAAATTGCTAAACAACAGCTGAATGACAGATTCACCATCTTTCAACTGCGATACCAGTATTTGTATAAAAGCTCTAAGTTTGAGTCAATTCAACTTAGGCTCCTGCTTGCAAGAACTTCTTTTGGCACAATAAGATTATTTTACAGGAGGACAAGCAGTAGGTCAAATCCCATAATGGCACACTGATAACAGATCTCTACAACTGAGACTATAGCTCAACTCAGCTTCCTTTGGCCCTTATTATTCACCAATCATGATCATCTCTCTCACCGGCATTTTGTGTTGTACAAATTTCATGGGAAGCAAATCCAACTAAATTTAACTTATTTTGACAGCTTTGTTGAAAACAAAGCAAAACATTGGAGAATTTTTCAAAAGCTTTAAGGTTTTTCTAAAGATAGCACTCTCAAATTCATATATGCTTGACTTAGAAAAACAAATCCTAAATTCATATCTGAATTTCATGAACAAAACCAGTCTGGCTGAATTTTTTATGACTTGAAATTTATTCAGTACTCTTTTTTTTTCTTAAGAAAATCATGAAAACTTTGTAGAATTGAACATTGTTGCAAATTCTGTTCTGATGATACGGATTATTACACAGTATTCTTTAAAATGTTTTCACCAAAAAATCTGAAAGGTCAGTGAGATTGCCTTCATAAGTAAATCAAATATATAGAGAGAGTTAAAACACACCTGAGAAGATTAAAGAATCTCATAAAGACAGATTAAGAAAATAATATTTAAGTTATGGGGGCTGGGGCGTGGTGGTGGTGGGGGAGGGGAGGAAGCCTTTCAGAATTACATCTTGGTTCTCTCCTCAGAAACAATGAAATTTCCTTTAATTGCTCTAAACAATGCCAAAATTAGACGATAAACTAATGCAGAGTCCTCAACTTTACAGAAGAGAAAACCCATTTTCATCTAGGTCGGTCACATGCAGTGCCTGGACTATGGATTTTCACAAAGACATTCATTCCTGTATTATATTATTTTGTTGAGCTAATAATATGTTTCTTAGAAAAATCTACAGTCAGAACTAGTCTCTTGCCTTGCCCTAAAACATTTCAAAATTAGGACCTTACATCTGCTGAACTACTTATCATATTTTATTACTTCATTTACTTCAAAATGCCATAAGTACTAAAAGTATGCAACAAAATCAAAACCTTTTTTAAAATAAATTAAAAGTTTTCTTTTAGTCAAAGATATAAAGGTGATCTGTTAATGTGGAAAAAAAGTCAGAAAAAAAATCAGTTCATACAAAAAAAGGCAAATTATCAGTTATTCACACAATTTGAGTCATAAACCTTTTGAGGATGTCATTACCATAATTAAGAGAATAGGTTTTTTCCAAAAAATGTGCTAATGCTAGTGCAGTAACAGCTGCCTACTCTTCCATTGGTTTTTCTCTCAAGTACCACAGAAACATTACTCCTTTAAGAGCCACCAATGCACATTATGAACAGTTGACCATACACAAAACATAAATTATTTTGCTGCATGAATTCAGTTCTCTAAAGGGGTATGCATAATGTGTATGTATGTATGTATAATTTATACCATTTGATCATAAATGTATATACCCTATTCAAGTGAGATTATGCTACCATGCAGCCTGTACTGTACTTTAAAGATCTGTATGATTATTTTAATCTTTTCTTAATCAATGTTTAAGACATCTGTAATGTTTACTAGCAACAAATTCAGGTTTTCTGGCAGATATGATGTAATGATCATAAACAGCCTCAGAACAAGAAAAATCTGGACCTGGCTATAATTTCATTAACTAATTTCCTGTTTATCACTTCTTTGAGGTGTCTGCTACTATTAAATCTGTGATACACTGGTCTTTCCAGAGTACTAGTTTTAATGAGGTTAGCTTGATCAAAGTAAGCTAAAAAATTTGGAACACTAAATACGTCAACCTTGTTAAAATGAATATACTCACAAACATTTTCTTGAATCCATTTTCCAGCACTGGATTTCTTGTTGGCTAATTTCTTGTTAACAAATTCCTTAAGTATCATGCATCTTGATGGTCTCTAGTTATCACTCTTGTCCAGGATTTTGTTTTGGAATATTTTAATGCTAATCTGCCTACCACTATCTGAAACAAGTTGTTTCCACTTCTCAAGTGTTGCTATAGCTTCTTCCTTTTTAAAGACTTTCAAGTTTGTCTAGTATTGAATGTTCTAAAAATCATTTGATTAATTCCTATCCAATGGTTTTATGGGTGTTTCACTGTCTCAAAGAATTCGTCTTGTCCTTATCCAAAACACCAAAGGATTACTCTTTTATGTGCATATTTATTTGCCTTTCAGATATTTACTCATTAATGTTAATTCCTATGTTTTCTTTTTCTTTATAACACACTCTTTTGTTTATATTGCCATTTTTATTTCTCTTAACTAGGCTTTTATTAAACTTTGAAATTAACTTTTCCATTTGGAGAACCGTGCTTTTTCAAGTACCTAATGAGACTGTCTTTCAAACAACACCTAGTCATTCACACTGTAGTGGTGATTTTTAACATTTTCTTCCCAAATAATTTCACAAGACTAAAATCTGAATCATAAAATATGCTGAAGGGAACCACAATGATTATCAAGTTCACCTCCTGGCCCCACACAGGACCCTCCCCAAGAGTCACACCATGTGCCCGAGAGTACTGTCACAATGCTTACAGAACTCTGTCAGGGTTGATACTGTGACCACTTCTCTGGGGAGCCTGTTTGTTATGGGTTTAGCTAAATATAGGTCTAAATTTAGGCTTTAGATTTCAGAGTATGCCTGAGACTATCAGCTCAAAATATTAAAGCCAGTGTAGGAGTGGCTTAAGCAGTTCCTTCAAACTGTGGTCCCAGGAGGACACACTGTGCTGTCCCAGGAGGGATGGGAGGCCCAGGCCAAGCACCAGCTCACCACCATGTTATCTTAGGGAAGTAAAATGTTTGTTCTTAGTCCTTTTTTCTGCTTGGGTCTGTCTCTGAAGAATTGAGTTCTCTGGAGTGATTTGTAGTTAGAATGGTGAGATTTCTGTTCACTGGGGAGTGGGGAGTTATTGTTGTTATATCTAACTTGTCTAAGTGTGTGTTGTAGTTTTAATTTTTTCTGTATAAATATATATAGTTTAAGTTTAAACCCGTTTTGAGGGTTTTTTTAATTTCCTCCCTTTTCTCGGCAGGGGAAGGGAGGATTTGATTCTCTATTGGGCAGTTGGCATTTTGCCAGCTCAACCCAAGACACTGTTCCGGTGCCCAACCACCCTTTGGGTGAAGAACCTTTTTCTAGTATCCGACCTAAACCTCCCCAGACACAACTTCAGGACAATTCCTTGGATCCTATCACTAGTCACCACAGAGAAGAGATCAGTGCCTGCTTCTCCTCTTCCCCTCACAAAGAAGTTGTGACTGCAGTGAGGTCTCCCTTCAGTCTCCTCTTCCCCAGGCTGAACAGACCAACTGTTATGGGTTTAGCCAGGTGGGCCTAAACTTAGGTTTTAAAGGTCAGATTAGGCCTGAAATTGTCAGCTGACTTGAGCTGGGCTGAGTTAGCTAACAGCTGACTTCTTCTAGCCAATAATATTGTATTCCATACCATATTGCATCATCTCAAAAGGGGTAAGAGCTGGTGTGTGGGTGAGGCTTAGGGAGTTGCTTCACAGCTGTGGTCCCAGCAAGACACTCTGCTGTCCCAGGAGGGATGGGGAGGCCCAAGCCCGGAGCACCAGCTTACCATCATGTTATCTGAGGGAAGTAAAATGTTTGTTCTTAGCTTTTCTCTCTGCTTAAGTCTGTCTCTGAAGAATTGACCTCTAGAATGAATTTGTGTTTACTGGGAAGTGGGAAGTTATTTCTTGTTATACATAACTTGTGTAAGTGTGTGTTATATTGTAGTTTTCTCTTAATTTTCTCTTTTCTGTATAAATACATGTAGTTAGTTTCAGCATAAACCTGGTTTAGAAGTTGTGTTTTTTCCCTCTCTCCCTCTTCTTTTTTCCCGTAGCTGGTTGAGGGGAGGAGGAACCCTTTTCACTCTGTCCTGGACAGTTGGTGTTTTGCCAGCTCAACCCAGGACACCAAATCACCTCAGCTGCTCCTCATACAGCTTCCCCTCAAGGCCCTTCACCATCTTTGTGGCCCTCCTTTGGACAATCTCTAAGAGGTTAATATCTTTCTTATATTGCAGTGCCCAAAACTGCACACAATATTCAAGGTGAGGCTGGTCCAGTGCAGAGTGGGACAATCCCCTCTCTCAACCAACTGGTGATTCTGTGCCTGATGCCCCCCAGGACACGGATGGCCCTCCTGGCTGCCCGGGCACTGCTGACTCATATTCAGCTGGTACCAACCAGGACCCCCAGGTCCCTTTCCGTGGAACTGCTTTCCAGCATCTCATTCCCCAGTCTGTATTCACATCCAGGATTTCCCCATCCCAGGTGCAGATCAGGCACTTAACCTTGTTGAACTTCATGTGGTTGGTGATTGCCCAGTCCTGGAATATATAGAGGTCTTTGTGGAGGGCCTCCCTATCTTCAAGGGAGTCAACAGCTCCTCCCACTTTTGTGTTGCCTGCAAACTTGGGTAGTATCCCTTCCAGTCCTGCATCTAAGTAATTTACAAGATGCTGAAGAGCATAGGGCCTAAGATGGAGCCCTGTGGAACTCCACTAGTGACAGGTCACCAGTCTGATGTTACCCATTCACTATTACCCTTTGTGCTCGATCCATGAGACAATTGCATGATGGTTTATCCTGTCAAGTGCTGGAAACTTTTTCCAGAAGAATACTGTGAGAGACAGTATCAAAAGCTTTATTGAAATCCAAAAAGATTGTATCAACTGGCTTTCCTTAATCAGTTGGTGGGTTACCTGGACAACATGGGTTACCTTGTCATAAGAGGAAATCAAGTTTGATATGAAAGACTTTGTTTTCATGAAGACACTCTAACTGTGACCAATGACAGCACTGGGTTTCACGTGTTTTTCAATACTTCCCAGAATAACCTTATCCATAACTTTACCAGGCTCTGTAGTGAGACTGACAGACCTGTAGTTTCCAGGGTCCTTCTTCTTGCCCTTTTTGAAAATCAGGATAGCGTTCTCCAGCTTCCAGTCAGCTGGGATCTCGCCAGATTCCCAAGACCACTCAAAAATCATCAAGAGAAGTTTCGTGATGACATCCATTAACTCTTTGAGGATTTTTGGGTGAATCTCATCAGGCCCCATAGATTTGCAAGGATCCAGCTGAACCAGCAGATCCCACACAATTTCAGGATCAACTGAAAGTTGATCATTCTCACAGTCATGGTCCTCCAGCTTAGGTCACAGAGACCCCCTTGGTCTATAATCTGTGTTGAAGCCAGAAGCAAAGGAAGTGCCAAGAACCTCTGTCCCTGTTTGTGAGGTGACCATCCTCATCCTGTAAAGGGACAGTGATATTTCCATACTGCCTATTGCTGTTACTTGAATGCATCAGAATGATTTATTTCATAGTTGTGACACTGGTACTGAAAAAATGTATATTTTTCTATTAGAAATGTTGATTGTGTAGTATATCTTTGTGAAGTAGCTCTAGACAAATCAGGAAGGGTAATGCTTTTTTCAAACTGTCACTAAGATAATGGGGACATGACTATGGCATCACTAAACTGAAGGTAAACATGGATGACTTCTTTATGAAAATGGGAGTTTGGGATTTTGTTTTGACTGCATTATGAATCCAGGGAAAAATAAACATATAATAGGAAAATGTAAGGAGATAACACTGATTTTAGAAAGGGAAAACAGAGAAGTGACAACAATAAGGCAGAGACAAATATTCTGAAGTCTCATTTACTACATGTTTTCCCTCATATTACTTAGGCTAGTATCATCATCTTCCCTGCTATTTTACATATCATATGAAAACTCTGCTATAGCTATTAAAACAAAACAAAGAAAAGTAATCAAAAAATTAATGTCATGCTCTGAAGTGGTCCTGTGAAATAATTTGTGTAAAATAATTATAAAGCATGCAGTTCTTTCTCAATGGAGCTAGTATTTGGAGCCAACTAGCCATAGAAGGCATTCTCAACCACTTTGTGGTGATTACCTTACTCTGCCACCTGCAAGTTTACCAGCAAAATGGCATCTCTGAATATCACCCATAATAGTGTAGCCATGATGACTGCAATCCAGAATAGGGTAGATTCCTATCCTAAAACTAAAATGGGTAAAAACCAGAGTATCTGAAAATGCTGCCAACTCATTATTTGTTCTCCGTGTGACAGTTCTCATTAGCCAATGCAAAACTCAAGTTTGAGAGCAGGCAGCTAGAGAAGCAAAGATCTGCCCCATGTTTAGATAATGCATTCCAGATACTCCATAATTACAGTCAAAAACTTCATGCAAAATAGTCTGGAAGTACCTGTACCTTCTCCTCTGAAAGAGGAGCATGGTTTTACTCAGTTGAATGAACTTAGTCACATTTTCAAACTTCACTGTATTTCAGAAGACTTATCAGCTCTCTAAGCCACACAGAGCAGTATCGGCCTGAACTAAAACTGAAGTTCTCCATATTCCCTCCAAATTCCATTAGATCAAGGGAAAACATTTTTAACTGCTTAGGCATATAATTATCTAAAACTCGCATTGTAAAAAAGCAAAGAAATGTTGTGGGCATTTACAGATTTGTTTGGGTTTTTTAATAAAGCAATATATGCTAGGAGAGGTTCTGTGAAGTATGAATTCAAGAATTTTCTTAAAAAGTACTGGAAAAAGAAAGTACATATATTGTTATAGTCACAATCTCAAAACATTTGAAGATGAGAAGACAACTCACATTCTCTTTAGCTCTTCAAAATTCAAGATGTCCCCAGTAAAAACAAGTTAATTTTTAATCACCTACTACTCAGCCTTAATTTTAAGGACACCATTGTTATGGGTTTAACCAAGTAGGCCAAGAACAGGAACAGGAACTGTGACTTCAACCAAAAGGCAAAGGACTAACGCTGAACTGATGCTGGTGTTGATCCTTGATGACAAGACATCTGCCTCGAAGGACTGCATATGGACTATATATATATATATATGTGCAGGATATAAGCAAATGCAAGAATACAAGGATTGCGTGGAAAGACCAGTGTGGAATAAGGGGTGGAGAATGCAATGGTTTGATCCATGGCTTCCTCGGTAACCACTGTATCTAAGGAAGTTACAAGTATTCCACAGGGGTCTTCCACATAGCAGGGGAGGAGGGGTTTAGGCTTTTCTGTCTTGGCCGAGGAGCTGGTGGGAGGTGGTTGGAGTCTGGTCCCTCCGGTTGTTGGTGGTTCTCCTGTCCTGGGTGAGATTGTTTCATTCTTGTTCCCCTTCCTTGAGGTTTCTAATTGTATTTGTTTTGATTCATTCAGTTTCTTTAGGTTGGGTTGGTGTCTTCCCTATTTTCTGGCTAATCAATCCCCTTTTTTCCCTTCCCCTTTCCCCTGGGGGTGGGATCCTATGTATTGTGTATACAGCGTGGTTTGTAAATGTTAGAAAATATAATTTATTCTTTTTATTCAGTTCAGTTTCTTTAGAGTACATTTCTTTTCAGTGGTTTTTTTTTCTTTCCTTTGCTGGGAAAGTTCTGGGAGGGGGAAGGGGGGCCAGTCCAGGGTTGGCAACAGCTAGGCCAAGACAATTTCTGTAATTTAAAATATTTTTCTCGCACCTTTTACTAATAGCCTTGTTGAATCCACCATGTTGAATGTCTGATGATGCAACCTCTTCTCAAAATGCATGAGATTATTCACATGAATAGTCACAATAAAAACCATGGAAATGTTTTCAATGTAATTAAAAAGTTGCAAAAGTTGCCAATGGTCATTCCTCCCAATTCAATTATTATTACAGATGTTCTTTGGAACACCTCAATGACACAGAAATACAGAATCAGCTATTTTGGCAGAAACCTGGTAATATGTGCATTTTTCAAATATATTTATAAATACATCAACAGAAAACCCGTATTTCAAAGAATAGATGACAAACATCAAAACTGCCAATCCTAGTAAAATCCCTTTCAAATAAAAATACAAGATTCCCATGTCCACCCCAGAGAAAACTGAACCATACTGATTTGAAAGGTTCTCACAGGACTTCATGTCTGCATCTTGATTTTCATGACACAGCATCACTTTACCTAAGCGCTGTTGGTCAGGATTAGCCTGTGCACACTGAAAGTTGATCTCTATTCCTACATTATATTTCATAGTTCCACAGTGCTTTCATAAGGAGGTATAATATTAGAACAATTTGATTCACGTAGAAAAAAGCCACTAAGGTCACCTACTGCATCCTCAGATACAAGTATCAAATTGCCCCATGCACTATGATCCAATGACTAGCTATCCAGAGCTGCAAGGAAGGAATGAAGCTAATCTACTGCTTTACACAGGCAGTGGTGTGAAAATACAGAAGGCAGGACCAGCAATGGACAAATATTCCCAAAAACAATAAATAGGGGAGAACAACCTGCACTTTTCTGAATTTTCTGAATCAGGGAACACCTAAAAATCCCTTACCATACCTGGGGTGTAGATAACACATTAATGTCAAGGCCAAATCACACTGACACCTAAACACTGGTACAGCTCCAAGCTATTCTCTGTCTGAGAGCTCATGACCCTTGGCTAAAGGCCAACACAGTGACTGACATCAGTTACTGGATCACGTTGGTGAGTATCAGCATTACCCTCATGCAGAAAAATGCAAACATCCAATACTAAATATTCCTCAGTATTTAACAGAAATTCATTGCTTTGTCCAGAGTTTGGCATTTCACATGTCTGGTTTCTACAAAGACTCTCACTATATCCAATGTAATTTATACAATGCAAAATAAAAACTAAATAAACCATCAGCAACTTAATTGAAAAAATGAAAACCTTTAAGAAAAATATAATGTACCTTTGCAGTCTGGTAAGAATTTTATTTGTTGAGATGTTTTTCCATATATCATAGGGCTTTTTTAAGATTTTCTTCTCTTGCTTTTTTGTTGAAATGCATTGAGCAAAACATATTCCCAGCAAGTTCAGCCCTGCTGACTCCTGCTGGATTTACACAGAAGTATTATGCATCCATAAAGTCCAAAAGTTGCTTTCTTCTGCATAGAAAGAATTAGGACACCATTTACAATTTTTTCCCAAGTTATGCAATACACAAGAACTCCGAAGTGTAATCAAAGCATGCACAATCACAAACTAATTTTCAGGTCTTCACCTCACTTAACTGTATATTACAGTAAGTGATGGTGTTATTTTAATGTTCATCAATGCCTTTATTTTCTCACAGTGAAAATGACAGTGACAATTAGGAAAAAGTGTCACTCCAAAGCCCAAGTTTTCTTTCCAAATTAAGCCTTTGATGTCTTCTATGCTTATTATTGTCAATATACTGCTTTAACAGGATTTCTGTGTTCTTGGGTAATTAGAATACACTATTATAATGGACAGTAGAACAAGTTCTTAAACTCAGATGAAGTGGTAACAACAACACTGTGCATAAATGATCCATTCAATTAAGCAAATGCAATAGAAAATTAGGAAGTAAGCCTGAAGGAATGGCATAGCTTAAGATAACAGCCCACTTGATGTAATATTGTAAATATACTGCTTTAAAGAAGGAAACCATAGCAAAACTTTGCATGCATAACAAACCTTACAAACTTTTGAATTATTAAAGTTCTAAGATACTTCCATTACTTTCCTATAGTTTTGCACTTCTATCCAGCTATAACTGAAAAGAAGTACATACAGTCTGAGTGTACATTAAGCTTTTACAGTGGAGTAAATAAAAGAACTCTGCACTACAAAAGTAATTTTATAAAAATGAGCTACAAGGCAAAAATCATTTAGTTTGATGGATACTGTGAAAAGCAAGTATAGCTAAAATAGATGTAATAAGAAACCTAGATGAATGTGTTTAATAGGAGTGTTTTTAAAAATTAAAACTGTAACAAAATGTTAATGGGTATATGGCAGTGGTACTTGTAGTAGTAAATCTCGGGGAAAAAAACCTGACATATGAAAAACTATTATCCTACAATTTAATGAAGTAAAAATAAAGCAGGGAACTGAACTCCAGACCCGCAAGAAGTCCACAGAAGGCCCTTAATACAACCCAGGCTCAACAACAGCCATCTTTATCAGCTTCATTTTTATTTTTATTAGTAAAATTAGTCAGCTAAAAATTTGACAGACCTAGATTTCTGCTAAAAGCTCTTGCAAGCCAGAAGAGTAAAGGATCATAGCAGCGTTTTTGTCTAAGGCTCCATGGCTCCTAGATAAGCTAAGAAAACTGAAGCAAGGGTGTCCATTGAGGGGTACAAAATGACTACAAGAAGACAGCAGCAGCCTGGCATAAAAGCACTTTCCAAAGGCATGAAGAGAGATGAAGACTTGCTCATCCCTGTGAGCCTTCCTCTATCAAATTAAGAAGGATGGGCAATTTCCTCTTCCACTGCCTTACCCTACATAGGTAAGAAACCAAAAAGGGCATGAATATAGTGAACCTCATGAGGATATGAGGGTCTAGAATCTCTTCTTTCCCAGAGGAAGTGTAGATGGAGCTGCTGTGGATGTGTTCCAAAAGCATGAACTGGTTGTATCCAAAGGGACAGTTTATTCCATAGAAGATTCTAAAAAGGAGGCAACTGAAATCTTACCTTGTTTCAACATCCCCCTACACCAGCTGCACTGTATCTCATCCTTTGATGCAAAAAGTACCCCTCCGGCTAATCACGTATCCTTTCCCAGCATTCTGAATGCACATAGAAACATTTGATTCTCAGCCATGCTTATCTTCACTTGACTGCTTTAAAGCCCTAAGGCCCACAGCTAGGCCAAGGTTGAAGACTTTCAATTTCTAAATAAACTGATTTCAATAGCAATCAATACTTGTATGCTTATTCAGGCTTGCAGATATATTTTCACTGCATTATTAGACAGAGTAAACAGGACTGGAAATTCAACTGGTAATTTGCAAGCTGCTGATTTGCTCAACCTTAAAGCACCTAATTCAAACTACAGATTTTTGTGGGTAGATGGGAATTGATTAAGAGCAATACATTGTACTTTACACTAATGATACCACAAGGAAAACACTCTGCATCCATTTTATAAAGAGGAAAAAAAATTCTTCCCTTCCAGGCATAGCTAATACAAGAATAAACACACTACATACCACAATGCATCCAATCTTTAGTACAGCATTGCCTCAAATGATTGGCAAATGACTGCAAACATTCTCATTTAGACTTTTGAATTCTCTTGTGTGAAGTGTGGAGGGACAGTTCTTTATGTCTGGACAGGAATTGTGAAAGAACCCTAGAACCATAAGTTAAGTTGCATTTGTATGCTAGAGTGTGCCTGCACACAAGCACCTTTGTTCATATACACATTTTCTATCTATCAAGAGTTATTCCCATTGCTGTCATCCTCCTTCTGGCTACTACATAGGATCTTGGCTCTATCCTGCCTCTCCAAATTCAGTTGGCCCAATATTACAGCAGCTCCCAGCCAGGAAAACCTGTGTAAAACATGCAATGAAGCTACATCTCAGACACCTGGGGAGATAAAAAAAAAAAAAAAGACGTAATATAAGACAAGATTATCCCCAAAAGCAGGTCAGGATCTTGGAGAAAATAGGAACAGTCAAACAAAGCCAGATAACCCAATTAACTCTTGCTTCCTCACAAACAAGTTGGCCAGTGATCTAGAACTGGTAATGGCTCTTAATACCTTTTTAAAACCTCCTAAAGGATTAAAAATAATGTCCTCTTTAGAAAATAATTATTTTTTTGTGTCTTGTTGGTAGTGGTGATTTTCTGTGTCCGTGTTATCATATGGAATAAATATCTGAAGAGGTTCAATGTGGCAATCACTAGAAGCAAGATCTAAAGAAAAAATATTACCTGCATTAAAAAGGGTGGGGGGTGGGTGTCTTTACTCTGCCAAAACTAACTTAAATCAACATAGCTCTTAAATCAACATAGCTTTGAAAGCTGACAGTGACATGCACTCATACTGCACAAAATCAATTTTTAATGTAGTTGCCAGAGAAATGCAGTTCTGCTACAGATCATTACTACATACCTCATATGCCTCATTCCCTAGCCCAGTCAGATGCAATTACAAGAAATCCATCCAATGCAAAACATCTCTTTAAGAAGGTGGTCATGTACAGAGAATTCAAATACGGTACATGGCACGTGGACTGCCTCATTTATCAGTTATGATATTTCTTTTTATTTTATTTTAAAGCACTGTTCATGATGCACACACAATAGTAATCAAAAATAACATCCAGTTTAAGAATAGAATGTGACCCTCAGGTAGCTGAGTTAAAAAACAAAAGAAATACAAAACTTCCTTTGATAGGACTGCCCCATAGACTGTCACACGGCTTCCTTCCTCTGCCCTCTCGTTCACAATCCATACAAGGTTCCAACAAGGTTCCAACTCCCTTTTCCTCTAGAAGCCTTATCAAACTCCCTCCAAACTCTAACAGCCCTTCCTGAAAACCTTCATCTTTATGTTTTATATTTCTGCTGTGGTACAGTTAGAACATTGCAATTTTAATGGTATCTTGTTGAGCCCAATGCCATGACTGGCTTCTAATACAGACTTGTGATTTTTACACTAATTGGGCAGCACCATGTGAAAGTGGTGAGGCAGTTATATAAAATTATGTAAAAATAATGCAACCCACAACTCCACTTTGTATTTGTCACCTACAATTCAAATTTTGTTTTCTTTATAGGCTACACTTAAATTGCATTACACTTCCTAAACTTCAGATAAACTGTTGGATAGATTGGAAGGGGAGAACACAGATGACAAAAATTTAGGATCTGAATTATTATCAAGGCAGGTGTAAAGGTTCTTTCAAGGGCGTGCTGCTGAATTACTGAGTATCAGAATCTTTACTTACTGTATCTTCTCCATTGATCTTTGCATCCTCACAAGTTTTGCAAGAACATAATTCTTTATATGTTGGCCTATTCGTTCAAACTGATTATGAAAAATAGAAAATAAGTTATTGGTATGATATAAACAGACAACTGAATAGCCACTCTTTTTCTCTATTGCAAAAGGACATTTTATGGCACTTAAGGAGTACATAACCATAGAGGTATTTATTCTGATTAATCATTAATTAAGCCAAATTATTAATTCATATTATTCAAGATTAAATTCAATAAGATATGGCAGGTAGCTTTCTTAAAGGCAGAACAGTTGACATTAGCTGCAATTTGAGTTCCTAAAGAAATTGATGGAATTTATTTATTAAATACAGAATTAACTTACCACATTTTATTCTCAGTAGAATCAATATTCCTCAATTTTTAAGGCTTAATTAATTTTCTCTTTTTACTCACCCTCTTCTTTCTTCCTGTCTACCTTCCTTGTGACATTTTTCTTCCAGTAACTACTTCAGATATTTTGTCTAGGTTGCTCAGTCAGTACTGACCATTTCTCATGGTCTTTTTTGGGCTTCACACCCTCTCTTCATTTACAGCTCAGACCTAAAGGCGGCAATTCCAAAACACTTATAAATAAAGCCTAAGAAATTCTTCATTTCCAAGATGAAACAGATGAGAATGGTATTGACTGAAAATCATTACTATTTAAGAGCTGACCTGTGGAGTTGTGTGATAATAGGACAGTTTCATATCATTTGGCATTTTATAAGGCAAAGGAGAGCATAAACTTAACAATCAGTAAGTCAAAGAGGTTAAATGCTGAGTGAAAATAAAAATTCGTGTCTTGAACCTAACAGATGATGATTAGGTCATGCTGACAGGGGAACATAATGGAACATGTTCTTCCAACCTGTATTGTTCAGATAACTAAAGGTAGTTTTGGTTTTCAGCTCATCGGACCAAAACCTGTTATAAGGGCAATTTTAATTTTTTTTTTAAACCAAATAAAGCAACACTATTACAGGGGGAAAATAAACCCAGAACAACCCTAACATTTTAATGAAACATTTAGCATCCATTTAACATGCTAGGCATTTTAATATTTAGCACGAGGCATCCAATAAGCTTTCCTGTCTCCAAGTTTTACTGACAACAAACAACATATCACTCACAGGAGCAAAGTCTTTTTGGAACAGACTAAATGCTGTTATTTTTAAAGTAAATTATATGATCAAAGAAAATTATGTGGGTGGAGATTTGCAGTTTTCCATCATGAGGGGCTTTAGGACTGTTCTATCAGATGAAGCATTATTTATGGAACAGGTATCTGAGGCAAAGCAATAATTCTCCACTACTCCTAATTCAATATTAATATTTAATAGTTGAAGAAGGGTTGACATCCTTAAAAATTTTTGTCTCACTTCAATACTCCTTTTATTGGTATTACACCACAAAATATTCTTATTCTCCAAATACAGGTTCAAATTATTTCCAGATTTCAGAGTAGTTTCACAATGAGGGCCTGAGTTTCAATTTCTTTTTTTTTTCCTTAGGATTCTTTATCTTGGAAAATTTTTCATATCCGCAAGTCCTTTTATATAACGTTTTAATCTCTACAGATTCTAAAATATATATAATAGTCCTACCAACAGGAGAACACTATAGTGTTTACCTAGTTACCTTTGAGAATTTTTCCTGCAGAACACATCCCAGGTAAAATGACTTGCGTAAGGAACATCGGAAGGAACTTGCCAAAGACAGGGCAAGTAAGGGAATCTTATTTCCTAAATGTCCATGCCATGTATTAACCTTCATTGTCCCCCATGTAAGTGTATGGTGATAAGGTATTTGGTGCCTCTTTTCCCAGTGTACTTTATTTTTTTTATGTGTTTCACCTTCCTGAACTGCAACCAGGCAACAGAAAAGCTCACGAAGAGTTTTCAGTCATGCCAATAATACATCTAGGGTAGGGATAAAATTTAATCAAAATACTGTCATAGAGGTATTTGTACTACATTTAATCAGAAGGGTGCTGATACACTGGACAGATTAAATTAGGTTCATCGATACTTGTATTATTTCTCTATATTCCAAAATTTAGGTTTTCATTAGGAATTGGTAGCCAAATAAAAGTTCATTAAACTCAAAAAATACTCAGAATACATTCATTTCAGTATTTCGGTCTCACAGCCACCTCTGAACTTAAACAGTGTAGAGAACAGAATGTCAAAGTTCCTTGCCAAACATTTGAAGAAACTACATTTGTAACTACATTGTTTGCTTGTTCATTTAGCCAGAGATCCAAACTAACAGCATGTTATCTGTTCATTCATCTCAGACCACTCATATTTTGAAGAAGTTTTACAAGTATCTCAAAAGAATGTCCCTTGTTGTACCTCATATTCACTGCCTATTACTGTACCACTCTGAACTGCCGAGGAGACTCTGTCTGCATCTTTTTGACACCTTCCTATCAGATAGCT
Source organism: Pithys albifrons albifrons (assembly GCF_047495875.1). Taxonomy (NCBI): domain Eukaryota; kingdom Metazoa; phylum Chordata; class Aves; order Passeriformes; family Thamnophilidae; genus Pithys; species Pithys albifrons. The sequence continues at coordinate 54,553,400 of NC_092459.1, read as the reverse complement.
GAAAAGAGCAATATCCCCTCTAGTCACTTATGAAGCAAAAAATGGTATTTCTATTTAGATATGAAGTGCCTTAAAACACAGACTTGGCTCTATTCAGTAAACACATAATAAATTAAATGAGAGAAAAAGATCATATGCACTGGCAAAGATCCAAGAATAAAAAATGGAAAAATCCTTCATAGGAACTATACACATCTACATAGCAGGGTAACCAGGATCTTTGAAAGGCACATTACAACTCTTAATGTTTACATTGCTATGGATCAGAGTAAAATGTGGCATGGGAAAAAAAAGGTATGTTAACAGAATTGGAAAAAAACACCAATTATTGCAGTTAGACCTTGAAAAATTTAGACTTTTTGTCAGTATAATCATTCTAAATATACTTGGATAGAATTCAACCAACATTGGTTCTACTTTCTTTCTTCATTACATTGATTCTTAAATAATACTTATTTCTGTCATCCAAATTACTGGATAGAATCTGATAGTAAGATGTTCTTAATTTATGTATTTTTCTTCTACTGCTTAGAAATTAATTCCTGCTTTTCAGTAGCAGGCCAACAATATCATATTGTCAATTATCATAATAAGCTTTAGCAAAGACTAGACATATGGTAGAACACAAATCTTTCCAACCTACTTGCAATACTTGAGCAACTAGCTCTTCATGCTTCAGCAGTTTTGCCAACAGTTTGTCAACATTCTTGTAATTGTTACTGCTCTTGATTTATTTTGCAGAAATTAGTTATTTTATGATCTAAGACTTATTTTTCTTCCTCTATCTTTTGCAATATACAAACACACACCATGTAATACAGCAGATCCTTAATGATCCTGAATACCTTCATGGTCTGTTCAGGATTCACAAGTAGGCATCCTTTGTGACCAACAGAGAGGTCTCATTTGAGAGCTGGTATGTGAGCTTGCACATGCACAGGACCAGCACAACAGCAGCAACTTGCACTTAAACATTTTGGATCTCTTGCGGTGACCACCTTTTATGTTCTGCAATCTAAGTCTGAAGTCTTGGAAATCTGGAAAATGGAAAACCAAAACTATCTTTCATCATGAAGTATGTATCAGGCTTAATAGGATGATCTGGGTGACTTCTAGAGTCTGACTCCATATATGTACCCAGCAGAAGGCAAAGGCAGACCAAAAGAATTATAAGGTCCTGTTCTCATTTATGTGAGCATCCCTACATTTTTAATTACAGAATCAGTGAATAAAATATGTAAAATATATAACTGTAGTAAAGAAGCATGGGGAGCAAAGAACAGATGTGAGATCTAGTCTCTTTGCCAGATGAGTTGCCTCACCACTAGAGAACATCATCAAATTTTCCCAAAAACACTTGTACTCTTCAACTGACTGGTCATCTGGCTTTAACAGGAAAAGCATTACTTAACCCCAGCTAGCTTTGTCTGTATACTGATGCAAAGAACATCCTCTTTGGAGACAAAACATCTCTGATTGAACAGAGATGGAAGCTCAGTCCTCACATCAAGAGAGAGACCTATTTTATAAAAAACAGACGCTGTCAGACACCACCTCTAACACCTGCCATTTGGAAGAACGGCTGCAGATGACAATTGCACCCTAAAGAGCAACACAGATAAACAAATCAACCAGTAGACCAGGAATCTTGATGCCTTATAGACCTGGACTGCAAGTCAGCACCTACATAAGGAAAAGATATTGAATTTCAGCATTTTTCAGCACTGTGCCTTTCATATTTATTCTGGACTCTCTCTTCCATGTTACATTTTTTCCCTGTGTCCTTTTCTGTACCATAAAGAAGGCCACCTTCAAGGTAGTGCTGGGAAAGATCATTTGGATTGTACCAGAGGATGGAGAATGACTATCCTCCTTTATCCATCTTTAAGAGAAGTCACTATCAGTCACTATGTCTTAACCTATTTAAACCAGTCTTGCTCTTGGTAGTATTAAAGTGATTAAGTCATCGAGTGAATACTTAGTAAAAGTGTGTTCTAGCTACCTAAAGGCTAGGGGGTTTTTTTCATTACAATATTGAACACAGTGGGGTAGTTTGAACATTAAAATTTTATTTGTCAGCTAATTTGCTCAAAGATGCAATATGTGCAGTACTGTACCATGAAAAATTAGAATTATTTTGTTTTCTACTCTTTTGTAACTTTCCCTCTCTTCCCTTAAATATTTCATCACCTATATAATAATGATTTTCTCTGTGTAACATTTCTAAACACCAGCAGATCCCTCAATAATTGCACAAAGCCAAAAAATTAACATTTCAGAACACTTCAAACTAGAAGACTTTTTCACAGCAAGGTCACTGACTGTGATATGCAAATGCCATGCACAAATCATTTCAAATGCTTCCACACAGTAAATGAAATGTTTTACTCAGGTGGCGTTTGATTGAGATACTTAAAGATATCACAATATGATTTGATGTCTTCAAGGCTTCATTTGTGCCCTTTAAGTTATACTGGCTAAGCAAAACCACAGCCTGTAATATCTCCTCAGATACGGCACAATCTTTACACATACACTGCATAATGCATAGCAGTTTCCATGGGGCTGGTGAAGATGGAATGAAAGATGGGAGTTAAAATGAGTAATACCTCAGTCCTCTGGCATAAGTATGGTAGTGATGTTTTGCGACAAGGTAAGGTCAGGAGATGGGGTCAATGAAATACAGACACTAAGTCTTTAGTACTAAACATTTGGCTTGTTTGCTGCAAAGTTTCAATCCTTCCACTTGGACATTTAAGAAGTTACATCATCTACAAGACATGACAAACTCTGCAATTGCAGAACAGAAACACATGTCCAACTTGCCTTATATAACACTGAAGGGCTGTTAGAAACCTTTTCTTCCAACAGCAAATATACTACTGTATTTAAAAAATCATTAAAAAGGAGTGGCACAATGAAATTCTTGTAGAAACGTACCAAAATTATATTACTCACAAAAACTTAAATTGAAAAACTACTTAGATCGATTTTAATATAAAGGGCAATCTATGAAATTATAGAACTTCAAAATATGTATATACTTATTCAACTGAATTGTATTTCAGAGTAATTGTACCTCCTGATTATAACCCTTACTCCAAAGGCGCAATTTTGCAGTGAACAAACACACTGAAGCTTCAAGGATTTTTTTACTTCACACATAAACATTAAGCATAATACACCATAGCAAAATAATAGTATTAAAATATAATGATATTGTTCCAAAGTGTGAAGCATGTACTAAAAGGCAATAGTATTTTAATAAAAAACAGGTTCAAATCACAAATTTCAAAACAACAACCATTTGATTAAAGCTGTCAAAAATAAAGGCAAAAATATAAACATTTTAAAAACAGAACAGAAACGCTATGGACATATCTGTCAATGAAAACTAAGTGTTGTTCAAAACATATTCCAAGTAAACTGTAATTACCATTCACACTAAAAAACATTGTAAACAGGCAGAAAGGGAATTTATATGTTTGTGAACTAGGCTGTGCAAAGGTTGCTTGAGTCCTTCCATTCATCCTGTCCCTACTTCTCTATACATGCCTATCATCATCTTCTGCCTCAGACACCAAAATAAAACCAAGCTGCTCCTTTTCTAGAGTTCCTAAAATTTTAAACACAATCATTCTTACTTGCTCATTTCTTTGGTAAAAAGTTAACAATGAGACAAGCCACAAAGGATTTGTGTTTCTGTTTCTCTCATGACTGAGTACCAGGGCCCTTTTGCTTGACTCCAACAAACACACAATTCAACAGGTCAGATTTCACTTTTTTGCCTAGATAAAAATGTTCTATCATGCTAAGGAAGACCCATATGCTGACACATAAATTTCTTCAACTATTTTAGTAAACAATTCTGTGGTGCTTAAAGGGGATTTAGGTAGTCAAATGATCAGTTTAGATACTACAAAGCAAAACGGCACCTTGATGGCAATCTGAAAGCTCCCTGTTGCTGGTCAAAGCAATCAGCATTCCAAACTGCATCTAAACATAAATAGAACTGAAAAATCTATGATATTTTAAGCATACCTGCTTTGGGCTAGTTACCTGGCTGCTAGATATTGATTGAGTCATATATCCTCAATGCACTTTATAACAAGACAAGCACAAAAATCAAAGGTCTTGGATTTCAGCCTTTTAACTGCTCAAGCTTTTTTTTTCTCTACATTTGCACAATCTATATAATACTGGCAAGCAATTGTCAGTATTTAGAATATTCTAATGTCACTATTACTTAATATAAACTCTGCGTATTTGACACTAACAGGAACAGCTCAAGAAATAGATTAAGCTTTAACTAACACATTTCCTGTTTTAATTTAATTTGCTTAATATATAAAATATCTCCACTACTCCTTGAATACAGTGCTCAATAGATATGTTACACTCAAGCAGATACTCTCTATATATATTACTACGTAATTGTATGAATAAAAATTTATTCATTTTCACATTTACTTAAAAATAACATGTTTGAATAAAACTCCACAACTTTTAAGACAATATACTGAACACTGAATTCATTGCCAGGAATATTCCTTGTGTTATGCATCATGTTACAAATGAACATGCCCAGTTTAAGCCAGAGCTGACATATATCAGAACTACAGCCAAGGTATCTTTCACATAGAGTACCACTGAGATCACCTGCGGAGAAATACACTTTATCTGCACTTTCACAACATTTCGGCACTTACCACTACTCAAATACTGGAGACAAGGAAAGACTTATCTCTACTCTATTGACTTGTTGACTTTGTCAAATGTAGCTTAACTTCAGTGTAGTTCAGCTATAATGTTCAATACTTTATTGACTGTAATTGCAGTCATTCCATGCTCCCAAAAAGGCAGCATATGTAACATCATAGGTAGCAGAATGTTCTCCATGACAAAGTCTAGCCATTTTAATCTAAATTATCATATGAGTTTTAAAGCCTGAATAATTTTCACTTCTGAATATATGTCTTTGCAGATACCACAGACAAACAAACTTGCTTTTTTTAATGTGGAACTTTTTTTAAAAAAGCTTGTGAAGGTACCTTATACACAGACAAAATTTATGGGACATACCAGATACCAGGTATAGCAATAGCACCCAGAGGGAAAATAATCACATATACTTGCTCCTTAAAGGCCTAGACAGATCTACAGCATGCAATAAAGGTAACTTCTGTCTATAATAGACTTGTGTCATTATTCACAACCCTTTAAGAAGATTTCTATCTTCCTGAAATTTTACTTCTCCACCAACTGCAGCCATTCATCTTTTTAAAGATCTTGCCTCCCCTATAACCCTCACCGCCCCAACCTGCAAGTCATTTCTCACATTTTCCTGTATCGAGTTCTGTACCAAGGAATTGTGGCTATTAGCAGATCACAAATGTCTCTTCATGAGAATTTACTGAGGTTTCAAACAATTTCTCGTTACAGGCTGCAGAAACTTAAAACTTTTTTTTCTGAGTCTGTCGATGTGATAAAGGTATTAGTAAGACACCTTTTTTTAGTTTGCAAAGACCTGTGCACATTTAAAGCTCATGCATTTTACTCTAAACTAGTAAACTAGTTAGTCTAATACATGATTTCATTCCCTCCTATAACCCTCATATTTGCTCAGTCTTAAATACTGATGTACTACAATATCAATGACCAACTTAGACTAAACTGCTTTGGTTTTGGATATGGGGAACTTCCACATTATGAACAAAATTCATTTAATTGGATGTGGAATAATGCACTGAATAATTCAAGCTTCCAAAAGTTCAAGGATTTAGCAATACAGACTTATCAAACTCCTCAATTACTTAAAAGACTTAAGGCTGAAGACTCTGGATGACACCTTAAAGCAAGATTCTGTATGACCTGCATAGGAAAAATTACATTAAGAATCAGAGTTGAAGATTAAATATTTCTATTAGCTGTATTTGTTTATGTTGCATTTTCACTTTGAACAGTAAAATTTTGTATTTCTGTTAAGCACTGGCCAACCATTAAGTTATTTAAACTATTACATAACAAAGGATTCACTCTTGGCTGCAAGCTTCAATGTAAGACACATGAGAAAGAGGAAAGGAAAGAGAAAACAGGAAAAGAGATAGGGAGAGCAAGGAAGAGAGAGAGAGAAGTGGGGGCGAGTGAGAGAAAAGCAAAGAAAAGGCAAGAGAAGACAAGAGAAGAGACCTTTGTACTTGTAAACAGGGGTAGGAATGCCCCTGATCTTGGAGAAAGAGGAAAGTATTTATGTCCAAGCATATGGTCAATTTTTACCTTTGAGGGGATTAGTAACACCGATGACCAAAATTCTCTCAGCCAGGAGAATAACAGACCTTCTAAAGTGAAAGCTTCTTGAGAAAATTGAATTCAGAGGTGTGTAACTTACTTTCTCCTCCTCATTCTGGTGGTGTTGGGACCAACATTCAAAGAAGCTCTTAAACTTGCATAACAGTACATTGGCAAAATGCTGTGCCCTATATCTGACAAGAGTCCAGCAGAATAGAAAGCTTGAAACCAGGCCCATAGTTACATGGATTTGCCTTACAGCATCATCCTGACAAATCTTCCCCAATTCACTACTTAATCTGCAGGGAAGTCAGTGTAATATCCTAGTTCCTTCTGCTGTCTCCACGTTTCACAGTTTCTGGTTTTCAAGGAATGAAATACCTAGCCTAGTAAACATTCTGGTAAGATTTAGGGTTTCCTATACCTCATCTTTGAAAATATATTTTAGGATTTATATACCAAATAATTTTCAAGTCAATTTCAGACAGGAGAAGAGGGGAAAAGAGCACCATGGGGAAAAGAAAAAGGAAAAGAGAGAGAGAGAAAAAAAATTACAGCAACATAAAAAAGATGTAAGCAGCATTAGTTTTTCATGCTTTAGTACAAGAAAATAAGTTGCAAGGCCAAAATCTAACAGCTTTTCAGAAATTACAACAGAAGTCAAAGCATTAAGGGTAATATCTTCTTGAGTTTGACTTCCAATGCGAGCATAACAGACACACAGATTGTCTTCCCCTGTTATTTCCTTCATGCCAAACACCAAAACACCATAGGGGAGCAGTACGTGGAGGACTCCAAGACCATTACTGTTCCATCTAAGCCTGAATCTTTCTTCTCTGCAAAAGAAAATGACACCTGTTTAAAAATTCTAAGCCTGACTAAATGTGTATGTTAAGCTAAGGCTTCCCTCATTCATGAAAAGGGACCACATCAGAAGGTCAGATCCTGAAAATCAACAGGCTTCCAAAATCTTTAAACAGCATCCAAGCTTTCAAGAGCGCAAATAGTAAATCAAGTGTCAACAATAGCTCATTATACCCAACTAGAACCTCAGTTTTTTTTAATAGACCTGTGGCCATTTCTCCTAATTAAAAGGATTAAATTCTTATAAAGGTCTTTAAAAACACAATTATCTGGAGTTCATCTGACCTTAATGACATTCCTTAAATGTTCACAGAATCCTCTGCTCATCAAGTAACTTTACATATATTCTAGATGCTGCAGAGAGTTTAAGGAAAGGCTCCACGAGCACTGCCTCTCCCAATTGTCAACTTTTTTCTCAAACCTCTACAAGCCAAAAATTTAAGCATGCTGAAAAGGCATTTAAATTGTGCTAACCCACTCACCATATGTACTGAAAGAACCCTACAGTGGACATAACCTCAACATTGACCTCTGGGTCACACATAATTGCAATTCATATAATAGAAAGGATAACAGGACTTCCCAATAACAATTGTTTGGCATGTCTGATGTTACTGAGGCAAAGAATCTTCTGTTGGCTCAGTTTTAGATCAGAATGTACAAGAAAATCTCAAAGGAAAACAGCTACATTATATTTTGTTTATTGAAGTTAAGTAACAAGACTGCCAAGTTCCTTTCAAACAAAACTACACAAATCTAGTGAGGTAGTAAGCACGAACCACACCTATTCTCTGAACATAATGCAGACCATACACAGCTGCCCCTTTCACAAGATTTGAGTTTTGTCATGCTACATAAATGCAACACAATGTTTCCATTTTACAACATAAAATCAGGTTTCCAAAAATTCTGATCATATCCTGCACCCTTGGAGATTTAAGAAAAGAACTGAAGTAACTTTATGATTTTTTCCTCAGAAAGCTTTATGATATGCGACAAAATCAGGGTCTTTACAAAGAACTTATCAGGTCTTAAATACTCTCTCTACCCTCAAAAAAAACCCAACCACAAACCAAAAGACAAAACCAAAAACAAACAAACAAAAAACCAAATCACCAAACCTAAGAAGGGAAGATTCTACTGGGAAAGGAGGGAAAATTAAAATATGGGAATAGCCATGAAAAGTTACCTAGTCATGATATGTGTTCTAGTATATTCGGTTTATATCTCAGTTCTTGCAAATTTGGATGCCTGATGGCTGGCCTCATAATACAGAAAATTGCAATTTTAAGAAATCACTGCTTGGCATTAAGTACTATCTTTGCCTTATAAATACAGAAGCCAAGTTCCAGATATGATTGTAAATTTTTGGGCTAATTTATTTTTCAGAAACACAGAAATTCAATTAGTTGGGAAAAAAAACTGATCAGTAAACTTCACACAGTTATACTGGAAAATCTTCCTCTTCTGCCATTGTGAGGTCCTAGGCATGTTGTTCTCACTACATCAAAGCTGCCATGTTCTCATTCTCTTCCCTGATACTAATTCTAGAACATACAAAATATTTTACAGACCTCAATTTCCCAACATGCATGCAGAATTTTCAGCACTATCTAAATAAAGTATTATAGGATGAAAACTATCAATTTGACACTTTTCCACTATGAGAAGAACAAGTGTTTCCTGCTCTAATGTCCCCTTGGGTTTACGAAAGTCACAATCATACTTACTTCTTGAATGCATTTCAAAATGAGAACTAGAAAGATGCTTCCTCATCCTTTCATAATAGCAACCTTTAACTAATATCCCTCAACTGTAACTACAGCTGCAAGTCGTATTTTACTGATGCAATTTCTTCACAGAAAAGCTGAGCTATAAAGCAAATTAAAACCATGTGTCTCTAACTCTCAGTGAATATATCTGTATAATAAAGTGGATACAGAAGACATAGGTAGTTGGTTTCCATTACCAGTTTTGCCACTGAAAACTTTAGTTCTCTGTCTTGTATAAACTTTGTATGCCTGCAGGACTTGTAGCAAGATATAGACAAAGTATGGACAACCTGTACTAGTCAAAAACAAGAGCACTAAAGAAAAAAAGCAAAATTTGATTTTTTAACAGTAGGTCTCAGCTTCTGACTTGTTTCATTTCTGGTTATTTCATCCTCAGTCTTAGCAATACTGCGAGTATTGCTCACTTGCTAAGACTTCAGTTCATGTCACCTCCACCAAGTGCTATGTGAATTGTAAATTTTGTCCTTCTTCCACATCTCATAAGCTTCAGAAACATTTGCTGAAACAAACCAAATACCTCCAGTATACACAATTGATCCATATTTGCCCAAAAGGATTCAAATACATTCTTTTCATCTTCTAAGGACACTGGTCTAAGTCTCAAACTAGTTAAGGAGAGGGAGGGAGTAGGCATTTTTACATTTCTTCATCAAGCTGTTCTCCTGTGAAATTCTTGAATATTAATTTAATCCAGAGAACAAAATGAAGCAATTTTCAGCCATTGAGACTAGTCTAGTCTAGTCTTTCAACATGAGAAGGATATTGTAACTTCACTCATATTTTATTCATTGCTATTCTTTCTTTGCCCTTCTATTTTAACAGTAGTGGTCTCAATCAATAATTATATAATCCACCATTCAACCGTGTTAGTTCTTTCCTCAAGAAAGAACAGTATCTGGGTATCAGGCAAGAAAGTAAAGTGCTTAAATTGGGGGCAGTTCATCTCTCTGTTTAAATAAGTCTCCTTCAGAAGACAAATCAGAGTTCCTCAAACTGGTACTCTGAAGTTCCGTATGAAAAAAATAACTATGTTAATGATCAATAGAACAGCTTCCTAATCAAGCTACATGCCTGATGTTAACTAGTATAGACACTCACCCCAGCACTTCATGTCTCAGTGGCTTGGGTTTCTATGGCAGCTTTCTTTTTCTTTTGGTTATGCTTTTGAAATGCTTAATTGAGTTGTTAGAGAAATATAAAGTCAAGAAACTTCTAGCATAAGAGAGCAGCATTTCTTTCAAAACTTGTTTCTTTAAAATATGAAAATCCTTAAGTGAGACTAGGGAGATTGGGAATTCATATCTAAATATCTAACAGAAGTCTGCTTAGACAGAAAAAAAAAAAAGGAATAGAAGGGACCAGATCTTGGTATTTATATTCAAAAATTCTATTTAGCACTCAGAGACAGCAAAACAATGTATTTTATTCGTTCATACTAAATTTTGCTGCTATAGTTTAATTCTTCATATGTGATGTACTGTTTATAATTTCAAATAAAAAAGCTCACTTTGAGAAAGTCAAATCACAGTAATTTCATCATCATAGTGAAGTTTTCTGGCCATTGAGGAAAAATGAAAGCAGTTACCTCAAAGATGTTGCTTTGAATAAAAGTATTTCTACACTTAAAAGTAGCATAAAATAATGTAAAACTGCACTTGAACGATGCAGTCATGTAAACAGCAATTGCTTACCATTTGGAAGCAAGTCTACACACAAAATTGAACATGATAATGTTTTTCCCTTCATGATAGGGAACAGTTAATCACAGATTACAGGGCAAATAGGGATAACAGAGAGCATCCATTTATAACAGAGGTTGATTTTGGATCCTAGCTTGTTTTATCTGGCATATCAGCAATACTACAGGAAACCACCCTCAGATTAGGATGCATAAGGTTGAAAGATTCACAGTGTTATCAGATTTCCCATGTGGCATGCTGTTGCTCTGGGCAGCATCTTAAGACGGGTAACAAAATCCAGATGCAAATCTAGAGAATTACTTTTTAACTTTATTTAAATTTATAACTTCCTCTTTATGTTGTTCAGATATCAAGTTTACAAGAGTTTGTTATCAAGGACAAAAAAATAGGCTGTGACCTGATTTAGAAGGCCACTAAACTTCTACATCCTTCATGCATTACTTGCCCTCCTAAGGTCTGACTCTACAAACAGTGAGAATTCCTCTAACAATAACTGAGTACTTCTTAAAAATTCCATCATACTGAGCATGAACATACATTCGTAGAACAAGAACACTGAAAGTGCAGTAGTCTTAAATAAAGGACAGTATCTCTAACTATTTACACAACTCTTTCTAAGGCCAGCTTCATCACTCTCTCCGCACCACTGAGGATTGCCTTAATACAAATATCACATTTTAATTTAATTGCCATGTTGCTATTTTTCTATTCAATTGATACATGTGGAGCTAAGCATCCATATTCACAAAAACTGCAATAACAGAATATATGTGGAGTACACATATCTGTGCATGATGGCACGCATTGCTTAAAAAGCATCAGCAAGAAGAGTTTCGCAGAATATTGTGCTGGAATATCCGTACTGGGCAAGGAAACATGACCCCAGCCTTGCTCTGAGTCAGATGATTCAAACAGTTCAATTACAAATTTTTAGGAAAACAAATAATCCTGCATCACACATTTCAAATAATTGAATACAACAATAGACTATAGAGCACCTGACTTCAGAAATGTTGCTATTTTTCAAAAGTACACTCTAACAAGAGCATCTCTTCCTCAGAGGAAAAGAAAAAGCCAAACACATAAAATCTGTCACTTCCAAGGAAGACAGAGGTTGGTGCACAAATGAATGTTTTCCTCAGACAACAACGTATTTCCAAGCAAAGCACTGTTTCCAGGCCTATTAAAATAATCCTGTTGAGCCTTTTTTATCTGCCTGAAGACTGAACCACAAACAAATTATTCGAGGTGTGTGCACCTCATCTTTCTCTTTCAGGTTTTGTACCAAGTTAAATGTCAGATCCAGGGGTAAGTTTATCTCTGGGCAGAAGACATGAACCTACTAGACTGAATAATGTTAATAGAATAAACAAATTCATTCAGTATTCCATTATACATCCACTATATCAAAAGCACAATGCACTTATCTAAATAGCATTGTACAAGCTTCATTTATGAATGTGGAAAGAACAGCTTAGCTCACCTTCCAAGTACACATCTATTTTAGGTGCATACAAGTAATTTCAATGTAATAGAAGTTATGGAGAAACATTCCACTGAGAATTAACACAAAAAGGCTTCTTACAAGGGCAGGAAATATGATCTGCTTCTATTCAAGATGATCTTAAGAATACTACTAAGAATAGCTACAATTTCCTTATTTGTTCCCCTTACAGTCTATATTGCCACAGCTAGGGCATGTCTAAGGGCCATTTGCCTGCTTTAAACTACATGGTCTTTATCTCAGTCCCAAACTCATAGTCTAATATCAAAAACACAGATTCACTCAGCATTATTCCCAAATTCTTAAAATCCTAGGTAATTAATTTAGTTGGAATTTTAATGCAGCTCAGTAATATGCAGTAATTCGAAATATTACGTGTTTTGCATCTTAGTTAGAGCAACATACATTCTGATGAAAATAAAGTCCTCCAATGTACAGTAGAGCACACTGGGGACAAAAATTGAATTAAGATTTTAGTAAGAGAAAGCATCCATTAATATCTAGAGTTAAAATAGGTTAAAATTTCAGGGTTTGTTTTAGAACAAAGCTGAAAAGATATTCAGGGGAAAAAATGCTTGTGTGTGCTTGCTAATTAAAAAAAAAAAGTAAATACACTCATTCACTTTCATGTTAATTATATTTCCTGGTGGAAACTGAGGCTGACGAGTATCATATCTTAAACTCTCTTTAGGTCAAATAACACTAAATACACTCTTACACATCAAATCCACCTTAAAATCCAAACTAAGATGTCAAATACAATTAGCTTTGCTAGTAAAAATAAATCTAAATTCTTTTAGAATAATCCTCTAAAAGTCTTGATCTTACTTCTTAAGACACTACCCAATAAAGGCTTAATCCTTTGGTGAAGTTCCATTGCACTGATAAAAATTACAAGAATTATTTGTACATGAAGAATTATATACCTATTTGGAATTACCCCTCATCAGGTTTTACAAAAAACAGATACATGCATAAGTGCACATATAGGAGAGATTAATGTTTATCAAACAGAACAGTGGGATTCCAGAAGTACCATCTGACGACATGTCAATATTTTGATCCTCTCAGACTTAGAACAGCTGTTTCTTCAGGCCAGCTGATACAGTGAAAACATCCTAACTTTGACACAGACAATTTTAATTCCTAACAAAAGAGACTACCATGGATCTGTCTATGTAATTTTAAAGAACTTCTCCTAGCATACCATTTCCACAACTAGTTTAACTAGTTGATTTTGTTTACTGCTAAGGTGCCTCTATAGGGTCCAAGGAGCCGATACAAAGATAGAAACAAAGCCTCATTTAAACAGGAAACAACATTAAATGCTTCTTAATAGCTCTCGGTAGCCATTGGCTCTCTAGTTTTCAACTGTAGCTAACACTTCAGTTTAACAATTCATTCTGACGCTCCTGGGACCCTCTGGCCCCTCCTGTTCTTCCAGACATTGTAGAAATAAACAGCTTACACACAAATATGTTAAACAGAACATTAAAACAGAACAAAATGTTGTTCTGCATTGTATGCTCCCTCTATAAGGACTTGGAATTGAATCCTTGCCATGAGGAAGCTTGTAAGAATTTCACTGTAACTTCAAACAAACCTAACTTTCACATTAAAACGAATACATATCACACAATTTTACTCAGTTAAAGAAAGAAACAGGGTGAATGAAAGAAAATTATTTCCTTGGACGCTGTGGATTTAGTTTAACAGAGAATACAGATGTTCAGTTTGACTTCTAGAAAATAATTGTACACGAACTGTCATACTGCAGACAGATGCTTCATTTTTTAACTAATTCCATAAGTAATTTAAAGGTCTGCTGTGCAGAATATAATGGCTTTTTAACATGAAATTTAATAATTACTTGAGTTCATGAAACAGATTGAGGAGACTAATTTCATCTCATTCTAGATTGTCCTAATAACGTTGACTCACTTTGAAACCAAATGTTGTATTACAGAGATACTTAGATCAATTAATGGATGAATTCATCAATGGATTTCCAGTTAATTTGAAGTATTTATTTTCATACCTTTCAGCCAAAATTCCTTCCAATTCCTAGAAACTACTGTCTTCTATGGGACAAGAAGAGTGTAAGAGTGTCCTTCATGCACTATGTTCAAAGTCATGAACCTGAGCAGTATAAAGGCTCCCACAGTCACATTTGACTCCAGGGGCCTGTTAAGCAATCTTAGGCACACACTGCTCAGCCACTCAGCTTGTTTTGCAAAAAAATGATAGCCCATACAACAGTTACTGGGAAGAAAACACTCTGTTGGCATAACAGCAGTATCAGGGTGGTTCAGCCTGGAAAAGAGAAGGTTGCATGGAGACCCCATAGCAGCCTTACAGTGCCTGAAGAGGGCCTGCAGGGAAGCCAGGGACTCTTCATCAGGAACTGTGGTGATAGGACAAGAAGGAATGGATTCAAACTCAAAGAGGGGAAATTTAGGTTAGATATACTGAAGAAATTCTTTACTGTGAAGGTAATAAGGCACTGGAACAGCTTGCTCGGAGAAGTGGTGAATGCCCCATCCCTGGTGGTGTTCAAGGTCAAGTTTGCATAGGGCATTAAGTAACATAGTCTGATGGGAGATGTCCCTCCCCATGGCAAAGGAACTGAAACTAGATGACCTCTAAGACCCCTTCTAATCTACACCATTTTGTGATTCTATGAAATAAAGACTCATAATAGCAGAGGAAGAGAGATAGTAGTTTAAGTCCGTATTATGCACAACTTATATCAAACCTGTTTAAGCCTTACTTTTCCTAACTTCTTCAAACTGCGTGTTCATTGACATTTTCTGTGCTGTGCTTCTTCATGTTTCCAGACATAAGATTTTCCGTGAAAATATTTAGAAATAAAATTAAGGAAAAGTGAGACTGAGAATCAATTGCATGAGAAATATGCAAGCAGTTGGTTTCACAAATGCACAGAACTCAGGTGGATGATTAAAAGCACTGTCTACACTCAAGCTACAATGGATTTAACTATTTTTGAAGCAGACTGCCAACAAATTATCCCATCTTCCATAGAGATGGTGAGATCCACATGAAAAGCTATGGTCTGTAAATGACTGTCTGTAGAACTGGAATTCCTGGTTACTCGTAGCTGACTACAGTTAGATAAAGCAGAACACTTGCCACTTATTGGATCTTTAATAACCAGGTCATAAGCAATGGGCTGCACCCTGTTTAACTGAATGTTGCATTTTCCCATGTTAAGTGAAGGAGAGAAGCTCTGCAGATCACTACTAGGATTACAACAAACTGCTGAATAGCTTCCAATATAACTAATGTTCATATCTATAAATTAAACGTAAGACTAATTCCATCCCAAACAGGTATATATCTTGTCAAAACTTCTATGAACTTTTCCATAAACTGAGTGAGGATCTTTTTTTCTGTGATATTGTAGTTTAAAATACTCTGGCATATTCTTAAATGGTCTTCTGAAAACCCAGGTCTACTATAATAGCCCTTATTATTATGTCTAATACAAATTCTTTGACAGCTTGTCCATATAATATAAAACTCACTCTGTCTTGCCAATATTTACTAATTCTATGTTTTACTGTGTATACAACTGTGTTCATTTCTAAGGCTATTGTGACAAGTTTACTGTGTGAGGCATTTTTAAATATTACCATCATATTTTTCAGCTTCCATTTCTCCTCTGATGAGGCTGTTCATATAACCTGTTCAACAACCAGTTATATGTTATTATTTCATCAGCACTTTCATACCAAGCTCTTTACAACTTTCCATAAGTCTCAGATTCAAATATCTATATCTCCTAGAGCTACTGAGCTGATACACTCATTTGCCCTAAACAATCTATATCAAAGCTGATTCCACATTTTCATGCTAACAACAGATCCTAGATCCAGAACTGATAACTCGATACATCATCATTTCTATTGTCCTGTATCTGTTGTCTGCGCATTAGCTGCCTGTGTCATCTATAATGCTAAACACAATCAGAAATTACTGTGCACCTTTCGTGGGTTTGCTCACCACCACAATTTTTCTCTTCAGCTTTATTTCTGCCTATATGGCTCTACTATTTTAGTCCTAAAGAGCCTGGAATATAAAATAAAGACAAGGTTTCATATCAGCAAAGGTTAATTCTTGAGGCAAAAAGCTTTATTTATTAGCAGTAATCTCACAGAATTTCTATTTTTATTTTCATTCTTACAAACAGGCATAAAGAGTCTTCTCTCCCAAACTGTTCCCCTCAAAAAGCATCTTATGTTTCTCTAGCCATGTTTTTTTAAGATGAGCACTGACAAACTCTGCATGTATCTATAAGCTATATGCTTAAATGAAAAGTCACAAATTACTAATATAAAAACCAGATTTTATAGATAATGGAAAACACAGAAACATAGCACAAAAATGCATTTTACATTCTGTCCAAGTATACTAAACCAAGCACTGACCTCTGTCTTGCTAGTGAACACATTATTTTGAGTGATATTATGGGACTTCAGCGAGGTGAAGGCAAAAAACAAATCAGCAGAACAAATACTTATGTAAGAACCACAGAAGTTTTAAACAGCTATTTTTAGATAAATAGATACTGTAAGTGGAAATAGCCACAGATGTGTATCACGAAGAACCAACACATTAGAAAAACAGCTCTATCCATTGATTCCTTCAAGTATTACCACTGATTCTTTCAGTTATTATCATCTAAGAAGGACAGCCCAAAGTGGTATCATGAGAGGAACAACCCTGACCAAAGATAAGATGTACCTTAAATGAACCGACAAATGACCCAGTCTAACAACTTGAGTTCCACTTTATCCTTCTGGGACAATGTCTCATTTCCCCATGAATTGAGTCATGCTCCTGACAAAGATGATGGTCATTATTTTTACTGTTATTGTTGCTTTTCTCACCATTTTTATATGCCACAAAAGTTCTTTCTCCAAATTAAACTATGAGCTTCAAAGTCAGTTTTAAATAACTCCTACTAACATGGAAAGCAGGTTCAATGCATTTTTCCCTCTAATCAAGAAGCTGTGAAGTTGATACAAGCATTTAACTATTAATTTTTCTGGCAAATTACTGCCTTATTCTCTATTTCAAAGCTGTAGTGGAGGTAAGAAGCTGCAGCTGCATGCATAATCAATGATTATAGCCTGTGTAAAAGCTTCCCACCTACTCTGAATTTAGAAAATATTTGCCATATTTACTACGTAAGCATACCAAAAGTGACACTTACACAGATCCTAAACCCACACAACACACAACCTTAATATAATGGAACTAATTTAGAAGGTTGTGCCCAACTGTAGAAAGACACTGTACTTAAGTGAGTAATTCAGTGTGCATATTACAAGTGTACATTTCAATTAAAAGTGTGGGGGGTTTTCCCAGGGTGAAGAAAATCTTTTTGTGTGAGGGCTCAATCATCTTAAAAAGAGATGATTAATAAAAAATATTCTCCAACTGTACTAAAATCAAAAGCCAATAAGAAATGTACTCTTATGCCATGCACTACAGTGGGAATTCTTATATTCACAATTGGGATTTTTCCACAGTTGTCATAAAAGATGAGTAAAAAATTATCCACAGGGATGACATGGTATCACGTATTGTTTTTTCAGGTAACATTAATTAATTCAGTACTGTCAATGACAGGTCAATGTTTAACACACGAAATGTACATGTGATGGTCTGCAATCATCCTTCTGCTGACACTTAAAAAAATGGATGCGTAATTCTCATAGCTAAATTAGATGTGCAACTGCACCATATCCAAATCATTAGCTCTGGGATTTGCACAAACAGAACAAATGTTCTGTTCCTGATGGTTTCATATATCAAATTCAAAAGCCCTGTATATTATCTTATGTTACTTTCTACTCTCTAAATGGCATGGATTTCTTCTTGTAAGGTAGAATTCTGTGGCTTTCAGAGGAATCCGGATTATTCATATTCGCACCATTCTACAAAATAGTTATCACTGAAACATAGTATTTTATCATACATATTTAGGAACGTAACAATATGTAAAAATAATGCTATTTATTTAGTCCTTCTCCCAGTCTAAAAGTTATTCAGCAACAAATATATAGTAGTAGTTCTGTATTCCCAATGCAGGACACACTCCAGGAAAGTTAATACATAATGCATTTCCTTGCAATAGAGGTTACCCAGACATTTCCGTGGAACAAGATTATAGGCTGTTGAGCAAATAGCACAAAGAGAGCAATAAATTGCCACATTCAGCATCTCCCATCAAAACCTAAAGGTAGTCTGAGTGAAAGGGGCACCAAAAACTACCAGGGTTCATCTGAGGAGTTTGTGTATATGTAGAAAACCAAACTAAATCCTAAATCAACTCTAACTACCAGTGGAAGTGTGCAGAAAAGCAGTGCTTCTGTTCCTTTTTCTTGCACCTCTAAGTTCCTGATTGCCAATCCCCAGCTTTACTCCATTTTCCTGTAGCAGTGGGAAATACACAGCAGTATGTTTAGAGTCATTCATCATTCTGGTTCTAATTGACCTCAAAGAACGCCCCCACTCACTGGCATAGGTGACGAATGACAAGATACAGTAATTTGCCATTAAAAAAATTGATATAGCTATAAAAATAATTTTAACACTATTTTGTTCACTTTTAGGTAATTTTCCTTTTTATTACATCTTAAATCCATGAAGTATAAAAGCAGTAGATACCTCAGTTGGGACAGAACAAGGCATTTTAATGGTTTTTGGATAATCCACTCTGCAGGAATGTTCATTATTCTTCCTGAGGTTTCACAAGAGTTCCCTGGCATAATACTGCTACAGCTGCCTTTACAGTCTAATGTTATTACAAGGTCTGATTCAAAGATAATGTCTGCTGGAGGAATCTGGCAGGGACCAAGAGTCCTATGAAAATCCTTGTGATGTTAAGGTGTAACTAACGGACATTGAACTGCTCCAAAAAAAGTGGATAGTAACAGCTATTTGTTTTGAGTGCTGCAAGAATCGTGAGGGATCTTTGTTATTTGTCAGTATAAAAATCACTCAAAATCCACGTAATTTTTTTCTGAAAATCCTGTAATTTTTCTAATAAAAATAGTAAAAAACCATCTAATCTCAACCTTATCCATGGTACATAAGTGGTCCAAAACCATTGCCATTTACTTCAGTAGCTCTTTTATCTACATTTTTGGACTGAAGAAAACATGGAAACTGCAGAAAATCAGGAACTAGAAACTGGCTATCATCTACAGTAGCTGCTAAAAGAGAATAGGTAACATGTAGTCATCAGCAGGAGCCAGCTCATGAAATAGCTTTACTGGCAAACATAAGGAATTCTCTTTCCATTTGAAACACATGGATGGAATCCATATAAAATTTAACAAACATAACATATTGGTCACATTTTACATCTGTAAGCAGGATTTGGTCTGTATTATTGTTACTGTAGCCTAAGTGTGTGACATATGACCTCTTATATTCTAGATAGAACTCTTACTCAGGAGAAGAATATACAGTAATTAAGGAGTTATTATCTACAGAAAAATAGTTGGGAAAGGAAAGGAGAAAATCAGATAGGCACATTGGTTCACATTTGCATTCATTTGTGTCCTATCACGATTCCTGACCTATAAATATAAGGAGTCTGGACTTCAAGGAGAAAAAGAAAAAAAAAGAAGAAAAGAAAAAGAAGAAAAGAAAAAGCAACTCTGCACCAGGAATTCATGCTGCTTCTTATTCCAAAATACTATAATCTCAAAAAACTGTCAGTCCAAGTAGCTGGATAAGAAATTAGAACATGTGTGGGTGGATTCCTTCCTCCAGCCTGAATTAATTAAAAAATGATTGTTTGCTGTATTATTTCAAAGCAGATTTTTGGAACAAGTTAAAGAACCACTGTTCTGACTTTAGTATTTCAAGCCTAGTAAGAATGATTCATGTAAAAAACTTGGAGGAAAAATTAATAATAAGGGGGCTAAACACAAAGTTGCATCTTATGTTCTTATTTGTTGCTTAGAGAAATTCACACATTCTTGTACAAGGCTTACGTTGTTCAGTCTGGCTGTGGTTATTTCCAGTTAAAGCATGTACACAAAAAACTCATGTCTCCAGTCAGTCTGGGCAGATCTACTTATTTCTAATACCTTAGGCTGGCCCTTACTCACTATGTTTTCCTTTCTCACATTCTAAACCTGAAACGCGTATTAATTATCTTTGCATTCATTTTCTCAACCAGTTATTAAACTATCAGAAAGTAATATGGACAACAGCTTTGAAGTAAAAAGTTACAAGCAATCACAACGTATATTTGAGAGCAGCATCTTCCAAAATTTTGAGGCTGGTTAATCCCTATTGATCAGGCAGCACTAAACACTGCTAAAAGTGTTGCTAGAACTGATCATGGCCTTGTATACATACATATAAATAAATGATAATAATAAAGAAACAGAAATCATAATTTCCAGATCAACAAAAATTTATCTACCATAACATTTATTGGCATACAGAATGACTCTAAAAGGGGACACACAGAATGTATTATACTGTAGGACACCTTCAGTGAACAAGGCTTGTTATCTGTTACAAAATCCTGAATCTTGATTAAAGAACTCCTTTTAAAAAAAATGTACACAGAATTTTAGACATTGTAAGATGCCTACCGTCCACAACAGACGTATTCTCCTTCATGTTCTTTAAGCCAGAGCCCTACACATGTTGCTTACACAGACAGAATGGATTAGACAATGGCTAAATTCTTTCTTTTTGCAGAAGATGAAGTACTTTGGGGCTCTTTCTCTCAAAGAGCTATTGATTTTCAGCGATTATATCCTAAAGATTTTTACATTGTTTTCATATTTGTTGATATTGATCAACAGATTCAAAATTTATTTAAGTGAGAACAAGCTGATAAACAACCATCTAAGCCTTGTTTTCTCAGGAAAGTGGAATGCAAATTTACCAACTAAATCTTTTAAAAGCTCTGTTCTCCAAATAAAGTCAGCAAATGTTTTGAATGTTTAAATGCCATTATCCATGATGGAAATGCTCTTCATTTCCAGATTACAGCTGGGCAGTGTTGGTCATTTTTGAAATAGATCTTACTCCAAAGACCACCCTACGAAGAAATAAGAAACTTGACTTTTGCTTTACCAGATTACATTAACAGCATCTGGGCAGGTCTTTTTCCTCAGGAAACAGAGAATCCAAGTCCACACAACATTTTTCATTCTTAGTATCTGAAATATTGTGTCCCATTAGCCTTCTCTCTTGACTTTTCAGAGTACAGTGTACAATATGCACAAATGCATCTATGTGGGAAGGAATCTTGTAACTCCTCATTTCCATGAAGTAACACAAAGAATATAGTTTTGAACTAAACTCTCTGGAAACTTGTTTTAAAAACCTACACCTACAAACAGAATTAAAAATATTGACCAACCTGCCACCATCCGTTGCCTAACAGACTGGCACTTGTCATATTCTGTTAATACTAGGCTCATGTTCACTCCTCATTTCTAAATGAGAAATTTCACTTTGACATTAGAAGCATCGTATATACATCACCTCTCGGAGTCAACTTACACTTCCTTTCACACATGCCAAAAGCACCTGTACTCCATGAATTATCTCCACTGATGTCAGCAGCTGACACCACAGATCAAGTTACTGTGCAGTGGATGTTCCTTAGTCCCATTCCTACTATTCACACCTTTCACAGATAAATAGCTTCCGTTCTCTTTCATGACAGATATTTAGACTTTTTAATCAACACACAAATTCAAGATCAAAAGCAAGTTTTTCATTACTTTCTAAACTACTACTATTTTGATTCTCTCACATTCCACATGGAAGAGGATGAACCAAGGTTCAGGTTTCAAAGGAACATTATACAGCACTTCAATATGTTTGCCTGAACTGCAAGTTACACATAACTTCAAGAAGCACTGCTACAGAATGCACATGTCTCTATGGTTATTATTCTTCCATTTTCTCAGAAATTGTGCTGGGTTTGGCTGGGGTAGAGTTAATTTTCTTCACAGTGGCTAGTATAAGGCTGTGTTTTGGATTTATGCTGAACACAGCAATGATAATATAGAGATGTCTTCATTATTGCTGAGAAGCGCTTACACAAATCCAAGGCCTTTTCTGCTTTTTGTACTGCCATGATGGTGAGGAGACTGAGGGTGCATGGGAAACTGGGAGGACTCATAGCCAGCACAGGTGACCCAAACTGACCAAAGGGATATTCCATACCACACGACATCATACTCAGTATATAAAGTGGGGGGAAGAAGAAAAAAGGGTGGGACATTTTGAGTGATGGTGCTTGTCTTCCCAAGTAATGGCTATGCACGATGGGGCTCCGCTCTGCTGAAGATGGCTGAACACTTGCCTGCCCATGGGAAGCAGTGTATTAATTACTTGCTTGGCTTTGTTTGCATGCATGGCTTTTGCTTTTCCTGTTAAACTGTCTTTATCTCAACCCACAAGTTTTCTAGTTTTGACCCTTCTGATTCTCTCCCCAATCACACTGGGTTGGATGGTGTTTGGTCAATGGCTGGGCTTAAACCATGACAGAAATTCTAAATGACTATTCAGTGTTCAAACAATGAAAGAATAAAAGGCATGTGTAGCTGAAAAATAAAATAAACAAAAAAAATCCCAACTTAAAATTAACTCCAGGTTTCTGACCACAGTAAATATTTTACCACTTTAAAAATCCGTAAAAAAATTTTCGTAAGAAGAATAGAAGCAAAAAAATACAGACTGTTCTCATCTTTGAGGTGCAAAATGTTCTTGAACTGTTCTGTTCTACAAAACAACATGGGAATTCATTGTGATGTCTCAAATACTGTTTTCCAAAGCGTTGCAGTTCTGTTACATAATTTTCTCCACAGACATCTGACTGATGCAAACAATTAGTGAGCAATATTTACCATCCATGTTACCAAATAACCATTAAGTGGAAAAACAAAAGTTCTAAGTCTAAATATATAAACCATGCATCCAGTAACACTCTTGTACATGTTAAAAATCCCTTGGGACTCCAGTGAAGTCAGACTTTTCAAATTTTTCACCTTAGAGAAGAGTTCATTACCTCTTTGCCTGGGCAACACAGTGACATCTACATAGTGCTAGCACCTCCTAGCAGCTGTAACAGATCTTAGAAATTTAGAAGACAGTAAATAGCACAAGAAATTGACAGTTCAGCTGTGAAGTTTAGAACGTCTCATCACACATTAACATTTAATTAAAAGTTGCACTGTTCCCCACTGAATTACTAGAATTCAGTTACAACATGGTATCAGTGATGCAGCAGAAGACACCCACTTCTAATTTAAAAGAAAAATAATGAATATATCCCTTCATTGCAGAGGTTAAAAAACAACATGGTACTGCATAAAGACATTCTCTAAGTATCTCTGTGTGTGTGAGTGACAGAATACTAAAAGAAATCCCAAATCACTGGTTTTCTAGCTGAAAAAGTAACTAGCTAGCAGAAAAAAAAAAGAAAGAAAAAACAGCAAGAGAAAAATCCATAATGTATTATATTTTAAATGCTCTACTTTTAAAATCACAGTCTTCAATGTTCACTAATAAGTCATCATCTAAACATAGCCTAATTCTGGGTGAGTTTTTATCTACATAGATACTTGATCTACCATTGTTTATCCTCACACAGTAAAATTCATATTAAAGAGCCAGCTGTTTGAGATATGTTTTCTCATGAAGTATCAGTGCACCATGTTTTTCAAAGTAAACTCTGAACTTTAAAAATTCCTAGTCCATAGTGTTCAGCCTATAGTGTGACAACAGGGTCAAAGGGAAGCTGGCTGTTAATCCAGTGGCTGTAATTAGTTTTATTTTGACACGCCCACGGTGTCTCCTCACTGAATTCATTTCAACACGGCTAAAAACGTAAAGAGCATCAAACGCAAGCACCAGAAGGAATACTGTGAGCTGAACAACGGTTTTAAGGATTTCCTAGAACAGCTGAGAAATTGAATGAAGTTTATTTCTTCCATACCTGTACAATACCATTTTTGATTTTCCCATAGAACACCAACTTAAAAAGCAAACAAACAAAAAAACCACCACCCAACAAACAAACAAACAGACCCGTAGTGTCAACACACCTAAACGCTGTAAAATGGATGATGATGGTATGCGTAAGACATTTACTACCCGTGCAGGATACAATTGATTCTGTTCTCATTTCAGTCGTGGTTAGTTTTTAACACCAAGAAAAGCGTTGTTACAGGAGAAGAGCATCAACTTGTCACCTGAAGTAAAAGCAGCCTGGGCTTTCATCACAGTCTACCCAGCCTCCTCCTGCCACAGATGTGTCAACAGACGGGTACACCCCGGGTGGAAGAGGGCTGCCAGATCAGCCCGTAAGGGCTGTGCGACATTTCAGGAACAAGGACACATCCCCAAGCCGCCCCTCAGCTATAACCACAATGATCTGCGCCTTCGCATTCAGTGTCAGCGCTCCCCATTCGCGCTGGTCCGAAACGGGACATTAAGCGCGTGTGTGCGGTACCGGGAGGCGCAGCGGGATGTACCGGGACTGCAGCGCAGCTCCCGATGGGTATCCCGCAGGACCGCGGCAGCAGCAGCGCCCGCGGGTGGCCCGTCCTCGGTCAGGCCACAGAGGTACGGACGGCGGTGGTGCCGCCCGCCAGGTCCCCTCTGCGGGCTGCAAGCTACTTGTCACTCTCTGTCCCTGTCCTCTCGGCCCTCCCGTCACCACAAGAACTCCCGAGCTGTTGGCAAGGTCACCTCCCCTTCCACGTCCTGCGCGGCCCCGGCCGGGCGGGTGAGACACGGACGGGCTCCCCGCTCCCCTGTACCTCTCTGTAGCGGCGGCGGCGGCGACTGGCCTTCGCTGCCAAGCGCCACCAGGAGCAGAAGGAGCGGCAAAGTTTCCCGTGCCATGGCTCGGCTCCCGGGCAGCCGAGCTGCCTACCCGTCCCGTCGTGGGACAGCCAGGAGAGTGAGCCGGGGCCGCCCGTGAGAGGAGAGGAGACCCCGGTGTCCCGGGCAGGGAGCAGGACACACCCCACACACACTCCGCCCCCGCCGCCGGGCCGCGGCGCCGAGGGCAGCCGAGGAGCGAGGGGGGCCGGTGGGCACCGAGGGGCCGGAAGGCCGAGCCCTGCGGCCGCCGGAGGGGACGCGCACCGGGATGAGCAGCGGAGCGCGCGCGTCGGGAGCTGCCGGTGGCGCCGGGATGGGCGACACGCGGCTGGAGGCGCCGCGCGAGGAGAGCGGCACGTGCCCGCCCGACGGCCACTCTCACCACCTGGGAAGTGTTCCCGCCTGGAAGTGCCCTCGCCAGTTCGAGCATTTATTGGGTTATCCGAGGGAGGGTAAAAAATACCTGTGCTGTGCGGGGCGGGGGAAGCTTTCTGGGAAGGCGTTCGGGAAACGAGGATTACAAATGAGTCAAATACATTTTTCTTGCGGTGCCTCGGAGTGTATGTGCCTGCTAGCCATGTATGACGGGAAAAAAAGGTGTATTACTGCATAAAGGCAAAATTAGCGTTGCATTAAAATAAAGTGTTGATTAAAATCTATTGCACAGTTTTTCTGAAAAAAATAACACTTAAACAAAAGCCTGTTGAAAACCAGGTTTGATTGTGGAACAGCGAGGATTCCAACCTGCGGGTGAGCACACTGAGAAAGACCTGTGAGAAAGAGTGAGCTGGACTGAGAGCTCACAGCGTATGTGTGGCACAACACCAAGATTGTGCTGCCACCCGTTTCTCCATGGTCACCCCTGCACCTTCACGTCTTGTAGCACTGCACTTCAAAGCGAGCATTCCTTGTATTTTACATTGAGATTAAGCATTTATTTAGTGACATAAGTACTTCAGTATCTATGTACTCATACACAACATTACTTCCTGTAACCAACATGGAGCAAGGCTGGGGATAAGCATGTGCAAGCCTGAGTTGGGTACATTATTTCAACTCTCAAACCACAGCATTTTCTGTGGGTAAATTTGCCTGTCACTCCAAACCCTAAATTTGAGGAATGCAGCATTTTGCGTATAATAGACTGTTGCATCCAGCCATGCAGACTGTTCGCTTCTGTCCCTGTCATCCCACTCTGCACTTACTTGTTCTTTCACTTCACAGTGACTGCCCACTTTTGAGGTTTCACCCCAAGCAGCCTGGGCTCCGTTGATGGACAGTCATTGCTTCTGCAGCCTTTGGGAAACTGCTCCCCCAGCACAGGGCAGCAACAATAATGCTCTTGTACAGCTCTACCATTCGTTACTTGTAAGTCAATGGAAAATACACCAGTCCTCTTGCCAAGAGATGATGTACGTGTGGTCTTCTGCACTTACTGGAAAACCAAAGTTCAAGGTTCATCCAATGGTTTTCATCTCGTCAACTATTTGCTTTGTTGTGGAAGTATACATAGTTGGGGAGCTGGGAGGGACAGAGAGAGAGATGATCTTTATGACCCTATCCACAGTTTCATCACTATCACTATCACTTCACTCCATAAAGTGTTTCCCTACAAGCAGTAACAGACAGCACTTTTTTCCAGCAGCTTCTCCCTCTGTAATTCCCTTCATACAAAAATCTTGACTGCAAGGAAATGTGCATATATGCAAGAGAATTAAGCTAGTAAATTCTTAAGTACAAAAAATAAAGTAAAAACACTTCAAGTGTATGCCAGTACTTGGAGAATTCAGTGCCAGTTTCATAGGTAGGGATCTGACTACATTGACATTGGTTTGATTCTAAAATCACATTTATTGGTTGAATTTGGTCAAGCATGCTGAATAGACAGCTGCCGAATAGAAGCCATACCAGCATGAGTTGCATACTTCTCCAGCTGAAGAAATTTTTTCCAGGGCTCCAAAAGGTGTAAGTGATGTGTGTGAGTTTGAGGTAATAGTCCAGAAGCAGGGTGCAGAAACTGAAAGTGAAACCCAAATGTGGAGACCTCTGCTGCTTTGTGTAAAGGCCTCATCAGATCTGAGGTATCTGCAAAATATTTCCATGACTTGTAAATTTAAGATCAAGAGCAGATTGTTTGTAGGTGTCCCTAGTTCTCCCCATATCAATATTACACCAATATTAAATGTAATACGTTCAACACACTATTTACCTGAGCTTTTATTTGAACCAGCTCTTCCTGCTGTTGAGCCTGTGTAGTCTTTAATGTGAGAAGGTGCTGTGAGAACCCAGCTTACTTTCAATTCAGCGACACTGCTGGCCTACTCAGGTACCCATCACCAGTCAGAGCCTACACTGACTAACTGTGCACCAAAGCTATAAACTTTAATAGTTTGGGGACATCAGGAGGCAAGATATGCCAGGATGACCTGCTGACTAATTCAATTATTTTTCACCTCTGACCCACAGGAAATAATTTCATACTATTTAAAAAAATGCCAAGCTGTGTCAAGAAGTAGCAAGGGGGAACTGCCTCAAATGGAGAAACAAGTTAGAAGAAGTGACACCACTGAGGCAGGCAGGTCAGTGGCCTTAACACCAGATCTTGATACCACAGTAGCCAAATGCAGGAGGAGCAGATCACGTGGTGATAACCAGGATCAAACAAAATTACAGATCTCCAGACAGGTTCATACAGAGGAGACAGACCTGAGGTCAGGATGGAAGGTCAAGTCAGCAAATCAGGGTCAGGATCAGAGAGGAGCAAAATGAGGCACAGATGTAGCTGCAATGTAAAACAAGCTGAGACTGGGGACAAGGGCTTGGGCTTAAATGCAGCACCCACTCCTTAAATGATGAAAGAAACCAGGTTTCTCCAAGCTCTTCCTCACACATGAAATGTGTAACTACTGCCTCACACAAGGTTACATGGCTGTGTCAGGTCAGAGTGGCCTTGCGCACAGGCTGCCAAACCCATAGGAGTGAGACCAGGCTACAGAGCCTGTAGTGCACCCAGGATCATGACAAGATAGATAAGACTTTTCAGCTATAGCAGTGGCTGAAGGGTCAATAATGATAGTGTGTACTGAGGGCAAAACTGCTGGGCTAAAAGGAAGATGTGAGTAAAATCAGATGACAACTCACTTGGGAACCAATGTGACTTAATATTTTCAAGATGTTTGCGTAAAAGTCAAGGGTATTTAAATGAATTTTGATTATAAAATAAGATTGGGGAGGATCAGTATATATTTTATACATTTATGTATACCAATATACATTGTGAATTTATGCATCTTTTATTCTCAGTAACTCAAGTATAGAAAATTGAAAGATCCTAAATACTACAAGATCCAGGCTCATGCCAATAAGGGCTAACAGTTTCTTATGAGAATTAACAATAAAGAACATAACTCCACACTCCTGGGTGGAAGTCAGTAAGTCACAAGGCATTTCTGAGTCACCAGAAGGATGCAGGGAGTAAAGCCTAGGATACATAAAGCCAAACCTAGAATCGGGGAAAATATTGTAGTGGTTTTAGCTACGCCTCAAATTAGCAGGCTCAGAGAATCTATGTGAACTGGGAGACAGCTATCACCTGACTGGGTAACCAAGGAAATACTTCATACCATATGACGCAAACCTAAGATATGTGTGTAGCAGTGGGAGGTGTTAAGTCAGTTCCACCATGGCTGAAGTAAAAGAAGGACGTGCTACAGCTCTTCTACTGTGCTAGGCCTTGCTCCTGCTGCTGCCGCTACTTGCCTTTTATTTGAGTTCAGGGAAGTAGAAATATTTTGTTGTTTTACCTTCTCTTTCTTGCAGGGTCTCTTTTAAAAGAGTACTTATAGATCTAGAGTGAGAGACTTTGTATTAACTGGGGAGTGGGAGGTTATTTCTTGTTATACATAACTTGTGTAAGTGTGTGTTATTTTGTAGTTTTCTCTTAGTTTTCTCTTTTCTGTATAAATATTTGTAGCTAGTTTAAGCATTAACCTAGTTTGGAGGTTTTTTTCCCTCTGTCTTGGACAGTTGGCTTTTTGCCAGCTCAACCCAAGACAAATATTTCCAGTGAAGATGTGGAAATTAATACTGTTGCATCCCACTGATGAAATCATAGGTCATTAAGATCATACGTACTGTTCTAGTTCAGCAAGCCAGGACCAGTTTATCACTTTGTGGGTGTGACCAAAGCTGGGTCTAAACCCTCTGTGTCATTTCTCATGAACTGCTAAGAATGGACCATTTGCAGCAGCTGCCCAGGGCACACCTGACCCCTCAGGATGTAAGCTGGGTGTTAAAGAAGCCTGTGAGATAGGAGCTGTGATAACTCCCCTTCAGGAAGTTGTTAGCACCTCCTCACCCAGCCTGAGGGGGCGTGTCTGCTAATGGGCCATCAATGATTCCAAAATACCCCATGACTCACAGAGTCAGATCACCCACTGTGGAACTCCCTGCCCTGGGGGAGGTCCTGGGTGTTCCCACCTGAACCTGAGTGTATATAATGTTGGGATTTGGAGACTTCTAGGACCACTCATTGGCTCCAGAGGAAGACCAGAACCTTGACAGGACTGTGACCACCACTCTTGACCAGATTGCGACTGTCATCTGCACCAAGAGGTTTCTCATTTCTTTTTGCTTTGAACCCAGGGGGAACTATGAGGGGCTCAGCACAGGGGCTAATGAACAGCATTGTGTTTCTGCCCCAGGGGGCTGGGTTATACTTCTGGGTTTTGTGGGTTAAAACCAAGTTCTCTTTGTATCATTGCATTTATTGTATTTTTTTTTATTGTAACTCTGACTTATAATCTCTTTTGTGTTGGATTCGTTTCTCCTGCTGGTTTGCCTTTAAACCAGCACATATGTTCAAGAAGAATTTATTCAGATTTAAACAGAACAGAGGCCTCTGGGGAATGGAGAGCTTGTCTGAGACACATAGATTAGAAGAGTTTGATTTGTTTAACCTAGGAAAATAAGACGTGAGACAGTTCTAAGCATTACCGGGATGTTAATGGATGGCATTGTCTCAAAAGGAAAAGATCATAAGCAAGATACAGAGCAGTACAGACTGGAAAATGGAAGATGGCTTCTAAATCATAAGGTATGGAAACAGCCTTCTGTTATGAGAGAAAAGGGAAAAAATATTTATTTAAAAGTGGAACTTGGCAGATTTAGGAAAGTAATTCCGTGACAAACTTGCCTGCAGAAGGCAGGAGTAATGAATTTGATGATCTGTGTGGTCCTGTCCTATGTTCTTAAGTGGACTGTAATCAAAGGATAAAGAAAATAAACATAAAAAACGAGGTTTAAAGGATATAGAGAATACAGCTCTTAGGATGAGTTGAAGTATGTGAACGACAGGAATCAAAGAATTAACCCGTTTTAGGGGCAAGGTGAGACATGATTTGGACCCAAGTCAGGAGGAACCAGTTATGTCCTCATGCCAGGGTTGTGGTCACCAAACGACTGTGTTAGAGAAGGACATGGCAAAAGACAAGATAAAGGCAGAAAAAGGATAAATAAATGATATCTGTTTCTAGTAACCAATATTAAAGCAGGGAACAAAATTCAAGATCAAAGTAGACAAAGGAGACATGAAGAAAAGAATGAATCTAACACTGATAGAAAACCATTCTTGTGAGATCCTCTGTTGCCAGGGTCCCTGAGAATTGTCAGTTTAAAAGCTAATGCAGATGACTGCAGGTCAGAAAGTAACCCTGTAAAATTAAGAGTGGAAAGAAAGGAAAAATGATCAAAAGAACAGAGGAGAATAGGGCAGACCTGGGCCTAGGTGGTAAGGAGAGAGTAACTATGATAATTTGACAGGAATTGCTATGAAGAGGATGACAGCAATAGCAGTCACTGCATGCTGAGGAGACTAGAGTCAAGAGCAGAGTTGTTACACTTTAGTGAGCTACAAATGACATCAGGATGAAGCTCATTTTGGAATGGAGTGCATTTTGTTTCAACCCTTTCATTTTGCCTTGCTCATCACCCCTGCAATTAGACTAATTAGTGCATCTAACCTACTTACTGTCATTATTTTTCATTAACTCTTAGAGATGAGCTAAATGCTCATCTATTAGTACCTTGATACTCGTACTTCTGCATAAGGAACAGACAGGAGTTATGGTCTTGCCTGGTATTGGATTCTGTGTGTCATTTGTAAGTACCACTCATTTTTGCTCTTGACTTCTAGTAACTTCCTTTCTGCTTATGCCGCTGTTTTAAGTGCCTTTTTTTTTATTTTGATCCTGTGAGAAATAAACAATTTGGAGAGCAATGGCAGTGACATTGTTGTTTTATGTTTAGCTAAGAATATGAAGCACAAAACAAATAGAATTTCTTGGCTCATAATTAATTTTTACAACCAAAGGCTTTACATACTCATAAATATCTGTTGCAAAGCCTTTTGTGACTCTATTTTCAGAGAGTCAGATAGCTGCCAAAAACGACTGATTGTAATAGGTACTCGTTACAAAGAAACTAGACCTTGTTCTGAAATTCCATATAATTATTTCAGTTTTAGAATGCATTTTAAAATAGTTACTATCATTCATTTATTTAGGAGGTCTGTTGCATGTGAGGAACTGTCAAAATTGTTAGATTCAATTAATAAGAAAAGTTAACATCTACTAATTTTGCCCTGAAGTATAACTTTGCCTCTGATGGAATGGAAATTAAGATTGCTTGGCTAAAACATCAGTGTGGGTTTTGTATTTCCCTGCTAGCCATTAATGAATTGTAAAAAGTAACGATTAAATAATAATAATAAAACAGAAGATTAAACCAATCCTGTAGAATTAGATTGACTTGGCATCCTAAAAATGGATATTACTGCAAAACATGCAGATAGGGAGAGAAACAGATGGGCGATATCTGACAAATAAAATTTCCAGATACTGCCCCATCTGTTTCCTTCTACACATTTCAGATATGAGCTTTATAGCATTATAGGGTTGTTTAGGTGATATTCCTTTTTGCAATTACAACACACTCAGACACTAGCAAAAGCAGATACATTAATTTGAGAACATGGATCAATTCTCTAGATTATTATCAATTTATATCCTCAAATGTACAGACTTAAGTTTCGCTCTTGTATAATGTAAAATTTTTGTCTTCACAAAATTGTTTGGTAAACTCTGTGGCTTGTTTTTGAAATTCTTTTCCAGAAATAGTAAGATAAGCTAAATTAGAGGGGGAAAAAAAGAAAATGCTACATTTCTAAACAAATTTTTTTTTGCTCTCTGAGACTCCCCATGCCTTAATTTATGAAAGAAAAATTTGTCGTGAATATTGCTGCATTAAAAAAAAAACAAAACCAAAAACCAAACCCACCAGAATTCATTATTTGGGAAGTATCATGGCTGTAATTAGGATAGCCACACAGGTCTATCCAAAAGGCAAGAGTCAAGCCTCCTCCCATTGACTTCAAGAATGCCAAAGGGCAGTTGATCTAGCAAAGGATCATCATCTATGGGTCTCTCGTCTCCTGGGTATTCCTGAAGGCAACTGAATCGAGTATGAAGTGTTAGAATCAATGAAATTAGCTGTGTGGTTATAGTTGCACACATGATTACATTTTACTGAGCTGGCTGCATCGTCATTTGATAGGCTAAGGAAAAATCTTTGGCATATTTCTAGACCAAGGCTTTTAGAACTCTGTATCATGGTGTTTTTAAAGCTGATGACAATTTTGCTTTAGAATAGAGAAGCTTGTAACTAACTAGAAAGAAAATTATAGGAAAAAACAGGAAGTGAAGGAAAAAATGAAGAAAAGAAAAGCAAGAAGAAAAGCAGGAAGGCAGACAGGAAGAAAAGAAATTATTGGATCCCTTAAAGTTTTTCTCAGCTGAGTTACTCCAAAACAGAAAGGACTAAGCAAGAGATCTTCATTAAAGATTTCCTTCATGCAGCTTGTCCTAGTTCAGCAGGAGGGACCAACTAACCCTGTGTGGGGGTGATCAAAGCTGTGTATTCTACCCCTCTATTCATTCCCCAAGGTCAATGGGCCATTAGCAGCAGCTGCCCAGGGAGCCATTATCAACTTCACACCCAGCCTGAGGGGGCGTGGCTGGTAATGGGCCATCAACAGCTCAACACCCCCTGGCTCCCAGAGTTAATCACCCATTGTGTGAGTCCCCGCCCAGGGGGAGGGACTGGGTGCTCCCTGAGGGTACATAAGTGGCGGGTAAGAAGACCTCAGGAACTTCTTGTTGGATCCAGAGCAGCAGCAGGACCTCGACAGGAGGAGATCACTGCCTTCGCCTGCACCAACAGGTTTTTCTTTTCCTTTTGCTCTGGACTTGGGGGAGCCACAGGGGTCTCAGCACAAGGGCAAACAAACCCCCTTGGGTTTGTGCCCCAGGACACTGGGTTATACTGCTGGGTTTTTGTGAGTTGAAAGCAATTTCCCTTTTGTGTCAGTGTTGTTATTGTAATATTATTATTAAGTTTTAGCTCTGACTTATAATCTCTCTCGTGGTGAGGTCATTTCCCCTGCTGGTTCGCCTTTAAACCAGCACACAGCTGCTCTGGAAAATGACAGATACTTACTGTATTCTTACCTATTTTGATGAAAAGTCAATTTATACACTTTGTTTATTAGGAAAACATGGAGAATATTGTGAAAGAACACTTTTGTCAAATCACATATTTGTATACATGACCAAAAGGGAACTGCTTCTTTTAAGCTGTAGTATAATTTTCCAGTCAATAAAGCCTCCAGATGTCATCCACATCTTTAAAACTGGGATTTTAGAAGTAGTTGCAGAGTAGATGTTTTGACTCAGGTGAGTTTTAGTTCCTATTTCTGGAGGGGAAAAAAATTGAAAATATAGAAACTGGAAATATACAAAAGGAAGAATTTTTAATGCAATGCCCTCTTTGAAA
The DNA here is from genome assembly GCF_047495875.1 of Pithys albifrons albifrons. NCBI lineage: Eukaryota > Metazoa > Chordata > Aves > Passeriformes > Thamnophilidae > Pithys > Pithys albifrons. Next base: position 54,519,456 of record NC_092459.1, on the reverse strand, counting down.
GAATAGCACATAATGTACTATTTATAAATCAAATTCCCTTGTTTACATCTACAAAAACATCTGTCAACAGGTCAGCTTCTGTGCAGATAGAATAAATTCCTTTTAGCAATCTTAAAATGTAAAATTAAGGGATGTTTCTAATGTGCATGTATATCCTCAGGGAGAAATTGCAACTTGGTGCCACCAGTAAATTGCTTATGCTATGAAATCATATTTTTAAGTAAAATTTAAAATAACCAGATTAAACAAGCATCTTTCATTTAAATAAATATTCAATTACACAATCTTTATTGATAGATACACTGTATTACTGTTGGGTGGACAATTATTTTAGTCAAATAAAATTAGTCTGTGGAATGAACTCTAAGTGCTTTCATTCCTGATATACCTGCCCATCTGTTATCCTGAAGAACTATGCACACAGTACAAAAGTATACAAAATAATACCCCTTCTGCACAGAACCAGTAAAACATCTGAAGAAACAGTCGTATGGAAAGTAACTTTGTTAATGAAACAGTTGGTCTTTTTCTATCTTCATATGCAAGAAACAGAATATCATTCAGATATCTCTCAGCAAATTTTAGCTTCACAACTTCGCTACAATAAACAAGATACACTCCTAGGTTCATTTTATACAAAACTGGTGAGTGGATGTTCAGAACAGAAGGCTCATTCTGTTTCTCCTTCTTGGTCCAAGGTTGTAGACTTTTAGAAATCGTTCCAAAATCTGCTTCTCCAATCAATCAATCAACAGATAGATAGATAGATAGATAGATAGATAGATAGATAGATAGATAGATAGATAGATCACTCAATAAATAAATAAATGAAAGAGTAGAAATCTGCTTTGCACCTGATCCAGACAATAGAGTTCTGAATTTTTGTATCAGATTTTTGCATTTGTATGTCTTTTTGGGTTACTAGCCCAAAGATGTTGAGATACCGTTGATTTCTCTTCCATGTACAGTTGGTTTGTGGAGTATTCATTTGTTCATGCATTTGTTTCACTTTTAGCCAAAGCCTTTATTTGTTTACAAATAGTAAGGAATGGCTTGACACATATCAGAGGAACACAATAAAATATGGCTGTATTCACTGGGCAACTGAAGTAGTTTTTACCATTCTTTGCTGTTATTTGTTGTTGGATGTAATATACCTTCCTTTAGTAAGACTTCTGATATCATCTCCTAAAGGGTTCTTGCTCACTGGGAGCCTGCAGACATATGAGCTGAATGATTCAATATTAGATGGGCTGAGAATTAGCTGGACTGCCAAGCTCCAAATGTTATAACCGATGGCTTGACAACCAAATGGCATCCAGCAGCAAAATGACCAGGGGGCTATAAATGTGGCACATAGTGCTCAATTCATTCATCAAAACAGATTTGCAGCTGACATTAGTCTAGTTGAAATGTCTGACACAACAGCTGGTTGTTCATTTCAGAGGGAGTTGGAGAAATTCAAGGGCTAATGAAAGGTGCAGAGTCGTGGTTGACTTGACATTGGCAGAGGGGCTGCATCAGGCAGGAGGCTGGACTAAAGGACCTCTGAACATCTCATCCAACCAGCAGTTTTGCCTGTGACTTTTGTGGTATTCATACAGCATGTTTGCTGTTGCTCAAAGAATATGATTCTTTCCTTTATAAATTGTGAATGATCTTGCAAGCAAATAAGTAGATTCTTATAAACTGAAAGAGGTCTGGCATATCATAGGTAATGTATTGCACACCATTCCCTTTGTAACTAGTTTTCAAACTTGTGTACATCTTTTTGTCCAATTACTGCATTTATAAGATACTTGTTTTTACAAATGCATAATGAGGTATTTGACATAAACTGTTTGCTGTATTAGGAATATTAAACTCAATAAAATCTTAAAATACATATCAAATGAATATTAAACCCATTCATTATGCTTTAATAACATTAAATACAACACTAAAATAACAATACTAAATGTGCATATATAAATATGCTTCTAGAAGTTGCTATATATGGTTTTAATTTTCTGCTGATATACATGTATATAAACATACCCTCTTGCTGGATGTTAAATACTACTTTTTAATGAAAGACACATCCATTAATCTATGTAAATTAATTATATAAATCTCTCATAAACATTCTCCATACTATCAAATTTTTAGAATACCATTAATATAGTCTACCTAAGTGAATTTGGAAAAAAGGCTTAAAGGAGTTTGAAAATTACCTGTGATTTCAGACTTTATGGAGCTGATAAATTCCTACAGGCAAGTGTCTCCTAGCTCCATATTTTGATTTTATTCTACTCTAAACTTAACAAAATCTCACTAGTGATTTGTCAAAATCAATCTATTGTTTATGAAAAGTCAATATGTGAGAAACTGCTTTGGGGAGCCTTCCCTCTGTTCTCCTGGGACCAGGACATAAGCTCAGGCTATCATCCTGGTTCTGTGCCTGAGTCATGCTGCAAGTAGAGTTGTGCATATATCCCTGATTCTGACTCTGACATGCACACTTGGCTTTCTGACCTGTCCTTCACCTCTCCGAGGTAAGACTGGTAACCACTGGAATATGTCCAAGCAAACCTACAGTCACGGGAGCTCATTTGCTTTCCTTATTCACATACTTGATTGTTGTCTATATTGCTGCTGCCTGCCCTGCTTGGTGTTGTCCTCAGCTGTAGTTTTGCCTCTCCTTGGAGGCAACCCTCCTATGCTGCTCCCAAACACTGACAGGAGAGTGTGCTTAAGGATTCCAGTGCTGCTAACAGTAGGAAAGGGACGTGAGAAGTCTCAGCCCACCATAGTTGTCTAAAGATGTCCCAGGAAGTGCTGTACCACCAATTTAGGGATTAAGAGTAGGTCACAACCCTCTTCCATGGATGGAATGCCCATATTCTTGAGTTGCAGGGGACAATGAGGCAGTCAAAGTGCTCTGCTGCCATTGTGTCCTGCTGGCACGAATGTGGATGCTTGGCTCAAAGCACTTGAATCATAAACAACATAGATACAAACCCATTTACAGTATTTGGCATAGACAGTGTTTTCCAGCATGATGATTAAAGACAGTGCAATAATAAAGCTTTAATGAGAGACAGCCTTTACCTTGTAGACCTTAAAAACAAAGAAGGGTAAGACTGACAGGGCTAAGACAAGCAGGAGACAGGAAAAAGGAAGGAAATAAAAGGCCAGAGTTTTGGCAAATCAGATTAACAGCTCAAATTTTGGAAGTACTTTTAAATATATGTGTTTACTACTATATTAATTTCTTTCAAAATACATTGTATGTGCTTGCCAAATACTATTAATATCCAGTACTGCATTCATCTAGTGCAGCCTGTGCTAGCTTTAACTCTCAACAAGAGCTCTTCAGGAAGCCTAAACATTATTCAAAGTATCAAAATATTTATTTTCTTTGAAAGTTCCCTTCCTGAAGGCAAATGATTTCCTGTGAATATCAACTTCATTTTTAAACAAAATGTTAATTTATAGGTATATTGATTACAGAGGAAAACTGGATCTAAGTGCTTGATTTGAAAGAATAATTCAAAACTAAAAAGTAAATAGAATAACACATGCTAAAAAATATTGGATTTTTGTACATTTGAAATTTGTTGGTGAATTCTGGGTTCTTATAGTTGTCAATACCAAGCTGAGCCTTTTTTTCAACCACGGTGTATCTTGGTTAGGATTTGAGGACTGGGATTAAACTTCAAGGAGTAAGAAAACCATCCTTCAAACAGGTAAATGTTCCTATTGAAAAAAGTGTGGTCTCAGTCATGCTTTAAAAAAAAATTGTAGGATCAGAGATTTACTGGGAAGACATACAACTCTTTTCTCCTTTGTGCCCCTCCTAGCTCTTGCCACAACTGTCACCATCCTCCAACCCAAGGTTACATGCCTATATCATGTCAGAGCTAGCCTTGGACACAGGCAGCCTACTGTCTAGAAAGGTATGTGTCAGGCTTTGCTCAGAGCCTGGCAAAGGACTGAGAAAAGATAGTTCCTTTTCCTAGGGGGTACAGGTAGTCTACCTGTGTGTCAGTACAATTAACTAGTTTCAAGGCTTTCTTTACTGCGATTTGACATTGAGATTTTTTGCAGAGCTTTGTGTGTAGGACTGTTACAGAATTGAGTAAATGCTCTTGGTCTGTACTGGGTTGTCACAGAAGAAATCAACAGAGGTTTTGCAAAGAGTAGCAAACCCCACACTTTTTGGTTAACTGTCATTGTTACTATCAATAAAGGAAATAAGAAAACTAAGAAAAATATATGTATATGTCTACCACATCTATCATCCATCTATCTATCTATCTATCTATCTATCTATCTATCATCTATTCCACAGATAAACAGGAATTACAAAATAAGACTGATACTACTGTCACCTGGAAACATGAGGCCTTTTTCAGTCTGTAATCATGGGATCCAGTAGCCCGAATTGCTGACAAAACAGATCAAAGCACATCAGAGTGAAATTAGCACTGTCAACAATAGAGGAAATGGGTCTTTTTTATCCCTGTGTTACATGTGAACCTGATTCTGAAAAGCTAATTCTTTTAGTAGGATTAGCATGAATAACATTGAAGATTATAATCAGAATGAGTAAAACAATTTTCTTTTTTTTTGCCTTACCTCATAATGAAAAAGAAAAAAATGTGGCTTAGAAAGAACATTTATGAAAGTTTTGGCTTCTGAGTAACAAGCATGGATTACTTTGGCAAGATGTGTAGGCATTTATATCTGAAAACCAAACGGATTTTAATTATTTTGACAAACCACTGTGGTTTTCAAGATTCAGTGCTCATGAAGAAAAATTAATATGCTTAATAAGTGATCATTCTTGTTTCAGCCAAGTAGTTCCAAACTTTTAAATGCTCTTTTCTTAATTCTAGTTAGCATATTAAGCATGGAATTATATAATTTTAAATGTATCATTTCAGCTATAGTGGTTTATTCAGGAAATGTGTTGCAGTACTGGTCTGAGCAAAAATTGCTTCAGCTCTGCTGCACAGTCTCAGCTGTGTTTCCAAGTAACATGAGTTCCTTCCTTTTTTAGATGTATTTCACCTCAGTTTCGGTCACAGTGAGCTCCTACCTCTCCTTCCATTGTGACACAGCCTACTGTCCATGTTTCCCAACAGTTCTTGTCAGAGTGCCAGTGTACTTTGTAACTACATTGGCACTTGAACAACTGCAATACAAATATCCATACCTACATTTACACTGTTGTCCTGGATCTGTTCCAATGGCTGCCCTAACAAGAATATTTTTTGGAACTCACAGCTTCAGTCACATCCATACTTTAAATTTTTGGGGCATCCTTGAATATCATAACTCATGTGACTTCACAGTCCTGGTCAAGAGAAATTCAAGTGTTAATGTTTACTGGTGGGACTATTTCATCTTCCAAATTCTAGGATGATTGACAGTAAGCTATCAATTTCAATATATCAAAGTCCCTCTTCCAGGACTTAACACTAAGTATGGATATTTCTGGTCTATTTGAAACTTAAGACAACATAATCATGTTCCAGTGGGGAAACATGCCCACCTGTTCTCAGCTTTAAGCAGATACACATTCCTTCCAACATCCCCAGAAAAGAATCCCAAACTTATGTAAGTAACTGAAAGATGACACAGCTGTTCACTATACTTTAGAGTCTCTCAGTCACATCCCATTGATATTAGACACATCAACCGTGATGCCCAATATTTTTTAAGTGCTGAACAGACTCCTCTACTGTATAGATATTCATTGCATGGCAGTTCTTACCCCCATTGCCAGCATTGATACATATTTGCCATCCTGAATGTTTAAAGTGTTAAGATCCACCAGGGTTGAGTGTGATATTGGTTTGATGATGTGCCCTTTTACAACCTACAAAAAGCAAATGAGGAATCTTTCTCACTCACATAGGTCCAGTCAGAATGAGTATTTCTTGGCCTTTGACCACCTTATGCGATATTAATAGCCTTGTAGATCTGGTTCCATGAGGAAAATATTATCCATTACATCATCTGCACTTACACTGATTCCACTTGTCCTGGCTTATTCTAGAATCCTCCTCTTTACATATTTTCCCTTGGTCTGTTCAATCTGGAGAAGATTGAGGGGAGACCTCATCAAGATCTACAACTTCTCATGAGAGGAAGATGAGGGACAGACACTGATCTTTTCTGAGTGCTGACCAGTGATAGGACCCATGGGAATGGCCTGAAGTTGTCTCAGGAGAGGTTTAGGGCAAATGTTAGAAAAATGTTCTTCATTCAGAGGCATTTGAGCACTGGAACAGGCTCCCCAGGGAAGTGATCACAGCACCAAGGCTGACAGAGTTCCAGAAGGATTTGGACAATGATCTTGAGAGGTTTTCCTGTGCAGGGCTAAGAGTTGGACTCGATGATCATTGTGGCTACCTTCTGACTTGACATATTCAGTGATTCTGTGATTCCTATCCCTTCTCATGTCCTTTATCACTCATTTTCTGAAGGTTCTAGAGTTCTTTTTTTTCCATCTCCCTGTAATAGGCAGCAGATTATCTTGCCTACCAAGAGTAGGGAAAGAACACTCCTTATATTCCAGATGGTAACTTCCTACTTTACTCTCACTTGTAAAATAAGTTCCACAGCGCCAAGTCCAAAGCCCCTCTCACATCTGTTATGTAGCATCCTGCAGTTTCGCATGCCCAGTCCTTTTAGGGAAGCTGAGTCCTGTGAGAGCTGAATGAAAAACATCATTGTATTCAGTGCCTAACAGAAGACATAGTGGGTGGCTGCCCACACATGTAACAAGTACAAAAATCTGTTTGCAGGATACTTCACACACATTTCCCAATCTTCCCTTGCTCTTCTGATGACATCCTGAACCCCACCTTTTATTCTTTTATCGTCTTCTCTGAGGAGTCTACTTCTAGACTAAAAACTACTAGAAGTGCAGAAAGCTGTGGAAGACTTCTCTCCTGTTGCAGTGACTACAAGAAGAATGGACAGACAAAGAAATGGGCTTTGAGGCATCAGTGCTTCAGGAACAGGCTTGTGTTCCCTTTCCCTTTCTAAGTAATGTTTCATTTTATAGCAACTCTCTACATAAACACAAAACAGAATTCCTTTCTTTACTACAACTTGTCTCCTGAGAAGAACTACTCACTTTCCGTACTAGTCTAGTGATGTGATTTGGAAGAAAGGACAGCAACCCATGATGCTGCAGTGGTGCCTGTCTGTCAGGAGCCCACTGATGTAATGGGAACATCTATTGGCTTGAAATCCCAGTTTCAGACTGGTGGCTTTTGTCCTTAATGGGTGTTAGCAGAGCAACAATGCTGGAAAGAAGATTTCTAGCTGTTGTTTAATAGTGAATTACCACTGATGAATGAAGGTACTGAGAAATTCAGTACCTTATTCCTCTGTATTTTCTTTTGAGTGCTTTCTGGCATGGTCTGACACTCTTACACAACATGCCAAGAAAGTCATCTATTTGATAGAGAAAGGGATGGTTTGAAGAAATACAGGTTTCCAAAGCAGAAGATAGCTCCATTGAGGACTGTGAAAAAAAGGTAAGAAAGATCCCTTGAGTCTAAACTGGGAGTTCAGTTTTCTATTTTTAGTTTGGGACAGAAATACAACCCTACATTAGCCTGAAGAGGCAGCTCATACTCATTTTTTTGAGGAAAAAGAAAATCATATTATTTTGTGAAATAAGAAAATCTCAGTGGGACAAGAATGAACAATCACAAATGAGTTATGTATAAGAACATTAATTTTTCACTAACTTTCATATTGTTTCCATGTGTTGAATGAGCTAAATCATTCTAGGATTTGTTTACCATGATCCAGTTTTCTTTTAGTACTGTAAAGGGAATAGTCATCCTTCCTTTGAAATAAAAGTTTCTATCCCTTTTGCTTGCAATGATAGAATTTAAAATATGTGAAAGTGCTACTACTGAATGACTAGATTTAAGGAAATGAGCAACTGAACTTTACCTCCATGTCACAGAATCACAGAATCATAGAATCGATTGGGTTGGAAAAGACCTCCAAGATCATCGAGTCCAACCCTTGGTCCAACTCTAGTTCACTTACTAGATCATGGCACCCAGCGCCATGTCCAATCTGCATTTAAAGATCTCTAGGGATGGTGAATCCACCACCTCTCCGGGCAGCCCATTCCAATGCCTGATTACTCTCTCTGTAAAAAATTTTTTTCTGATATCCAACTTAAATTTCCCCTGGCAGAGCTTAAGCCTGTGCCCCCTTGTTCTATTGCTGAGTGCCTGGGAGAAGAGACCAGCCCCCACCTGGCTAGAACTTCCCTTCAGGTAGTTATAGACAGTGATGAGGTCACCTCTGAGCCTCCTCTTCTCCAGGCTAAACAACCCCAGCTCCCTCAGCCTCTCCCCATAGGACTTGTGCTCCAGTCCCTTCACCAGCCTTGTTGCTCTTCTCTGGACCCGCTCCAGCATCTCAATATCCTTTCTGAACTGAGGGGCCCAGAACTGAACACAGTACTCAAGGTGTGGCCTCACCAGTGCAGAGTACAGGGGAAGGATCACTTCCCTGGTCCTGCTGGCCACGCTATTTTTGATACAGGACAGGATCCCATTGGCCTTCTTGGCCACCTGGGCACACTGTTGACTCATGTTGAGCTTCCTGTCAATTAGTACTCCAAGGTCCTTTTCTGCCTGGCTGCTCTCTAGCCACTCTGTCCCCAGCCTGTAGCGCTGCAGGGGGTTGTTGTGGCCAAAGTGCAGGACCCGGCACTTGGCCTTGTTGAACTTCATCCCATTGGAATCAGCCCATCTCTCAAGTCTATCCAGATCCCTCTGCAGAGCCCTCCTGCCTTCCAGCAGGTCGACACTCCCTCCCAACTTGGTGTCATCAGCAAATTTGCTGATGATGGACTCAATCCCCACATCTAAATCATCAATAAAGATGTTAAACAGGACCGGACCCAATACAGACCCCTGGGGAACACCACTGGTGACTGGCCGCCAGCTGGATGCAGCTCCGTTCACCAGCACTCTCTGGGCCCGGCCCTCCAGCCAGCTCTTAATCCAGGAGAGGCTACACTTGTCCAAGCCATGGGCTACCAGCTTTTTCAGGAGTATATTATGGGAGACAGTATCAAAGGCCTTGCTGAAGTCCAGATAGACCACATCCACAGCCTTCCCCTCATCCACCAGGTGGGTCACCTGCTCGTAAAAAGAGATCAGGTTGGTCAGACAGGACCTGCCCCTCCTAAACCCATGCTGGCTGGGTCTAATCCCTTGTCCACCCTGAAGGTGCTGTGTGATTGCACTCAGGATGAACTGCTCCATAACCCTGCCAGGCACAGAGGTCAGGCTGACAGGCCTGTAGTTGCCAGGGTCCTGCTTGCAGCCCTTTTTGTGGATTGGGGTGACATTCGCCAACCTCCAATCATCTGGGACCTCCCCAGAGAGCCAGGACTGTTGGAAGATGATGGAGAGCGGTTTGGCAAGCTCTTCTGCCAGCTCCTTCATCACCCTGGGATGGATCCCATCTGGTCCCATAGACTTGTTAGGATCCAGCTGGCTCAGTAAGTCGGTCACTATTTCCTCCTGGAATACAGGAGGGGTATTCAGCTCCCTCTCCCTGTCCACCAGCTCCAGAGGCCAGTTGTCTTGAGGGCCACCTGTCTTACTGGTGAAAACTGAGGCAAAGTAGGTGTTAAGTACCTCAGCCTTCTCCTCATCTTCCTTAACTATATTTCCCTCCAAGTCCAACAGAGAATGGAGGTTTTCCTTGCCCCTCTTTTTGTTATTAATGTATTTATAAAAGGACTTTTTGTTATCCCTAACTGAAATAGCCAAATTTACTTCAAATTCCACTTTTCTTTCCCTAATTTTTTTCCTGCATGACCTAGCTCTATCTGTAAATTCTTCATAAGTAGCCAGCCCTTTTTTCCATAGTCTGTAAACTTTCTTTTTATCCCTGATTTCTTGCAGAATCTCCCTATTTAACCAAGCTGGCTGTCTTCCCCTCCGGCTGGCCTTTCGGCACACTGGGACGGCCTGTTGCTGTGCATTCAAAATCTCCCTCTTAAAACATGTCCATCCCTCCTGGACCCCCTTGCCTTTAAGGGTTGTTTCCCAGGGTATGCTCTGAATCAGTTCTTTGAATAGGCCAAAATCTGCTCTCCGAAAGTCCAAGGTGGAGGTTTTAATGGTGACTCTCCTTACATCCCTGAGGACTGAAAATTCTATTATTTCATGGTCACTATGCCCCAGGCGGCCTCCAACCACTACATCATCTACCAGCCCCTCTCTGTTTGTAAATAGTAGGTCTAGCAGGGCCTTCCCCCTGGTAGGCTCATTTACCAGTTGATGAAGGAAATTGTCCTCTATACACTCCAGGAACCTCCTAGACTGCCTCTTCTCTGCAGTATGAAGTTCTCAGCAGATATCTGGCAGGTTAAAGTCACCCACAAGAACAAGGGCTGGAGATTTTGAGACATCTGCCAGCTGCTTGTAGAATAATTCATCCCCTTCATCATCCTGGTTGGGTGGTCTGTAACAGACACCCACAAGGGTGTCAGCCTTGTTGGCCTTGCCCCTGTTTCTGGCCCACAGGCACTCAACCTTGTCACTGCTGACCTCAACTTCAACAGAGTCAAGAGACTCTCTAACATATAAAGCCACCCCTCCACCTCTCCTTCCCTGCCTGTCTTTTCTGAAGAGCTTGTAGCCCCCCATAGCAGCACTCCAGTCATGTGATTCATCCCACCATGTTTCTGTGACAGCAACTATGTCATAGTTTTCCTGCTGCACTATGGCTTCCAGCTCCTCTTGTTTGTTTCCCATACTGCGTGCATTGGTGTACATGTACTTCAGCTGGGCCATTGATTTCATTCTCAACTCAGGCTCTATGCCCTTAGGCCTGTCTCTGGAGAGCCCAGTTGCCGTCCCTTCCCCCTTCAAACCTAGTTTAAAGCCCTCCTAACTAACCCTGCCAACTTATGGGCTACAGTTCTTTTGCCCTCCCTAGATAAATGAAGCCCATCTGCTTTGACGAGACTGGGCAACACGGAGTTTGCGCCATGATCAAAAAACCCAAAATTTTGACGATAGCACCATCCCCTAAGCCACCTATTGGTAAGCTGGGCTTTCCTAAACCTCTCCTCATTCATCCCAGCTAGCACAGGAACTGAGGCAATTACTACCTGTGCTCCTGTCCCCTGAAGAGATCGGGTCAGTGCCTTGAAATCTTTTTTAATTACTCTGGTACTCCTTTTATTAATGTCATCACTTCCAACCTGGACAACCAACAGTGGGTAATAGTCTGAGGGTTGGATAAGTTTAGGAAGTTTTTTGGTAATATCCCTCACTCTGGCCCCAGGAAGGCAGCAAACTTCCCTGTGGGACGGGTCTGGCCGACATATAGGGCCCTCAGTTCCTCTCAGAAGGGAGTCACCTATTACAACAACCCTTCTCTTTTTTCTCTTACCTGTAGTCGTAACCCGTCCGGTAGGCTGGGGGTAACCAGAAGATCTTGTAGATAGATCCTCCTCCTGACTGTCCTCCAACAGACTGCCCGAGTCCAGGGCCATATACCTGTTTTTTAAGGGCACCCTGGCAGGTGAAAGGGGTCGAGAGGGGGTGTTTTTGCCTCTCTGACCAGATACAATGAACTTTACCTTTGTGTCAAGATGCAATACATACAACTTTTTGTGAAGTTAGAAATATTTCTGGACACATCTTACTTCTTCAGACAAAGAGCTTTAGTCAGGTCTCTTCATAAAGAATGGTACAAACTAATGGTATCTTGGACTTCATTAGACAAAGTATTGACAGCAAGTCAAGGGAGGTGATCCTTCCCCTCTAATCAGCACTGATGAGGCCAAACCTGCACGGCTGGAACTGCTTAACCTAGGGAAGAGAAGGATGAGATGGGACCTTATTAATGTATATAAAATACATGAAAGAAGGGTGCAAAGAGCATGGATCCTGGCTCTTTCCAGTGATGCCCAACAGCAGGACCAGAGGCAATTGGCACAAGCTGAAACACAGATGGTTCTGTGGGAACATCAGGAAATACTTTTTACTGTGAGAGTGGCCAAGCACTAGCACATGTTGCCCAGTGAGGGCTGGAGTCTCCATCTTTGGAGATATTCAGAAGCCATTTGGACATTATCCTGGCCAAGCAGCCCTAGGTGATTCTGCTTGAGAGATGGGGTTAGACCAGTTGAACTTCATAGGTCCACTGTAACCTCAACCATTCTTCTCATAAAAATAATTTAGACAGGAAACTTCAAAAGTATATAATCAAATTTGATCAGTTTAAGGAAAAGATTATATGAGAAATTTGTCCATTATAGGAGAATACTAGAACTGGTGATAGTGGAAGTGTCTCATTCATATGTGTCCTACTTTGAAGTTACCTTTAAAAATTTCAGTAATACTTCTCATTGAAAATGCTTACTGACAGGGGTAGAAATGAGATATTGTAAATATTGGGAAATTATTAATGTTGTTTAATCATGCAGTGATATATGCGCTATGCATAATTTAGGTTGCTTTTTTACTTAAAAAATAATGAGCTAGGTATTTTACACACACAGCCACAAGAAATATTCCCTGTAATCAAACCACTATGTCAACTCTCTTGCATTTAATGAGCTGGTTCACTTAGAATATACTGCAATATCCTTTTTTTTTTTAATGGCTAGATGTATAATATAAAGAATCTTGATAACAAAGAAAGAGCTGCAGGAGCTGGCCAAATGTGAGTTTCAGCAGAGACTTACTGTAGGGACACACTGTTCATTCCATTCTCATTTCTAATTTCCACTGCTATCCCCTCTCTACCCTGCTCAGATTCAGAGTTTAGTCAGCTTCCTTCTATGAATTTGGAGTCATCAGCTGGGTGTTGTATATAGCCAACCCCCTCTCTTAATTATTTTATCATCTTATGGACTGATCCTAAGAAGTGAAAAGTCATGTGCTTGAACTCAAAGGGAATTGTTCACAAGGGTCTGCAATTTGGCAAAAAAGTGCTTGATAATTCTGTGTTTAAAATATGAATGACTTCTTTGTACACAGTCTTAGAAGCAACAGTAAATCTATTGTATTGCTATTACAGTGTGTTTCAACACAGCCTGTACACCAGCTGTTCTTGTTTACAACATGAGAAAACCCTTCATCATAAAGGCTTATGTTTAAACAGAAAGCATGACATATATTTTGATCATGCTATAAGCATGTATTTCTTATGAACAATTGTACAATAGAATCATGCTATTTGATGATTACTTACATCTAATTAGGTTGCAGTTGAACCTTGATCTTTCATCTTCTATTCTTCTTATGTGTCTGCGCATGGATGTATATATACAGGTTTAGCTTAGAAACAACCTGTTTATTATTATGCTTGCTCTACTAAACAGGTAGTAAGGTGCTAATAACACTATGTAGAATTAATTGGTTTAGTTTAATTAACCAAGTTAATTTGCATGCCCTTCTGTTTTCTCAAAATCAGCCTATTTTTTTTAATCTGAAAGACTGTGTTGACATATGCAATATGTAGAGTGCCCTTCTATTTATGTAACACTGATAATAAGCCACCACACAATTCCTCTTAAGTTCTCAATAATGAAGTGCTGGCATGTGTCTGATTTTTCTCCACATGGTTTTAACGAAGAGCTTTTCAGTTTTACTAGAACATAATTAGAATATATGCATAAATCCCACTCTATTGCTCCAATGTAATTAAAGATCTTTCTTCAAAAAGAAAATTATAAAGCTTTTCTAAGCAGAGTTGCTGAAACCTGAAATCCTTGACTAAATACATTTTTATGCATGAATCAATCTTCTGAAATAGTTCTGAAAACAATTAATAATGGTCTGTTTAAGAGAAACTATCTTAGTTGTTTAATGTGGGAGAGAAGTTTTTCAACATTGCTTTCTGTACAACTTTCATAACAGCGTTAAGAAAAGCAGAACATTCAGGCATTCTGCTCATGTAGAAGATGCAAAACTCCTTTGTGATAATTAGCTTAAATAAATCTCCTGACAGGTAAAGTTATTTAGCTATCTGGATGTTTTATACCATTTACACCAGTAAAGGATAAAGCAGAAGACTCATTCTTACCCAAAAAATAGACATTATAGGGCTATATAAGTAATATTAATTTATTTAACCTTCTTCTCCTTTTGCAGCAGAAGCAGCTAACAGCCATAACATTGTGCACATCTATTTCTGGGCTTTTTTATTGCCTGGTACGGTTAGATGATCTCCTGGAATTTGACTACAAATTTTGAGGTGCCTACTGCTGCTGGAAAAGTGTGAGTACTAGAGGCTTTTGCTTCTAGCAAACTCAATTTGTAAAAGTATCTGCTGGTCTTTTCTGCTCAAATGGCACTTAGACCTTTTGTTTGCAGCTGACTCCTGCTTATGGAGTGTCAAACATCCACTTAGATAGCGCTAGCAAAAGATCTATGTAACTGCCACACCTACAGTACAGCATATTAGGTTGTACAGAAGAGTTATGGAAGAGAGAGCTGGAAGGCTGCTTAAAACAGCATGGATCTGCTAGATAAACTTGGGCATGTGCCACAAGACACAATCTTTAGCGTCAGCTGGAGCAACTAGTGGTACAGCAAAGGCCTTGGCTCAGAGCTCTGAAAGGCAGATGTGACAATCCAGCTTTGTGGTTACAGGAAACATCTGGTGCCTCTTCCTGCGCTGGGGCAGGAGAAAATTGTGTTCCTGCCTACAGATGATGTGCTCTGTATAAGAACCTGTGTTGCCAACTGGAGAAGGTGAGCAGACTGGGGTGTCAGAGAATGTAAAACAGATTGACAGGATCTTCACAGTGATCCTGCAGAAACAAAGGCTCAAATCATCCCACTGCGCAAGGAAGCCCTACTTTTTCTCTAGTCTTCCTTTTATCAGCAATATACTTACAGAAGCTTTTCTTGTTGCCCTGGATGTCCCTGGATGGATTTAATTCTATCAGGACTTTAGCTTTCGTAACTGGATCCCTGGCTGTTTGGGCCACCTCTCTGTGTTCCTCCCAGGCTATGTGTCCTTGCTTACATCTTCTGTAGCCTTCCTATTTGTGTTTGGTTTTGTCTAGGAACATCTTGTTCATCCGTGCAGGACTTCTGACATTTTTTTCATGCCTTCCTCTTTGTTGGGATGAATTGCTTCCAAGCTTGGAGAAAGTGGTTCTTGAATATTAATCAGTGTTCTTGGGCCCCTTCTCCCTGCAGAATTTTATCCCATGATACACTACCAAACAGATCCCTGAAGAGGCCAAGGTGTGTGCCCTCCTTGCTACCCTAAAGATCTTTAACTTGACCATTTCATGGTCTTGGCAGCCAAGGCTGCCCTTCAGCTTCACACTTCCTTGTTGGTGAGAACAACGTCCAGCATAGCAACTCTCCTCGCTGGTTCCTCTATAACTTGGAGAAGAAAGTTGTTCAACATATTCCAGGAACCTGCTGAGTTGCCTGTGCCCTGCCATGTTGTCTCTCCAGAAGATACTGGGGTAGATTAAGTCCCCCATGAGGACCTAGGGTATGTAAATAGGCTGCTCCTATCTGTGTGTAGAGGACTCATAGGCTTGGCGTTCCTGGTCAGGCAGTCTGTAGGAGAACCTCACTCTAAAGTCACCTATATGTGCCTCCCTTTAATCCTGACCCATAAGAGCTCTCAGTGGGCTCCTTATCCATTTGCAGGAGGAGCTCCATGCACTCCAGCTGGTCATTGATGTAGACGGTAACACCACCTCCTCTTCTCCCCAGTCTGTTCTTCCTGAAGACCCTATGTCTTTCCATCCCAACACTCCAGTTATAGAAGCCACCCCACCATATCTCCATGATGCCAGTCAGGTCATTGCTCTGCAGACATGCTCAGGTCTCTAACTCTTCTTGCTTATGCCCCATAGTGTGTGCCTTAGCATAGACGTGTTTAGTTTGAGTCCCTCATGAAGCTGACAGTATCTGGAGTAGCTGATATTTCTTAGTGATGCTCTTCAAGTGCTCTCCTGCTGACCTGACTTTCTCCAGGCTCTGGACACCTCTTAGTGGCACGGGCGTCAACCTGGTAAAAATGGGATGGATTGAGGTTCTCTTCCCTGGCAACCTAAAAGTTATTCTAAAATTTAGTTTTAGATGGGTAATTTTAGTTTAAATCAGTCTCTGGTGCTATTATGAATAAAACATTTCCGTTGTCATGTTCTCTGACCAGTAGCTGCCAAAATGTGAAAATATTATGAAGATTTTCATATGCTAATTCTTCAAGCACAAAGACTTGAAATGCTTCTTTGCATTGGGCACTGTGAATTCCCAAAGAAACTGTGGGGTTTTGTTTGTTGGTTTGGGTTTTTTGTTGGTTTTGTTTTGTTTTGTTTTGTTTCTAGTTTTTTAAATCATGGAAAGATGAGATAAAAAGGAATAAAATGCATTGTTTTTTTTAATTGAGTTCTTGAAGAAAAATCATTGCTAAAAGGAAAAAGCAGAAGAGATAACTCACTTATGGAGCTCAACACATTTCTAGAGTAGAGAGCAGAGCACAGCAGTTTTATAGTCAGGAACAGCAGAGGTCTGTTCAACTGGTTTTTACTTCTTTTGTTTTCTCTGCTTATTGTGATTTAATCACCTGTAAAAAGGTTCTATTATTTTGATTTAATTACTGCATACTGCTTTTTCTAATCTGGAGAAGTGCTGATATTTAATCTCTGTTGGAAAATACAAACAAGTTTAGCACCGCAGAGCATCTCTTTGCCTGTGAAAGCAAAGGACAACAGAGTTTGCAGTTCTTTCTTTTTTCATGTATACTTAAAATTATGGATATCTGTGTTGTAAGACTATGCTATTTCACTATACAAATACAAATCTGAACTTTATAACAAAAATTAATTGTAAGAGGCTGTGAGGAAAGTCCAAAAAACATCCTTCAAAGTCTAAAATGTATCTCATTAAGAATGAGAGAAAAATATTTTGTTTCCAAATGACTGTAAGCATCACTGAAATTGCAACTACTACAAGTTTCTATGGATAACACTAAATGCAGCACAGAGAGATGATAATAATGCCATGCCTATTAGTTGCACCTGTATCTTCTTGTATAGGATTCCTTGAATACCTATAATGAAGATACACAATAAGTGAAGAAACTCTGCCTGTAAAGTATGAATAATTGAGTACTGAGACTATAGATGAACACTGAGGGAGCAGAACTTGCTGATGAAGCAATACATTTGGACCTGAGACACTACAAATAAACACAGAAAATTGCAGTTAGGGTGGAAAACTATTTTCTTTCTGGAAGGGAAAGTAAAAAATCTATTATGCTGTGGCACATATGTACAAGAATACCTAGCATGGTTTTCATGTTGTACAACTCACTTTTTCTAAAGAAGTGGAAACAATTTAATGTGCTACATAAAAAATTGCTTATGTCTTCTGGTCTTCATTATCATGACCATCTTTTTTTTCAACAACTGTCTGAGCTTGAATCATAGCCATCAACTTCACCTCTTACTTGTAGAGATGCTTTACTGTTTTCATATCACGGAATTACATAATATGCTGAGTTGGAAGGGAACCAAAATGATCATCAAATCCAACTCCTAGCCCTGTGCAAGATCATCCCCAAGAGTCGCATCATGTGCCTGAGAGCATTACCCAAATGCTTATAGAGCTCTCACAGGCTTTGTTCTGTGACCACTTCCTTGGGGAGCCTGCTCCAGTGCCCAAACACCCTCCAGGGGAAGAACCTTTTTCTAATATCCAACCTAAACCTCCCCAGACACAACTTCAGGACAATCCCTCGGATCCTATCACTGGTCACCACAGAGAAAAGATCAGTACCTGCCCCTCCTCTTCCCCTGGCAAAGAAGTTATAGACTGCACTGAGATCTCCCTTCAGTCTCCTCTTCTCCAGGCTGAACAGACCAACTGACCTCAGCTGCTCCTCATACAGCTTCTCCTCAAGACCCTTTGTCATCTTTATTGCTCTCCTTTGGACAGTCTCTTAACAGGCTTAATAACTTTCCTATATTATGGTGCCCAAAACTGCACACAGTATTCAAGGTGAGGCCATCCCAGTGCAGAGCAGAGTGGGACAATCCCCTCCCTCGACTAGCTGGTGATGCTGTGCCTGATGGCCCCAGGGCATGGTTGTCCCTCCTGGCTGCCAGGGCACTACTGACTCAGATTCAACTTGCTGTCAATCAGAATGCTGAGGTCCCCTTCCATGGCACTGCTTTCCAGCATCCCATTCCCCAGTCTGTACATACAGTTGGGGTTGCCCCATCCCAGATGCAGAATCCAGCACTTGCCCTTGTTGTACTGAATGTGGCTGGTGATTGCCCAGTCCTCTAATTTGTCGAGGTCTCTCTGCAGGGCCTCCCTGCCTACAAGGGTGTCAACAGCTTCTCCGAGTTTTGTGTTGTCTATAAAGTTGCTCAATATCCCTTCCAGTTCTGTGTGCAAGTCATTTTTGAAGATGTTGAAAAGCACTGAGCCCAGGATGGAGCCCTGTGGAAGCTGACTAGTGACAGGTCACAAGTCTGATGTGACTCATTCATTATATCCTTCATCCCTAAGTGGGAGATTACTTCATCTGGATGTTACATTTCCATTTATTAAACTCTTGGTCTTTACATCTTTACAGTTCATTTCCCAAGAAAGTGGAGGAGGTTGTTAGTTTACATTTTATTAGTTGCAATGTGTCATAGTTATATACGGATTGCTGGATTAAAGAATAGTATGTTGTGACTGATAGCTGTTTTACATTAGCATCAAAAATTAGACCATAAACACATATTTCTTTTTGTAAAAATGTTATTTAAATTCAGCAGAACAAGAGCAAAACTGAATTAACAAATCTTCTACCATTGTGACTGAAGTTTAAGATTAAATTTGTGGGGGTTATCAGCCCAGTAAAAGAATTATGCTATCGAATCACTGTTTAGGTAAAGTTTCTACTTGTGCTGTATGGCAGACATTTGGCATATTCCCTACAACCAGAGATCCTTTTCCAGTTTTATGAGACAGGTGCACCTCTTAAGAACAGTGTATCTGTTTCAAAAGTAAGCCTGAAAAGCCAGTGCTGAAGATCTGTATATGCTATCTATGAATTGCTGTTGTAATCTTAATTTAGCTCCTTTATGCATCATTACAAGAGTAATTTACCACATAATCACATATTTTCACCTCCATCTTATCCTGTACTCAAGGGATAGTCCTCACATGGCAGACAGTTACTCAGAATAATTTTTTAATCCACATTCTCACACAGAATATTAAAATTCCTACTATCCATAAGGCAATAAGATGACAATTTAAGAAATGTAGACATCTAACTTTCTAAATCAAAGAGAGTTAATTAATTTTAAAAAATCATTTAAAATATTGGCCTTATTAGTTTAAAAACTGAGTGAATCTTTTTCTACTAACACATTTACCAATAGGTTTTATTATTTTAGTTGACATATATTTGCACATCTGAACAAAAGCACAGATTATCAGGGGGAAAAAACCCCACAAAAAATGTTGGTGAATTTGAATAACAAATTTAATCAGTGCCTGGTGAGAGCAGTAAATGGACTACATTGCAGCAGCAGTTATTCACAAATTGAAATAAGCATTCAGGAAATGCATAGGATGGGATTTTGGATTTCCCTTACACAGAGTGGGAAAATGGCCAATTGTATGACACTGACCTATGGCATCCAACCTACTTCAGGTGCCAGCTTTAGACTTAGACAAACAATGCTTTAGAAGTATTTGTTTTATTCTAGTGAGTATATGAAAGGGGCCTAAATGGGTAGCCCAGGAAATTTCTCTGCTGCTCGGAGGAATCTCATCCATATTAACTTACGTAAAAATCATGGTGCAACTCACTAAGCTGTAACTTAAATGTTGTAGGCAGACAGAAAATACTTCTCTCGATTAGCTACAAGAGTATGTTGTCTCTTCTTGAGATCATCAGCCATCTTAGCTCTGTAATGCTAATTGATTCCTAGAGACTGTTCAGGCAACTAACCAGATGAAAATGGAAAGATATAAACCTCTATACATTTAAGGACTACATCGTGATGCATATATACAAATGGCCTGATTTAAGGCCAATGCCTGTTTCTGGCATCTGCATCTCTGGTGAGCTTGATTTGAAGCACAAATGTTACTTGAGGGTCATCTCTGGGACATGTTTAAGTAGCCACTCCTGATGAAGTATCTTTGTGTCTTTTTCCTTGACATTCTCTATGAGCCTCACAAATTACATTTCTTTATACAGCAGAATATCCTTACCTGTGAAAATTTCCAGAATTAATTCTTTTTCTCTCTATTGCAAGAAATAGAAAGAATATTAGCATACAGGAACTTTGAGAAACTCAGGAAAGAATTCACAATTCAGGTTACATATGGAGATTTTGTGTCATGTCTTAGGAAATATTCTATGTAAATAAGTAACAAAGTTCTTTATAATATTACATCCTGTTCTTGAATGCTTGATCTTTCCAGTTTTCTTTCTGTCTCTATGCCCATTCTTATCTTCTCTTACAGCATGTAGATGTATGTTTCTTAAATCTTCATTTCCACTCCTTTTTTTCTTTCTCTGCTATTGGCTTTATTCCTTCCATGTCCCTCAGGCTTTGAATAGTGCCTTCTCTTTCTCTAACAAAAACTGTCCTCTATGTCTTCTGGTTCATGATAAAGTTCTTTCAAGAAAACTTCCAGTACTCATCTGTTCAGTGTTAACCACTCTATTCTTTCGTATTTATTTTAAATTGGCATCACAATAATGCTTTTCTGTTTGGATTAGAGCTATTTTCGTAGAGGAGGGACTTTATCTTTCATGTACTTCTAAAGTGCCACATGTATTTACATCATATATATATTTGCATGCTGGAACATGATTTAGAATAACTATTTAAAGAGTTTTCAAGGTAATACACATAGAGAAAACAACAATACAGAAAAAACCTTACAAAAGCGTACAAATAAAAGCATGTGAACACAAAGAAACTTTTCAAAACACATGCAGTCAGCTACTAACGTTATCCTTCCTCATGCACTATGCCTTCTCTGTCTGCTTTCTGAATTTGTGTAATTGGCAGAAACTTCTGGAGACGATGAATTTTGCTAAGAAACCTGAGCATTCATAAGAAGCATCATTTAAAAGGTGAAAAAGATGCTGCAAATATTCATGTTAGGCATCCATAATACCACAAGTTAAATCCTTATCTCCCTACAGAAAAATTCCTCATCTCTGTCACCATTATCCTACATAAGGCAAAGGGTGGATGGATAGGCTATGATATTTTTTTTGGATGTGTTTGTCAAGCTGAACACTCTTGTTTCAGGTATTCTTTTTTATGTTACACTGTGATTTCTGTTTTCATTTAAAGTCATTCAGGCAGCACCAAAAGATAGACTAATACTAATAAAGAGTTTCTCTATCAAAAAAGGCCCTATTGAACTTGTGCTGGAATAGCCAGTATGTGCCTAAACTATGTAACATTAACACTCAGCAGTGCAACTCATTCGTGGTTGCTCCATCATGCAGCTTCAGAGTGTGATGGACCTAGCTTTGCCTAACTGAGGTTTTCATGCTCTTGCATAATTCTTGCATGTATGTATGGCTCAGCTTCATGAACGAGGATTTGGGAAGGGCTCTCCCCAGGTGTGCGTGTCCTTCGTGCCTGCGCAGTGGATTTTTTAGTTGAAGCACAGCGTGGTCAGAACTGGCCCTATCATTTAACACCTAAGATTTATCTGCCATGGTGAGCGAGCTTGGACTGTGACAATGAAGTACTTGGGACTAGAACCTACAGCCCCCAGTATTCCCAGGAGGTCTCCCATCCAGGTACTAACCAGGGCTGACCCTGTTTAGCTTCTGAGATCTGACAGGATTGGGCATCAGGGAGGCATTTAACTGCATTCTTGTGTACTTCTAGAGTCTTACATCCCAGCTAGCCTCACAACCGAGAGTGGTGACTAATTGAGATACCTTTTTTGAGGAGACAGTTCTCCCATGTGAAAGGGTATGCCATGCGTGCTATTCCCCAATACTTGAACCAAACTGATATTCCGCAGCAAAAGTGAGATTATAAAGAAGACATAAGTGCACTGCTATGTAAGATGAAAGCATGCAGGACTGATAAACTATTTTGTTGACCTACTTTTCATTACTGTTTTGAAACAGTCTTATTTATGTGTATATTTAAGGGATCCTACAGTCAAACTAATTTTGAAAAAAAAATGGCCAGTGCAAGTGGCTGCTCTGAAGACCTTATTTCCTTGTGCATAAGCAGTTGCACTATGAAATTCTGCTGTCCAAGAAAGATGTCTTTTCCAAGCCTATCCATGCACTCTTCCTGTCCTGAAATTCAGGTCTCTCAAGTTTATGAATCGCAGTGACAGTCTGCTGCGTTCCAAGAAAATTTGAATCTCAGTTTAGGTACTGAAATAGAAATAGGTGAATAAGTGCCAAGGACAATGATAACCATGCTTACAGGCTTACCATAAATCAGGAAGCTTTTTCAAAGAGAAGCCATAACATTTAATTAAACTTACAGTATTGACTTGTGTGGATAAAGAACATCTGGAGAAACAATGTCTGTCAGAAGTAGTGCATGTGAAAAGTGAAGAGCTGGACTACCTTTTGACTAAGTCCAGTTCTCATCTGTTGCCTTTACTGTTTATTTCTGATGGCCTGGAAGCAGCACAATAAGTATGAAATTTGCTGCAGTCATCTAGACAGCAGTTTTTAATGCCATAATAAAACCAGATTTATTATATCTTTGTTCATTTTTTGTGTCAGTGAAAGACCCAGTAGATATACAGTGATGAAAGTAAGAGAATGATTTGCCCTACTGACTTCAAAAAGTCAAAGCTACAGGGAATAAATAGAATGAAAAATCCATGCCCAGCAGATGAAGAAGGATATACTCTCAGATTGTCACATCTCTGTTTGTCTTCACTTGTTATATCTTTCATAAAATAAGCAGTCTCCTACTATTTGATTTTAAGACACTTAATCCAATGGTGGTTTCTAGGACCTCTAAGCAGCTTATACACAAATAATAATAAATATTCTACAATGATAACCTGCATTGTCCTGTGCTATGCAGTATTTCAGAGATGAGTAATGATATTTCATTGAAACAAATAGTCCAAAAAGCATAGCAAGTTTGGGAAATCTAACATGAATATTTTACTAAAATTCAGATATTTCTGGAAGCTTACAGGCTTACTTGCCTTTGTTTTTGGTAGTCAGTAGGGAAGCAGTAAACTTAGACCAACTAAAAGATGTTTTTTAGAATAAATTTTACATTATATTTGAACCTCTTCTGTGTAACTGTGAAAGAAGAGTTTTTATTACTTTTTCTGACTTCCATATGTGTTGTATCTGGCAGATAAAAGATCTGAAAATGGGATTCTTTCCAGGGCTGTCAGAGGGTCTTGGCTAAAACTGGACAATTTCTCCCTAATCCTGTACAGTCAAATGAAATATTTCTACACCCAGAGTATCTCTCTGTTCCAAAACTTATTTACATTTCCTTTGATTAATATAGCTGCATGAAATCCTAATTAATGTACAAGAAAAAAAACAACAAACAAACTTAAATAAAAAATAATAGTAAAGTAAAGAAAAACAAACATCCCCCCTATGAAGCAGCACTGGTTGCTGTCTCAATAAATTCTTTTAAGCGGAAAATATTCTACCAACACTAGATAAACAGTGCAATTTCTATGTAATACATAATCCGTAAACAAGCAATATTTGCATTTGATATAATTCAGTTCCTCAGGGTGTTCAAATGATTCTTATCTGTATTTAATTAATAAAAATTACTTTTAAAATGCTAATTGTGTGCCCCATGTCATTACACCTTTCACATTAGATAAAGCCAATGACAGAAATGTAAGCATCTAAAGAAGTAATGCGTCAGAACAGAATGAAAATACATACTAATATTTACCATTTCCCATGGATCAGTTTGCGTATTC
This sequence comes from Pithys albifrons albifrons, assembly GCF_047495875.1. Lineage (NCBI taxonomy): Eukaryota > Metazoa > Chordata > Aves > Passeriformes > Thamnophilidae > Pithys > Pithys albifrons. The sequence goes on along the minus strand of NC_092459.1, from coordinate 54,495,490 downwards.
AGACCATTCTGTGCATATTAGGAAAATGAACCATATGATTTCTAATTTTTTTTTTCACCTTATAGATGCTATTACCAAGTTCAGTTCATTTCAGCTGTATTTAAACCTATCATAGAGCATTACTCAGAAATATTCCTGAACCTTCTCATTAGAATGGCTTTCATGAAAGGAGAACTAAACTCAACTAAAGTCAAAATTTCCTGTAAAAAAATGCTGTTGTATTTTCAAGTGCCTTCCAGGTCACTCCAGAAGGTCATGATATTTTGTGGGATGACTAGCAACATTCACTGTGGTCTTCAGAAATACCAATAAATGGATATTTTGACAAGCAAGGGACACTTTTTCAGTTCAGGTCAACACCAGGATATTTTACAATGTGTAAAAGAAATATTCCAGTGCATTCATCAATAAACCCATGGATATGGCACATGCTACTGTCAGTGATGATTCTTGAACAAGGTAGGTACAGGAACATAATTTCATACTAGTAGTGTCTCTGAAATATTTCTACTTTTTAGAACAAATTTATAAACTGTAGAGAGCTTCAGAATACTGGTTTTGTGAAGAGAACACAAGAAATTTCAGTATCTGATTGTAAATGGCAGAATGGTGAAGGTTTCCTCGATGTTTATTTAATCCTAAACACATAAGAAAAAACAGACTACAAGGTCTGCACAAATAATAGTTCATTTTGGAAATGGGTATATCCTGAGAGTTACTATTGAGACTGCAGTTCTTTTATATATAGATAGACGTACACACACACACACGTACATATACACATATACATATATATGCACACACACACATATATAACACAGATTGGACGTGGCACTGAGTGCCATGATGTAGTAAATGGACTGGAGTTGGACCAAGGGTTGGACTCAATGATCTCAGAGGTCTTTTCCAGCGCAATCGATTCTATGATTCTATGATATATACACACATACATATATATACACATATATAAATATATACACATATACATATATATATATATGGTCAAAAAGTCTGTGGTTTAAATTTCTTGTTCAGAAGTATAAACTTCTAAATTTGTTTCAAGAATTACTGAAATTTCTTCTAGCAGGTAGGACATGCTAGGGGTTTCAAGAAGTGTAACTGCTCTCACATGCTCCAAGGTCTACATGCAGACTTTTAGTATGCAAACATTTTTATCAGCAGTGTTGTACCAGTTATTCAGTTGTTAGAGTAGAAATATAGCTATTAAAACCCAGTAGTCTTCAGAAACAAAGAGAGATGAGGAATGTAGGGTAGGTATTGGAAACAAAAGAAAATGGGCTTAAATAATCCTATATCTGTGCAACCCAGATCTCTCTCTTGCTCGCTCACTCGTTTCCTATCCTTCACAAATTCCAACGGCCACAGCAGAAAGGAAGAGGATCCTTTTGTAAATACTATTTTTAGAGTGTGAATAATCATAACGTATCATTTACATCCATAGAGTAAACATATAATCATAGCTCAATTTTTCACCTAACTGTAGCTAGTAACTGTGAATTAAATACAGTTGCAAATAAGATACTTTTTTTCTCTTGCTACTTTAAGCTCTTTTAAGAACATTTTTAAAGTTCTACTGACCTCTGTAGACACTAAAACACAACAGAAAATTCTCACATCTGGCAAAGTGAACTTGTTTACATGCATTTGCTTAGCAGTCAGTCCAACTCTAGTTTTTAATGAAGCATTTTTTCATTTTGGCAGAACTATTTATTTGTATTAGAAACATGCATAATTTCCAGGAAAATATTCTTGCAGCCACCTGTAGATGCTTCATGAATGACTGATCTACAGAGATACCATAGGTAAAAGGAAAAATTATTTGAATTGTAAATTGGAACTTGCAGACTGCTAAATCTCACTGCATACTACTCTGGGCAGTATGTTGGAGACCCTGGAGATATTTCTTTAACTGCCATTTGAAATCAGCACATATAAATGAAATAAGGACAACAAACTCCATTTATCATCGTTACACTATCAAGGTTAACCTAACTAAAGGAGTCACAATGTACAACTGCTGAAAAAAAAAAAGACATGCAATGAAAGATTTTACTTTTATATTTGGTATTGAGGATGGCTCACCTGAAGCAGACTTTTTCATCTCTTTTCAACTGCCTTAGGGAAACACCATCTCTCTTTTTGGGACTTGTGAGGCTGGACAGCTGCCTAGACCCTGATGAAGAGCATGTGAATTTTGCGAGAAGAGATGAACTGGACAGAACTCACAGTGAGAACAAAGAGGAACCAGATGGACCCCTGAACTTTGATCTTGATATTTGTCACCAGGATCCAGAATACATGTTCCCAGCTCCCTTGCCACATGCCCAGGTCAAACTGATCACCAGCTGGGAAGCAGGATGGAATGTAACAAACGCCATTCAGGTAACATTTTACTTCCCCCCTTATTACATTCATCATTTGAAAAACCTGGTCATCGCTTAGCCTGTTCTATTTTACTTAGCTATGCCATAATTTTGCAGCATTCTAAAAGGTTTTTATGAATTTATCATTCACATATTTGAACCTTTCTGTATAAAATTAGCATTCTGGCAAAAAAAACAAACAAAAAACCAAACCAAAACCAACTAAACAAACAAAAAACCCCACAGAGTTCCGAAGGGAAAAATGATACATGTATTATTTAAAGTTAAAAAAAAGGTTTAAATCATGTGAAATTGAAAATGTGGTGATTGTACCTGTATTGGAAGTGCAGACATTATCTTTAATAAATATATTTGAATTCAGTGACAGTGGTGTTTGATAAAAGTGTGAGATAAACATCTAATAAAAAGAACGTGGTAAGAGCCAGACTGACGTCAGAGATGAATTTACTGACATGTAAGTTAGACTGGAAATAAATTGAAGCCCGAAGCACAAGAAGTGTAATAATACTTGTTAATGTTAAAGAAAATAGGTTGAATAGGCTGAAAGCATTTGGTCGCAGTGTACTGTGTGGAATTCGAGTCTCTTTACAAATCCTTAAATTTAGCATTAAATGTTTCAGAGTCTTTTTCTCACTTTTCATGATTCATTTCCTTACATAATTCCGTCATTATCACTAACTTTCTGTCTGACATGGTAAGAAGAAAGCAGTATCCACAGATATATCTAGCCCCAGTAACTCTTACTTAAACAAATTTTCATGCCACTTTAATTATAGGAAAATAATCTTTCCGGTATCACACAAATCTGATTACAATAATGAACATTTGTTTATGTATTCAATTCATCCTTCAGCTCTGCAGAGAAGGAAAAAAAGGACATATTTCTAAACCTGCTGTATTTTCAAACATGAGCACCACCATATGAGAGCCAATGCAATAACAAGGCACAGTAGCATATCATACTCTGAAAGTGTTCAGCTGTGAATAAAAGTGTGAAGTCCTAAAATACTCCAACTGCATTCTAGTAACACATTTTATCTTCAGTCTCCCTCAGCAACATCTAGATAGGACAGGAGTCTGGGATGAGAGCCCACTGTTGTCTCTGAATTTTGCCTTTGATTTCACCAAAGCCAAGATTTCATTCTGTAAGTCAGTTTTGTCAGTATTTGCTGTATGACTTTTTGGCAAGTCATGTTCTCTCACCCATTTTTTCCCTTTCTGAACAATGCCACTGTAAATACATCTAGGTGTCCAAAAAATCCCAAATATTGTTGTGTACACGAGTACTATTAATTATTAATATTACAGCTTTCAGTTAAAAAGTAGACTGACAACACAGTGTAAAAACACAATCATAACAGTTGTCTAGTTTAAACAAGGACAAATTCAAGTTAAATTATCCAATCAGTTCAGTAACTATGGTCTTAGTCAAAACTCAGCCTGCTGAGTGTTGCATACCATGGGTCTCATTTGGTCAAATATTTCAGAAATCAGCATTAGGAGAGAAGCTGGCTACTGATATATTGAGCTTTCCTACTAACGCAGGCTGAAGATTGCAAAGCCTGGGAGCTGCAGTTCCATTAGTAGTACCACCATAGTGTCCTAATGACACATTATTAAACTGTGTGGATTTGCAACCTCAAATGTGAATATATGTACACCTAGATTCTATGTATTTTTCCTATTTCCCAATACCTAGGATTTGGAGCAAGGCATTTGGTTTAGATACAAGGATAGAGAGCAGAGAAAGGGGAGGGGAAAGGTAGGAAAGGAGAGAATATCGAATGAGCACCAGTCTGTAAAAAATAACAGTTTGAAGACATTTTTATGAATAGCTTTGAAGAGAAAGCCAGAGTTGTAAACAGAATGATTAAAACAATCCAAATATTCTTCACTGGTGAAGACAGTCTATGCAAAAATGAGAGTTATTTTGCCCTACCTAAGAGAAAAGGGCAGTAGTGTTTTCCATGGCAATTAAAGGAAAATATTTCAGCCAAATTCTGAAATGTTCGAAACAGTTATTCCAGTGAATACAATTAGTCTAGAAGTGAAATTATTTCACAATACAGATTTATTATGGGAACGATTAAGTCTGTGGTCTATGAAATCAAATACCAAGGTTTTCTTACACTGCTTTAAATATAAGTATTTTCAAACAAACAAGAAGATATTTTTATTTTTTTCTTAACTCAAACTGAAAAAATCTGCACTTTTGGTGATGATACTGTATGTGTAAATAATTGCTTCAGACATTTAATTTTCCAGGGAAACATGTTTCGTATTCCAACACTGCACAGGCAAATTAAAACCTGTGTTCAGTTAGTCTGGATAAGACCAGAGAACATAAAGTTGTGTTAATTTAAATGGGAAAATGTAGACCATCACCTAGCAGAGTGATTCAAGTTCCATTTGTTTGTATGTAGCAGTAAAAGGCCAAAAGTATTGGTAATTACTTGCACAGTAGTACTGGATAGATAAGCAAAGCAACAGCAACAAGAAAGAAGGTAGTTAAATTCTAATGGTACAGCATTTCTCAGCAGAACCAAAAGACAATAAAGACTTTTTATTTGCCAGCCACATGTAATAGGACTTTTGCAAATAGTATCAGACTGGTGACCTCACACTAGTTGGGTTCCACAGGGCTCCATGCTGGTCCCATTGCTCTTCAACATCTTCATATATGACTTGGATGCAGTACTGGAAGGGATACTAAGCAACTTTGCAGGTTGACACAAAACTCGGAGGAGCTGTTAATTCTCTTGAAGGAAAAAAGACCCTGCAGAGAGATCTCAACAAGTTACAGGACTCCCAATCAACAACCAGATGAAGTTCAACAAGGGCAAGTGTCTGATTCTGCACCTGGACTGGGGCAACCCTGGATGTATGTACAGACTGGGGAATGAGATGCTGGAAAGCAGTGCCATGGAAAGGGACCTCAGCATTCTGATTGACAGCAAGTTGAATCTGAGTCAGTAGTGCCCTGGCAGCCAGGAGGGACAACCATGCCCTGGGGGGCATCAGGCACAGCATCACCAGCTGGTCGAGGGAGGGGATTGTCCCACTCTGCTCTGCACTGGGATGGCCTCACCTTGAATACTGTGTGCAGTTTTGGGCACCACAATATAGGAAAGTTATTAAACCTGTTAAGAGACTGTCCAAAGGAGAGCAATAAAGATGACAAAGGGTCTTGAGGAAAAGCTGTATGAGGAGCAGCTGAGGTCAGTTGGTCTGTTCAGCCTGGAGAAGAGGAGACTGAAGGGAGATCTCAGTGCAGTCTATAACTTCTTTGCCAGGGGAAGAGGAGGGGCAGGTACTGATCTTTTCTCTGTGGTGACCAGTGATAGGATCCAAGGGATTGTCCTGAAGTTGTGTCTGGGGAGGTTTAGGTTGGATATTAGAAAAAGGTTCTTCCCCTGGAGGGTGTTTGGGCACTGGAGCAGGCTCCCCAAGGAAGGGGTCACAGAACGAAGCCTGTGAGAGTTCTATAAGCATTTGGACAATGCTCTCAGGCATCTCTTGGAGACGGTTCTGTGCAGGGCTGGGACTTGGACTCGATGATCATTGTGGTTCTCTTCCAACTCAGCATATTTGGTGGTTCTATGAAATTTTTAAAAAAGGGACATTCAGTCTATAATCTCATGAAGGAGTACAAGAGAACAGAGAATTAATTTAAAACAACAGAGAGAAAGAGAGGGAGTGAAATAATGGCAAGAAGTGAAATGTTAGTCTGAGATGTAATTTATACCCATTTAATTTATAACTGTAATTTATACCATTGTGACTCAATCTCCACTTAGGTCTTGGAAGCACAAATGAGTTTAACACTGAAAAAAACCAGCCACTTTACCAGAAAGATCAAAATTGCTTTCAGTATTATAATGCCTGTACAATCTTTAAAACATAGTCTGATATAATTACACAATTTTTTTCTGAATGTTTTGTAAAACATGATGTATCAAATCTGTCTGGAAAGCAGCTCAGCAGAAAGGGACCTGGAGGTGTTGGTCAGCAGTGAACGAAACATGATCCAGCAGTGTACCCAGCTGGCCAACAAGGCCAATGACATCTTTGTCTGTATCAGCAATAGTGTGGTCAGCAGGACCAAGGCAGTGATTGTCCCCCTCTACTCAGCACTGGTGAGGCTGGACCTCGAGTCCTGTGCCCAGTTTTGGGCCTCTCACTACAAGAAAGACATAGAGGTGCTGGAGCATATCCTTCACAACACAGCTGGTGAAGGGTCTGGAGCATAAATCTCGTGAAGAGCATCTGAGGCACCTGGGGTTGTTTAGCTTGAAGAAAAGGAGGGTCAGGGGAGACCTTATCGCTCTCTACATCTGAAAGTATGTTGTATGAAGTGGGGTTTGGTTTCTACTCCCAGGTAACTGCTGATGGGATAAGAGGACATAACCTCAAGCCATGGAGGTTCAGGCCAGACATCAGGAATTATTTCTTCACCAAAGGTGTTGTTAAGCATTGGAACTGACTGTCCAGGCAGGTGGTGGAGTCACTGTCCCTGGAGGTGTTAAAGAAACAATGGGACATGCCACTTAGTGCCATGGTATAGTTGACAAGGTGGTGATGGGTCAAAGGTTAGTCTCAATGATCTTAGAGGTCTTTTTCAGCCTAAAAGATTCTGGGATCCTGTGAAATCATTCTGAATGTCTGGTTTGATTCAATGCATCTGATACCTGATATTGCCAACATTTGTGTCCTGCCTTTTGAAAAGAATTATGTTGTACAAAGATTAGAAATACCTGCAGCAGAGGAAATTTTATTGTTTCATATCAGAGTAACACAATACAGTCCTTGTCTATTGTGGTACTTCTAGGAATAACAATAATTCAATTAGTATTAGTAACAATTATTTTAAATTGTGTCAATAATAAATTACTAATTATTGCAGTAGTGACCATGTATATGCTCATTATATTCATATTCTGTATACTGTACATTAGTTTAGAAAAGATGCAACACTTGAGTAATTATTGTTTAGAGAACTGAATATCAACATATCTTTCACCACATGCCTTAATGGCAGTATTTCCATAATGAGTTACAATTTAGTTAATTTTAATTTACATAACTCTAAGAGATTCACTTGAAAAGATCTCATATTTAATATTAATTTTTCTGTGATGTTTCCTGAGTTACCTGCCTTCATCTCCTTAATATAGACCAAATATTTAGAATGCTTTCTGAGTATCCACAACTCCCAAATACTTAAGTGGAAAACACACTGATGCTGAGAAATGGAATTAGCAGATGTGCCCCTAAAGATATATAGGCAAACACCTTTTTAAGGTGTCCAAACACCCCTCACATCAGGGTACTGAAAGCATTTTCTAAGTATAAATATGTACATGCTCATGTTCTTAGAAAGCTGGTCATTAAATGTATAACATATAAATCCTCTCACCATCAACCTTAAAAATTTTAGTCACATTTAACCAAATAACCACTTGGATTTTGCAGCACTTCATCTTAAATATTTATTTTCCAGACATGAGAACATAGGTCAATCCTTTCTTGTGCACAAAGCAGTAACTTCCTTGAATTATATGTTGAAGCAAAAGTCACATATATTGAAGCTAAAGTCATGCCCTGAACTAAATTATAAACATTGGAAGAAAAAGAACTTCAGCATTTCATGTAAAAATGTGGTACTGGGAATTAAAAAAGGTGCTCAATGCTGATATCTTACCTAGGAACAGCAAGCTATACAAGTTTCCAAATGGAGCATCAAAAAATGATAGCACAAAATAAAATTCCAAGACACTAGGACTATTGAGGTGCACATAAAAATTCCAAATAATATGATTTTAGCTGAAATGCACCTGCAGTACTGGCCAGATTTACTTTTAATGGATTTGCAACCTGAAACCCATACAGCCACAACTGAAGACCCAGAAAAAAATCCTGATGAGAGCCATCTAAATTCAGATCTGTTTTTCCTCTGACAAAATGTCACCATAATGCAATGCAATTGGTAAAAGATACATTTTAAGGAAGAAGACTCTGTAATTAACGTTTGTGTCCTGGTTTTTTGATTTTCTTTTGAGGGGAAAAGCAGATTCCATATATATATCACTACTTTGTATAACTTTTTATTTCAGCTTAGACCCTGCAGTAGATTTCTTTAGTTTTGTGCACGTATCCATATAGTACAGAAAAGGCCATATGCAGGATATATCTTCTCTATTCTCAACCCTACTTTTTATCACAAAGGCTTTATATCAAAAAAGGCTTAAAGAAATATGAGTAATTCTGTTCAGAACCTCAACTTAAAGTATTTATTTGACACTTGATTTTTAGCCAAGTCAAATACCTGTCATCTCCAACAACTTTAGCTGAAATTTTGCTTGCCTAAAACTTTTGAAATCTGTATATTTCAGCATCTAAAGTTCAAAGCCATCATATTATCTTGAGCTTATTCCTAAGAACAATAGCTAAGTCACTGCAATGCATATGTATACTTGTTCTGGGATTGATCTTCAGTTTGTCACAGTCTGGTCAGAAAAGTCTTGGACAATTTGCAAGTGCCTGTTTCTTCTAAGTGGAGACTTCTCATTGATTGTTAAGGTATCTATAAGTTTGAAAATTATTTCATCTGGAAAATATTTCAGAACAGTTATTTTATATGTGTGAGGCTGTAGTCCTTCTACATGAGCAGTTGGTAGGAGAAATTCTGTGCATGTAAAAGGACAAAGGAACTAGCAAGTAAGCACATAGTAGTGTGGCAAGTAAGCTGGGAAAGACCAGTTCAACTATTCTCCTTACACTGGTGCTTTCTAGCTAGTAATAACATGAACTTGTGCTTTAATTGGAATATGTAAGTTGTTTTGGCATGCTGACAAGAGACAGCCCTACTGAGGACATAGAATCATTGAAGATCTTGAGATGAAAAGAACCCATAAAGATCATCTGGTCCACCTCTCTGCTCCTGTAGTGCGTGGACCTTCCTCCAGCTTTGACAGAACTCCTTGGGTGGTTGCCTTGGAAGAGTCTGTCATATTTCACCTACTTTATATCTTAAAGTCAGCTTAAGTGCATCTCCATCCAAGAGCTTTAAAACCCTGACATTTTTCAAAGGCCACGTACCATCAGTGATGTTGCTAGAGCTTAGTAGTCTGTCAAGTGACAGAGATATGATTTACATACACATTTACTTATATTTCCAAAAAGGATGTGTCCACTTGAATTTCTCCCATAACACATACAAAATAAATGGCATGTGTGAGCACCACAGAAACCTGGACAGTGTCCGTCCTGCTCTCAGACCTCTTTTTTTTTTTCTTCATTTTGTCATTGGGAAAAAGCATCCAGGAGATGGCCTGTTCTCATGGTGTTAATGCCTAAAAAGAGAATTTGCATTGGTATGTAGATAACTTAGAAGCACACACATACTACACAACTCTATTTTTAATTGCAAGAATTTTTTATAAGGAAAAGTCTTACATGAATAAACATATAGGGTCATGGCCATTTTCCTCTGCTGTTCATAACCAGGCACACACCAAATGCTGGCAATCTCTCTTGAACGTCTGCCTCACGCCTTCCCCCTGGAGGACATCACTTGCAGCAGACTCAGGGTCTTGGGGCTCCTATAGACACTGCTGATAGACACCACCTGTGGGAGTGTGGGACTGCAGCAGAGTGTGTTTTCCTGTTTTGGTTCAAGTTCACATTTTATTTAGATGCTGCAGCTTCCCATATCTTTTCAGCAGTCAGTCAAAGCAGCTAAACAGAGTTCCTTGTCTTCCACCCAGTGTCTGTCCACACCAACATTTCTTCACTCCTAGGTGAAGAAGTCCTTGTCCTTGCTACCATGCAGACCTACCATCTGGCATCATATTGGTCAGGCGTCTTTCTAAATCCTCACACTCAGACTATGTCAAGGTCCTGCTTATTTTTACTGTAAATCTAACTTTTACTGTAAACTAATACGTAGCCTCATTTACTAATCCACTAGGTTAAAACTCTGATCTGAGAAGTAGTAATTCCCCATTTGTGTCACAGTAACATACTTTTCCCTGACTTTTCCAAGCTCACCCCATGCATATCCACTTGGAAAGCTGATGCAGTTCCATACCTCATGAGACCACTAACTCTTGCAAGCACCTCTTCAACCATAAAACTAAGTGAAGGTGCTCATCTTCTCTATAATAATCTATCATTTTTCTTCCTACATCTATTGATTCTAATCTCTCTCCTTCCAGTTACAATACCATTGTCAGTTTGTTAAATATTTAAACAAGCATTCCTATGAACTTTTATGAAGATATTCCTCTGATAGAAATATTCTTTTGATGAAAATTGCATAGTTATATGATACATTGAAACCACCATTTACTCTCTTGACTCAGTTTCTGATATTGACTCAAGATTTTCTTGACTTCCGCCTCTGCCTGTATTTATTTCCTGTTATCTTACCCGTAGATTTTAAAATCTTTGGAGAAGAGGCCACCTCTTTGTGCTTTGTTTGCACAGTGCTTTATACATTTGGATTCCATTCAAGGACTTCCAGGTTCTCCAATAATGCAAACAATTTTGAAATTAAGTCTTTAAATGTTTTCTATTTTACAGAAAATCCTTGCAAAGTAATGATTGTTTCAATGTAACCTGTGATAAGTCAGCTTGACATTTGATTCAGTTTTCTCCCTTTTCTCTCTATAGAATGAATTCTCCTAGCTATTGAGAGGGCTGAGCACAAAATAAATCAGCATATGACTGTGATAAGAGCACCTTTAGAATATTCAGCCATTAAAATGGGAATTCCATCTTCAAAATCCAGATGGTCAAGAAAGAGAATGACAAAACCATGATATCAAAGATAAATAGATAGTGGCATTATGAAAATTATACCCTTTGAAACAATAAATGTTATCAAAAACAAAGGATCAAATAACTGTCAGCTGCTTGAAAGCAATGATCCCTTTATTTCATGGAAGAACCCAATGCACTACAACTTGTTGCAGAACAAGGATCTCTGGCTCCCTCAGGTGAGGGGAATACTGATGTACTTTCCCACTATACTAAAATCAAACTAATCTACCATACTTTTTGGTGTCATCAATCCCTGAGAGCATTTTTAACAAGTTGAACTAAAACAGATGGTGTAAGTTCTTTTTTTTCTTTTTCCTAAATTCATGGCAGGTCACATGGTATTTAAATACACTGTTATCAGGCAACTTTGAATTTCTGTATCTGTTATGTTTGGCTACTTAATTGTTGTGATATTATGTTTGCCAGTTACCTTTCAAAACAAAGCCCAAATTACCTATTATAATTATTTACCAGCTTTCTGTGGCTGAGATAATTTGTACATTTGTTTCCCTCTATTGCACTACCAATGGCCAGCTATTGCTACTGGAAAACATTTTTCTTAAAAATATTCTTTCTGTTCCTGTTCTTAAATTTATGAGGTATGTAACCTCAGCAAATTTGCTTTAATGAGCCATAGACATACACCTCCTCCCAGAATAACATTCCTCCCAAGACAGCAAGAACAGAGTAATAGGCAGTAGAAAGTAAAATGTTTTGCCAGACAGTATTCCTTTCCTGTTTTTTTCTAAACTTCCTTCACTTCCATTAGCAAATTTTTGGAAAGGAGCTTATTTTTTTATGAAGCAAAAGAATGAGGCTTAGGGTTCATCAAGGAATAAAAGTTGACAAGCTCAGCATTTGCAAGTGTGTATGGGAATTTAATGTTGAAAGTAAAGGATATCTGAGTTATTATAATGTGCTAGTAGAATCAGAAATAGTAATGTTTCTCTAGCAGACTTTCCACATGGTAAAGCTTCTTCCACACAATCCTTAGATGGTTAATCTGCAGTTTACTTCAGTGTGTATAATTTCTGACAGCAGGAGATTCGCTGAAACAGTACAAGCTCCGTCTGAATGAGCAAATGGAGCTATGTGAGAAAATGAAAAGCCCTAAATGCTGATTATACACAGTACTGAAGACAATATATTGTAACCTAGTTTAGCAGAGACAAACTGTATAAAATATTTTACCCCTAAAGCTAAATAAAAGAAGTTGTCTTTTATTAGCATGTATTCTCCTTCCTCGCCTTACATACACCATGTTTCTTGGAAGGCAATGTTTCTCTGTATGCTTGGCCAGTGGCACTAGATTTGCCTTATGTACAATACTGTGTTACTAAATAGCTAACAAAAAACATGAAATTTAATATTCACTTCTCAAAAATGTAAACATGAGTCAAAGTGAGGAAACATTTACTTCAGCTTGTACACACTTACTCCACTATCTATTTCAATTTCTCTCAGTCCGGTTCTTGAATTGGCATAAATGACAGGACCAATAGATTATATTTTCTAATCTCTACAACAAACATTTTTGACTGTTTTATATAATCAATAGCAGTGACAGTTTCAGCCTTTTCCTTTACTCTACATGGGTATTTCCACTCACAATAGGGGTTTTTTTGCTGTTTTTCCCTCCAGAATCTTGTTTAAATCAGGCCAGTTCGTCCCTGATAGGCAGAGAACCTTTTTTGAGTATTCAAACCCATTCTAATTTGATTATTTCAAACTAAATCTGTGTATTTCAAAAATTATTAATAGTTCTACTGAAGCTTGAAAAAATGTCAATATGAGGATAAGAATTGCATGCAATATAGATGCAATCAATATATCTTATTTTTTATAAGAAAATTGTTTCTTTTTTCTCAGAAGTTACCTTTTTTCTTATGTCTGTTAATTAATTTTTACTGTAACTTTGTAAGTTGACATTGAAGTTTATTCTATCTCACTACAGTTTGAAGAGGTTCTCATGTCTCATTGTCTGCACGATTTCCACAACTACAAATGACATCTACTCAGCCACCTTCCCTGAAGGGACTTGAAAATGTTCCTGTAGGCTTTAATTGGGATCTAGAGTTTAAAATGAGTTCTCCACTCCTGTACTTGTTGCCTTTACTTACCTGCTGATTTTCTTCAATTTTGCTGGGAAGCCAGTTGCGCTCTGATCTCTTTCTTTTGTACTTTCTGTTGTTGTCATCTCAAGTTCAAAATAAAATACCTGCACAAAACTGTAAGCTTCTCTCTGCTGCTTGGATGGGATTTTAGAGACTTTTTACTATCTCCTGTATTGTGAGGACCTGCCATTCCACCCCTGAAGGATTTCTTTCTTTATCAGAAAGGATAATCAGCTACATAATGCATACTTTCCCTCTCACTTTCTACTTATTCCTGTCTTATGCCTATAGTTAGGTATTTCTCATATCCAGTCATTTTTCCTCACAAATTCTTGCCCATCATATTCTCCTACCCCTTGTTTCTACCTCATATGGATCACAACCTTATGTTCTAATGTACTCCAGTTTACCTAATGACACTTTTCCCCTCCCTCTTCCTGACTCCCCTGGTGCATTCATGTTCCCAAGTTATTCAGCTTCTTTCTCTTCCTTAGCTCTTCTAGGGCAGTCACAGTCTCAAGGCCTCTGTAAAAGAATTCCCGACTCTATAGATGACAGAGAGAGAGACAGGCATCTGTGATGAGTATCCTACACTGTTGGAATGAGCAATCATTTGGTGATCTTTATTTCTATCCATCCTTTCCAGAGTTACCAGATTAGCTTTACATTTTGCTGTATTTAGGTAGGAGAAGTTAGGAATACCATTCCTAATAAGGGTAGATCAAAGCAAGGTAGTTTCTTCATGTGTCTTTTCTGCTACTGTGTGTTTTAGACAGAAAAATTTGGGTGAAATTAACTTGATTCATAGATGCTTAGAAGGGATCATTTCCTCAAGAGCAAAAATAATAGTCACTTTAATTATGGCCCCTGAGTTTTTACCTAAACTCCATACATTTCAACTCATGAATAAATTTTTATTTTAACTAAAAATTTGAATATGAGAAAGTTGTTAGGAGAAAGGAACAGAAACTAAATGCAGTCTTGAAATAAATTTATCAAATATGAAATCACTACAGCTCTCAACACCAAAGTATGAACAAAGGAGAGATCCAATAAAGGTGAGTAGTTTTCCTTGCACTATCAGAATGACTCAAGATAAGAAAAAAGAAATTAAAATATTTTTTTAGAAAAATACAACTTTTACAGCAATTACTTAGCTAATCTTGTTTTAATAAGGAAAGAACTGTTTTAATCTTGATCTATACAATTTTTGTATCTAAAAGTTAAGAATAAGCTTGAGGTCTTTGTCAAAGGTCAAGAATATTCAAGATCCCTACTTTGTTCCCTCAGCTGTTGTTTCCACACAGCATCCTGTCTTCAAGTCTTTCCAGTGTAACTGCAGACTGCAGGGGGGATTGGGGGGGGGGGGGGGGGAAGGAGGGCAGGTTGGGCAGGTTGGGGGAGAAGAACAAAATAAAACAGGAAAAAAAACCAACACAGAAAAGGAGTATTATTTATTTTATCACTTCAGTACTTTTTACATGGGCCAATAGAGGTCAAGAACCACTGTGTCACAGTCTGTACAAACAGAATGAAAAATACCTTAAGTAGTAATACTTAAGTAGTAATACTTCAAGTATTTTACATCTAGAGACCTTCAAAAGACATTTTTGGCATGCATGCTAAATGCCTGGTTTTGCAATGCGTAACCTTATTAAAAAAAAGATGTTTGGGTTTTTTTTAATGAAAGCTTACCTAACTTTGCTTTTGTCATGAACGTTCAAAGGATTCCATAAAACTCACTCACATTTATTTTCTGATTTTTATTTTTTCTGTTTATCATTAGTTATGCACACTTGTGAATGTTTGTCTAATCTACTTGAAAATAGGGGAACTATTCTATCTTGTTGAACTTTAAGAATTGTATTATCTTTTATGTCATTATAGGAGAGAGACACCTTTATTACAGGGTTTCATTTGCAACTTCAACTTTATCTGTATCTGTGCATGATGAATTATCAGGCAGTAAAATCAGTTGCTGCTTCTTCTATCCTAAAGGTAGAAGCCTCCAGAGGTTCCACTGAAGTTTAACTGAGGTTAAGAGAGGAAAAGCAGTAAAAATTTGTATTCTCTGACCAGCTTAATTGCCAGACAACATCTTTTCTCACATATTCCAGAAGAATATAGTATGATACTCTGTATAAGTTTACTGATTGCTGAAGACCAAACAATAGTGTACCACTATTTATGTCTTTCATCCAGACTAGTAACTGTATTCTCTCCAGGTAGTGCTCTAAGACAAATTTCTCCTTTATAGACTGAACTCTGGGAGTCATTACAGCTTGAATAAGAGTCCACCTAAAATTGGTGGTTAGGTCTGTGCTGGGGAAAGAACAGGATAATTTTAGTCAGAGCAGGATTCAGTCACCCTTTATTCTGCATAAGGTTATGATAAATCCTATGCCAATATTCAGAAAGTATAACTCACCTTCTAGAAGTTGTAACCTGGCTTCATTTCCAACTCCAAGGTGCGTAAGGCTTTTTCAATACAAAGACATTTGTAGTATGGGGGTGTTTTCTTCCATTTCCTCTTCAGCATTACTCCTTAAAAGTGACAAGAACTGTGGCTTATCCCATACAGGCAGTATTTAAGAACTAGTAATAAGCCAAATTAATTCCCCCAGCCTGAGTTCGAACTTTCTATGCACTTTAACTCTTCCTTTTGTTCTGTAAGTGCACGATCATATGAGTTCTTTGGCTCCCCAGTTCTTTGCCTTGCATCTAGTCTCTCAAAGTCCACTCTCTGCCTCCCCCCAAGTTTTTTTGATCATATTTTTATGGGAACTCACTCTCATGTTATTGTACTGGATGTTTGGAGTGCTTGCCTGCCTTCAGGTGGAAACCTGACAATCCACGATGAGCTATAATGAGACAACTGGGTAATCAGTCAGGAAGTCCATCTTGCATGGCACTGTTAACTTTCAGAATAATGTTTGTTTTAACTGCCTTACTTTTTTCATCTTTTTCCTCTCAGCTACATAACACATAATAAAAGCCCTCATTCTTTTATGAAATCCTGCTTTCTCCTTTGGGACCAAGCAAAATAATGTTTTCCTAAAAGGTAATTTGCTTGGGAGATTTTCTTGGTGTGATTCAGTGTATCTGTGCCGATAGCTCTGGATTTATGCAAGCTAATATTTTCCATCAAACCACATAGAATTAAGCATCGAGCATATTATTTCAGTTTTAGAACAATTATTTAAATTAATAGCAAAGCCAATGAGATCAGCTGTCACACTCAGTAGCAGTAATTACTTTTTTTTTTTTTGGACACTTTCTTTCCTCTGTTCACTTTCCTAATCTTCAGGAAATTCTTAAAACTCATCTGGCCACTAAAGGGAGAACAAAATCAGTGTGTTCTGTAAGTCTAATGGACACATACATTTGGCAGTGCAGACTATGCAGCCTCTTTACTGGCTTATTTATCCCAGTATCTCCTGAGCAGTCTATCTGCCTTATCATCTGCTACTGGTGCCTTAAAAGATTGACAGGTAAACACTTCTAAAGTTTCTGTCAGTATATAAGGTGATTGAAGGCATTAATCTCAGAATAAGCACCTTAGTCACTGTCATCCCTGCAGATGAAACAGGCTGGTATTGGCAGAGAGAAATAAGAAAAATCAGGAAAAACAAGATTGCTGGGGTCTAATTCAACCATCCCTGAAGTTAAGACAAAATTTTTTTGCCGACATTAGAGGAGATGGATCTGCTGCTAAGGTCATATAGGCCATAGACAATATCTGAAGTTTTCCATGGAACAGCCTGTAGTATTTTTTAATTCAAACTCAGCTGATCTGTGAACAAACTGCAAAGTGAGTGAGAAAGTAGATGAATCCTTTTCCTAATATCTGTAGAGCAGGGCCAGGAAAACAGAAAGTCTTAGTGCTGAGAAGAAATAGGATATAACTGTTATTGTAAATACATGGTGGGATAACCTATACACCTGGAATTTAAAAATAATTAGACAAAGCATATTTACAAAAAAAGAATAGGCAAAAGAAATGTGAGTGGCAGTCCATGTTAGAGAGCTGATTATCTGTGTTAGAGATGTTGTGAGGGGAGAAAATTGTGTTGTTCTTCGTGACTCCTGTTTTAAAGACCCATGCTGGATGTTGTATGCAGTATACAGTAAAATACTATTGAAGTTTCTAAATATGATAAATGATAATTATCTAATACAAAGGTATTGAACCTAGCATAAGGTAATTCAATTTTGAGCCTCATTGTGTTGAATAGAGATGAACAAATTGGAGGATCTAATTACATTCATTATGAGAAAAGAGAGAACAGTAGTATATATATTTGGTACTTCAAAGGAATGCATTTTTCACACCTGGAGAAAATTATGAAAGGTAATTGATTAGGAAGAATAAATATAGACAGCAAATTGTTAAAGCAATCTTAAAGGTTTTTAACAATAATTTGTGACATGTCCAAGAGCAACACCTCATAACTATGAAATAGTATACTGATGTTTTAAACCCCTTCCTGCTTCAGGAATGATGTGAATGTATCAATTAAAATTAAAATACATATCTATACATAGCAAAAGAGAGAAACAAAATGCGAGAGTAATAACTGTAAATTGCAAATTATGAATCATAAAAAATATATAGAAGGGCAAAGACACCAGGAAAAAGCCACAGAGACACAAACAACTGAGTGTGTAGATGTGAAAATGTGGAAAGTTTACTTAGAGATTTCCTAATGTCAGACCACCTTCATTTTCTCTGACATTTCTCACTGAATTTTGCTACATTGATTTCCTACATTTCCAGCAGTAGATGGAGGTTCTAAAATTGTTAAGTCTGAAAAAAAGATGTTGCTGTTCACAAGTTGTTCATGTGGAGAACCAGAAGGGTGTTCTCATACTACAGGAGAAGAGTGTGCCATTTTGTAATTTTTCTTGATAGACATCATGCTATTCTGCATAAGACATTAAAAAGTTAAGTCTCAGAGTTTCTATGCTGTGTGTGCACGCTCCATTTTGTGGACATGCTGTGTGCCCAGAAAGAGAAATGGACATCTCTGAAAGGAAATTAGTCTCAGCTCTGCTATTGACCTATCTTAAGGCAGGTATGAATGATATATAAATTGAGGTGCCTAATTTTTCCAGGCTTAGACTTGGACAATTAACTATGAGATAACCACAGCTGTTACTTTAAATGGGTGTCAAAATGTATCTCAATATTATTTTGAAAGGAGAATGCCCAGCAAGTTTTCACTTGTGAGGCATAGCAAAAGTTCTATCTGACCTGGTAAAATTCTTACTCAATTGCTATTACAAGTGGAATTTTTAGAAGATTGTGGATATCATCCCAATATTTTAAAAGCCATATAAATACTGACTAGTGAAAACTGGCAACAATGTTGAGGAAAAAAATGTAATTGTTAATATAGGTTTTAATTTATAGAGGATAAAAAGCTAGAAATATCATTAGTGTCAATCATGATGTTTTTTGGAGAAAGAGTCCTTACAGTCCTTATTAAATACACTTCATTTAATTCTTTTATGACTTTGTAATTTAGGCAGTGAAAGATAAATAATATATTTACACTTTTAAAAGGAATTTTGACACATTAATGCATAACATGCTGATTTCAAAATTAGTGCAACAATGGAGTACCTCTTAAATGGATTAGCAACTGCCAAAGTAACAGGTTCCAAAAACAATAACTGTCAGTGTGGATCTATTGTCAAAGGAATGAGTTTCCAGTAGAGTTAGGAGGTTATCTAGTAGAATAATTGACAGCTGATCCAGTATTATTCTCAATATAGTCAACACTGATTTGGAAGAAGATACAAAATCATTGATGATCACAGTGGTGGCTAAGAAAGAAAAAGACCATGGAGATCAACAAGCAACTATCTCTGTTATCATGGCATGAGATTAAGGGATTTGCTATGTTTGTAATTTAGTACTCACAAAGTTGTTTCTTTGTATAAATACCACAGAAACACAGGCTTGCATCTGGTTGTGAAAATTATTTATTTTAAACAGCAGCAAATTTTAAACAACATAATTAAATGCTTTGTGGAATTGTACTGAAAAGCAGGGTTCTTGAATTTATCTCCCTACTCTTCCAAGAAGATTGAGGAAGAATGCTTTTCAGTATAGTTTCTATGTCTAATCCATGTTCATGCAAGGAATCAAACACATAGTTGGGGAAAATAGCTAGACCTAAATGTACCATTCCAGTGGAGTAACTACAGATGGTGAGAAAGGCAATCAGAGCTAATTTGGTGATCTGGCATACCAGCATATATTCTATATATAGGAGATTTGTACTAACTGAATAATTTTCAGTTAAATTCTTCTTCATTTTTTTAACTTATTTTTCCATATGATTGAGTCTTAAGGTGAAGTAAATTTCTCTCTCTTAAACAACCTAGAAAATTAAAACTTTTACCTGAAAAGTCTTAAAACTGAATTTTGATATTTTTATATTTTTCTCAGAGTGCTTGGCTATGCCCATTTTTCAGTTTTTCTAAATGCATTTTATTCCTTATAGAAGTTTTTACCCTGAGGTGAAGGAGTATGGTATTGGTATGATAGCAGAAAGCCCATTTTTTGCATTCTGCACTGATCCAGATGTCACATATTTTTGAATAAGCAGCCAGCCTTGCTAGTGTGAAAAACACAAACATGTAGTACAAATATTGTGGTCAAACCATCAACAAAATGTTTTAGTTTGCAGATGTAATTTGGAAATCCTGTTCTGCCTGTTTTGTATTGTAGGTGGATTGGTGATTCCTGGTGGTACTTGTCACACTTGGATGCTTCCTTTTGGAGGTCTTCTGACAAGGTGAATAGATAGCTGCTGGCTGAGCCTTACCTTTTCTTACATACCCTTTCTATTCTTATCCTTGTTAGTTGAGCCCTCAGTCCTTCCTTAGCCCAGCTGTCTATGGCTAAGTCTGCTCTGGTTGGTTGACAAGGACCTCCATCCAGGCACATGTATTCACTCATTGACAAAGAATAGTCTACTTCCATCCTCAGTCTAGGAGGAAAATACCGAAGTCTTCCAAACTTCTTGGGAGGCAAGGAAAGGCACAGCCTGCTGGGGAAATTTGGGTTCCCTTCCTACATAGAGTGAATGGAGTGGTGACAACACAGCCAGCCAAGCTGCTCCATGACAGAGGACTGTACAGAGGACTGTTTCAAAAAGTCCATCTGTCTCCAGATATATGGGTGCTTTTTGCCTGTGCTATACTATTTTGTAAACAGACCACCTTAAATCAGCATATTTAGAGCTAATGTATTTGACTTTGCTCTAGAAGAGCTGGAAATAAAACCACTCAGACTGCAACAATTGCCAGACAGAACACTGAAACTAAAAGCTGGAAGGAGATTTAGGGAACAACTTAGGGCAATTTAGTTCCTTTTGCAGATCATTTTTAACTGATACCTCACAGCTAAAACTGTCTATGTGATAATATGGACATGAGAACACAGGATCAGAAGACTCAGTGAAAGCAAGTGCTGGGGCTAGACTAGACCAAATGGTGTAGGATTTACCAGAGTCCCCCTTCCATTAGCAAGGAATCAGTGAAATATCGTCCCACTCTGTTTACATTGCTATGCACTCACTTCTCATGAGAGGGGCATGACAGCCACCTTCAGCAACATCCACAAAAGGATTTCTTTATGGAGAAGGAATTATCCACATATACAAGTTACTTTAAGCAATGTTCTAAGGTTTCTGAGAAGCTGCAAGCCAGAGAATACAGACTGATGCCTGTACTTGTTATATTACATTGAGAGCAAGATAAGAACTTACTGAAGACATCTTTTTTCTAACCTAAACTATTTAAACTTGGTAATGTTCAGGAAATTGTCCTAACAGAGAGTCTTGCTTTTGGAAAGGTGAAAACAGGCAAGCAAATACAAAATGAGTTTTGAAGTCTGATGAAGTGACTTCTGCTCTTTGAGTTCTCATGGCCATCACTAACATTTTTGTCTATTTTGTAGAAATTTGACAACATGCTGATACATGAAACATTTATTATTATTATGGAAAATAATTTCTAACAAGGTAGGAAAAACTGTCATCTAACCACATACATACTCGCAGTTCACTATTCTCCCATTTCTCTCAACTAGGCATGCTCTTGATTTGAAAAGCTGCAAAACCAGTTATGTCCACAATGTTTGTTTTCTATTGGTAATTGAGAACTGAAGTTTACACACTCTGGGAAATAGATATCTAAGATGTCAGAACGGAAAAATTGCAGTTTCTGTAGGAATGATCAATTTGGAAATTCTAAACTCTAAATTTGAAAATTGCAACCACTGATACATAATTTTAGGAAATAATACATATAGACAAAAATAGGTTTGTTTAATAAGGCCTGAATTCACAAGATGGAAGAAAAATTAGCTCATAAAATCCCCCTATCATCCTCTGGTCTGTGTTAGATACTGAATAAATTATTAAATTATTTTATATGAATAACAGCAAGGAGATGTTAAAGGTTGGAATTATGTTATGCTCTGATTAAACTAACAATTAAGCATGGAAAGCAGTGTCTGTGCTTTATTCCGCCACAAAGCAGACACCTATGGGGAATACTGTAAATGGCTGTGTAAAGTGATAATCTCTCTGAGTCTTTTGTTTTGGTTTAGGTTGAGACTAGCCCTATGAACGTTAATCGACTAAATTCAGCAGGAGAGAAGCTATTGTGTGGATAAGGCCTGTGCTGACGCTTACCTGCAGTTTAATTATACAGTGACCCTTTGGGTCAGAAGATACTGTTTGATGTCCTAATTGCAGGTTAAGCAGCAAAATAATGCTGTGAGAATGGAACAAATGAGATAAACTTGGTACAAACTGGAAGAAACTAAGAAATATCTTTGTTCTTATGTTAATATGGAAGATGACTCTATGGCTTTATCTTCCTGATTTTTTCATAGACTTGATTTATTTGTGATGCTTTTAGAGTTGATCTGTTATGTCAGTGTTCCCCTAGGATTGTTTTTCAGAGGAAAGAAACCAAATTCAGTTCTTTAGGCAGATATCTAACTTGCCAGTCAGTGAAAGCCACGATTAAAAGTGGCATGA
The DNA here is from genome assembly GCF_047495875.1 of Pithys albifrons albifrons. Lineage (NCBI taxonomy): Eukaryota > Metazoa > Chordata > Aves > Passeriformes > Thamnophilidae > Pithys > Pithys albifrons. Next base: position 54,473,086 of record NC_092459.1, on the reverse strand, counting down.
TATCAAAAGCTACGGTAACATGTGTGCCATCTGCAGCCTGGATATAGCCAGGTATCTAGTCTTTTTGAGAAAGTAGACTGTTAGATGGCAGAAATGGTAGAATTTTGAATGCTTCTGTGAAGTTCAAATACAAAAGAAATGCTGATTACATTGTAAGATAATTGGGTCATGAGACCTGTATTAGAATGTAACTAAGACATTGAGTAGAGAGATTTGGGTGACTAAATACCACAATCTGCATAGTTGAACATCCCAGCTCCTGAATGAAATGTCATCTGTGACTTACACCACAAAACCCATGCTGTAAATGAAGTCATGGAAAATGACCAAAAAAGATATCTAGTCAATAACTTTATTATTATGTCAGTAATAATAACTGAGATACTTCTATTTTGACACATAAAGGCATAGATAATTTTAAATGTAATGTACTGGGTTAAATCATATTTAATATAGTTTTTCCAGCTCTATGTCAGCTGAAAGCTGGAGATATGCCCATCTAGAGTGAGGACAGGTGAATTAGGCAATGCTGCTCTTTCATATGATGGGCACTCCATTTTTCTCATTGACCTACAGAAAAAACATGGCTCTAATTTAAGGACTTCAAATCTTTCTTTTCTGGTTGAGCTTCATCTCACAATCTGCCCAGAAAGGACTGCTATTATGTGGCTAGAGGGGAATAATACATTTTATACATTGATGATTATTTAGTATTTGAAAAATTGGCTTTCTTCAAAGCCCTCTTAACAGATCAGGCTTGAAGATATTTGAATCACTTAGAAGTGGAAGCTGAGACAGGTGCCTGCCTTCTTGATGAGTTTCATCAGACCTGGGCTCCTAGACTGTCTTCACAGGAACTGTTTGATGGGTGTAAAACCCAACAGAGTTGATAGAAAATACCAAAGATAGAAAATACCAAAGGCAGAGTTGATAGAAAATACCTGAAACTCTGGTCCCCCACTTGGCCTTGTGTTCATGAGTGCAGATGGAAAACTCTGAAATTCAGATTTAGACCATTAAACTAACCTCTTCTGCTTTGGGTACAGTCAGCAGCACTATCCACTCAGGATGTGAGAGAAGAGTTGCCCCTTCTGCAAGAAGGTCTGTTTCTATTAGGGATTCATAGGTTTTGCAGAGCAGATGGAGTTGTTCAGATTTGGTCAGAAAGAGAGTCTAGATCAAGTCTTTCTGTCAGGCCAGAATAGCAAACATGAGCACAAATACTCAATTTCATCATGTCATGGGTGCTGTAAGAAACATCGAAGTAAAAATTTCTGTAGAACTGGTTAACTGTATTTTGTCCCCCCCTACCTTTCTTCAGTCATCCCAAAGAAAAACACCTGACCAGTCTGACTATCATGCATTTTTTAATTTCATAAAAATGTCACAGAAGCATCTTTCTTAAATTGAATCTTTTTATTAATAGCTATTGTTCAAGGGTTTTGTTGGTTTTGTCCTGATGGAAATGAAACCACATAAAAGAGTAATTTGTCCATTAATACAGAGAAAAAAGAGGGGGAAAGACAAAGAAATGCACACGGTGAAAATGCGTTACTATGTTCCTTTCAGAAACTCTTTAGAGGGAAAAAAAAGCCTATATGTCTTGAATATATTTTAAAATACCTGAGTAAATTTGAACAGCCTAGAATCTCAGCTGTGAGAAAAGTCACTTTAGCAGTGGACTTAGCAAAAGAAAAGGCTGCATGAGGCAAACACAATCTGCAGAGGAAACGCAAGCATAGTGTGACACACTCCAATGCCATTTTCTCTTCATAAGTCTGTTAACAATTTTTAAACTGAAGAAAATTATAATTACTGGGTTTATCTATGCTGCTATTTTTAATTTGAATGAAACTTGCACAGATGATGCTACAGATGCTTAATTTTACTGATATCGAACCTGTTTCATTAATATGCATGTTGACTGAATAACTAACTATGAACCTTCTTAAATGTGCTTCTAATCACATCAGTGTTAAATATTAACTAGAAACCTGACTCTATCATTCAGTTGCATTCTCTTTCCCCCAGCTTATCATTACGTGTGCTTTGATAGAAGGAGTTATTTTTCCTTATAATTTCAATTATCATAAATAAACACATTTCTCATGCTTGTTACTTACTTAGCTGAATGTAGCAGTACTTCCACCATGCAGCTAGGTGAAAGAAATGTTCAGTGGAGAACAGGTTTGGGAGTGCAGCTTCTAGTAAACATTTTGCCTCAGGGATTTTGTGCTATATATTCTTTCTTTTTCCTCTTCAGGGAATATTTGTTCTAGGATTGCCGTACGCTCTCCTCCACAGTGGATACAGTGGCCTACTTCTTATTGTTTTGTCTGCAGCATTATGTTGTTACACAGGCAAAATTCTGATCACTTGCTTGTATGAAGAAAATGAAGATGGGCAACTGGTGAGAGTGAGAGACACGTATGAAGACATTGCAAATGCCTGCTGCAAAAAGCTATCTCCCAAACTAGGTGGCATAGTTGTCAATGCGACCCAAGTGGTGGAACTGATCATGACATGTATATTGTATCTGGTTGTTAGTGGCAACCTGCTGTCACATAGTTTTCCGAATGTACCACTGACTGAGAAAACTTGGTCTGTAATTGCATTTGTTACTCTGTTGCCTTGTGTATTTATCAGAACGCTCAAAGTTGTGTCCAAACTCAGCCAGATTTGCTCCTTGCTTCATTTTGTTATCATCCTTGTGGTGATAACTTACTGCCTCACACAAATACATCAGTGGTCCTGGGCAAAATTCAGATTCTCGATTGAGTTTGAGGACTTCTTGGTCTCTGTGGGGGTGATCATTTTCAGTTATACTTCACAAATATTTCTTCCCACACTTGAAGGTAACATGAAAAACCCAGGGGAATTTAGGTGTATGCTGAATTGGACTCACTTTTTTGCCTGTGTGTTGAAAACAACCTTTGCACTGACTGCTTTCTTGACCTGGGGTGAAGAAACAAAGGAAGTTATTACTGACAACCTGCCACCATTTCTTGAAATGCTAGTGAATTTATGTCTCTTAACCAAGGCACTTCTTTCTTACCCTTTGCCCTTTTTTGCTGCCACAGAAATTGTGTATTCTTGTATTTCCAAAGGCAACCATTCCAATTACAAATGGACACTACATTCTCTGAGTGTAAGAGGCTCATTTCTCTTGTTAACTCTGCTGATGGCCATGTTTACACCACATTTTGCCCTGCTTATGGGTTTATCAGGCAGTGTAACAGGTGCTGCTATGACTTTCCTCCTTCCTTCTCTCTTCCATTTAAAACTTAAATGGAAAAAACTGTTTTTCTTAGAGAAATGTGCAGATATCTCTGTTTTTATTTTAGGCTTCCTTTGTAGCCTTGCAGGCATAATTTGCTCAATAAAAGGGCTGCTTGAAGTATTTGAAGGGGTGTAAAAGATTTCCTGAAAGACAAATAAGGACCAAATCTTATAAATGCTTTTACCCTGTTAGTCAGTATATAAGAGATTTTGTCATTAGTTAGAGTTAAACTTATGCTTAAAGGTTTGCAGAATCAAACTTCAACTGGAAAAGTATGTGGCCCTAAGCAAATTGGAAAATAACCTTCATAGCCAAAACTTCTTGAGAAGAAAGAAGGTGTTGGAGATGGTTTAGCATCACAATAATTTTAAAATAATCCTATATGGTTTTATTCATACATGAGAGGCACATGCTAAAAATACTATTGCAAGTGATTCCACCGATTTAACCAGAATTCTTCATAGGCTTAGATGTTGTTCCGTCTCAAAGCTATCAAAACTAGATTACAGGGTGTGAGTTAGAGACAGCTATTATTGCAAATGGGTGAAATATGATTTCACATTACTGACAGAATGCAATTCAACAAGTGAACAGAACAAATCAGTGGATTTTGGTTTTTATGTAAGACAAATCCTACTACTTGGTTTTCAAATGAATTGGAAAAAAGAGAGCTCAGTTTAGAACAGCTTTGAAAGTTTGCTTTTATCACAAGTTCAAATGGGAATACAGTCAGAGTAAAGGGGGCATTCTAACAGCTCAAAGTCATTGAAAAGAGAATGTGTTCTGAAATAAGTCTAAATCCTAAGATTCATACCTCTGCAATGCAGTTATTCTATTGGTTGGGTTACAGAAAGTCTCACTAGTAGCAAAAAAAAAAAAAAAAAGTTAATATGCTGTTCACTTTCTCTGTTAGGCAGGAAATTTCTTTGATCTGTGTATTTTATCTGATTCTATTAAAAGCTCAGTGGAGTAAATGAAGTTCAATAAACAGGCACACAGTTAACATCCTGCACAATTTGGTAGATCTCTAGATTTAAAAGATATTAGATTAATAAAATGATCAAAATTGCAATGTATTTCACATCGGTGATAAAACATTATGACAAGAAGCAATCTAATCAGAGTGCTCTAATGAATACATATCATCTTACTGCACAAAACCTCTTGTATTAGGAAATTAAAGTAATTATTTGAGAGAAGAAAGTGTGCATTTTTGTTATGAACAGTGTCTGCATGATATGGAAAAGTCTTTGCATGTCAGCATAAGACTGGATGATAAAAAGCCTAGGAGTAACTGCTTAACTAAACTATTTTGCTATGTAGTATCTTAGCATTAATGTTTCTGTCCTGCATGAGCAACAGCTGTCTCTCAAGGCTAATTTGCTGTATGATAAATAACATCCAATTAAACTAAAGAGAGGAGTTCTGGAAAGCCTTGAGTACTACCCTGTTCCTTCCTTGTCTGCTAATGTATGCTTGTCATGTGGAATAGTGATGGAAAGGGGGTTTTTGCTTTATATGTACTACCATTGTCCTTATTTAATCATTTATATAATTTCTGTTAACATCAGGGAACAGCAAGGGCTACGATTAACAAGTCAATACAACTGTAAATGCACAAAAGTCTCCAGAAGTCATTCACAGAGGCCGCTACATTAAGAGAGAAAAATAATTTGAGATTCTCTTTTTGTGGCCTACAAACAGCATTGTTTTTGGGACACAAAAGTTCTACGAGCTTCCCTTTATAGCCATAGTCAGAAATGTTGATAAGAAACTGTCTTCTGGGGTCAAGATTAAATGAACCTCTCAACTTCAAAAGGCAGAGATAGGCATACATACCCTACAGACCAAGCCCGAGTGTGGTGCTCAGCAGAGAACAAAGACCAAAATAAATATTCATGATGTAAGGCTAACCTGCTGGATTTCATTTCCTAAAACACACAACTGCATATTTTTAGACATAAACTTATTTCTGAACATTTTCCAATGATAAAATGCTAATAATAATATCCATAAAATATTTGCAACTTTCTATATTAAAATACCACCCATAGAATCTCTTCAGAACATCTGGAGAGATGGTATTACTAGCAATTACAAACCAGGAGGAACTGCATTTATCTATGTAATGACTACTAGGAATTTTTGGTATTAAATTTATACTACCAATCTTTAGAACCACTGAAGCTAGGAAAGTAAAAGACTGAGTAAATATTAATCTATTCTTTTGGGTCACTCCTGGATTATTCATTGTAATATGATGGTGCTTTATCAAAATTAATTCTGAAAGCAAACAACCAGCAGTAGTAAACATGAAGCAAATGCTAAGGAACAAATTATGTGCTGAAATACAACATTTTCAAACAATCCTGCTTCATTTGTTCTGCCAGTAGGAGTAAAGGAACATGTTTCCTTTCAGTAACAATAAGACAGGCATTGCCCAAAATGCTTCTCCCATTTTGTAGGGATTGTAGAGTCAACACCGAACCCTGCATTCCTAGTTCTGACAGTAGTCATGCAGACTTAAGTCAATTAGATTACTCTAAAATATAGGCTCAGGTAAGGTACCTGAAGAACTTCAAGTGCTTGCTTATTTATGAAGGCTTTTCAAAGCTTGAGTCTGAAATCAGAGTGAAAACATCACTCCCACTGACTCAGTGGGAGTATAATAATTTACTTCAGGGTACCAAGGCTCTAACATCTACCGTCCATTAACAAGACTTAATTTACTTTTACATCAAAGCTTGGTCATCGCTCAACTTCATCACTGTAGTTTCTTTTCCATGTTATACCATCTTTTTTCTTTTTCCAGCAGTGAGATAAATGTTTTTTTCTGACAATGCTACTAAAATGTTACAGAGATGTCAGAAGACCTATTGAAAGAAATTCTTGAGGCTAACACAATCTCATGTACTCTTCATCCTTGATTGCTCACTTTATTTTTATTTTGTGAATTCTGAACTGCATGTACAAAATTGACTTCACCGTAACTCGTTACTCTGAAAAAGTGATTGTACAAGAATAGAACAAATAAAATAGCCTGCAAATGTTTCATTAAATCAAGTTACAATTTTCAGTATTTTTTACAGAACTACAACATTTTAAAAACTGATAGTTGATTTATAGAAATCATTTTCTATTTCTTCTACATTATTATTAGTTATCTGGATGATATATTGGTCTTGGAAAATATGCATCTTCCCAAATTCAGCAGAAAAAGAAATGTATCTCAAAAATATTTTGATAGTATGCTGAGATTTAGTTGTCCTGAGACATTGTATGGGAAATAAATGTTGGAAAAGTTTTTGTGTTCTTTAGTAACTGACAATGAGCTTAAAAATACACAGTGTAAAATCCACTTAAATATTTTTGTTCACAACTTAAGTATTTGTCAAGCTGTTGTCACCTTGAAGTTAACTGTCTTCATATTTCCATGATGTCATCACCTTTTTTATGTTGTCTGTCTTAGTTTAAAAGAAACTAAGACGTCTGTCCTGGAAAGTGAGGAATCCTTTTGGACTGGGAAGTGGGGCCTCTTCCATAAACCTGCACAACCTTTGAAATTAAAGCGACTTTAATCAGAATATGTATAGAAAAAGGATAACAGTCCTTTACTACAACTATATGTATAACCAAAACCATAACAGAACAAACATCAACACATTAACCAAAATCTTCAAACAAATAAAGTCTTATCTGTGCCCCATCGATGTCTGTTATATTTACAGACAGCAGGAGGAGATGCTGCACCTTGCGGGGCAGCGTCCACGATGAATCACTCATGGGCTCCAGCGAGGCAAAGATGGAGACGTGGGAGAGGCATTTGCTCCAAAAGTCACATGGGAATGGCAGCCAAAGGATGAATGCTTTCCTGTGGGCAGTGTAAGGACTCTCTCTTACAGTCTTTTGTCCGAAAAAGCATGGTGGGTGGGAGCGGGTTAGCACCTCCTCCACAGGTGGTGCCGGCCCCTTGAGGAGTCTGCAGCAAATCCAGGCAGCAGCGATTGTTCTCTCAGAACAACGTCATAAAGTTCACTGAGTTGGGGGATGAGACAGAAAATCCCCTCCCACTGCTCCACCAACCCAGCAAATGGCGTCTGGCACCCAAGCAGACCAAGGGGAGAAGTGTGGTCAGTACCACAAAAAACCTCTCTCCCCACACCTCCCCCAGCCATCATGTTGGAATGCAAAGCTATCAACCCCCTCTGTGTTTAGGCTTTTAGACAGTTAGCTGGCTCTGGGAGCAGGTAGTGGGGGCCTGGCCTTCAACAAAACATCTCGTCCTGGCTCTCCAACTCTCAAACCACAGTGTTGGTAAGGGAGAATAAAAATAATGCCATGAAAGATTTTGAAGCTATAACATTGTCACTGCACAAACTTCTAATATATATGTCTTCACACTGCCTCTTTGAGGGTTGGAAGTTCCAAAATCTTCATTTTACTGTTTTGAAACCAATACTCAGAACAGAGATGAACCCAAAAGGGAATCACATGGAATATCTGGGTTAATACTTGTCTTTATACCATGCCTTCATGGTGATCCTGACACTTAACACTTCTTTGTTTTTCTCTCATTCATTCTTCGTTTTATCTCCTTTGTCAGTTGGTGCCAGGATAACATGAAGGCATATAACACAGCAAGCAACCCATTATGCAGCATTAATTTTTACCTGAAAGCTGCCTTTCCCATTTAACCTTTTTGTCACTTAAGATAAAAATAGAAAGAGATTCAGGAAAATGAATTATCTAAATAATTATATTTAGAGGCACACAAGTGATATAAAAAAAAAAACACACGGAAGAGAAATTGAAGACAGAGTAAATGCAACACAAATGGCGAAAGGGGAGATGAGGGGGGAAATGCAGTGCCCGGAAGAGGAAAACTGAAAACTAGCAAAAAGGTGAGAAGTAGTAAAAAGGAAAAGAAAGATCACAGAAGGAGAAAAGCTCAGAAGGCACGAAGGGGAAGGCAAAGCAGGGGAAATCATTTGATGTATGAATATCTGTAAACATTTTCTACTATTTTGAACAAGCAATAATTCAAGCTTTTCTAGTTAATGCAAGTCAATATATCCTGAGTGTGAACAGTTTTCATTTCTTTCACTTACCCAAACCTCTTATGAATTCAAAACATTTAAAATAAAATCATCCTACTTGTCTGGAATTACCTCTATGTTTAGTGTTTTCTGTTACCCAAAGGTATTTGAAAAATTGCTAAATAAATGCTATTATAAACAAATTCTGTTTCTTTGTGTGTCCTTATCTATTCCTCTTCCTGACCTCTCCTACAGCATTGATTCAGAGATATGCTCTGCTTCTAAGCAGTTATGCCTTGAAGCCCCAAAGCCGGCAGAAAAAGATCTTAAAATGGGGGGAAAAAAACTTACAACAACCACTACGGAGACTCTTCACACACTTTCTGCCAGAAAAAAAGCTAATATCCCTGCAGAATTCCCTGTCTGCAAACGGCTTGGTTCCACTTACGTGCCTAGTAGCAAATCCAGTGAGGCAGGGTTTGGAAAAGGCCAACACTGAGAAGACATTGTACTGTACCTCTGTTGCTCCTCAGGTGACTCAACATGTAAAATGGCAATTTCTACCAGCATACAAATTAAAGTATCCTTGTGAGCTCCTTCACGTGTTAATAGGGACCTAATTAGCCTGTCAGTTCCCTCAAAATTGGAAACATGGGGGAGCAAGATCCGGTTTCCTCCAGAGAGTGTGTAATACTCAGGCTGCCTTTGGATGTAACACAACTAGTAATCCAAATTTTGCATGGGTGCTTCAGAGAAAAAGATTTGCTTCAACATCAAGAGGAGTTTTACTGTATGCTTTCTGTGCTAATGCTAAAGTGCTAATGATGATACAGAGAATGATAAGACATTGAGGATTTATTAATAGCTAATCAAATATATAAATGAGAAAGAGGATGGGATAATAACCTTGAAGAACAAATGTGAAAGTTACTGGAGAAACAAAACAGAGGAAGAAAAAATTGAGTGCAGTGGAACTTAATTTGAAAGGTATAAGGTTAATCTTAGTTTCCTTCTGTGCAAAATTGAGCATAATAGCTAAAATTTAAGTATTCCATCAAGGTTATCTTTTACCCTGACCTTTCGACTTTGGTGATAACTTCAAAAGCAACTGTGCTCAATAATAAAGTCTTGCATTGTGTTCTTGTGTCATGGACTACCATTTACAATGCTATTTACCCTTCCTACACAAAACCCTTGACACCCACAGATTTTTTTCTACTCAAAGTGGAAAGCAAAGTAAAAAAATAAAACAAAAAAAGTCAAGAAATGTGATAATCAGCGATGAAAGCTAAATGTAGCCTACCTTAGGCCAGAAACCCAGAGAACACAGTACATAGGGCTAAATCAACTGGTGGCCATATTGTTAGCACTTTAGCAATGATAATAATTTGTAATAATAATGTAATGAACAAAGGTAGTGTGAAGGCATAAGGATTAGAGAGCACTCAGCATACATAAGCCATGCCACATCTACTAAATTCCCAGTGCAGCTGCTTCAGGGACACTAAGCCTCATGCAGACAGCTGCATCCCCTTGTTGCCATCTGTGGCTTCCATCTCTGGTGCTGCTGCTCCTGACAACTTGCACAGTTGCAAAGGTCTAACCCTCCATCAGCAGAAAATATCTGATCCTACACCTGCTTGCAAGAAGCATGACTACCACCTGATCCATAAGATACAAGGACTTTCCTGAGATTTAGTCAGCTGTTAACTAATCCTAGGAGTGATGGCAAGAGAGGAATGTCTTGCCAGCTGATACATCAGATGGGAACACAGAGAAGGCATTAAGTTATCAGTTTTATTAGACAACACTAATCTCATTGGTACAGACTTGCTGATTACACTTCAGGAGAAAGTTTTGTTAGGATAAGAATCTGAAATAGGTCAAATTTTAAAGGTAGGTCAGTGTAAAACCATCCAAATCAAGGTGGGTCAACACTTTTGTAAACATTCCCAGAACTCCTGGAGCACTGATTTCCAAACAAATATAGTGAAATAGATCAGAAACAGATCAAGGCCAATGGGATCCTGTCCTGTATCAAAAATAGCGTGGCCAGCAGGACCAGGGAAGTGATCCTTCCCCTGTACTCTGCATTGGTGAGGCCACACCTTGAGTACTGTGTTCAGTTCTGGGCCCCTCAGTTCAGAAAGGATATTGAGGTGCTGGAGCGAGTCCAGAGAAGAGCAACAAGGCTGGTGAAGGGACTGGAGCACAAGCCCTATGGGGAGAGGCTGAGGGAGCTGGGGTTGTTTAGCCTGGAGAAGAGGAGGCTCAGAGGTGACCTCATCACTGTCTATAACTACCTGAAGGGAAGTTCTAGCCAGGTGGGGGCTGGTCTCTTCTCCCAGGCACTCAGCAATAGGACAAGGGGGCACGGGCTCAAGCTCTGCCAGGCGAAATTTAAGTTGGATATCAGAAAAAAATTCTTTACAGAGAGAGTAATCAGCCATTGGAATGGGCTGCCCAGAGAGGTGGTGGATTCACCATCCCTAGAGATTTTTAAACGCAGATTGGACGTGGCGGTGAGTGCCATGATCTAGTAAATGGACTAGAGTTGGACCAAGGGTTGGACTCGATGATCTTGGAGGTCTTTTCCAACCCAATCGATTCTATGATTCTATGATTTAGGAATACATCTCACCTTCCTTCAGTCTCACCCTCAGTCATGCAAATCAGAGACTTGCTGTGACACTATGAATTCCACTATGTCTCTTCTTGCTCCCCAGAAAAAAGCTTCCATCACAGTTAAGGCCCAGTGCGATGTCTACTCCCTGTTTGTCTTGAATAGACCCTTATTTTCTGCTTGTGCTCTTTGTCCCTGCCTCTCTCACTTACACATCACAAGCAACTCATCTCTGCATTTCCAGCACCTTTCAGGAAAGAAACCACTTTCCCAAACCTCTGCACAGTGCTCATAACCTGGTGTAGCAGTCAGGGCAGGGCTCCTAGTTCAGTGGTGTGGTTCAAAGTGCTTCTTTTCCATGATACCAGCAAACAGGTAACTAAACTTCTGGACTGGCTAAATGAAAGTAGTTGTTTGAATTAAAAAAAAAAAAAAAAGAAAAAAAAAGAATGCTTCTACCATCTTTCTAATAATATCAGTCACACATCTTGCTATTGTGGGCCCAACCTTAATCCTCTATGAAGTCATGCAAAGAAAGATAAGGTACTATCAATAAAATATATCTGCTTTAGTAATTGTGGATAAACCCAATTTGAGCTGGATAGTTTGCATGTTGCAGTGGCTCTGTGCATGAAATATGTGAGACCATTAGGCCTTTAAACAGCAATTCAATTCAGTTAAGCATCAATCTTTCTCATGCTCTCAAACTCTGTTAGTTCCAAATAAAAATTAAAAAAAACCCAACTTTGTGGAAATCTTATTAATCTTACCATAATACAGCCATACAGAATGCTCTAGCCCATACTAGAATGCTCTAGTGTATCTACTGGATCTGGAGTACAGTACAACTATTTTCAGAGCCCTGGAGAAGCATCAAACAGGATGAGAGGACACAAACTGCAGGAGTTTTGAGAGTTATTAAGGCCGCTGGATCAGACGTCATAAAAATGTCCTATACTCCTAGGATGAAAACTATGAACAGCTCTGAAAGACACTTCTTCAATGTCTAATGCAAGGCATTATCCCTGATTGTTGTTCCTCCAGACTCAGCTCGAAGATCCAACACCTCAAATATGTGTCAAGGCTACAATCTAAGACTTACTTGCAGGCCTAAACTGTTTACTTCCCTGGGAACAAAAGATTGACCCTGATTTTCTATGGCACTGCATCTATTTTAACTTGAGAAGTTGGAATGCGGTTATTTGACAAGACCATTGGTGGAAGCAAATGCAACACCCTACTTGCTGTTCAGCTTTCTGTTAATGCAGCATTTTAGCCTAAGGCCAGATCAGGATTCTTTTAGGGTGATTGGACATGGTAAGCTCCTGGAATAGCACTAAGCCAGTATAATTGGAAGAGGCTCTTAGAAGAGATCTAGCATCTTAATGACATATGGTCAAAAGGTTACTTAGAAACCAAGAAGTCTTTCTGACTTCATTTTTCAGGTCTGTAATTTCTTCTTGACTCAACATGGGGATGTGGCTCTGAGATTTTCTTCTAAAGACAGAATAAGGGAAGTAAAGCGTTTGAATACGGAATTTGTATGGTAGAAATAGTGTATTAAAGCATTTTAAATTTGAAACCACTGTATTTTACTGCCTAATATTATTAAAAATACTGATAAAAATTGCTTTATATCAGCGGTTAATTTCTAATACATAATACATTATATATAGGAATCATAATGTCATTCAACATTGAACTGAAGCAATCATAGAACATATAATGTAAAGTACAGAATGAAGACAAGATAAAATAGGTTAATTTTATATCTTTCTGAAAGCATGCATTGTTAATATTTTAGAGAGGGGCAGTTGTAAGACAATTAGAATTACAATATTGATCACATTTAAAGGTATGAAAGGTATAGTTGAACTACAGTATGGTCAGAATCTTGCTTCTATGCAAGAATGACTATGCACAGCATCATCTAGTTAGAAATTATAGACCTAAGTCGCATTTATTTCACTGAAGATTTCCTCCAGAAATAAATAACAAAAGCAGGGAGCTCTGGAGGGAGATGGGGACAACAAATCCACAAACCAACCAAGACAGAGATCTTTGAGAAAATACAGAATTACCCTGACTACAATATCAATCACAATCTTTGAAAACTTTACCTTCATGGAAAAATACTATTTCAATTCATTTCATACAAGAAGCCTACAATATATTGTACTTTAAAGCTCTTGACAAAAACAGGTGTAAAATTCATCCAGAGCTGGTTTATAATGCAGTGTACGGCATGAAAGGCAAAACAGAGAGCAATCTGCTGTTTTAATTATATGCTCGGAGCAAATGCAATATCTGTAGCTTTAATAAACATTGACCCTTTAACTAAATGCACCTTACAAACACATTAATGCCCATCTGGGAAATAATCCAATGAAATAATCCAATCATACCAACAGGGAACGACTGTTAGATTAGCAAGTGTGGGCTCATACACTTCAGGCTGTAATGCTCTCTATTAGCTTGTTGCCAGACCTGTGTACCTTTCATAGAATATTTAATCTCTAAAATCAACTTGAAAATCCAGGGGCCATGAAATGAGTCAAACTAGCATCACTGTGAAATTAAGCCCTCTTAGGCTGCACAGACATTAGTTAGCAGAAAAAAATAAAGTAAACTGAATTTCTCTTTGGTAGCTTCACTCCTTGGTTCACAGCAAAAGTGAGCTGATGTTGTTATTGTTTGCTTTCTTAAGACTGCTAAATGTGAGCTGTTGCTAGAGAGAAAAAATAAATTCAAAACTCTTCAGAAAATTGATTATATCCAGAAAATTTCCCAACTACCTGAAAGGACCCAGTTCAATCTCAGAAGCAAAGGCTGCCAACTCATGACCTTTGAGAGTCAGAAAACAAACAGAGATAAAAAATTTCTTCCCATTACCACACTGATGCCTACTGCCACCAGTTGTGCCTAAACCACAAGGAAAGATTCAAAACTTACCAAGGTTGATGTTACGATGGGCTACAAAGTTGCAACTGGCAACTTTGTCTCACATCTACCTAAAATCTCTCTGAACCAGTAAGGTCCAGACAACTGATATGATTATTATACTACTTTAGAGCCACGGCATTCTGATAGTTATCAGGAATTTTTGAAGTGCATAGCAGGAGTTACAATATACTTCTGCTGGCACAAATATACAATAAGAGAAAATGAGAGGAAGATATGACTGATTTGCCCACAATTGGAGAAAGAAATCTTGTTTTCCTCTTTCTTTTCCAGGTATTCTATTAATTCTTCCTATAATGTAATGATTTTAAATTGTATACATAGGTCTCTCCCTATTGGTCAATGCAACATTTTTATTTCAAGTGGATTGTGTCCAAAGAGAAAAGGTGAGATCAGACTCCAGCCATTTGACTCATAGCAATTGTGGGCTGCTAGTGAAGTTTCCATTCATGTTAGGCTTCATGGGTTTTGGGGTTGTTTTTTGAATGTTGATTCTAGAAACCAAAAAGCATCCCTGTAAGACCTTGAGCAACAAGCCGAAGGTATTATCTTGCATTCATTTCTACCCTTAAAAAGCAAGGATTTTCATCAAAGTCAAATACTCATCAGAAAAGTGCAAATTGTAAAGGAGCATTTTATTCCTACTGCTTTCATCAGAAACTTGAAGATTTCTTTCTAATTAAAAATTCCAGCTCTAATTTGGCAACAGAGTTGCACTGACAAATCCATTTTCTGTTGGAACTCACAACAGTGCAAATTTTATAGATACTAAGCCTTAAAGGAGACTTAATTTTTCTGTATGTTGAAAAACAATTCAACTATAGGAAAGCTTCAAAATTTTTTACATCTTTTTATTTTTCATCCTCACTCAAATGATTCCTTTTGGATATTTTGGAATATTTTATTTTGGCTCTATCCTCTCTTCAAGACGATTGCACAGAATTTCACACACTTCCTCAGAGTTATGTTGTTGTGTGCAATTAGTAGAAACCCATAATTTATTACTTCAGATCAACATTTTCTTTTCATTTCCCTTTCTTTCTTTTCATTTTCTTATGATCTGATTAAGTAGCTTGCATTCTTGGAAGGCCAGCTATTAGTAGCAGCCATGCCATTCCCTTCATATCTAAAATCTAGCCACATTTATGCCTAAGACAAACAGAAGGCAGATTCTAACTCAGAGTCTGCCCACATAATTGGGCATAAAGGACTGCAGAAATTTACCCCGATAGCCCTTATAACCTTGTATGGGTATTTCTATATGCAAACAATGGACTGTAAGTATTGCTTACAGTAGAAGGTCAAAAGTCCATCAAGTGTAGCACCTCTTTGTCAATGTCAAAGTACAGATATCTTGGTAATGGTGTAAAAATGAAGCCAGAATATGCCACTACTTCCCCACAATACTTTTGCAATCTCCAGTGATTAGTGGTTCAGTGAATTCCTGAAGGAGAGGTGTTGTATTTATCCATGTAGTATCTGGTGGATTTCTCTTCCATTAAGTAGCTTTCCCAACAGCAGTGCAATTTTAATATCAAAATATCCTGTGGGAAAGAGTTCCATAGTATAACTAATTTTGTTCATTTTCAACCTACTCCTCAAAAACATAATTTGAACTCTCACTCTCTTTTGAAGGAAAAAAAAAGTCACAATGGCTGAACAAAATTAAGTTGTCTCTCACTGGATGAACAGCTCTAAAAAATTCAGTTGTTCAGATATTTCATCCCTTTGATCACTGTTATTGTTCTTCCTTGAACTTTTTTCTAGTTCTGACCTGCCACTTCTGGGCATGAGGGATAGGAGGAAAGATTGGCTATGTAACATGGTATTTTAAAAGTAGGTATAACTTGACATGTTTTGTTCTCTATTCATGCAGTAATCATTTCCTGCTCTTTTACTAGTAGTGTTGCTCCTGCTGTGGTCACCCAAGGATGTATCAAAGCAAGTGACTTGGAAATAGAGGTAACATTTTATCAGAACAAATGGGGGGAAAAAAAAGATACTTTTGGCATGTGTTTGAGAAAGGAGCTCATGCTTAAGAACAAATGCAATACGTAAAAACTCTAGTTTATTTTGTAGTTGGTTCTTTGACTTTTACTGAACACAAAACTGAAACATTCACAGAATTACATGTTATGTACTCAAAACCCTTTTTTCCTGAATGGCAGAAGGAAGTACAATGTTTATCACTCTGCATGTGAGCTGGGAAAATTTTTTCCACATTGTGAGTTACAACCACCTCCATAGGCATTTCAGTTTAAAACAGATCTTCAGATATGTTCTTGTAAAGATGGTGATCTGAAGTGTGAATTTCTTAGATCTCCAGGCTGAGGCAATAGGCAACATTCCCCTTGGATTTTCTGGTAACTCTTCCTATCACTGATATGTCAATGGGCCTTAATGACTCCAAGGGAGGCTCTCCACGCCTTGGGCCTTTGGGGAACACTTTGATGTTAGCTTTTATGCTTTTAGCAGATAGTCCCTAAAATATTCATTGTTGACCTGTAATTTGTGTCATTATGTTTAATTTGCCACTTTTCACATTTTGCTTCCCCTGCTTGGACATGCTTCAGTCTTTTGAAGCATACTTTCTTACCTTTTCCAGCATTTTAAAAACTCCCTTTCTGTCCAAATCAAGATTGTAAAACTACATATTGAAGGGGAAAAAAGAAGAGCATATTGTGTATCATTATTTTAAAAAATCTTTTAAAAATCTCAAACAACACGAGGGTTTCTTTTATGGTCTTTCTTCATTACTTTTGAAAGACTGTTTTGTCACATACTTCATTTCTTTTCTTTTTTTTTGCCATGTCACATACTCACACTCATCTCTTTTATTGTTCCACTGCTGTGTTCCTGAACTCTGAAAATTCCCTGTTCATAATTTAGTATAAATGATTACATTTCTTTACTTTTTTACTTCTTTTTTTTTCTGTTGGTTGGAATCCATAGAACACTTTTTAAGGTTCATCTATGTCACATGCTGATTGCAAATGCTAGAAGTCAGATAACTGTGATTAACATACAACCATTAATACATCAGTAGAAGAATGAGTTGTGGAAGCAAGAATTTTTCTTAGCTGATACACAGAGTTCAAGTATATGCTGTGATCTACACACTTAAATGAAAACCTATAGATAGCTAGGAAATGAAAACACTTCGGGGAGATTCAGGTTCCACTGGGAGTATTCTCTTGGGGAAGCTGAACATTTCAGACATGAGCAGAAGCCACTGATTGAGAGCTGAAGAGGAACAGAAGTACCAAAGTTCTCTTTCAGAGGCTTATTATGCCCTGTATCCTGAGCACTCCACAGATAAACATCAGGTAAGTTCAATGTTTTTCTTCAAATGGTTTAGCCACAGAGAATAATTGCTGTTCTAAGAAAACATGTGTGAAACTCCCAGCCTAAAATGACTCATGTACTTAGAAGACCTATAGATCTTACCTTTATCAAAGACAGAAAACAAATTTCCAAAGGATGGAGTGTCTAAAATGACTGATGTAATGAATTACTTAATCAATTTTCTGCTGAAGGACAAGGCAATTTCCTGTCTAGACTGTATTGTAGATGTGCTTGATACTAATTTTCAGCAAGCAAAAGAATAGCTGTCTGTGACTATTTTCTATTCGCACAAAACCTGTAGAAGACTCTGCAAGTTTTTAAAGTAATACTGAGCTGACTAAAAGACAGGATACACAATAAAACATAACATCCTGCTCTCCTCAATGTTTCTGTTAAGAGCAGGCAGTGTTTATTTCTGACTTATCAATTGAAAAAAATTGTGATACTAAAGCTAACCTTGCCTCAGGTCTTCACTTATAATCTCAAGGCAGCATGACTGAACTGTGATATACTCCTATCTGTTACACCAAATTAACAGAACTATTTGTGAAATAAAATGCTTTTTGAAAGTAAAGGCATCACAATTTTACTGATAGGTTGCTTCCCCTTCTCAGCCATTTTTGTCTGTATTATTAAACTACAATTCAAAGGACAAATTGAAAAAAAAATTATTTTTGTTTCTGGACTGTATTTTACTGATTAAATATACCATTGCTTTGCAAATATTTTCCTATCTTTTATTATTTTTCTCACACTTGTTGCCACTATACATATTTACTGGGTACTTGCTGTATCTCCGGTATAGGGGAATCACATCTTTAATGTTATTCTTTGTAGTTCCTTGGAACAACTAATTCTTAAATTGTTGCACTTCTATATATCTTTATTGGCCACATATGTTCTGCTAATGGCATAACAAAAACATGGCTTTAAAATTAGACAAGTGACTTAGGAGTACTGAGGTTTTGCTTAAGGACATGCATACTTTATTTTATTCAGACATCACGAGTTGATTTCCATCTATAAATACAATAAGATCTTCAGAGGCAAAACCAAAAGAGAAATATTTGCCATTAATCTAAGGCTGAAGAACTGAGTGGTAGAAACACTCTGAAATTTCTTTTAAAAGTTGAGAGTATCCTGTAACTATAAATAGATGCTACATGAAAAATTGCTCATGCTTTCTAATTAATCACACTGCCAAGTTCTTTAGTTTGGTTGTTTGGGGGGAGCATGAGGGTAGGAGTGTTGGGTTGGGATTTTTTTTCATAGAAACACAAAGCTGTAAATAGCCTAGGTTGGAAGTGACCTGTGGAAGTCATCTTGTGCAATGTCCTGCTCAAAGCAGAGCTAACTCGGAAGTGAGGTCCAAAGGCAATCTGCCTCTATCTTGACAGCATCCTGAGGCCGAGGTACTCACCTCTTCACTGCATCTGCCCTTCTGGCCTCCCAGCTAGTCCTCTGAAACCTCTGCTGGGTTATACATCTGGGGTTTGTGGGTTAAAACCAATTTTTCCTGTATCTTTGTATTTATTGTAATCTTTTTATTAAATTGTAACTTTGACTTGTAATCTCTTTTGAGTTGGGTTCATTTCACCTTGTACTTCCTTGTCCTTGTAATAGTTAAATTTTGCAATTACCAAAAAAAAAAAAAGAAAAAAAATCCACATCATTGTAGCACAAGTAAAAAAATAAGGAAAGAAAGAAAACATCATTTGTTCACAAAGGTTTTCAAATTATATTCCTGAAATTGTGGTCATTGCTATGACCATATGGAAAAACTGAAAGAGTTTTACATTAAAAAAAGTAGAGTTGAGTTAGTCTGTAAATGCTAGAGTATATAAAGTATTTTAAATGCCTGATACAGAAACAGTTACACATTTAACAGCATTGAACATGTAGTTGGCACTAAATAAATGCAGATCTAATTCCTGACATGGTAGATCAGTCCTATTCAGAAAAAAATCTTTTGACTTTAGGTATAACTATGGTGGAATAAAAAGCATGTATGTACTTCAGGGTCTAAGCTTATATTAATGAACAGATAAAATGTCCCCTGTGTAGCCACTGGTACACTAGGACAAAGCTGGAAGGTTAGTAGTTCTCTACTTTCTCAGCACAAGCAAAGAATGAGGAATTCAGACTGTAAAAGTATTTTCAGAAGCTTTAAGCTCAAGTAAAGAGAGGACTTGAGTCTTTCCAAATATAGTTACTTTGTTTTATGATGACAGAAGGAGTAACCTAGGCTGTCAGCATACATCTCAAAATTAAATCTGCATGCTATGTAGAATAATACTCTTCTGCTTCCGTGGCACTAATGTGGACTTCTTGAAATGAGATACCACAGGAATAGCACAGTTAATCATATTCTGATGTCAGAATATGATTCACATCTTTTTCAGAAGAAGAGATTTTAGGAATCAAACTTTCAACATCACGTTCCTAGTGACAATCCTTTCCAGCTTATAACCTTACCTTTAAAAAGAGGCCGATCACACTAAAGATCTACCTATCTCACCCTTGTATCACAGGTTCAGGAATGTTGGTTGCTTACTGCCAGAATGAATGTGGCTTCAAGTACCTCTGGGTCTAAATCCAAACTATGGTCAACAAGTACAGCTCAGATTTCAACTCATCTTTAGGCAAGATCTATTCAAGGCAAATTAATTTCAAATGTTAGAGTCTGCCTACTTACAAGTCTTTCAAATATTATATTAAAATGCCTGCTAGTGCAGGGGTGACATAGCCATTTTAAAATGTGTGCCGAAACACACTGCACATGCTGAATGGTGGCAGAGGTGTTACAATATGGTACTGTGTAAACAGTAGACAAATTGACTGGCAAGTCAGCACCAATGACATCTTTGCATTTACCACATCAAAACCCTGTCTGGGCTTGAAGGCAATGCTAGGACAGCTCCAGCATTCCAGTGGCAATGGTATATTTTGTAGGTTAAATTCTCTTTTGTCTTGTGCCTTATGCAGTTGTTTAAATCTGATTTATAGAGCACAAACATGAATTAGAGTAACAGTGGTACAAGTACACACAGGTACATTGGAGCTGGGCAGCTGGCAAGTGTGCACCAGTTGAGTCATCTCAAGAAGCTGCCTCCCCTTCCTCTCCAGGCACTTGCTCCCAATGCCTTGACTCTCCCACCACCATGCTAGCCCACGTACGTCTTCAGCCATTCACATATCTAGCACAGATTCTAGCTGAAAAAAATAGGCCTTTGATGTCGAGGAGGGATGCATTTTTAATCCAGGTGAGCTCCCCATATGGTTCCTATGCAGAGCTGTGCAGACTCCAGTGTTAGCACAGGAGCTGAGGCAGCAGTGCTGCTGCAGACATCGGATCACAGCCTGAGGGACAGTGACTTGTTGCAGAAAAGGTGCATCCAATAGACAAATACCAAATACAGAAAAACCTGTCAAAACTGGAATTACATACAACACTTCCCATAATAGCAGGGAAAATTACTGGAATCTCTCACCTCAGGCAGTAGTTACTGTGTGGTTGGTATCGTCACACTCCACATCTCCAGACCTGCATTCCCGCAGGCTGGCACCACTGAACTTACATCCACAGGTCAAGGTCTTGTAATGCTTCTTTAGGAGAATAGGCATGTGTGCACACATCACACACACTTAACACTTAGACACACATGCTTTCCACAAGAGAAAAACACAATACAAAACTTCTTTGAGATCCGTGAGGCTCTATAAGAATGTTGGCAAAATGTTGTAACATAAACCTCAGTCACCTTCACCTTTGCCTTCTGTCTGACTTGCAAATGTTTTGACTGATTAAGGAAGAAAAATATAGCATTTTTAGTTGCCAAAACCAGCGCAATGATCACACCTGACTGCCGTTTCCCTGACCGCATCATGTTCCATATTGTCTCTGCAAGAAACAGTAGCACTACATCAGGTATAGTATACGACTTCAGCATCTGCCTTCAGTAGGCGTCAATATACTCTTGTGCTGCACAGGACAGTTAAGCTAATATAATGATCATCCAGTTTAAAGACAACACTTACTAAATAAAAAACAGAAACTAAAGAGTAACCAGTGCAATACTATGTATATGGAATTTTTCAGCCATGGGTGTTTATTTTATTCTGGACTAGTTATTTTTCTCTTCTATGTTAGCACAGTTCTGTGTTTTTGTCAGAGTCCAATACAAAGCTATATGCAGACATGTACATTTTATCCTATTGCTGGTATAGATGATACTAGACAATATTTGTACAGATAACAGTAGATGGTATCCCTGGACCAGATCAGAAGCTGAAGGAAATTGGCTTCAATGCATCCCTGACAGTTTATGCCAGCTGAGAAACAAGATTGTTCCCTTTATGTGAAATGGAGTTTCAAAGATGCATCAAAGCACTTTTATAAAATGGCTTCAGTTACTTCAGCAAAGAATTATCTTTATGCTCTCCAATAGGTGGTTTCCTACTTTTTCTTATTTTAGTTTTGTTGATCTTTTTCTCTTCAATTTTTGCTATATGGAGTTGAATCTGACTTGCCATAATCAGAAGGTTAGTTCAGGCTCTCAGGAATAGACATAAAAATTGAATCAGACATCTGCAAATGAAACGCGTATACCCAGAATTGCACCCCTATAGCCTACAGGATCGTTATACACCCCAAATGATTATTAGGAACTGTCCATTGAATATGGAATTGCTTAAACACCAACCCCCTCTGAGTACCTGAAACATTCATCTCTCTAATGTTCAGAACCTAACTAAGACTCATAGCCTCAAAATCTCCACTTACTTGTAAGTTTTCTAAATAACTCATTCTCTCTGGAAATGGACACATTTGGTTCAACACCTCCTCAGTTAGAGGTTTTAGGCTTCCGTCTCCCACCACTCATGGAAACACTCTGACCAGTCTAGAGAGCCTGGAGGGTGTTGGTGGAAGTGGGGCACTGTGGAAAGGGACACATAGTTCCTGTGGGGCTGAGGCACATTCTGCAGTTGGGAGGTAAAGGCATGCAACAGTAGAAGAGGATCTGGGGGAGTTTCCTCCTTTCTGAATCAGTGATTCTGCATTTTGTGGTAGACTTCCAGCCTGCCTGAGTATACCAACAACATGGAGTATCTCAAGACAGCCTCCATCCTGAAGGCTGGCTCACTCTGCATGGTGCAGAGCATGGGTGCTCCATAGCAGATGTACAGGACCCCATGCTACTGCCATCTCTAACAGAAAGACAGAAAGACACACTGTATCAGGTACCTTCAAGACTAGCATGCAGTATATACAGGAATTTTTCTTAAACAGGATTTTCAGCTGGAGCTTTCTCATTTGAGTCTTATTCACTTTTCACAGTTATCTCCATCCATTATCCAGATACCTCAATTTAAAAGGAGCCTGAAAGGCTTGTTTTATGGCCTAGATTAAAGATTATTCTTTGTCCATCACACAAAATGTTACAACCCTTGGTACCACATTTCTGAAAAAATATTAGTTTTTTACTTTTTGTTGACCTGTGCTTGTTACATGAGAGAGCCATTTCTCAAACACAAATAATTACTTGCCTGAATCATTCTAATTTCTGGATTCCTGACACAATGTTTTAAATTCTTCAAAATACTGAAGTTCCCCAAAGTACTTGAGCACGTGTTGAACCTTAAGCATGATCTCAAGGCAATCTCACTGTAGAGGGACAGTTAAGCAACATGGTATAAGGACATGTTAACAACTGGTTTGCTGACAAGAGGATATACTGCATCAGATCCCATTCTGATCTGGTTGAAGCCAGTATAATAGGATATCATCAAAAGCAGTGACTATTGGATTAGGCCGTTAACCTCACTGCTTTGAGACTAATCTGGGAAAAAGTCTGATGTGCTTAACTCTTTGGAAACTCAGAAAGCTTTTCCTTACATGTTAAAATACAAGGCATCTTATATTATGAAAAATACTTTGTACCATTATTTTCTAATGTAATTTAATTATTAAAAAAAAAACAAAAAACAAACAAAAAAAACCAATCTAAAGGAAGTTTCTTTCTCAAGAAAATATATTAGAACAAATTTTGTGCCATTGCCTGTTTGGAATATAATGATTAATCCCAGTTACAATGGCTGAGATCGCTCAACACAATCTACTTGGACAGTACAGAACCACTTATGACTTGAGTACATTTAGAGGCTTCTGATAAGTAAGCAGGATATAAGATTAATTAATATTTGTGAAGTATTCTGGCTTCCTAAGATGAACTCTGTAAAAATGCACATGCGTATTTCTTATTATTTTGCACTAATGAAAGCAAAGAAATTTACAGAATTGCAAACAAGTACTTATGAAGCAAGAGCTTTAATTAATGCAAAATAACAGGAATTTTCTGCACTATGACTGGAAATATCTGGAGACAAAACAAATGTTTGGGGATTTATGCACAGCTGTAAGTCTCTGACTGGTACTTGACAAGCACAGGGCTGGAAGCCAAACTCAGAGGGAAGAGTGGCTAGTGAGGAGGCTGCTGCCCTCATACACAAGGCTGAGCCTGGATCCTGCAACAGGGACACATATGCTACCAAAGGTGTCATGGACTTCTTAGCTTGAGTCTCACTTCTCCTCAGCTACAATACAGTTTTGAGAGGAGGTGTAAGAGCTTGAACTGTAAGAGATTTTTTTTACTAGAATTTAGACAGCTGACAGTTGGCCAGTGCAGTCTACCAGACAGTGCACAGTTTTCTTGTTCTGGACCCAATCTGCCTCCTAACTGCAGCAATCTGAGGAAGATCGAAAAAAAAAAAAGTGAAAAATTCCAAACGTTCACTGTAGAGAAAGAAAAAGTTCTACAACTGTTTTTCGCAAAATACCACAGATACCTTTTCATCTCTATTAGTTAGGAAGAGGGAAGATTTTGGCAAGCTAGTGTACAATGGCCTGCAAAGCATTTGCTGCCTGTACAAAAAATTTCCTATAGGGAAAGTTCAGGCTTTCAAGAAGAAATCCTGCAAGAAATAGCACCTTATCCAGCCACAAGCACCATTCACAAAGTGAAGCTCTGTTGCCAAAGGAATCCAACAGTAGAAAGAAATTTATCTGTTACAGAGATTTTGTTACTTCTTACTGTTTTCTGCAGATCTGTGCAATTTTTAGTGTATCTATGGGTTAAAGAAATCTTGGCATTTGTTGTATCAACAACCAAACTCTCAAGCTCAAGCTCGGTTATCTAAAACCCATTTTCTAACTGTAACCTCACCATTTATATATATATATATATATATATATATATATATACACACACACACATATATATTGATCCTATATGGGAAGAAAAATAGCCAGCATAGTTTAAAACAGTGCAAGTCCTCCTTTCTTTTGATAGATTAGTCAAGAGAAAAATAGATTGCAATGTAGGATTTTTCCCCCATGGGTTAATTTCACTCAGTTTTGTTCAATATTATTCTAATTGTTACCACTGCATCTGATGTATGGTCTGTTATATGTCATTACAGAATGCCTATCATGTGTGTGTGTGCAGGAAGACTGTCTATTTTACCTACTGTTTCAAGTAAGCTTTAAAAATACATGTGGAGTATTGCTTCCCTTGTACCTGTGTAGACCACAGACTCTTATTTAGTCCTGAAATCTTTGGAAAAGTGAAGCCAACAGAAAGTTTAATCTTCTGAAGTTAGTAGTCTTGATTTCATAGGCTCTTTTGTTATAAAGTTGGTCTGAAACATACAGGATTGTGCTCTGAACCATGTTGCAATGCTACTTTTCAGATTATATGAGGATTTGGTGAGCACAAGATTTGTCCCAAAAATCTTTTAGAAGCCTCTGGCTCTTGTAAGACTCAGTAAGCTTAACAGTGACTTTCCAGCATTTTACTGGAAGCAGGTTCTCTCTTGTGTGCCTTATTAAAATAATTTACAACCAAAAATAGCCTCACTTACAGAATTTCTATGACATCTTGTACATGCCTTCTCTTGTCAGCTCCTGTTTTTCCTCACACCACTTGAACACATGACTTATATTTTTTAAACAATTTGAGTGTTTATGAGATGCACTTCAGATTTTGAGTGAGAATTTAATTAATTAAGGATATTTTGCTTCTTGAAAAAAACACTGCTTTTTAATCTGTTTTTATGTCTATGTTTTAGACCTTTATGTCTCTTGTAATATAATGATTCAGACCCAAGGCTGTCACCTAAGTTCAACAGTCTCGAACTATTCACTTAAAGCCTTCAGCAAAACTCTTTGTTTTCCACAAAGCTCAGTAGAATCTGAAAGTTAGGTGTTCCTTGCCCCTAATTATGGCTTTTACAAACTTGATAGTATTTGTTTTCTGTAATTGTGTCTAATGCCAGCAAAAGGCAAAGAAAAGGTGAAGTGATGTTTATAATTACATCATTAGCACTATTACAGTATTTACCTGGAAGGTAGTCACAGGCCTAGGTATTATCTTGATCTGCATAGGCAACTGGCAGCCAAGACACACTTGGCAATACCAGAATACATACCACACCCCCGGCAGTAACAGAAGAAGCCATTTCCCACTACTGACTCCCTCCCTTATGCCCAGTAAGAATATACACTTAAGATGCACAGAAAACTTTCATTCTTACTTGACTGTTGGTCTCTTAATTTATGACTAAGCAGATTTTTCACTAGGTTATAGGGGGTTTGGTCTCTCCTGCTCTCTTTTTTGAACATTTTCTTTTGTGCACAGATGTGGAAATGTGGAATGTCAGAGTGCATCTGGCCTAATAGAATGCCCATAGACCCCCTGTTGTTGGGAGGCTTCCAGATGCTCCTTGGGTTACTCCATAGCCTGTGGTGAACACCTTTATGAGAAAATGAAACCACCTTCAAATTACTGTTTTAGGTCAGGCAAAGGATTAATCTGCATCTTGCATGAAGCCCCTAGCTATTACTTTCACCACTGAACCATCAGCAGTCAGAAGTAGTGAAGATGGAAATGGCACCACTCTACTTTCTCTGACTTAGAAAGCGAAGGGCTTGGTTCCTAGGTCACTACTTTGGGAAAGATTTGTGGCTGGGAAAAATGCTCATCTCTGTGAAAGCAGAAAAGAATAAATCCTATTTATCTCCTTGAGATTTCCTTCCAGTTAAATTTTGTGACTCTACAGAGAGACAAGGCATCTCAGAGATGCTGCTTTCCCTAGGTTAGAGGCATGTCACCTTTATTGCAGGTGCCTGCCAAACATCACTCAGCATTGTGCTGCTCAAGTGCCTCTGTAAGCAGGGCTCTCAATGTGTTCAATTCTCTGCTGTGCTGAAAGTCACTTAAAATTACAGACTTCAGATTTCTCCAGAAGTTATGAAATGTTTTGGATGTCATGTTACTCATCATAGGGAAAACCGTTGGGACCAAAACCAGAGTAGCAATAAAAAACATGCTTTATATTCCACATTCTCTAATAAAAATGAAGTAATATCTGTTTTAATAAGAATGAAATAATACCTGTTTTGGAAGGAAGGATTCAGAAGAGTAGCCTGAGACCCTTTGTTCATGAGCACAGATAGAGATATGCTGCTATTTGGAAAGGTGCAATTTAAGCTTCAAGAGCACTCTCATCACTGCAACAATTCGCAATGCAGATAAACTTCCAGAGAGAGAAAATGTGTGAGGCCACAAGTATAACCAAGCCAGTTTACCAACTCTCTGGGGAGTCCTGGACTCCTTGAAGGCACACTTACACTGCTCCTGACCTGGGGATAGCTGCAGTGGAATATATTTGAGTCATGACTGGCCTAAATTTCGCTCTGTTGCTCTGTTGCTTTCATTTTGTCTCAAATGTAATTAATGAGAAAATGACCTATGCTCCTTTTCACTTCTGTCTCTCTGAGATAATATCCTGGCCTATTTCCTTTAGTAAATATCTTTACAGAGGGAGTTCAACTTCCTTGTTTTCCAGATTAACTCAGGTTAATTAATAACAAATTCTTAGTCATTAAACTAAGGATAATTCCTTAGGGGAATTTCCCCTTTTGTTTCATCTCATTCTTTTATCATTGTCCAAAGAGAATTTTCATTTCATAATGACAAAACCCAAACATTTCTCCTTCAATTAAAACCAAAAAATCTTACTATACTTATTCTCATACTTTTACCATTCCTGCAAAGCTCAGTCCCAAGAAACAGAAAGTGAAATTTGCCCCTTTAACCTCTCCCTTCTCTCTTTGCACAGATTGAGGACTATTTGTATCTGAAATTTTGGAGCAACCTGTGAGTCAGGCATCAAGAGATGTGAATCTAGATTTTGTATTCAGCAGGCAACCAGTGAAGGGAATGAGGACATTTAATTTAAAAACCATTATTTTACCCTACAGTACTTTTGTAGGATCACAGTCAGGGAGTAGTTGTGGAGTACTTCGAGTGAGGAGAAGTGTCACAAGTTGCTTTTTTGTGATTTCAGTTCAATAGATTAGTGACATTTTGGTGGTGACTGACAATCTAGGTATTTAAGCTGTCTAGATATAACACAGACAAGGTTGTCTTAATCAGCAAGGTAAACAGTGAATTTGATGTACTAGAGGGGCTGCACGGCTGTTATTGACTAAAAGGTGCCAATCTTAGTTGACGTTACTCTAGTTCCAGGATTCTCCAATAACGGGGATATGACTGTACATGTGATGGGTAAAACTGTGTGTCTTGGTTTGAGGGGAAAAACCAAAATGTTTACCCACAAGCGGGGGAGGGGCCTCCTCCACAATAATGACGCCACTCTTTATCAAATTTAAGAAAAAAAAGAATTTTAATAGAAGGATAACTGTTCTTAACTGCTATACATATATGTAAACAGACTAGTGCAAACCGCTTCCCCAACACCACAAGAAAGAGAAAAAAAAAACAACAACAAAACCCAGCAGGTTTTTCCTCCGGGAGGAAAGTTATACTTAAGCAGTACCAAATGTCACAGTCCGGCTGGCTGCGGAGTGAGTTCCCAGTAGTTCCCAGTCCCTCTCCAGCGAGACAGACGAGTGATGAGCTCTCAGATGAACTCTGTGTCTCTTGTCCCAGATGAAGGAAAAAGCTGAAAGTGGGGAACCACCACGTGTCCTGCCAAAAGCAGCTGCACACCTCTCTCTCCCGGGTCACTGCCCCAGCCGGGGCGGGCAGGCCGTGACGGTGCAGGCGGTGGTGAGACTGCAACCGAGGCCGGAATCCCAGATGCAGGAAACCAGGAGAAACAGCCGTGGCGAGGAGAAAATACAGCGTCTCAGCAAGAAGCCCTAGCAGTAGCCAGCAGAGCAGCTTCCCTCCTCGGTAGCCACCGCTCCCCAGTTCCGCCGAGCTAAGAATGGAAGAATGTCCCCAAAACTAAAAAGAGACAAACCTGCCCCCCACCCAAGTGATTAGCAGTTAACTACATTTGTTAACTGCTGGCATGGGCAGTTAGTGGCAGGGGAGAGAATTTACATAATAATCCCAAACTACAACACTGTGTTTGTAAAGGGGATCATAAAACTTACATTAAATCGGCCTGTTTCCCACCACAGTATACCTTAATGTTGAGAAGCATAGGAAACAGTTCTGTTCCTAATAGCTCTGTCCACAAAAAAAAAAAAAAAAGAAAAAAATTTCAATCACTTCATAATGATTGCTTGCTGTGGACACCAAAACTGCCTTTAAAAAAAGGCAATTAAAACTTTCCAGTTTTGTGTTTCCTGTCAAGGCACTGAGGGATGTGAGTGAGGTTTGAGACTGCAAATACTTTCAACCATCTCAAAGCTTGTTTTATAGGAAGTGAGGCAATTCACAGGGCAGAATACTTTGTACTCCTGGCAGCTGTATCTTTCCTTGTTTAAAGCTGGCTTGTTTGCAGAAGGGCTATGCATGGGTGTACATGAAAGCAACTAAAGCTGTTGTTCACAAGGTTCTCTAAATACATTAACCTTGCCTTGGAATGGGGCAGGGATTTAGTTTAATGGTTACAGCAGGGGCAATATGATTCTTGAATTGAACTCCTGCTTACATCAATATTTAACTTTGAGGAAGGCTAGAATTCAGAGAAATATTGCTTTTTCCTCCTTGTTTTAATTGGTATCATCTGGTCTCCCAAGACATTTGAAGGTTGTAACAAGAAATATTTAGATCCCTCTTTCCATATTCATTGAATATACTGATATTATATTTTATTAAAGAGTCTCAAATAGCTTACATTCTGCTCTTAATAACCCTATGCATTACAAGCTTCTGTTTCCTCAAGCTACAGACAAATCCTATTATGGGGAGTAGATTAAACTGGGCCTTGACAGATCTTTGCAATTCACTGACAGAAAAGAACAAGTTGTCTTACTAAAAAGACGGCATCGTCATCACACTAATATTATGCATCTCAGTGCTCTCAGATGCAAAAACTTTTATGCATACCCCCTCCAGCAGGCATATTACCCCCCAAAAAACCCTAGCAATTTTCTTCTAACAATAAGCTAAACTACATAGTCGAAAGAATTACTGCAGTTTCACATTGTGCACGAAGAAGCCATCAGTCAACAGCTGCATGCTTGATCATGCCCTCTGGCTCCACATCCGCAAGGGACCCAGCTCATCCAGATTTGCTGCTGCCGCTATGAATGATGTCTATGCTTTTGTGTACAAACATGAGCTTGGAACAGAGGGCAGAGACAGGGCTGAAGGGAGCGAGCACAAAGAAATGCTTTGTTTTACTTTCTCTTAGGCTCCACAGTGTAGCAGAGGATAGGCCTTGGGTTATGGTTATGAATGCAAGGGACAAGAAACACTGTGCATAGAAAAACAGTTGTATCCTTTTAAAATTCTCTGAGCTCTCTTATAATCCCTAATTTACAGCCATTTCATTTTAATCAACAGAAACTAGCCTGAGTGATCAGGTGCTTGTAAACAGATTTTAAAAGTGGCCATGTGATTTCTTCACATTATTTTGATGTGTGCAAGGATAAAGAAGCTGGTGGTACCACCAAGAAAGTTGCAGCCAACTTTCAGTGCAGCAGTCTGAGACGAACCTTCAGTAGCAGTTCTGTTACTCAGAATTTCATACTCCTGGAAAACATCCTTAATTAGTAATCATTGATTTCTTTGGATATCACTACAGAAAAGTTAAAACCATAAAGAGATTATACTGAACTGAGAGACTGGAACTTCTGCCATTTTCTCAAAGACAGATTTATCAATAGACATATTAAAGAATACCTGCAAATGTGTCTTGCTGTGTTTCTCCGTAAAGGTAGTTTGCAGCAAAACCTTAAAAGTTAGGCAGTCTAAGAGGAAAGCAAACAGTAACAAAACATATCAGTCACAACTGGTTTCTGGGAAGAGGAATTTAAAATCTTGCCCAGGCATGTTTAAGCACAGTCTGAAGATGGATGCCCTTCCAAGAAAAACAGTGTGACCACACTGTTAACCCTAGTTAGACACTGCTGCACAGCCTTCATGGGTCCTAGATGATAAATGTGGTCATGGTTCATGGGCATCTTGAACCATTATAGTAGATTACTTCAGCATTATACCAAATACAATTGGCACTGTCCTTTTCATTCATGTAGAAATCTGTTCACAGGGAAAATATGTGAACAGATAAGCCCAGTTCTGAATAATATATATGTATTATTTGTGTACTCAATCTGCATGCAATAGACTTGACAAAATAGATCTGTGATGCCACTAATGAAACTCAGGTCACAGTATCTATTTTACGTGGCCTAAACTCTTCAGGGGAGTGTCTGATAGAGACATACAGTGTCTGTGTATTCTCCCAGATACTGTTTTGGTATTAATAAACTGTTATCCAGAAACGGGCTCTAATGGATGTCTGAGCTTTGTAAACAGTAACTTTTTGTATCCTTTTATATTGAAATTTGTGCTTATCTCCACCAGGGATGTTTTTTGGTGACATTGCCATCTAATAAAACACATAAGTAATAAACCCCTAGATTTCTGTCACCTGCCCTTACATCCATGTACTATATGAGGACAAACTAGTATGCATCTAATAGTTTATAAAACATCTTGTTAACTGGAAATAGTTCTTCACTGCTTCAGAAACTCATAGAAACCAGCCAAAATATTATAGGCACAGCAAAGTTTGGGATGTCCATCCAGTGTTTGTAATATTTTCTGAGATACCTAGTTAAACTTTGCTCATGTTGCTGTTAACTCATCAGGGTGAAAAATTCACACAGAAGGAGATATGTCAAGCAGAGATTATGGCTGGATGGAAATTAAAGGCACAGCAATGAACCTTCTCCATCAGCATCAACCTCTTACTTTGGAGACATTAGGACAAGTTATAGGTCTCAAGTACTTTTTCCCTGGATAAAAGGAAAGTCATGAAACCCCTGTTTCCCAGGCAGTCTAAATGTGCAGCTGAAAAAATAATCTCCTCCTTACTGAGCACAATAAATTAAAAAGTGTCTATTAACGTATCTGCCACTGTGCCTTTATCTTTCTAGAGTTACGAAATGGTACAATGGTCATAATACTTTCTTTACAGGCTAGACTAGGCAATGAAGACAAAATAGAGCTGCCTCAGGATAAATATGTTTTGACAGAGGAAAAAAAATTAAAAAATTAACATAAATTAAAAAAATTAACTTTTACCCTGTTCAGCAGCTAGGGCTGAATCTCCACGCAGAAGCGTAGATCCATTTTTTCTGTTTCTTTTGATAGATATTTATTTTTGCTTTGCAACAGACTCACAGGAAAATGATCATATTCAAGTGCTAGTTCAAAAAAGATTGGGGTAGATATAAAAATCTGAGATGCATATATTTAGTCATATGGGATCCTGTTGCCAGATCCATCTAGTTGTATTCAAACTCATGTTTAGCCAATTATAATTAAGACTGACAGTATTTTAGGTTTGTTATTCTCCCCATCATGCTAATCATACGTGTATACCGCTGACTTGAGTTCTGTCCAGTAATTTTTGTTCATGATCTTTCTGCACCCTTTTTTTTTTTAAATAAAGCATCATATAAAAAAGTCAGGAATTCAAAGTCATGGTTTCCATGGCAACATTAAGTCCCTCATGTTGCATTGTACATGCACTAAAAATAAACATGTAATGAAGTGCCATAGTTTGCATATCAAGGGGATCAAGTGAACAAGGCCAAGTGCAAGGTCCGGAACACGGGTCAGGACAATCCTAAATACAGACGGGGCAGAAAATGGATTGAGAACAGCTCTGAGGAGAAGGACTTGGGGAGTTGTTGGTAAGAAGGTCACCATGAGCCAGCAATGTGCACCTGCAGCCCAGAAAGCCAACCATATCCAGCGCTGCATCAAAAGTAGTGTGAGGGGAAGTTATTTTCCCCCTCTACTCTGCACTCATTAAACCCCACCTGGAGTACTGCATCCACCTCTCGAACCCCCAATGTAAGAAGGATGTGGACTTGCTGGAGTGGTTCAGAGGAGGGCCATGAGGACCCTCAGAAGGATGGAACACATCTCCTATGAAGACAGGCTGAGAGAGTTGCGATTGTTCAGCCTAGAAAAGAGAAGGCTTCAGGGCCACCTTGCTGCAGCCTTTCAGTACCTAAAAGTGGCTTAGAAGAGAGGTGGGGAGGGACTTTTTACAAGGGCATGTAATGATAGGACAAAGGGGAATAGCTTTAACTGAAGAGGGTAGATTTGTATTGGATATTAGAAAGGAATTCTTTCCTGTGACAGTGGTGAGATACTGGAAGAGGTTTTCCAGAGAAGTTGTGGATGCCACATCCCTGGAAGTGTTCAAGGCCATGTTGGATGCAGCTTTAGCAACCTGGTCTAGAAAAGGTGCCCCTGCCCATGGTAGAAGTGGTTGGAACTAGATGGTCTCTAAGGTCTCTTTCAGCCAAAACCACGCTATGATTCTATCAAGTGACTGGAACTTTAATTTTACTTGCCTGAGTTTTTTATGTCTAAGAAATGTGATTTTACAGTGACACAGACCTGTAATGCACAGCATCTATTTATAGCAAGCACTTACAGTCTGCTGGATGGGCCGCGCTTTTTACATCTGCTGAGCTTAGGGGCATCTGTGTGTATACATTTGAGGGTGTGCAGAGCCTGCAAGGGAGTAGGGAGAGCATGTTTCTGTGCAGAACATGAGCATTCTGGAGAGTTCCCTTACAGCTTCAGCAGTGCCAGAGAGAGAGGCCAGGAGCACTACAGACCTTACCCAACCTGCCACTGGCATTTCATCAAAAATACTAGCAGGAGCAGCAACAAACTGATATGCTAGCCTGCTTTTCTCTGCAATTTGCAGCCCCTTGGTAATTTGAAGGTTTATCTGTATTAAAAGAATATATTTAAGAAGTAATTATAAATTCCATACAAATCAAGACCTAAAGTGTCTGGGAGTGCAAAATAAGGAATAGCAGCAGATGCAAAAAGCTCTCTTTAATTTCATTAGGAAAGGAAGAAGTGTTTTACATATACTTCTCATCTTCAAATGGATTAAAATACAATCAAGAACTTGTGGGCACTGAGAAATCTGCTTCCAAGCTACTTTTCCTCTCTGGAGAATGTGGAAAATAGAACCCAAGGTACACTTTCAATAATTTTTTTTTTGTATGGAGGTATTCTCAAAAGCATCTGGGCATGTGATGTTCAGTCACTGAGACTTCATTGCCTTTTACTTCCAGAACTGTTTGTTCATATTTGGTATTCTGCACCCTAGACCATTTCATCTTTGAAGGAGGGGTTATATTCTGATGTACCGAGGATGCAGCATGAGACAGCACATGGCTTGAACTCATGACAAGTCTCTGAGATGCTGTAATGTTGCTAATGCATCTCATTAACCATACTAATAGTTTTGTTCCACCTGCAGTTACTAAATACAATAATATCCCTTGCATAGCTCCTTCTAATATAAATGGATATCCAGATAATAACTGTGCCACGAGGTGAATTTAGCTCAAGAACAAATAACTAATTGTGTTTCAGTTTGTTTTTTGTTTGTTTCTTTTGTTTTGAATGATCCTAAAAAACAGTAAGCAAAGAAAGACATAGTAACATGCATGGCATAAGTGCTTGCAATAAGGATCAGAGCTAGTACACAGAAAAACTGGATATGTTTTTTTTCTGGAAGAGGGCGGAGAAGCAGTAGCTCTATTACTGCACCTTTTCATGTGTTTTTAAAAGAGGAAACCCAGACATATCTCTGACTTTCTTAACACTCATAGTTTATGAAATGAGTTTAATGAAATGGCTGTGTCTTAAAAATGTGATTCTAGTCCTACAGGATAAAGCACTTTCTGGATATTTCCATGTGAGCAGTATAGGGTTTGGGCAGCAGATGAGTCCATTTGCTACAAATCTAACATGAGACAAGGGACATCTTGTATATTCCTGTTAGATTCCTTCTGCATCTGTGTGGCTGTCTGTTGTAGGGATGCAGTCTGCACCAGTATGATGATTCTCCTGGTCCTGGAGGTTATTCCATTACCTAGGAGAAAATGTGCTCCCCACTTTCCCAGACCACATGGTCCCTGAGACCCCTGAGAAGGACACACAGAGATCACCAGAGAGGAAGGAGAAGAAGAGAGCATTTATTGTTGGTCACAGGTTTATATGGGCCTTGGAGGAATTCAAAACCCACCAATAGAAAACAAGAGGGGGTTTGGCTCTGGGCCAGTGGGAGTAAGGGGATTTACATTCAATAGGAGAGGGGTTCAAGTAGCAGGCATGTCACAACTTTCCCCCAGAGCCCTGAGATAACAAGGTATTCTGGGAAGGAGAAGCAGTGACTTTGCAAAAAGACATTTTAACAAACATTTGTACATTCAAACAACATCAAAAACGTCAGTTATCAAAGCATTATCAATGGCTTGTTGATCTTCACAAATCCATTTCTGGCAGGATTTTCTCCATTCCAGATATTGTAAATGCATCCCCACACTTGTACATGTTTAATGTCCAAATTATTTAGAAACCTCTGAATTTGTGAATGTGTGAAATTCAGATGCATGGACTCCTTTGCTATGAGTTATCAGAAAAGAGAATTGACTTTAAAGCTCTTCCTTTATGGGTGCTTATGATGGTGATGATGGGTAAGCATCTCAAAATGTGTTGAAATGGCACGTTTGGGAAACAACACATGGGAACAACAACAAAAACCCCAACAAAAACACTGAAATGCTGTGACCAGTTCAACTGTGGATCTATGCTACTTACTTGTATGGTAATTCTAACACTACTCCTTATGGTACATATTATAATAATGTTTTTATTCTCAGCATAAACCCCTCAGTTTTGGAAAGTTCTTGACTTTTCACAGTCTTTTTCACTTAATTTACTTACTAAAGAATTTTCTTCCTTCTATAAAATCACAAAATTCACTGGTCAGTTTTATGCACAGTAAAAATTTGATTTATTTTTTTCACAGAATGTCACAGCACATTGACATTCTATATAACAAGTCCTACTGGTATATTTGAAATCTTACTTATGATAGAAATAAGTTTGCAGGAAACAAAATGCCAGAATGGGCCTTCCCTGGAGCATATACCTCAATTGAATTGAGATGTAGAAATATTTTCCCTTTTCCAAAGACAAAACTGTGATGGCAGCTGTATAGCAGAGCAGTTTCACACAGATGTTATTGAAGGGTTTGCATCCTAGCTGCAAATCAATATATGGCATCCTAGATATAATTTTATTTTTCTATCTTTACTACTGCTGTCTAAAGTTATGTATTACTGGCTATTGCAAGACTGAAAGAGGAACAAGGCAGAAAATACTCCACCACTGCAACTGCTGAGTAAGACACATAGAAACACCGACTTTCAAGGAGATGAAGTATTTTAAGACACCTCCTGGCACTCTACATGTCTAGTGTTGTGGTTCAGAGGGTCGTTCCTCTCTTGCATCCCTGCAAACTTGGCCTGCTTCAGACGACTACTAGATAAGACTTACTTGCATGTACTGCAGTGATGTAGAGAACATACAGTTATCTTCTATCAGTGTTCTGTAGCAGCTAGTGAGAAATGTTGATGTCTTGCTGCTCCAATTAGCTATGTACTGACAGAGGTCCATTAAGTGGTCACTTAAGAAGAATAAAACCCAAAAGAACATGAGAATATCTTGTGTTTATCTGTTGGATTTTTTTGAACTTAATGACTTCTATCAGGCTAACTGCTTACAGATAAATGCAGTGTAATTAGAGGCATTTTAACACTTTTCATCTAATGCTTTTATCTGCTCTGGACCAAGGATATCCCAAGTTGAGAGGGTACACAAACACAAAAGCCTACTATGCAGCCAGGATGTTTCTGTGGGTTGAGGAAGTGCAAACACTTTACACAGAGAACCAGGCTTCTGGTAAGACTGATCAGTCAGAATGTGACTTGCAATCCCCTTGGTTAACCACAAATAAAATACTATCTTATCAAACTCTTTGCATAGTGCTTTAGAAGGGCAATTCTTCATCCAGTGCTCCCTCATAACTACAATGTTCCCCTCAGCTATAGTGCATTTGCACTGTCCGCATGTCCTACTCCACCCCTAAAGTACTCCATCGTAACAGGTCTTTTCAAACGTTTGCCTTCCTGTTTATCCGACGTGAAATCTCCAGACTTCACCCTTTGGGAATTATCTCATTCCTATCTTCTCTTCTCCTAAGTTCTCTATCCCTACTGGGCACCCAGCTCCACAGTCAAAAGAAAGCCAGAGGCTGTTGCTCTGCCCTCATCTCCTTGCACCCTTCCCAACCTCTGCTGTTCACTGCTATTTCATTTTCTTCCAGCCATCTGGAAAATATGCTAGGCTTTTCTTCTTTTCTTGCAGTTCTCCGTTTTTTTATGGTGCCCTATCTATTTACATCCTTCAGAAGACTCTTGCAAACATCTCAATCTCTTACTCCCAAGTTCCTTACAATTCTTAGTAAGAAAATGTGTGCATGAGAACATATTCATTCTCTGATGCTTGTGCACTTCTAATTCTTCTGTTTGTTTAATTCTTTCCTTCTGTATATATATAACTCTCTCCTTTCTCTGTAGTTCCTGGGGAATATCTCATTTTTAAAGAGATCCATACCAAGAACTACTCATTTTAGTTCATACCATTTCAATCTTACTAATTACTTAAGGGAAAGCAATCATGTAAGAAGCACTTGGAAAGAAGTACAGATGAACTACTGGACCCCCCCCCAAAATATTTAAGAATATTATAATTGAGCAAGTACATTTGTGACATATCAAATGTAGTAATTATGTAAGTGCCAGAGTTTGAACCTTTTAAATAAAAAGGGTTGCTACAAATGTTATACTTGTTTCATTGAGGAAATACATGTTCTTTGAAACAGATACAGAGAATGAGAAACGTCTAGGTAAGAGGTAAATTGCAGAAACAAAATTCCAGTGTTGAGAATTACCTGCTGTTACAGAGATTCAAACTGGAGTAATGAGGTCATTAATTCTATCTTTCTTTAGCTTCTATGCTTAGTGGGTTTGTATTTTTATACATATTTGCACAGTACCTAACTGTAAGTGCATAGTTCTATGAAACAGCTTCCTATTAATAATGGATATTTGAGGTTAAGCTAATGTAGAGGGAAAAAAATCACAAACAACTCATGCAGTTAATAAGTTGACTATTAATTAATGTGAGTGATTCATTCAGTTGTGTATCCAGACATAAAGCCAGACAGAAGGATGAAAGGGCAATTTAGAAAAAGACTATAACTTACACAGTTATCAGTTGCAGAATCTAAGACCTCAAATAATGGCCTAATTACAGCTCATCTGAAAGGTATCAGGGCCTTATCATCTACAGGAAATATTGGAAAATTACTTGCCTTTCAAAGCCAGTAAACCCATTTGCAGATCCTATATCAGCTCCCACCAGACATATATCTTTTTACACATGGGTGGTCTGTCACATGATGATTGACTCAATCTTGACAAGAAAGAGATAGAAAAATTATCGCTTTGTGCAGATATGACCACTTGTGACTTTGGCAGGTGAACCAGTCTGGATAGCCCAACACCAGCTTAATTGGAAAAGGTAACATTTTCCTCAGTTCCATTTTTGTAAGCACCAGCCAACACGTTTATCCTTTCTGTGTTAACTAATCCTCCTTTAGATTATGATTTCTGCCATATTTTGCCCATTCAGACTGGCCATATAGGTGACATTAACACTCAGTGGTACTGAATGCTACTGAGCATTCCTTTGCATAGAAAAGTGGTGCTGAGTTGCAGTTTGCTACAAGAATGCACTTACTTGCAGCTAAGGTATTTCTCATTGTAAGTAAGTACATCACATTTCTATCCTTTTACTAAAGTGATATGTGTGATCAAAGACAAATGAAAGACTATTCTGCTAGGATACTGGCACCCTGGATTATAAACAGAAATAGTGATGAGCAGGTAGTTAGAACACCAAGACTTGACCAAGTTTTTGTGGGTTTTTTTGTGTTTTTTTTTTTTTTTTTTTTTTTTTTAAGAAAATCATGATTTTTGCCCAGGATTAGATGTTGACAAAGTTATGATAGACCCTGGTATCATGGGACCCAAGCCAATTCTGAAGTGAGTCTCTAGGATATTCAAATCTCATGAAAGACTAATTTTGATGGCATTCTTCCTCCCCTCCCGAAAGCTGGCCGTTGGCAATTTGATCGAGATGCTCAATACAGTGTTGTAGCTGGTTACACGGATTATTTCTGAACTTGCTCATCTTGATTCCCTTGGAAAGCAAAAAATCTCTTTTCTTGTCTTGTGAACACAGAATTCATCTGAAACCAAAACCAGGAGGTACTACTACACCAAACGGGGCCAATACTTACTTGGATTTATTTACAAAACAGATGCTTTCCAAAGGTAAGGAACAAGAAGGAATACAAACACCTAGGCTGTGTTTTAAAATAACCTTTCAGTGCTCCTGAATGTCATTGAAGAAAAAGAAAAAAAACCTCAAAGAAATCAACCACTAAAACCTCACTTGAATAGTAAAGGACTGGCAGATGTGGAATCTGAATATTGTAATTACTAAGCAGAAATAGTAAGTCTCTCAGTGTGGGACATTTTTTTGTTTGTGTTAATTATACTAATTAGAATTAGAACTTCCATCACTCCAATTTGGTGCAGCTGTGTGGTGCTAGCTGCTATTGTTAGCAGTCATGAAAAATACTCCAACAGAGGGCACCAAGAAAATTGCTTACTATCTGAACACCCACACAATCCCGTCACATTGGAAAGACTGCAGACAGCATAACTAATAAAGTTATTGTGCTATTTTGAAAGAATTAATAACATGTTTGAAGAGACCGCATTAACCCTGTTGTAAAGTATTGATTGCACTCCGTAGTAAAGAAAATTAAACAACAAAGACATAGTGCTTTAATTCTTTTCCTGTTTGCTCTTGCTGGTTTTACTCTGTTTTAATTTACATGTATATTTGAGAACACAAAAATGTATCACCTATGGTTCACAAAGGCAGTTTTATTTTCATAGACACCCTTTCAGCAACTTGATGCTTTTAAGACTGTAGTTCACATCAAGCAAATGGTTGTGAATATGAAAGAAATTTGTGTCTAAAGCTCCTTGAATCCTGTTTGTCATGTTTACTTCTCTATAAGAAAAAGTCAATAAAAATATCAAAATATATGAGCTGATTGGCTCCAGACATTTTGGTTTAGAAAGGTTAGCAAAAAAAAAGGTATAATTATCATTTCAGTCCCTAAGGAAATGCTTTCGTTCCATAACAGTGCATTAAAAATGAGCAAGCAAGTAGTGTATCTTTTTCAACAATTTGCTGTTGTTTTGAGAGCACATCTGCATGCCTACATCTAAAATACAATGCCACAGTATAAAACTGCTCTAGATGAGCCTAAGGCACATATTTAGATTTAAGATTTAACATTTTCACAGCATTTAAACACTGGTCCTCTCATTAAAATACTCAGATTCAGTGACTTCTACTAGATTTGTTTAAACTTGATAGAAGCTGTTTTCCTATTCTGTTCTAAATGGTGAGTTTAAAGGCAAGAAGACAGTTAAATTAGGAGAGAATGATGGACATTTGAAACATCAACTTTTATAAACACAACTACATAAAATTCAGTTATCACTCTTTTACATTGTAAATGAACATTATATGTAATCAATTTCTGAGGAGATTTCATACATATAATATCACTTCACTTTTTTTTTTCCTACTCAAATGGTGCTTTTAAGAGCATGGTTCCTGTAATTGTATTTCCTTCCTTTTCTGTGAGAGTATCTGTAAAGACATTTGGCATCTCATCAGCAAAAACAGCAGATGGAGAAAAGCCTTCCTACGTGCTGTGTCAAGGGAATTGCAAGTTTAGGTTGGGTTTTAATAGACTTCAAGGATTTAGTGACATGGCAAAGATTGCATGCCTTCATTGTACCTATTATTTGTGCCTTTCTCTTTTAATAGAAATGAAAACAATTACTGAGCAGAAAACATTTAGCTTCTCTCCAAAAGTATCATACCATATGGTATGGGGGATGTATAGCTGACAAAATGAATGTAAAAATCAAGTACATACACTTCAGATGATGCTAGTTGAACTAAATTTATGTTTGAAATTTTAACTGAACTGAGAGAAAAGTTTACAAATAGCAAAAAACTTCATATGCTAAAAGCAATTCAATTAAAACATTAAAGTACTTGTTACTGAGTTTGTCTTTAGTTAAAAATGGCCTTGGGGACTAAAGAACATTTAAACAGACAACTAAGTAAGCTCTGTAATTATAAGAATGAAAATCAACAGCATTTTTCCAAATAGCAGTCTTATTATCACATGATAGCACATGAAATTGTGAACAGAGCAAATACTTCTCTCAGTTATTGGGAAAAGAGATTTTCTTGATAAGAAATGGTGTTCATAGATGAGGCATGAAGATATTTGTTCTGGCCATCCGAGGAGATAAAAAAACCCTTTAGGTAGGAGAGAAAACTCACAGCCTGTATCTTGCATATTTCTCAAGAGATTAAAAAATACTGTATTCAATGAGTGAAATGGTCATCAAACTTACAAAAAACCCCAAACCCTAAGCTATCCTGAAATTGCACTTTTTGTGAGTTACTAAATGTGCTTCCAGAAAGCTTATTAATGTTCTTGAAATCCTATAGGATCTGAAAGCAGTGTCAAAATTCTTCATCAGTCATATGTGTGAAATGCTTGGGTTCGTACAGATTCTAGAGCTGGGTGAAAAGATTTTATAAAGGGCCTTCAATGGCCCACACTCTTTCAATCTTTCTTTAGTTTTCTTCTTGTCTCCTAGAACAGAGGGAATTGCTGTCACACTCTAGAATTCAATGGGAAAATACAGTAATAAAAGAGCTTAGCATTAGGTAGACCTTCACTGACATGGAGAGACTATTCACATCCTTGAAGCAAATGTTATTCATAGAAAGTGAGAAAGCAGAAAGGAAGGGGGGGAGGGGGAGAGAGAAAGACAAAATCAGATTTGGGGACTTTGGGAAGAGCATAGCATTGAAATATTAGTTACAATATTATAAAAGCACAGCAGAGTTGTACCAAGAACACTGCAACTGCAGCAAGATCTTGAATCAGGTTTCAGACAGCTCAGTATCTGGGTTCACAGGGGAGAAACATGAGCTATTAATTGCAATATTAATCATATACTACCACTGTAGTAGTGCAAGGTAGCACTTCACTGCATGTTCACAAAGACCGAATGTCCCTCCAGTAATTTCTGCAACTGCTGAATTCCTTACTGCTACAGAATGTTATTTTCAGCAGGAAAAAAAAGGTATATATCAGTTGTGCTGCCTGAGCAGATCCCTGACTAAAATTCATGGCAGTCTCATAATTTTAAACTCACTTTCTGAGAACTAAGCACCAGGCATAGGACATTAAGAAAGGTCTGGAGACATTTCTCTGGTCACCTTTCCTCTATATGTTTTTTCCTGCCTTCTCTTTCTCTTTGATCACAAAATTATTCCTGCCTCAATATCATCCTCTCCCTCACCAATGCCTGCTGTCCTAGGACAGCCATATGTCCAGACAATGTGTTCCTTTTCCTGTCCCCACCACAGAATGATGATTTAATTTTGGCTTCCTTGAAACAAGAATGTGCTAAGAAACCAAAAATTTGTATGTCTGGCATATCACTTACCAAAATCGTACCATTTTATGATCTGTAAACCTCCTAATCTGCATCTATTGAAATATTTTGCAATAATCAGTGTGCAAATAACTTGTTCACACTCATGTTCAGGCTGCTCCCCCCACTATTCTGAACTCACTGAATTTTATAGCTGTGCAAGAAGTGTCACAAAAAAATCTTGGTACATCCCCATCAGTTTCAAGAGGCACTGAAGTACCAAAATTTATGTGATCAATGAAGACCTCCTTTTGCATTGAAACAAATGCAAAAAATAACCTCTCTTTCTTTTTCTTTCAAAGAAGGGACACTCAGAGTAGCTGAAAGGCTCAGGTGATGGGATACAAGACATTAAGGTCTTTGTCTATGAAATACGGTTCAAATTCAGACCATATGAGCCTTGAATGAAAGTCACTACCATGTGATGATGGTTCAGTGAAAGCAGGTGTTCTCAGACATCCAGATCACAGAAACTGCCATTGCTGTGGTGGGTATTTTTGGCAAAGACAAAGGATCACATAATCTGAGCAACTGAAGTAATCTTTAGATACCTGAATGTTTCCTTGGCCATATAGGCTATTGCAGAAATATATTGGTAGGATATCTTATGGCAAGTTGCATTTTTACTAGTTGTGCTGTATCTGTTCTTGGGATAAACACAGGGCTTTCAGTCTCCCAGGGCTGTCAATCTGTCATCTTCCACACATAGAGAAAACAGGTTTTGCCTTTTAAAAACAGATCACTGTGAACAGAAACTCATCATTAATCAAGACTTATTTCTCCATGTGAAGGAAGAAAAAGCAGAGTCAAGTCACCATCTACACGTTTGGAACTCTACTCCACTTTATAAGCTGTGGATAAAGAGTATAAAGAAGAATCAGAAAGTTTGTCCTTAAAGAGAGGAAAAAGAAACACTTAGGTCTCTGTGTGGGATATGTTGGTCTGTGGAAGTTGAATAAACTTGTACAATATACAATGCGATGACTCACAGTGCCGGATGGAGGAGCACTGTATGCTATCCATCAAACATTTGCTTCAAGACAGTCCTTGAAACTTTGAACACACCAGGATAAAAAGATCACAAACCTCTCTGGAATCTCTGCATGCTGCTAGGCACTCTACCTGCCTTACAGCAACTGTGGTTATAAAAAATCCTTCATGTGCTAACCTGAAATAAATTAATGAGACTGCTTATCATTTTTGACTGGATAGGTAGGCTCCCACTTTGTGATCCTGAAGACTTGTTGGAGTACTCTTTGTTAGCTTAAGCCAATAGAATATCCTATCTCCTCCAGGTGTTAGAAATGCAAATTTCATTGTAAATCAGGCATAACTCAAATCACTGACAGTTGATGATTAAAAAATTACAGAAAAAATAATTTTAACCTAAGTGCTTGCTAACAATATATTTTTAATAATTTTATTACTGACAACCCTCTCTGAGTTCTATCGTATATAGATAAAACAGTAATTAGTGTAGGCAAAAGCAAAGACTAATTTAGAGAGATATTGTCAAGAGCAATTTTTGGAACTTAAAGCTTGACACATTTTCAAAATTAAGTTGATTAGTCATTGAAATCCATTATGAGGCAATGTGTTAGTTAAAGACGCAGAGTCTTCAAAAAATAAAGACTGAAAGTTTTTTCAGGCCTTCAATTTAGTTGAACACAAGTGGGGTCACTTAAGAGAGGGTATCATTGCATGACACTGTTATTGATGGTGTTGCACATAAAGCACACAAATGATCCCTTCTAGTGGCCTTAAAAGCTAAGTCTTGAAACATCAGGATTTTTTACCATTTTGGATGACTTAATATATATTTTTCTCTTTCAAGTGGTTTGAAAACACCATCATGAATGGGGAGGGAGCAAGGGGACAGGGTGGAGAGTTATGAGATCTGGCCCAATGTTGCAAACCATGATCATCAAGCATAATGAAAGAGGCTCTGATTCCAGTGGGATTATTCACAGTACCATGTGAAGAGCTTCTATCACTGTATAGAACTCTTGTTGATTATATAAAAGATAACAACAAAATAACCAGACCTGAAGCGCTATAAAATGCATCATCTGAGCACACTGAAAAATAGAGGGAACATATACTCTCTAATCTTTTATTTGAAGTTGTTAATTGTAACCGCAAATGCAAAAATGCAGGTGAAAGAGAGATTTTAAGCAAATTATACTCCTTAATAAATGAAATATTTACTACTCTGGAATTAACAATTCTAATTGTAAATGCCAGACAA
This sequence comes from Pithys albifrons albifrons, assembly GCF_047495875.1. NCBI lineage: Eukaryota > Metazoa > Chordata > Aves > Passeriformes > Thamnophilidae > Pithys > Pithys albifrons. The sequence goes on along the minus strand of NC_092459.1, from coordinate 54,428,539 downwards.
CCACTTTTGAACTGCTACCATAGCTAATTACTCCAGTGGGAAAGAAAACAGGGGAAAGGGCATTTCAGCCATGCAAGGACAGGTTCTTTCTGAATCTATATTTTTTTCCAAATAAAACCTGTAGTTAGATGGAGTTCATGGGAATTTTAACCCTTCATCCTTAGGAATGGCAGGGTTTCTGATAATTGTTGTCTTTTTCTTCCTACCGAATAAACTGGTGATTTTCTTCAAGACTAACATCATTTATATTTATAGTTTTCTTTTTTCACTTTATCATTGCCTATTATCTCCTCTATGAAAATGATTTAATGACGTTGTTTTAATGGTGTTACTGCTAGTGCTGTCATTACAGTGTTGCCACATAGTGAGTAGTCATTAAGCGCTGGCACTTAGGTGGGCACTATAAAAGGAGTAAACAACTAGCTACCTCCCCTCATTGGGACACCAAAAATTAAACAAATGGCAGTTATTCTGAACAGGACCTAAAAAGTATTATGGCATTTCCTGGAGGCTGAATATTGCTGACTTAGGAAACCTCAAGATCAGGTCCACTAGAAGTTACTATGAAACGTTTTTGGGGGGTCAGATTAATTTGTAAATCTCTCTTTCAAGGTGTGTGATACTAGAAGAGGAATCTGTTCTTCTCTGGAGTATAAGCAGCCAAGAGGGGCAAAGAATAGACTGAAACATGAAGAAAACTAGTCTGAGAACGTAAAGATTGCCTCAGGTCTCCTGGAGCAGTTTTGGCTTACGAAGATAGTAAACTATCTAAACAAAAGCTCAAGGTAAAAAATGGCTAATCCTTCATACAAAACAGCACTTGGCAAGCCGTATCAATGCTACTACTGCCATCACTACTATAAAGATATAGGATTCCTGTTTGTATCCAAAAGGTCCTTAACCAGAAGAGGTAGATGACAGTTCAAGAACAGAATGGGATAAAGCAGGGTGCAACAGTAAATTTATTGATCTGGTTGTTGAACCCAGAGAAATTACCTTCTTGTAGGCTAAAGTAAGATCCATAAGCACATTTCAATCTGCAAATATTGCCGAGGACCTGAGAACTGTGGGTTTTTTGAAGGAAGTGGCATCTGAAGGAGTTAGTCAAAACAAAGGATGTGGCTTCATTTATAGCACATAAAAGGAAGGTAATGTAGTACAATATATTTGTCACAGCTGATGAAGGCTGGCATTGCATTTGCCTTAGGTATTTCTTGAACTGTTCTTCTGTCCTCTGGTCTGTCATTGTTGAGATAAAACAGACAGAAAAACAACTCAGCTTAGTAAGTGATAGCCATGTTAATATAGAATCACCACAGCACAGACAGAAAAAAATCCAAGTTCATTATAAAATCTGCCAGATTGAGCTACATAAAATGTAAGTAATTTTGCTTCAACTTGCATTGAAATTAAGAGAATTTCAGAAACCAGTGGAGATATACTTTTAAAACTAAAACAAACAATTGGGCCAGGTAAAATAATTTTCTCTCGTAAATGGCTGCTTGAACCTTCTTTTCAGGAAACAACAAATACTGTAACAAGTTTCCAGGTAAACCCCACTAATTCTGCTCTGTGATGTTTTTTACTTTTCAGCACTCACCAGACTCTAATAAAACTACTGTTAAGTGTTTTACAGTATTGTGTTTCAGATAGTACTGTTTTCCACAATGCTGGTTTTCTCCAGTTTCTCTGACTTGCTCCTGTAAGGTTACTCTAGAGAAAGTAGAAATATTCCAGGTTTTACACAACTAAAACTGGATATAATAAATGCGAGTTTTAAATTTAGAAATAAAGAAACGGAAAAAATGGAAGAATGGAACAACTTTACAAGCAGCTCAAACATCCTGACATACAGTAATTCAGAGTGAGTCACTTGCCATCCAGCAAAGACAGAGCACGGTAATTCAAATGCCGGTAAACAATTTGCGCAGATGTTAACCTACTTTGGATAAGGTATTTACACGTCTGTTCTTGGAGTAGGTAGCCTTTTCCATTTTAGTAGCTTATTTCAAAAGCTGGGAATTCAAGAGAATACTTCAGCTCTAAAATGAAGGAACATAAAAGTGGAAACTTAGGGCTTTGTGGTTGGTATCTTGGAGTTAAAGTACACAGAACTGATGTAGTAATATTCTAAGAATAACTAGAAAATAGCTGTCAGATCCCAGAGACAAAGTCTTTATGAGTTGGTAAGATTTATCTGATGAGACTTTCCACTTTTGAAGAGAAGTTTAATAGAGGCTTATGAAAGACTGTTCTAATAGAGAAAGCTTTTGTGGAATTACATGAGCAATCCCTGTATCAGACATCAGTTATGACTTGTGAATCTGATGAGTATGTATTACTGTGGCTTGATTAACTTCCCTCTGGCCTAAAACTATAGAGAGAATGGCAATCAAGAATTTTTATCAATTGTTTCTGCAAAAGTATCTTCAGAACTTCAGAATTCCTCAGATTTATATATGATGAAGAAATAATTCAATATTTGTTCCCCCTTCTTTGAGAAGTCATATATTCCTATCCCAGCTGACAAACTTACATAGTAGGCTCAAGTAGAAAGGGTTATATTTTGTTCAGCATCTTTCCCACCCAGGTCTTCTTTTCCATGCAGGAAATCTCAGAAAACATCTGCCAGATGTGAACTTTCCTTTTCCAGCAGGTTGACACTGATCAGCAGCATAGCCAGATGTATGAAGTACACATAGCTGGGCCCCAGTTTTGCTTCCGGTTGGTAGCCAGTGAGATTGCAAAAATAAATGTGAGTACAAAAAATAAATGTGAGTCCTGGACTTGAAATGCCTTTAATAATATTCTTGTTCCCTTCAGTATGGACCGACTGATTGCAGATTCCAAATTTCATTCCTGGCTATCATTAAAATTTGTGGAAGTAAGGTTGAATCATACACTGGGCTTGTTCAGCTTCTTTCTTATTCAAATAATAACCATCTCTTTTTTAACAGCAAGAACATGAATATATTCCTTTTTAATGGATAAATGTGCAGGAGCATTGGGCCATGTTTTTCATATTGTCACTTACTCATGGTTGTTTATGCTCAGGGTTGTTTCTTTAGATCATTTTATATCCAGGAAGACTTCTCAGCACTCTCATATCTATCAAGTTCCAATAAACAAGAAGAGGTGGAAACATCTAAGAATTTAGATCTCATCAAAGTTTTGAATATACCACTGTAACACCAACAATTATTACAGGAAGAGTAATTTCTCTCCTCCAAGCCAAGCCTAGCTTTCTTTCATGTCAGTAATATGTTTTGCAGTAATCTATATTGGATATTTATGCCTGGATAAGCCAATCAAAGTCACTTCCAATGCCATCAAACCTGCTCAACACTACAGAGCTCTGCATTACTGCCATGGTTTAGGAATTTAGTATTGCCAAAAAAAGATTAAAAAGACCACAACCTGCTCCCCTCCCCCTTCAACTGAAAGCACAAAAGAGGAAGATCCTGGGTTGAGATAAAAAAAAAATTATGGGAAATAGCAATGAGATAAAAAAAAATTAACAGTAACAGCAACAATATCAATAAAGAAAATGTACAGAAGAGGAAGCGTGAAGCTCAACCCTACGGCAGCCACACCACTCAAAGTGCTCACTTCAGTCAAGAACAGTGTCACCCCACTGCTCTGTCCACCATGCTTGCTCCAACGGAAGTAATGCCCTTCTTCTTAAAAGTGAGATAGTTCCTTTCCTCCACCCTGGCAATGACATGAGATGGTATCATATAACATTAGGGTCTTGGTCACACGGACAAGGCGCCAGGCTCTGCCCTCTCACAGCTATGGTGAGGAATTAACTATGTCATTGGCCAAACCCAGGACAATTATGGAAAAGTAATTTGTGATTTATAAGCTTTATTTATTTCCCTTTAAGGTTTTCTGAAATAGGTCTTCTTTCAGATAAGAGCTCAGCAATATCTGGTGTTGAGAATCTAATGGTAATCACAAGATGGGTACATCCATTAAAGGAAGGAAGATTGAATTCTCAATTTTTAATTTTAATTAGCAATTTGCCTCCAAGGCCCTTTAATAAACTGATCGCTGGATGTAGCACAACTGGATGTACAGCACTGTGAGAGGTCTTGAGGCTATGGACAACTTGCATGTCATTACTCTCCCATGATAAATCACACCAAATGAAGTTGCTGAATTTTTGTCACTAATTGGGCCAGGGCTTGACATTTACAAATGCATTTCAGATGTCTGTTTTCTATGAGATGTCTCCTTTGGGACCTCTGAATCATTTAAACCTTGCCAAAAAAGAAAAAAAAAGCCTAGAAAAAGAGATAACATAGAATCATAGAGTGGCCTGAGTTGGAAGGAATCTTAAAGATCTAGTTGCATTGTCAGAGACGCCATCCACTAGACCAGGTTGTTCAGGGCCCCAACCAATCTGCTCTTGAACATTTCCAAGGATGAGTCACCCAGAACTTCTCTGGGCAACTGGTTCCAGTGCTTCACCACCCTCATAGTAAATTTCTCTAATCTAAACCTAGTCTATCAGTTTGAAGCCACCAGTACCCCCAAAATAGCATTTAAGTATTTTCAGGCCTATCACTTATTAATTCACAAACTTCATGATCTTTAAAGGTTCTCAAGAGGAAACTATCCAGTTCTGTATTTCTGTTCATGTACAAAATAATACCATGTTGCTTGTGCCAATGGTAAGCCTGGGTAAAAGCTGGATGAAAAGTGCAATGTTATTTTGCATCATGTTGATTTTACTTCAAGTTTGTTTCTTTCATCCATTAACTTTTTTACAAACATTCTACTCACTGAATTTTAAATACGCATGTTCACTTAATAATCTACAAGTATATTACCTAATAAGGGAACAGAAACAATACCATGTGAATTATCCTACAGGCAACTATTTAGCCTGAAAAGCTGCTGCTAAAATATCTCTAGATAGCCCATTTACATATTATACTTATACATTCATTTTTCTATCAGCTTCTTGTTTTCAGTGCATTAGATTAACACCTTCAAGACTTCATCCAACTCAACTATACTGTTGAATCTCTTAGTCTGATGTATTTCAGTGGCAACAGATGCTCTAAGGCCATCTGTCCATTTTTCTTCCCAAGTTCTCATGAATCTTTGAAGGGCACATAGAGTGCCCTTTCGGAGCTGTTCCAAAACCTGAATGAACACCTTCAACTGAATTCAAGTGCAACATTACTGTTGTGGACTTTAAAGTTCTACATGGTTTCAAATCATTGCAAGAAGCAGGTACAGGTACAATAATCAAAGAGAACTTGGCAATCAGTATGGAAGTGCAATGTACTTTGCAAGTCCTCAGAAACTTCTAAAGTCTTGCTGGTGTCTTCTTCAATGACAAAAAATAATGTCTCCTCCTATGTTTCTAATGCAGAATACAAGCATGAAGCTGGGATGGATGATATGGGGGTAGAAGCCTAGTAACAAGCTTCTATATAATGTGAAAACTTAAACACATACATACAGAAACATGTTACAAGAACTTGTTTAAAGCTGAACAGTTCTAAGGAGTTTAATGCATTCATATTCACTGTTAGATATACTGTGTTTCAGCTATTAACGGTGTCCCAGAGACCAGCTCATGACATATCTTGCTTTAATTGAATAGCATCTTACAGAGTAAGACCATATTAAAATACAGACAGTTTCTCTGATGTTTAGACAAACTCAGGAACCAGTTTCTTTCTGTGCTGGACCTTGGCAGGAGGAATGCATAGTACAATGTAATTTTGAACGTATGAAATTCAGTAAAACAATTTATTTCACAACAAACCCATGCCTCACTCCTTCTTGAAGGCTATTCCCATGCTGTATTTCAGTTGTCAACTATTATGTCTGCTGAAAAAGACAGAATTTAGTCAATAACAGGGAATATGCTGTTTTGTAAATATCACAGGCTATTTTATCAAAATTGCAGAAATGACAAGCAGACCAAAATAATATCCCTTCTCTGGATAAAGAAGGAAAAGTTCTACCCTGAAAGGTGGACAGTGTTGAGAAGGGTGGTCAAGTGAGAAGTGTAGGCTCAGGATGGGAAATCACAGAATTATAGAATGGAATAATATAATAATTTAGGCTGGAAAAGACTTCCAAGATCACTGAATCTGCCATTTGGCTGAACTAAATGCCACACAGCTGTCTGTAATCACACAAGCCTACCACTAGCTCTGACCACTGGGGTATTAAAGAATGTGAGCAAGAGCTGCAGGGCTTCCCTTCTCATAGGGCAGTTCATTTGTTGCATGTCCTATTCTCACCACGTACCACAAGTAACTGAGTGAATGTGGGGTGCTCCTACTTGGAAGATATTATCCAGGTCTGCTTGTGCATATTTCATATGCATCAGTGAATCCCCATCCTTTTTAGACCCTATGCTTGCCCTACATTTGCATCCAATAAGCGGCTGTATAAAGGGAGGCTGTTGGAAGGCATCAGTAAGACAGCATTGCCCCCTTCTTTTCAGTCCACATGTCCATGGTATGACAAGAGCATTGGCTGTTGGTTCTCTGTGGAATTAGTATGCTCTAAAAGAGCCTCTGTGAGAACTAGGGAGCAAAATATCACATTTAATTGAAATTTGCAGAACATTTTAAGGAGGTATTTTTCCAGAAGTGAAAATACAGTGAAAACCTTGCCATGGGCATTATTGGATAATACCAAGAAATGCTCAGTCAATTCAAGTCTCAATTTTCTCTACGATCTTCCACCTTGAAGAGCCAAAACTTCAAAGCCTTGGATCCTGCTAAGACTCAAAAAATAAATGAGAAGATTTTCACAAAGGAAACAAGAGTGCAGAGGGGTGGAAAGTTGGATGGGAGCTGCAGGATAATGAGAATCTTTGACTATCTGATTTTCTGAAAAATTTCATTTAAATCTCTTCAAATCCCCTTGTGCTCTAGGAGAATGGTTAAAGGTTCCTGAAAAAGGAAAGAGTGAAGAGGGAAATATTTTTCCTAATTAGGAATATGTAACTTACTATAACATTTCTAGACTTGCTATTAATATACCATGGGAAAATACCATCTTCGATGAGCATTCTATCATATAGCACTGGAATATTGCTAATTTAAGGTATTTAAATGTGATATATTATGCTAGACATCTGTCAGTCATTATGAACATAATTAAATGATAGCCTGTGTTAAAAAATGTGCTATGATGGGCTTAGCAACACCCAAAAGAATAATGGGGAAGTTTTAGCAGTGAATGCAAAGACAGTAGAGGCATCTAGTAGAGTTTCAGAACCAAACATTCTTGAATTTGACAGAGATGTATTTGAGACTTTATTTAGAGGTTGCAATTATCAGGATAAAGACCACCTTTGTTAAGTTCCAAATACCTATTGGACTGGAGGGAAAGATGTTACTGTGCGGTGTCTCCATCTTTCTGCTGTTATATTTGGTTTGCATTTAGCATACAAGTTGTTATATAGGCAGTTCTTAAAAGATGCACAAGAGATAATATAGTTAGGCTTGCTCTTAATGGGAAGTGCAAAAACTGTAAAACATTTAGAGTTGTAGAAATGTAAAAACAGGAACAAAAATAAATCCATTCTTGTTATGTAACATAAAAATGACCTCAAACCTGACGTGTAAGTTAAGTATTTGTCAGGATGCCAACTACAGTAGAAGAACACACATACTGAACTACACATAATAGTTCAACAGATGCACAGACACCTGAGGCAAGAGTGGAGTCACAAGCACATCTCACTTACACATCTCAAGCTTGAACTCTCAAGTCAAAGAAAGAATAGCAATCAAAATTCTTTTTGTTGTTTTTTTAATAGCAATGTGAGTGATAGGAAAGCATGAAGTCCCGAGACTCTGACTGGAAGATATGTAAACTATTTGGATAAAGCACAGATGACTGTACAACAGTGGGATCCCTCACCTCACAGCAATGAAATGGAACAGCTACCAGGAGCTGCACATTCCCCATCACCTAACAACCTTTCCCACACTCTGGACATGGCAATCTGCAGTGCTGGCCACCAGAAATACCTGCAAACCTGCCACAGAGGCAAAGGGGAAGCCGGCATTAGTCTTCTCTGCTTCTCAAACCACTCACAAGTTATCTGGCTTGAAGTCACTTTTACAGAGTTAATTCTATAGCTCTCAGAATAAAAGCTGGCATCAGATACCCACATACTCCTCCACGACTGTATCTGTATGATTTGGGACTTCTCCATTAAAAGTTTTCACCTAACAAAAGAAATCGAATTGTAGCCTCGTGCATCAGAAACTGGGTTGGCACACTGCTTTCCTTCACCTTGCTTAGAAGAATTTTCTGTTTACTTGGACCTAGCATATGGCCCATCCTTCCTGAAAAACTGGGTGTCATGAGATCATCTCACACAGCTCCCATTCTTCTCGCAGTTCAAACAAAGAGCCAGTGTTCACTGAAGCACATAATTGTATAGTTCACGGTGAGCATGAAAATTGGTTTCCAGCCACTCCACCCAAATGAAGGACAGGGGTTTCCAGGTGTAGAGCATTTTTTAGTGTTGGTTTTAATTTGGTTTTTGTATGTTTTTTTTCGTGAGGATGTGTGAAGTACACAATAGTTTGTATAACAAAGCTAACTGCTGTGTTTCGCTACCCCCCACCTCCTTCCCCTCCAGGTCGTGAAAACCTTGGGGGATTTAAAGGTAAACCTGTCAATTGCCAGACACTGGCTGGAATGGATTTTGAATCACAGCAAACCTTTGATGATCCTGGATAACATTTCGAGTTTGCAACAAAACCTGTTTCCAGTGCTTTCGGGTTCATTTGTAATCATTATACAACGTGTCGAATTACAGGTTGCCATGCAAAAAAGAAAATCTAATTAAAAATCGGAGGAAATTATGCTTATCAAACAGAAATTCCGGCACTGTTGGTTTTATCTCTTATTCCAAATGTGGTTTTGGGATTCTAAGCCCTGGAAGCGAAGGAACCTGAAATATTTTCAGAGACAGAGAGCAAGGCCTTTATCATCGGGCATACCTGGGGGCTGGATAGGGAGAGAGCATTCTGCCGCACAACCCACGGGTGTCAGAGTCGCACAACTGCACACAGACCTGTCTGAAAGGTCGGATATCGATCACATGTGGAAATGTCAGCATTAATAGCAATACTGTTTATTACCATTCCAATTCCGATCAATGAGCCTCTACTGGCTTTAGAAGCCAGACAAGTGCTGCCAAAGAAAGCAAAACCACGAACCCTGAGTCGAAGATACAGCCAGGCTGCTTGATGTGCGCTGATAACGCCCCGCTCGCCACCCGATCAACACCGCGTTTCCAAAAACGGGATCAGCCAGCACATCCCACCAGGAGCGGGGGATCTTTCCCTCGCAACCAGCGCCCAGGACCCGCCGCCTCCGGCCGCGCTCCCTGCCCCGACCTCCCGCCCCACCAGCTAAGCCAGGGCCCTCTCCCTTCCGCCCCTCTCCCCCTCCTCCTTCTCCTCCAGAAGCAGCAGGTTCCCCCCAAGGCGGGGCGTTCAGAGCGGAGGGCTCGCACAGCCGGCGGGAGAGGCTCCTGTGCCGTGGTGAGCCGAGCCGGGGCGAGCGGAGCCGCGCTGAACTAGGCTGTGCTGTGCCAGAGAAAGCGGAGAAGAGCCGGACCGAACCGTGCCAGGGAAAGCAGAGCCAAGGCGAGCCGTGCCTAGGAAAGCAGAGCCGAGCCAAGCCGAGCCGAGCGGGTCCGGGCAGCACTGAGCCGATCCGGGCAGCGTCGATCCCATCCGAGCCGGTGCTGCCCCCGCGCCTGCAGCAGGAGGCGCTGCCGGGCGCCACTGCGCCCGCGCCGGGCTGCGGGCCGGAGTCCCACATTCCCCGTGCCAAGTGCCGGGGAGCGGGGGTTGGACGTGCGCTCTCGGCTCCTCCCTCCCGCCCCGCTCGCCCAGCAGCAAAGTAACTCCGGAGTACGAGGAGAGTCGGTGCCGCCGCCGCGCTCGTCGCCCCGCAGACGGCTGCCCCAGCGGGCGGCCCCGGGGCCAGCGGGCGCGCCTCGGCGCGGGGGTCTCCTGGCGAGGTGCCGCGGCGAGAGGGGCGAGCGAGGCGCGCTCCGCCCGCTGCCGCGGGCTGGGGCAGCCCCGGCCTCTTTCTGAAACTTCTCCGCAAGTCGGCATGGGCAGGGGGGCCGGCGCCGCTGCCTCGCTGCCGCTGCTGGCGGGGCTCGCCCTGCTGGCCGGCCGTTCGCCCGCCCTGCTCGGGGCGGCCCGGGCCCAGCTCTCCGCAGGTGAGTTGTTGCTCGGTGCCCAGGTGAGGGAGGGCGGTGCGGCCAGGTCTCACCGTGCCCGGGGTGCGCGCCGGGAAAGGGAGGAGAGCGGAGAGTGTTACGGGCGGTCACTGCTCCGGGACCCGGCTCCCGCCCCGACGAGCGGCGGTGGGGCTGCAGAGGGGCCGCCCCACACCTCCAACCCCTCTGCGGGGCGGGATGTGGCAGGAGGGCAACCCACGCATGTGCCTGGGGTGTCGGCGCGGGGCTCGCAGGGGCGCGCAGGGCGCGGGCTTTGGGCACCTCACAAACTCCCCTCCCGCCCCTCCTCCTGGTTCTACCCCCGTGGCCAGCCTCCCAGGTGCCAGCGGCGCTGTCGGCGGGGCCGGAGCTGCTCTCGCCCCTTTCCCGGCTCAAACTTTTCCCAGTGTCTCGCTGCTCGGCGCTGGGGGCGCAGCCCGCGGGGCGCTCCAGCCGCTCCCCTCGCTTCGAGGCGTGGGGCGGGGAGACACGGGCTGCAGCTGGCCACCAGGACCCCCCCGCCCAGTACCAAAAAAAGAGAGGTGGGCGAGAAAGGGGAGGGAAAGCGCTGTATAGAGCCGGCGTCTGTTTTGTTTGAAAACGGAGAATTTCTCGCCCCTTCCCACGCCTCCCCCCACCCTCCCTTCCTCCACGCCACGGGGTTTTGCGGAATTAAAGCCCTCGGGGCCGGGCGGTGGGAGCTGCGGCTGGTACGGCGGTGAGTTGTTGGCCCCGAGGGAGCCTCGGGGCAGAGAGCCCGGGGCCAGAGCAGTCGCTCCGGGGAGAGCGTGGTGGCAGCATCTCCCAATGCTATGGCGGGGCGATAAGGGACAGTGGGGACTCGTGTGCTGGACCCTCATACCACCTCCTCCTCTGTAGTTTATGAAGCACCCTTCGTTTGCTTGGGGTAAAGCTTCATGGTGAACGTGGACTTATTGTTTGCGGTGTGAAGTATCACGCGAATGACCAGCTGACTAGGCGGAATAGACTTCAGGCTCTTATTTTTTTTTCTGGTTTCCCACCTTTTAAGTAATACTTGCAATTGCACCGGGTGCATTAATTCGACAGGTACTTCAAGCCTTTATCACAGGATACTGATTTGAAAACTGCCATTAATAGAAGTATCTACACTCGTAAGACTTTGAAGCATGGTTTTCATAAGGATTGATGTGTAGTTAAGAGGGCTTTTTTTCTTTTCGTCTTGGTCCACCTATAAATTAGTTTTTAATTGAGACATTTGAGATGTGTCGTCGATTAAGAAATGTGCTGAAGCAGTGTTGGTCTGAACAGATTGCATCGCTCCTTATGTGTCTGGCTTTGGTGTGTATAATTTAATGTCTGTGTGTCAGAATTGTGAAGTTACATAAGCACATACAAGCCCTTTAACACGGGAAGGGAAATGTACCATGTATGCCGCTGGTATGTTGTAGAAACAGCTAAAATAAAATATTCTCAAGCATAGTATCTTTTCATTCAAAACCATAGTGAAATCAGACCAGTGATTTTTGCTTTACTCTTAACTCCTCAGACTAACGTTAACACCAAAGGTGGGAACACTTCCGTAAAGTTTTTTTTTTTTTTTATGAGGTTGTTCACTGGCATAAGAAGAGTAGGAAGTTCTGATAACTTACATGGTCCGTGGTATTTTATGCTAAAAATGTGGCATGCAGCCCAGTTTGGAGTTGTGAGTACAAGCAGTCAGGTTGGTGCTGTGGGGTATGTGTTAGGTAAGTGGAGAAGAATGTTGAATATCCTGACCAGAATACGTGAAGCTTGTCGAGGAGTTGAACAATTGTATCTAGGAAACATGAGATTTGTGTGTGTGTGTGTATAGCATATCAGCAGCTAGAGAATTTAGTTTGTATTGCCAAGTGTCAAAAATACTGATGTATTGCGCTAGTCAGAGGTTTAGTAGTAAGAGGTGCTCGGACTTTTTTTAAGGTTTAGTGAAATAGACTTTTTTGTAGCTAGTTCTTTAAGTGTAGTCAGTTTAAAGTGTGGTTCTTGGGCTTTTATTAAATACACTTGATATCTACAAGTAGAGCTATGCCCTACTGAATTTGAAAACTACCACAAACTTTTTCATTCCTTATTCTAAGCCAGTCTCTGAAGTGTGTGTGTGTGTTTGTGATCCTGTTGATGAGATCTTTGTCCTAGTGTTAGTGGATGCAGAATACAAAGATTTGGGTTCATGTGTCTGTTCCAGTGAGAGCCATTCTGTAGCCTGCAATAATATGTGTCTGTGTTTAGTGCACACTGGAGTGTCTGTTTTCTTCCTAGTCATCTTGAGTGTTTAACATGAGTACAGTTTTTCAGTCATCTTTTTTTTGATTGCCTTTCCCACTCCTTACCTTAATATAACAGCCTGTACATTTCCAGGCTAAACTACATCCAACTAATTTGCAGCTTCCTTTTTATTAATATTCTTGTTTGAATTGTAAGAATTTTAAACTGTTAATTTTTCTTTGTAATTAATGAAGCTGTTAATTCAGTCTGGACATTTCACAAATCTCCCTCATTGTAATTTGATTTTTATTTCCTTTTTATGATGCTCTGTACTACTCCTGAGCATGAACAATTTCCAGATAGAGAATTCTTCATAAAAATTTTGACACATTTATTAAGGGTCTAATCAAATTACACAGTATGAATTTTTTAAAAGTTGGCCTTCTTCAGGAGCTGTGTGCTATGGTTTGTCATCTGTTCTTCCTTCTAACACACTCTGTGAAAGCAAATGAGAAGGAGCAGCAGCAAGTTAGGAAAAGGAACAAGATATGTCTTGTAATTTGTTGCAGTCTTAGAAACTGTGCATGTATATTTTCTCATCCCCCTTAGCGCACAATAGAAATATTGTATGTTTTGTCTTTCTTCCACAGATTTCAAATGAAAAAAAAACCCAAGCAAACAAAACCCCAAGCAGCTTCTACCTCTTCCCCCCTCCGCCCCCCCCCCCCCTTCCCCCGCAACATAGCCATAATCCTCAGTGAATGTTTTCTGGTCTCTGTAGATTGTTTCTTTACACCGCTGCTTTCCATGACCCTTCAACTTGGGTGCGTGCCTGTCAGAATCTAGGCCAAAATGTTTTGGCAGTGTGTTCTCTGTTGAAGTCTAGCTATTCCTTATATAGCACCTCCTTTCATCTGCTACTCCTACAGTTTGATAAAGAACAAATTCAGCTTGTTTTCACAACTCAATCACTTTAAACTTATATTTTTGTATATTATTTTTAACAATTTGCACATTTTCAAATTTGAAAAAAAAGGAAATATTTTAATTCTTTTTTTTTAAAGAATGCTTCTGGCTGATAGAAATACGCAATGTACTGCCTCTGATGGTGTCTGTGCAAGTGTGTGTGGTTTTTTATTAGTAAATAAAAATTATGAGAATAAAAAATATAGAAATGCATCAGCTTACCTGAAGTCATTTAACTGTGGCATTTCAGATCATAGGATTAGTTAAGCATAAAAAGGACTATATGTTTTACAAGTTCAAGTTATTTATCAGAGTAGTTATTCCTCAGATTTCTTGTGCAGAATAGTCAGTGTCACAAATAAACAACCAAGAGTAAATATTTCTAAGTTAATAATTTTCCCTTACCCAATAAAATAGTTATAGTCTGTCTTTGGGAGAGAAACTAACTCAGAAATTTGATAGAATTAAGTGGAAGATACTGTTTATTTTGTAAAATTTTTGTCATTAAATATACTTGGAGAAATATACAAAAATCATAACAAGCATATCTGTTTGTAATCATGTAGTAGGAGAAACTGAGGGTTTTTTGAAAGTATTTAAAAATACTTTATGATAATTAAACTCCAATTAACCCTTTGCTGCCAGAACACCAAAAGTTGCTTCAGTCATATTTTATCCTTGAATGTGCTACAGTTTCCATGTGATATACAAGAGACACTGGTGTAAGTAGGCGTGTATATATAAGAGACTTCTCAGTAGCTTTGTTTTTTCCTTCCCACCAAGCTGTTAAAATGTATTGACAAATTATATGGAAAATGAGCGAAATTAAAAGTGAAATTACTTTCTTGCTTTCACTCCCTCCTTCTCGAATGTTTTCCTTTCCATTATATACTCAGCTCCTTCCATAGCACTGTTGGTTCACAGATCACTTGTTTATCTGTATTTTCAGATGCAAGATTACACTTATAAAATGGATATAAATTTTTAAAGTGGAACTTAACTGATTCAGATAGAATTGAAAGCATCCTGAACACGATGATCCCAGAAGTCTTGTTTAGTCCTTTATGTCTGAGAAATCACAGTACTGCTTGATTAGTTTAGTAGCAATGTACACAGTGCATTTTAAATAGGGCAGATGTCATACCCTTGTGTAAGATCTACTTACGATAGTTAAAAATTAAAAGAAAAAGGATCCTAATGGGGGTGAGGTAAGAAATCTGCACATGATCAGGTGAGATGTCTGCCTAGTCTAGTGTCTAGTTCTCAGGGAAAGGGATTTTTGGCCAAGTGAGTGATTTCCTCTGAGTACTATCTGTCCACAGAGACAATGTGTTGGTGTTTTATACTATAAGTGGATTCTTGTAACCATGGTTGTGCCTAATGATGTATTCATCCTTTATTGTATTTAGCGTTTACCTTGCTTTGTGGCAAAGAATCTGTAAGTTGTGTGGAAAAATCTGTGGTCCTTTGTTTTTTGAAATTGCTACTTATATACTTACATCCTAGCTCTTGTATTAAAAGTTGATTAATCATTTCTCCCATTTTACCTTCTTCATGCCACACAGGCTTTTTGCTACCCTATCTCAACTATTCCTTTTGTAGTCAGAAAAGTCCAGTTGTAGCCACTTGCTATGAAGGGGACCATTCCATATCTTCTTTTTATGCTTTATCAACTTTCTTTTTCTGTTCCAGTTCTACGTTGCTCAAAGTATCCGAGACAGCTGCCTGATGGATTTATATAGCACTTAATAGTGATTTCTTTCCTGTTCCCATCTATGGTGTGATTATTCCTGTCATTTGCTTGGCTTTTTTGGCCATTTGTCTCATTCCTGGTTGTGAAATGACATTTTAATGAAACTAACCATTTCATTACTGAAGAGCTGAGATATTGCAGTTAGGTGATGGTGTGTGGGGTGACTGTGTCAGTGGGCATCAGGACTCTTGGAATGGAGAGAGTCTTTAATCAGCCCTTTTGGAGGGAGGAGAACTTTTAAGCAAGGCACTTGAAGGATTTGTAACCTCATGTTGGACATTTGGGAGAGGTACCTGGTTAACATCACTGTAGTTTGTCTTCTTTCTGAAATGTTCTTGATTAATACAA